>NC_081437.1:5930000-6530000 GCF_949786415.1 Peromyscus eremicus | reverse complement strand
AATGCAGGGTGGTGTCCTGTGTGTAGTCATCCTGTGGGCTCCAGTGAGAAGTCGGCACTTTTCAACCAGAGCATCTTCGAGGGGGCTGTTTCAAAGCCAACCCAAAGCAGTACTGAAGACCATGTCACGTTTGTTCTCAGTGGTGAGTCAGGGTGAGCGGGCCTTATGTGCATGCTGCAGGAACGAAGGTGAAGTGGACATTTCAGTGTGGACTTGATCGAACTGCCCAGACTGAAGGGCACAACTCGAGGCTTTGGAGGAAGATGTTTGAAACTGGAGGGTAGAAACATTGATTTATTTATTTATTTATTTTTATTTTTTATTTTTTTTGGTTTTTCGAGACAGGGTTTCTCTGTGCAGCTTTGCGCCTTTTCCTGGGACTCACTTGGTAGCCCAGGCTGGCCTTGAACTCACAGAGATCCGCCTGGCTCTGCCTCCCGAGTGCTGGGATTAAAGGCGTGCGCCACCACCGCCCGGCGAAACATTGATTTTAATTTGTTGTGGTGCACACCTTCATCCCAGCACTTGTTGGGGCAGAGGCAGACAGATCTCTGTGAGTTTAAGGCCAGCCTGGTCTACAGACCAAGTTCCAGGACATCCAAGGCAAAACAGAGAAACTCTGTCTCCAAAAACAAAACAAAACAAATAAAAACAAAAACAAACAACCCCAACAAATACACCTATTTTATGTGCACTGAGTGTATGACAGAGACAGATGAAGAGACAATAGAGAATTCAAATTTAACTGTGTTCCTACTTCCATACCGCGACTTTGACCTCACGTGTTTACCTCTGGGACCAGAGAGACAGGGGGGAGCCGGCCCCTTCAGTGGGATGGGGTCCTAGGAGCCCAAGCTGAAAGTTGAAAGTGGAGCTGCAGCCCCGAGCGGAGTCTCTGGGTTCACGACCTGGCGAGGGCTGACCCCTGGTGGCCGCACGGCGCCTTGCAGCTGCAGCCTGCTCGACCCAAGCAGAGCTCTACCGGGAGCAGGTGGTTGTGGGGAAGGAACCGAGGGAGTGAGCCAGGTTCAGAGCCACGTGACGACTCGGCTAGACCACAAGAGACAACCCCATCTCACCCGTCTTAGGTAATGCGAGAGCAGTTAGGAAGAAGGCCTGGGAAAGACAGTGGGTGGGTCGGTGGGTCTGGTGTGTTGGGTTGGGGCTTTTATTTGTTTGGTTTGGGACTGCCGTTTTGTTTGCCTGCTTATTTCTTGAGACTAGGATTCTCTGTGTAGCCATGGAAACCGCCGACTTGAAACTCAGCTGAGGATGATCTTGAACTAATCCTCCTGCCTCTACCTCCCTGTGCTGGGGCTACAGGTTTGTGCCTCCAGGCGCACTCACGAAGACCTGCGCAAGGATGCGGGGATGAAAGGGAGGCGTGAGCTGATGGGGGTAGCCTGAGGGATCCTGTATGCCTGTTATTCAGGCCCTCCTCAGTGTCTCTACAGGACAGCATTTCTCTTTAGGCATGGGACAGGGCACCTCTCTCATGAGGTTCTTCTGGAGGGGGTGGGGGTGACCATCAGAAGTGACCTTCCTGGGGCTTACGGCTTCGCTGGGGAGGAGTCGGGGGAGAAAGAGGTAGACAGTGGGCAGGAGGAAGTCAGATAGCTCCCAGACTCCTTCAGCAGAAACAAAGCCGCACGTACCGAGGGACAGTTCAGCTAACTACTGTTTGCACCTGGTCCCACCCGAGGGCTTCACCTAGTGATGATAGGGCCGTCTTCGTGTGTAAGCCATCTGGTCACATCAGATGGCCCGGCAGTACATTTCTCAGGACGTATTCCTATCGGTAAGTGGTAAGTGACTGTACTCAGAAAGGCCAGGCGCTGGAACGTAGCTGGAACACTTCATTGTGAGCCCCACCAGTTGCAAGCATGACCAACCTGAGTCTTGCTTTTTTTTTGGGTGTGGGGCTTGCTGTTGAGACAGATTTTTAACACGAACATGTCTTCCCTCCCACCGCAGGCCTGAGGAGACTCGCCTGCTGGCTCCTTCTTCACAACTACAGAGGCCAGTCAGTTGGGAGATGGTCTCCCCACCATCCTCTGGTCACAGATCCACTAGCTGCTTCCAGAAATCAGGCTACACCCCACTGCTCGATCGCATAGAAATCTAGTAACCTGTGTGCCATGGACTTGCAGCTGTGAGTAAGCCCAAGACAGCCTTGAATTATAATTTTACTCTTTTTTTTTTTTAAGGTGTGTTTTTATTTGTGGGTGTGTCTGTGTGTGCCGGAAGAGGAGGGCATCGGATCCTCCGGGGCTGCAGTTACAGGCGGTTGAGAGCTGCCCAGTGAGGGTGCTGAGAACCAAACTCAGGTCCTCTTGAAGGGCAGCAACTGCTCCTATCTGCTGAGCCCTATAACTTAAAAAAAAAAAAAGAAAAAAAAGAAAAAAAAGAAAAGGGCTGGAGAGATGGCTCAGCGGTTAAGAACACTGGCTGTTCTTCCAGAGGTCCTGAGTTCAATTCCCAGCAACCACATGGTGGCTCACAACCATCTGTAATGAGATCTAGTGCCCTCTTCTGGCCTGCAGGGATACATGCAGACATTACACTGTATATATAATAAATAAATAAATCTTTAAAAAAAAAAGAAAAGAAAAAGAAAAAAGCCAGGCCGTGGTTGCGCTGGTTATGCATGCCTTTGATCCCAGCAGAAGTAGGTGGTGTTAATCCTGAGATTTGCAAAAGAAAAACCAGTTCCACAAATTTGAGCCAAATTTGAAGCAAGCTTTAATTAAATGCCGACCGGGATGGATTTGGGAATTCCAGTGAGTGGCCCTGAGACGCGTAGGGGCTTTTAAGGACAAACCTATGTGGCCGCATGTTTCCTATAAAGCTTTGTACAACTTCCAGCATTCTAGGAAGCTAGCTGGTCCTTGGGACAGGTTAGCTTCGGAGCTTACAGTGGATCTCTGAGTTTGAGGCCAGCTTGATCTACAGAGTGAGTTTCAGGACAGACAAAGCTATACAGAGAAGCCCTGTCTTGAAAAACCTAATAAATAAATAAATAAATAAATAAATAAATAAATAAATAAATAAATAAATGCTTTATTATTTTCTGAGAATGGGTGCTTTGCCTGCATGTATATCCGTGCACCATGGGTGTGCCCGGTGCCTGAGGCGGCCAGAAGACACTGGAGCCCCTGCATTTACAGATGGTCGTGAGCTGCCACCAGGTGGATGCCGGGAATTGAACCCAGGTCTTCTAGAGGAGCAGCCAGTGCCGTAACCACTGAGCCATCTCTCAGCTCCAACTTCACTCTTACACTGTGCCTTTCTCTGAGGGTTCTGGCACACAGGCCAGGTTACATGCTATGGGACACACTGCCCCACTCCAAAAACCTATGAGACAGAAAAATTCCCTTTGTGTTGTGAAACAGTCTTTCCCCCTTCTAGACATTGGCGGCACTGTCTGTGAAGGCCAGCTCTCCTAGTGAAGGTGTTTGGGGGCCTGAAGCCTTGCTTCGCCACTTCAGGCTGTGACGCTGGTGAGGCTCTGTGCTTCCTGGTTTTCTGTCAACTTGACACAAGCTATAGTCATCTGAGAGAAAGGAACCTCTAACGAGAAAATGCCTCCATAACATGGGGCTGTAGGCAGGCCTGTAGGGCATTCTCTTAATTAGTGATGGATGGGGGAGGGCCCAGCCCACTGTGGGTGGGGCCACTCCTGGCCTTGTGGCCCTGGGTTCTATAAGAAAGCAGGCTGAGCAAGCCATGAGGAGCAAGCCAGTAATCAGCACTCCTCCATGGCCTCTGCATCGGGTCCTATGTCCAGGTTCCTGCCCTGACCGTTGATGCTGATGAACAGTGCTGTGGAGGTGTAAGCGAAATAAATCCTGTCCTCTCCAGGCTGGTTTTGGTCAGGGCGTTTTTTCCCAGCTGTAGTCATCCTCACTAAGACGGGGACCCAGGCTGCTAAGTGCTTTGTTGGTGCGGGGATGGCCTCTAAGTTGTTATCAGAGTGTCTGTCTGCCTCAGACACACAGGGCAAGAAAATAATGGAGGCAGTGGCTGTAGGCTTCACCCTAGACCTACAGCCTCCGTTCTCGAGTGATCCCATCAACTCCACACTTCCTGCCTAGGCAGAGAAAGCCGCACAGCTGACACCCTCAGGAAACACTTCAGATGGAATACGAGGAAAGGGAAATCCCTAAGGTGCAAAGAAATCACCCACATCACCTGCTCTACTGTCTACACCCCCATCAGTTTTCAACCAACAAATGAAGATTAAATCACAGAGGTTGCCCCTGGGGAGGCGGATCAATCACGCCTTACATCCTGTCCATAGTGTCCCTAAACGGCTAAAACTCCTAGCGTGTGACAGCAGGTTGGGCGGGACGATGGCACCAGCTTCCCACACTACTGTCTTATCCTATCTGTCTTCAGTCATCTGCTAAATTCAGAAATCCTTCCCCGCTAAGCTCAGAAACCTCAACACTCTAAAGTCTGTCATTATAATAAATTTCCTCTATTCTGTGGGTTACTATTGGGTCGCCCAGTCTCCCCAAGGTATGAGTACCAGGCATTACTAAAGAGCCTGATCACCTGAAATCCATGTCACCACATTTCTCTACTGAACTTGGAAAGAATCTTTAATATCGGAAACATCAAGGACTGTATCAGTTTTCCATTCTGATAGTAACGCTGTCTGATAAATCACACATGGTGCTTTGGTTTGCATGTACACCCTTCAAATCCACTGGCTGGAAACTTCATCCCCCAAACACCAGTGTTACGGAATGGGCTTTGGGGGAAGGTAATGGATCCTAAGGGTTCTGCCCTCATGAGTGGAATAAAGAACTTGACAAACAGCGTCTGTGGTGGGAGTATCACTTGAGCCCACAAGTTCATGACCGGGTGGGAAACGTAACAGAAACTCCATCTTAAAAGTGGAGACAGCAGAGAGTCTGTGGTTTTTGCTCCTCTGCTTTCTGCTATGTGATTTTTACACACTTTCTCTCTCTGTAATCTGGGTAAATGCAGTAAGAAGAAGCACACCACAACCTAGATGTTATCCTCCACAAACCACCCAGTCCATTGCCTTCTAATTCAGCCGAATGGCTTCTCAGGATACAAAGGAAACCCTGCAGGATTCTTCACCAGAATATAACATGAACAGCCTCTAATCCAGTCCCTGGTAGAGTCCTTGTTCCCGTCTGAAACAGGAGCCTGGCTTTCACCCCCCTCATCACGATCAGCTCTCTAGTCCTCTGTGGTCCTTCCAGAATGATCCATTCAGCTCTTCTTACAGCACTACAGGGACTCTCTAGTTCACAGATCCAAACTCTTAAAAGCCTCCTGAAAACCATTTCCAGAAGTTCACAAGCCACATGGTCAGCCAGACTTGGTGGCACAGGCTGTTAATCCCAGCACTCAGGAGGCAGAGGCAGGCAGATCTCTGTGAGTTCAAGGCCAGTTTACTCTACATAGTGAGTTCCAGGGCAGCCAGGGCTACATAGAGAGACCCTATCTGAAAAAAAAAAAAAACCAAAAAAACAAAAAAACAAAAACCCCACATGGTCAGGTAGTTATTGAATGACCTCATTCTCTGATACCAAATACCTGACAAGAAGCCATATCGGGAGGAGAGGTTTTTTTTGTTTTGTTTTGTGTGGTGGTATTGTGTTCCCCAAAATATTGTGCACCCTAATAAACTTACCTGAGGTCAGAGACAGACAGCCACTAGATATAAAGGCTAGAAAATGGTGGCACTCACACCTTTAATCCTAGCATTCCAGAGGTAGAAATCCCTCTGGATCTCTCTGAGTTCAAGGCCGCATTGGAAACAACCAGGCATGGTGACTCACACCTTTAATCCCAGAAAGCAGCATTTAATCCCAGGGAGTGGTGGCAGAAAGCAGAAAGGTATATAAAGCATGAGAACCAGAAACTAGAAGCATTTGGCTGGTTAAGCTTTCAGGCTTCTAGCTGCACAGTTCAGCTGAGAGCCATTGGGATGAGGACACAGAAAACTTCCAGTCTGAGGAAACAAGATCAGCTGAGAAGTTGGCCAGGTGAGGTGGCTGTGGCTTGTTCTGTCTCTCTGATCTTCCAGCTTCACCCCAATAACTGGCCTCAGGTTTGATCTTATTAATAAGACCATTTAAGATTCCCGCTACAGTTTTGTTTTTTTAAAGATGTATTTATTACATATACAGTGTTCTGTCTGCATGTGTGCCTGCAGGCCAGAAGAGGGCACCAGATGTCATTACAGAGGGTTGTGAGCCACCATGTGGTTGCTAGGAATTGAACTCAGGACCTCTGGAAGAACAGCCAGTGTTCTTAACCCCTGAGCCATCTCTCCAGCCCCGGAGAGGTTGGTTTGAGGTCATGGTATTGAGGGAATACGGTCCGTCATGGTGGGCAAGTGTGCTGGTTAGCGGTTGTTGACTTGATGCCAGCTTAGCTGTAACTAGGAGAAGAGGGAGTCTCAGCTGAAGGATTGCCTTCGTCATATTGGCCTGTGAGCATGTCTGTAGGGCATTTCTCTGATTACTAACTGACGGAGGAGGGCCGAGTCCGCTGTGGGCGGCACCACCCCTAGCCAGGTAGGTGGTCCTGAATTACATAAGGAGGTGGCTGAGCAAGCCAGCGGAAAGGAGAGAGTAAGCAGTGTTCCCTTGTGGGCTGCACCTCAGTCCCTGCCCTGACTTCCCTCAGTGGTGAGCTATAACCACAAGTCAAATAAACCCTCTCCCCGCCCCCCAAGTTGCTTTTGGTTGATGTTCTATCACAGCAACACAAAGCCAAGCTAGAAAAGGAAGGCGTGACGGCAGATGGCCCCTTAGTGGCGGGAGTATGAGGCAGCTACCTGCTCATGTCCAGGTGAACCAGGGAGCAGGAAGGGGACAGGAAGTGGGGACAGGATATAGACCTCAAGGCCTGCCCCCAGGCACTCTTCTGTGGCTAGGCTCCACCTTCAAGAGACTCTACAATGTCTCAGAACAGCATCAGCAGCTGGTGACCCGGGCTCACACTCCTGCAGCTGGTGACCCCGGGCTCATACATCTGAGGCTCGTGCTCTTACCACGTCTCTCATGTTACTCTAAAAACGCCTGTTCTCCAGTGACCTGCCTCCCCTCCCCCAACCTTCCAAACCTTTCAAGCTGCTGGGACCTCAGGTACATGACACTGTGCTGGCAAGCGGCTGGCCTCCATGGCTAAATCACATGGTTTGTGGTTGACCTTTTAGGAGTAGGTACTTCCTAAAGCAAACTGTTGAGTTATTTTTACTTAGTATGAACCTGGAACCATGAGACAGGAAAAGTGTTTTTATTTCGTTTCTGATCATTAGCAATTAACTGAGGGCCCTTAAGTAAATGCCTTGCCTTTCCCAAATAAATATTCAATGGTACTTTTGTGCTGGACAGTTCTGAGCACTTCATGGGGGAGCCATTCACTGAACTGTGTCTGCAATCCTGTGGGATAAGTATTATTATCTGCCCAATGGTGGCCTTTGGTGAGGAGGACTGTACTGGGAACCCAGGCCTCATGCATGCTAAGCGCATGCTCTGCAACTGAGCTGCACCCTAATCCTTAGAGATGCCTCTTTCAAGCACAGAAAGGTTTAGTCATCTGCACAAGGTCACACAGCCAGCCTATGAACCAGGGTTATCTAGGGGAACAGAACCCATTGAATGCATAGATGCTATAAAGGGATTTATTAGATTGGTTTACATGGTAGGGGCTGGGTGGTTGTTGGTCATTTTTTACTCTTAAGCTCTTTACTCTTTGCTCTTTGGGGGGCCTGCCACCCAGCTCCCAAATAAATCACACGGAGACTTATTATTACTTATAAATTATTGCTTAGCTTGGCTTATTTCTAACCAGCTTTTCTTAAATTATCTCGACTACTTTTTGTCTCTGGGCTTTTTCCTTTTATTACTTCTGTATATCTTACTTTCACTCTTACTCTGTGGCTGGCTGGCTGGTCCCTGGCGTCCTCCTCCCCTTGTTCTCTTGCTCCTTCTTCAGATTTCTCCTTCTATTTATTCTCTGTTCTGCCAGTCCCACCTACCCTTTCTCCTGCCTTGCTATTGGCCATTCAGCTCTTTATTAGACCATCAAGTGTTTGAGACAGACACAGTAACACAGCTTCACAGAGTTAAACAAATGCAGCATAAAAGAATGCAACACTTTTTTGCATCATTAAACAAATGTTCCAGAGCATAAAAAAAAAATGTAACACACCTTAAAATAATATTCTAGCCGGGCGGTGGTGGCGCACGCCTTTAATCCCAGCACTCGGGAGGCAGAGCCAGGCGGATCTCTGTGAGTTCGAGGCCAGCCTGGTCTCCAAAGCGAGTTTCAGGAAAGGCACAAAGCTACACAGAGAAACCCTGTCTCGAAAAACCAAAAAAAAAAAAAAAAAAAAAAAAAAAAAAATAATATTCTACAACACTGGGTAATCCAAAATTGTCTGTCTACAGGCTGGAGAGGCAGAGAACCACACAGCTGAATGCCTCGGTGGTCCCAAATGGTGCTGAAGGCCTGGAAGGTCCCTAGGTCATTGCTGACATTCAGCTGCAATGGAGGGCAAAGACCCCGGGACCTAATGTCGAAAGAAGATGGCAGCAGCCATAGACCTGTCACTCAGGAAGAAGCAAAGGCAGCAGGCCACCCTGCTCCAACCTCTCTGCATCTGGGCTGCTAGCTGGAAGGAGCTGCCCACTTTGAGGGGCAGGACGTCTTCTCTCAGTTCATCCTTGCTACTGTTGTGCCCAGATCACGACCCCTAGAGAGACCACCAAAGACGAGCATGCCGGAATGCAAAAGCAAGGTTTAATTCTGGGATATCCAAAAGCAATACAAGCCTAGGCAAGGACTTCGTCCAATACATCCAACACAGTGGAGGCTGGAGGAAGTGCCTGCCTGTCCGCAAGCTCAGTTTTTAAAGGGAAAAATCACAAGGTTACATCATTTAGGGGTGCTAGTACGAGTACAATTCTGATTGGCTCGCTTCTAGGGGCTTCTAGAAATTACTTCTAAGGGAGTGGTTGCCCGCCACCATTTCTCATTGGCAGCCCTCAGGTGGGGGCATTTTTATGGTCAGTTACCCTGGAAACCAGGGAGAGGGCATTCCATAGTCTGGCAGGCATTACCTCGTGACTATCTTGTGACTCTGTACTTTTACACTTCCTGGTTTCTGGAATCTGAACTGACTGGTTTCAGTTACTAATGGCTTATTCCCAAAAGGAGAAATCTTAGGCCTTAGTTTTTGGGTGAAGACATTTTGGTCTTATTTCTAAGATGGCTCATTTTGGTCTCACAGCTACAAGCCGCAAAAATATACAGAGTAGGAGTTTAGCTGATTATGACAAAGCTAATACCTGAAAGAAGCCAAGGGCCTTCCAGAGGTCAAGCTGAGGCTCAAGGAGCCTTGGTGATATTTGGCTTTTGATTATCAGTCGTTTTCTGCTATGAGTTTCTTGTGTGCTATTGTAGCTTTACCATCATTTTTTGGGCACCATTTCCCCTCTACTAAAGGAATATTTAGATAACCTTCTGCGCTGAGGCTGTGCACGGCCAGAACCCCACCAATTCAAGCCTCCCTGTAATTATCATCATTGGCAGCATCTGGCCAGGTCCATCCCCAGATGGAGGAAGTACCTTATCAGAGATACCTCTGTAGTCTCTAGAACAGACTTAAGCATTCAGACTACCTGTTTGAGAAGGCCTGGCAGATGTGCCAATTAAGCTTAACTTCCTCCTTTCCCAAATCTTTCCTCTAGTTCCAGATCTCCCTTTAACTATCACCAGAGGCATCTAGCTGTACACGGGTTGCCTAGCGACCGAGCACCCTTCCCCCCACCTTGCAGAAAAACAGCAGATAGCTTGGACAGATAGGAGCCACAGGAAAAAAGAAGGCACTTTTATTTTCTCCCAGTGACCTAGCAACTTACAGATTCTTAATATTTTCTACCAATCACATTTAAGATAATAGTTGAGCACATAAGAACCCTCTTCTTAGATATTACCTGAATTTAGCCTTTAGTTAATTCATTAGTCACTTCCCTTTTGGGTTGCAAATGATAATTAACAATTACTGCCCCTCTATGTGATTCTTATCACCCCTCCATTTGACCCTGGAAGCCTGGCTTTGCACTGCCAAGGGATTACTGCTTGTAAGTGTATATACCAGGACTTCCAGGGTACTGGAGGATGAAGAGGAAGATTTAGAAGAATAAATGACTGGACTAAGAGCTCAGTGTGCTGAGATTCTATTTCCCAAAAATAGTCCTTGTCATTCGTAGTTCTCTCTCCTGAGCCCCTGGGATGTATAATATTAAGGCTGGTCCTCCTAATACCATGCAAGACATCCTCTCTGACCATGCCCTCACAGGCATGCCCTGAGGTGATTCTCAATTCCACAGAGCTGACAGGTGAGCACAATCATCAGAGCTGGTGAGGGGTAAACCTGGCCTCCAAAGGTCCAACTTTTTGTTCTTCTCTTCATGGTATCAAGGATCAACCCCAGGGCCTTACACACTCTAGACAAATGCTCTACCACTGAGCTAAGAACCAAATTCTCAATCCCTCCCTGGGTTGATGAATTTCAGTTTCTCTGTCTGTAACAGTTGGTGCAGACATTTAGAGCTGTAGGAGAATGAGAATGGAGCTGACTGGTAGAGCATGTGCCTAGCATGCACAAGGCCCTGGGTCAGTCCCCAGCACCATACACACACAGTTGTGTTTTGTTTTGTTTTAATGGTGATGAGGCTGTATCTCAGTGGTAGAATGCTTGGCTAGCATTCACGAGTTCTGAGTTGCATCTCCATCACTGCCAGAAACAACCACCACAAGCTTTTGGAGAGGGAAAATCTTTCCTTCTGCCTTCTTTGTTCATGTTCTGGGAGCCTACGAATTAACTTGGCAAAACCAAGACTGCAGTAGTTTGGATGAGGACAGCCCCTGTAGACTCATCTGTTTCAATACCTGATGCCCCAGTTGATGGAACTGTTTGGGAAGGATTAGGAGGTGTGGTCTTGTTGGAGGAGGCATGTCAGTAGGGTGGGCCCTGAGGTTTCAAAAGCCACACCATTTCTAGTTAGCTCTCTTTCTCTGCCTAGCGCACATGGATCAGCACATAAGCTCTCAGCTAACTGCTCCAGGAAACAGGCTGCCTGCCTGTTCCCGTGCTCCCAGCTGTAATGGCCATGGTCTCGGTCTCTCTCTCTCTCTCTCTCTCTCTCTCTCTCTCTCTCTCTCTCTCTCTCTCTCTCTCTTTCTCTCTCCCTTTGGTTTTTGGAGACAGGGTTTCTCTGTGTAGTTTTGGTGCCTGTCTTGTATCTGGCTCTGTAGATCAGGCTGGCCTTGAACTCACAGAGATCTGCCTGGCTCTGCCTCCCAAGTGCTGGGATTAAAGGTTTGTGCCACCACCGCCCTCTGGCCATGGACTCTTAACACTCCGAAACTATAGTCCCAATAAACTCTTTCTTGTATTAATTGCTTTGATCATGGTGTTTTAACAGCATTAGAAAAATAACTAAGACAAAGATAAACTACCAAATTGTTTTACTCATGTAGTTATATATGTGGATATATTGGTCGGGGTCTCTAGAGCAATGATTCTCAAACTGTGGGTCACAACCCCTTTGGCGGGGGCGTTGAATGACCCTTTCATAGAGGTTGCCTAAGACCATCAAGAAACAGACATTTACATTACAATTCATAACAGTAGCAAAATTATAATTATGAACTAACAATGAAAGTAATTTTTAATTTTAAGGTTGGGGGTCAACTACAACAAGAGGAACTCTATTAAAGGGTTGAGAACCTTCTAGGCATTAGGAAGGTTGAGAACCACTGCTCCAGAGGAACAGAACTGAAGGAATGAATCTATAGAGAGAGAAAGGGGTTATTAGAACGGCTTACAGGCTGTGGTCCAGCTGATCAAACAGTACCATGGAGGGTCCAAGAATCCAGTAGTTGTTCAGTCCAAGAGGCTGGATGTCTCATCTGGTCTTCACTGTACACTGGAACCCCAAAGAAGTAGGCTCTAAGCCAGGCGGTGGTGGCTCACAGCTTTAATCCCAGCACTTGGGAGGCAGAGTCAGGCAGATCTCTGTGAGTTTGAGGCCAGCCTGGTCTACAGAGCGAGATCCAGGACAGGCACCAAAACTACACAGAGAAACCCTGTCTCAAAAAACCAAAAAAAAAAAAAAAAAAAAAAAAAAAAAAAGAAGAAGAAGGAGAAGAAGAAGAAGAAGAAGAAGAAGAAGAAGAAGAAGAAGAAGAAGGCTCTAATGCTAGTGAAGGAACGGACTCCATAGCAAGAGCAAACAGGCCCAGAAAAACAACTTCCTTCTTCCATGTCCTTTATACAGGCTGCCAGCAGAGGTGTGGTCCAGATTAGAAGTAGATTTTCCTACTTCAAATGATTTCATTAAGAAAAAAAAAAGTCCCCCACAGATGTGCCCAACCACCTGAGTTTTAGTTAATTTCAGATGTTGACAACCAAGAATAGCCATCACAGTGGATGAGCTCAGCTTGTACTCCAATGTGATGGAATCCTCTGGAAAGGTCTAATGAAGAGGCATAGCCCGACTGGGTGTTTTTGATTTGTTTTGTTGAGACAGGGTGGCTTCAAACTTATAATTCCCTTGCTTCAGTTTCCTAACTGACAAGAGGTCTGTGGATATCAAAGTGTCCCTGAACTAGGTCTGGACACTCACCCCACAGGAACCGGCATCTGGAGGCTCACCCCACAGGAACCGGCATCTGGAGGCTCACCCCACAGGACTCGACATCTGGAAGATCCATGTTGGAGATGTAGAAGGGTCAAAGAATGGAGAAGAGAGACCTTGGCTCACACATCAGATTCTAACTCTAGGGGGTTGAGGGTCACAGAGCCAGGACAGGAATAAAAAGGGAGAAAGGTCAGAAAAGAGGACTGTTTACATCCTTTCAGAGAATAGGCAGAGCTTTTTTGTTTTTGTTTTTGTTTTGTTTTGTTTGAGACAGGGTTTCTCTGTGTAGCTTTGCGCCTTTCCTGGATCTCTCTCTCTGTAGACCAGGCTGGCCTCGAACTCACAAAGATCCACCTGCCTCTGCCTCCCGAGTGCTGGGATTAAAGGCGTGCGCCACCACCGCCCGGCAAGCTTTTTTTTATTAAAGATTTATTTATTTATTTATTTATTTATTTATTTATTTGTTTGTTTGTTTGTTTGTTTGTTATGTATACAATATTCCTCCTGCATGTTGCCTGCAGGCCAGAAGAGGGCGCCAGATCTCATTATCGATGGTTGTGAGCCACCATGTGGTTGCTGGGAATTGAACTAAGGACCTCTGGAAGAACAGCCACTGCTCTTAACCTCTGAGCCACTTCATCAGCCCCAGGCAGAGCTTTTCTAGCACAGTACTGGGTCTCCATTCTTTTTCTGGCATTCCTGGTCACCATGGCCAGTAGGTGCCTTTAGATTGGAAAAGGAGAGAGACTAGTTAGGAAGAACAGTTAGCCAGAAGCAGAACTACAGAAGCCAAAAGGCGAAGTTAGTAGACATTCCCAGAACTATGGACTTTGATGGATTAGGTCTTTGTTTTCACTTTGGCATGTGGTATTGTCTACATCCTGAGTTTTATAGCCTGGATGGTACTTCCATCATGGAGTCAGTTGTGCTAATGTCTGGGGGCCTACTAAGGTCTGGGGGCCTGTTACCTGAGTTTGAGGCCAAGATTACATAGTGTGTCCCAGACTAGTCTGGACTCAGGAAAGGGAGATAGACCCTGTCTTAAAAGACACACATTAGAAGAAGAGGAGGAAAAGATATGAGAAGATGGGAAGATCTCCCATGCTCATAGATCAGGAGTATTAATATAGTAAAAAAGACCATCCTACCAAAAGCAATCTACAGATTCAATGCATTCCCCATCACAATTTTTCACAGACCTTGAAAGGACCATTTCAACTTCATATAGGAACACAAAACAACACCACCAGACTAGGTTAGCTAAAATAATCCTGAATAATAAAAGAACTGTGAGAGGTACTCCTATCCCCAATTTCAAAGTTGTACTACAAAGCTATAGTAATAAAAGCAGCATGGTATTGGCACAAACACACACACACACACACACACACACACACACACACACACACACACCCCAATCAATGGAATTTAACTGAAGACCCAGGCATAAATCCCAATTTTTGATTAAGAAGCCATGGGGCTGGAGAAATGGCTCAGTGGTTAAGAGCACTGGCTGCTCTCCCAGAGGTCCTGAGTTCAATTCCCAGCAACCACATGGTGGCTCACAACCATCTGTAATATCTGGTGCCCCCTTCTGGCCTGCGGACAGAACACTGTATACGTAATAAATAAACCTTAAAAAAAAAAAAAAAAAAAGAAGCCAGAAATACACACTGGAAAAAAGACAGCACCCTTCAACAAATGCTGCTGGTCAGACTGGACGCACGTAAAAGAATCCAAATAGATTCATACTTAACACCCTGCACAAAATTCAACTCCAAATGGATCAAAGACCTCAACATGAAACCAGATACACTGGACCGTATAGAAGAGAAAGTGGGGAAGAGCCTTGAACTCATTGGCACACGAAAACTTCCTGAACAGAACACCAATAGTACAGTCACTAAGATCAACAATTAGTAAACGGGCCTCATGAAACTGAAAAGCATCTGTAAGGCAAAGGACACTGTCATTCAGACAAAGCAGTAGCCCATGGAATGGGATAAGATTTTTACCAACTCCCCATCTGACAGAGGGCTAATATCCAAAATATATACAGAACTCAAGAGATTATCGTTATCAAGAAAACAAATAACCCAACTAAAAAATGATCTAAACACAGAACTCTCAAAATAGGGTACTCAAACGGCTGAGAAATGGTTAAAGAAATGTTCAACATCCCTAGCCATCAGAGAAACACAAATCAAAACTGCTCTAAGATTCCTTCTCACACTTGTCAGACTGTCAGATGGGTCTGGGCATCACTGGATTGAAGAAGTCCCCTTTCTCTGCCCTTAAGTGGTATTTGTCTCTAACTGGGAGGTTAGGAACAGTTGGTCAGATCCAGTTTGCTGGGGCTGCCAGTGGTTCCAAGCCAGGCGGTGGGCACACACCTTGAATCCCAGCGTTTAGGAGGCAGAGACAGGCAGACCTCTGAGTTCAAGGCCAGCCTGGTCTACAGAGAGAGTTCCAGGACAGCCAGGGCTACACAGAGAAACCCTGTCTCGAAAAACAAAGCAAAACAAAAGTTCCAACTCATACTTGTTATTATTATTATTATTATTATTATTATTATTTTTTTTTGAGACAGGGTTTCTCTGTGTATAGCTTTGCGCCTTTCCTGAAACTCACTTGGTAGTCCAGGCTGGCCTCGAACTCACAGAGATCCGCCTGGCTTTTTTTAGTTTTGGGGATAGTCTCATGGCCTAGACTAGCTGAACTTGAACGCCCTGTTTTCCTGCCCCTGCCTCCCAAGCCCTGGGATTCTAGAACTGTTCCACCACTCAGTTTTGCATATTCTTTCTTTTCTCTCTTTTTTCCCCCTCACATAATATGTCCTGATTAAGGTGTCCCCTCCCTCTATTCATCTCAGTTCCTCCCAACCTGCCTCCCATCTGGATCCAGTTCCTTTCCATCTCTCATTAGAAAACAAACAGGCTTCTAAGGGATAATACTAAAATAAAATATAGTAAATGAAACAAAAACTAACATATCGGAACTAGACAAAACCATCAAACAGAAGGGGAAGAGCCCAAGAGAAGGCACAGGACCCACTTGTTCTCACACTAACAAGTCTCATAAAAACACTAAACGAAGCTGGGCGGCGGCGGCGGCGGCGGCGGCGGCGGCGGCGGCGGCGGCGGCGGCGGCGGCGGCGGCGGCGGCGGCGGCGGCGGCGGCGGCGGCGGCGCACGCCTTTAATCCCAGCACTCAGGAGGCAGAGGCAGGCGGATCTCTGTGAGTTCGAGGCCAGCCTGGTCTACAGAGCGAGATCCAGGAAAGGCGCAAAACTACACAGAGAAACCCTGTCTCGAAAAACCAAAACAAACAAACAAACAAACAAACAAACAAACAAAAACCCCCACTAAACTAGAAGCCATAATATATACTCAGAGGACAGTGCAGACCGGGGCAGACCCTGTGCATGCTGCCTCAGTCTCTGAGTCCCTGTGTGTGCAGATCTTGTTGATTTAGAGGGCCTTGTTTCCTTGGTGTCCTCCATCCCCTCTGGCTCTTACACTCTTTCTGCCTCCTCTTCCGTGGGGAGCCCTGAGCCCTGAGGGGAGGGTGTCTGCTGGTTAGTTCCATCTTCAAAGTGCTTATAGCTGAGTCGGCATGATCCTGGAAAGAGAAACAAGGGTTGGGGGTTTCCACGTAGCAGGCCAGGCTCTCTGGTCTGGCTGTGGTCTGGCTGATCATTATCTTGGGCCATTGTCTAAGGATCAACCATGCAGAGCTATGTGGGCGCCAAGAAGGTCTCTGTTGCTTAGGAAGTAATGTCTTTGTTTTGTTCAGTGGTCGGACTAGTGTCTGGGATCTAAGGTAAACTATGGGGGGAGGGGGGGGAGACTCAGGAGAATTCAGAACTCAAAAGGCAAGAAGTGAGGTAGAGTCAGAAACAAGTGGAGTCTGGTAGGTCAGGGTAAGCAACCTCTGAAATGGCCGCCCGTGGGAGGAAAAGGCGAAGGTTATTCCAAACTGCCAAGGCTATCTATATGGTGTGTGTGTGTGCGCGTGCGTGCGCGTGTGTGTGTGTGTGTGTGTGTGCGCGCGCGTGTGTTCACACATACATGCTACTACATGCATGTGGACGTTGTTAGGTTTCAAACCTGGGTATTTAACATATCCAAAGTCAGAAGACAACCTTGAGGAGTCAGTTCTCACCTTCCACCATGGGGGTCCCAGGCATTGAACTCAGAATGCCAGGCTCGGCAGCAGGCACCCCTTACATCCCGAGCCATCTTGCTGGCCCCCCCATCATTCCATTTTCATAGGAGGGATCCTAAATGTAGGTCCAGCTGCACTCTTCCTTTTCTTCCCCGTTCCTCAACCCTGAGGACTTGGCCACTGTCATTGGTTCGGCTGTCTAGTGCTTGACCTGGTACCGAAGAGAGAAAAACGTATTTGCCAAGTGCTGACCGGACCTCGGGCTAACGCTGAAGTCAGCCTGACCCTCAGGCGCGGACGGTACTTAAAGGAACTTCTGCTAACCTAACCTCCTTTTCTAACCACAAGGCTTTCTGCTCCCTGATCAAACAGGGTGACACACCTGTGCCCTACTCTTATTAAAAGTTCATATGCTCTCATGCTTGCTAACAGCACCTACATTAACGGAAGGAACCAAAACTTGTGGCTTCTTCCCCTTTCTAACCCCCTGCTCAGTCAGCTCGAGGCTGCATCCTTAGACTTGTGGTCACAAGCCCCCAGCTGGGCCTGTGCGGCTCAATAAAAACTTCAGATTCAGGGCTGGAGAGATGGCTCAACGGTTAAGAGCACTGGCTCCTCCTCCAGAGGTCCTGAGTTCAATTCCCGGCAACCACATGGTGGCTCACTACCATCTGTAATGAGAGCTGGTGCCCTCTTCAGCCATGCATATGTGTAGCCAGAACACTGTATATGTAATAAATAAATTAAAATCTTAAAAAAAAACAAAAAAAAAAACCCAGGCCGGGCGGTGGTGGCGCACGCCTTTAATCCCAGCACTCGGGAGGCAGAGCCAGGCGGATCTCTGTGAGTTCGAGGCCAGCCTGGGCTACCAAGTGAGTCCCAGGAAAGGCGCAAAGCTACACAGAGAAACCCTGTCTAGAAAAACCAAAAAAAAAAAAAAAAAAAAAAAAAAACCCACTTCAGGTTATTGTGTTGGGTGAGAGCAGCCCACCTACAACATTACATAGATCCCATCAAGCATATGAGAGCCAAGTACATCAGAAGGAGCCAAAGGCCAGGTGTGACATTACATGTCTTTAATCTCAGCACTCGGGAGGCAGAGGTAGAAGAACTTCTGAGAGGTTGAACTTCTGAGAGGTAGAGGCCAATCTGGTCTACATCATTTTTTTTTTTTTTTTTTTTTTTTTTTTTTTGGTTTTTGCTTTTTGGAGACAAGGTTTCTCTGTGTAGTTTTGGTTTCTGTCCTGGATCTCGCTCTGTAGACCAGGCTGGCCTCGAACTCACAGAGATCCGCCCGGCTCTGCCTCCTGAGTGTACCAGGATTAAAGGTGTGTACCAGCACTGTCTGCTTGAAAGACCATGTCCAAAAAAAAAAAAAAAAAAAAAAAGCCAAATGCTTTGTGCCTGAAAGAAATACCATTGAGATTAAGAAAATGTGGTACATATACACAATGGAGTACTACTCAGCAGAGAAAAATAATGACAGCATGAAATTTGCAGGCAAATGGATGGACTAGAAAAAATTATCCTGAGTGAGGTAACCCAGACTCAGAAAGACAAACATGGTATGTACTCACTCATAAGTGGATTCTAGATATAAAGCAAAGAACAATCAGACTGCAACCCACAGAACCAGGGAGGCTATATAGCAGGGGGGACCCTAGGATGACTGTGGCTTATAATAAGTTTTGGTTTTACTCAATCACTGAGCAATCCTCAATGAAACATTTCACTATTAAGATAAAATTTTATACTGTATCAAGCTGATAATAGAAAAATAAATTAATTAATAAAAAAAGAAACACCATTGACAGGAGGCAAGTAGGGCCTACATTGAGAAGATATCAGATATCTCACTCACCGAAAGGATAGGTGACTATAACTTCTCTCCATCCTTCACGCTTTTTCAGGAGGACTCATACGAGCGATTCTGCTTTTTTTTTTTTTTTTTTTTTTTTTTTAAAGACAAGGTCTTTCTATTAAACAGCTCTGGCTATCCTGGAACTCCATATGTAGACCAGGATATCCTGGAACTCACAAAGAGCCACCTGCCTCTGTCTCCTGAGTGCTGGCATTAAAGGTGTACATCACCACACCCAGCTAAAAATTCATTCATACACACACACAATTTTTGTCCAAATTAGGCAACAAAAGAAGTTTAGAAATACAGGCCCTGGAACTAGAAGTGTTGGCAAATGCCTTTAGTACCAACACTTAAGAGGTAGGCATTTCTGTGGGCCTGGGGCTAGCCTGGTCTAGAGAGCAAGTTGCAGAACAGTCAGGGATACACAGTGAGACCCTGACTGAAGAGAGAGGGTGTGAGGGGGGAGAAAGAAAAGAAAAGTGCACTAGGGATTTGGCTCAGTTGGCAGGATGCACCAAGCCCTCTGATCTATGGAACTGTAGAAGTTATGAGTCATGAGCCCCCCAGAGACCACCGGGAGTCCGAGTTTGTATGCAAAAGCAAAGGGCCTTTATTGCAAGCTCGAGCTTATGCTCTCCGTCCATTTCAGTGGTGGGATCAGGGAGAGCCCTGAGCTCAGTTATGGCTGGTTTTTTGTTTTTTTTTTTTCTCGAGACAGGGTTTCTCTGTGTAGCTTTGCGCCTTTTCCTGGAACTCACTTGGTAGCCCAGGCTGGCCTCGAACTCACAGAGATCCGCCTGGCTCTGCCTCCCGAGTGCTGGGATTAAAGGCGTGCTGCGCCGCCGCCGCCGCCGCCGCCGCCGCCGCCGCCGCCGCCGCCGCCGCCGCCGCCGCCGCCGCCGCCGCCGCCGCCGCCGCCGCCGCCGCCGCCGCCGCCGCCGCCGCCCGGCTCCGGCCTGCAGTTCTGTATTCTTGTTCTGATCTCTCCGGAAAAGGAGGACGACCGCCTCTGTATATGAAAGCAGTGTTAACTCCACGCTGGCGGCCTTGATAGCAAATGCTAGTTCTGCATGGCTTCTTGTTTCTCCGTTGGTGGAGGCTTCATTCAGGCTCCAGGGTGAGGGGCTTCTTTCCCTCTTCATACCCTCATGCCGTTCCCTGTCTGTCTGTCTGTCCTGCCTCAGTGCAGCAATGCACATCATTTCTTGATCTTAGAAATACTCTATAAATATCTTTTGGGTTGAAGCCTGCTTAATCATATAAACATCTTTTCTTGTATGCTCTGTCGCCCATAACTAAATCTCATAATGGTGTAAAACTTATGTAGCTCGTGTGGAAGCACAATCCTTATTTTATCATAAAGTGTTTCATCCCAGAAACAATGAGGATCACATACGTGTATAGTTGGTACATATTGTGTATGAAATGTATGTGGATACACAGTGTGTGTGTGTGTGTGTGTGTGTGTGTGTGTGTGTGTGTGTGTGTTTGGAGAATGGAGGACAACCTTGGGTTGAAGAACTAGCTTACCTCTATTTTAGGCTTAAAAGCCATCTGATAGTAAGACAAACTAGGTTCATTCCTGTTATGATTAATCCTCTGTTTTTCAAGGAGTGGGCTCTGTCCCAAACTGCAACCGTAACTCCAAATGGTTCTGTACTGCGGGTTCCAGGAATGGCGACCATGTCTTTGTTTAGAACGTCTTGCAACCCTCCCTTTGGTTCAAAAGCTTACATGACCACCTGTGACAGCCCTGGTACGCCCATTTCTGCAATCATGTCTTTGTTTCAGGAGGGACTAACTTGTCGTGCTTATGTTTCTGCTGTTGTTTTTAACAAAATCCCAATCGGTAGATTTTACCACTAAAGACTCGAGGAGCCAGATGCTGGGGTCAAAGCCTGCTAGCTCAGAGAGGCAGAGACAGCACCCAGCTGACCTTCCTTTTCCAGCCAAAGTCTCAGAATCCTCCACCCGCCCCATCTCAAACAAACTTCTCCAACTCAAAAGTCCCTCCCTTCTACTTCCTCTAGTTTAGTCTCTCTATCCTTTTTCCTGACTCCCTCTTACTCTCTATGGTTGATTTCTATGTTCATTTTCTCTCACCTGGTTGCGTGCTCCCATCTTGAGCTATGGTTGACTTTATTCAATCCCATTTACAATATTCAAGCAGAAAGCTCTTGGATTAAAGGTGTGTGCTAAGGCTGAGCCACACCACACTAGAAACAGGTTTTTCCAGTCAGTAACACAATCTCACAATGTGATCAAATATCTTGCAACATCCGGTCCTGTAAGCGGCCTGTTTTGCTGGCCAGCTTCCCCATCTGGAAACCCCCTACCCCCGAGCTTGTCTCCTCACATCCAAGGCTTACCTCTCCTTTTGTTCATTTGTTTTTATTTTGTTTTCAGGACAGGGTTTCTCCGTGTAGCCCTGGCTGTCCTGGAACTCACCCTGTAGACCAGGCTGGCCTCAAACTCAAGAGATCCAGATCTGCCTGCCTCTGCCTCCCAAGTGCTGGGATCAAAGGCCTGTGCCCCCAGCCTGCTCAAGGCTGACCTCTTAAAGCCCACCTCAGGGGGAGGCAGCACAAATAAAAAAGCTTTGGTTTAATTTATTTGGCCATGATGATTTGGGTTGGTGGTCTTTCTCTTCCCATCTTTGGGATTAACAGGATGTGTTAAGTTTTGGATAGGGTTTATTTAAGAGGAAAGTGAGGCAGAGTTAATGCCATAGACAGACAGAATGAGAGACAATGGCATGGCAAGGTCTTTGAGGAGAGTTCAGGCCCCAGGACCAGAGACAGACAGCATGGTGGGGGCGTCTCTTAAGAGAACCAAAGCAAGCCGGGCGGTGGTGGCGCACGCCTTTAATCCCAGCACTCGGGAGGCAGAGCCAGGCGGATCTCTGTGAGTTCGAGGCCGGCCTGGGCTACCAAGTGAGTTCCAGGAAAGGCGCAAAGCTACACAGAGAAACCCTGTCTCGAAAAACCAAAAAAAAAAAAAAGAACCAAAGCATCTTTGTGAAAGAAGAGAGCCTCTCCTAGCTACCTCTCTGGGGATGATTTCACAGCAAGAGCTGGAACTAAGCAGGAGGCAGGGAAGGGGGTAAACACAGGAAGTGGTACCCCTTGGATGTAAACTCATTTCCCAAGTGAGATGTCACAGCCCTGAGAAGTCAGTTAGCTAAGGACTCACAGTGTCTCTGTAGGGTAGAGTATCTGTGAAAGGAGGGGAGCTGTTGTCAAGCTATTGGGGGTCAGGCCAACCCAAGCCTTTCCCTGAGGCTGGGATGTTTGGAGAAGGAATATGTTTCCTTGTCTAAAACCAGGAACACTAATGATCTGGGGTCAGGACATTGGGAGAGCTTTGATTCTGGAACTCAAGTCTTTCCAGCTACAGGTTATGTTATTAGTCCCAAGTATGATGTGAGCTGGGTGTGTAATGCACTGGATAAACCCTGTGTCCTTTCTGCAAGCACCCCTTATTAGCTTCCTGTGGACCTCATCCCACTGTGTGATGGTTTTCTGCTGACTGTCCAATGTTTCCCTCAAAAACAATATATACATGGGGTTGGGGATTTAGCTCAGTGGTAGAGCGCTTGCCTAGCAAGCACAAGGCCCTGGGTTTGATCCTCAGCTCCAAAAAAAAAAAAAAAAAAAAAAAAAAACCAGAAAAAAAAAAAAAAACAATATATACGATGCTGTACTTAATAAACTTGCTGGCACACGTCTTCAGTTCATGCAGACCTGATCCCAACAACGCTCCTGTCTTCTTTATTTCTGATCTCCCGGATCAGGAACAGGATCCTCAGGAACCTGTCACCGAATGACAGCTGCTGAGCAAGATGCCAGAATGTGACTTCCGCTTTTAAAAACTGTGTGCTTTGCTGGGCAGTAGTGGCACATGCCTTTGATTCCTGTACTGGGAAGACAGAGGCAGGCAGCCTGGTCTACAGAGCAAGTTCCAGGTAGACTGGCTCAGAGCAAATCTCACTATTATCCCTTTGCCAACGTGAAGCTGTTGCTAGTTGGGGCTGATTCCATACTTATTAGAGCTGGATTAAGGGATCACAAGATCATTAGTCTCCCAATTTCTTTCTTTTTCTTTCTTTCCTTCCTTCCTTCCTTCCCTACCCTTCCTTCCTTCCTTCCTTCCTTCCTTCCTTCCTTCCTTCCTTCCTTCCTTCCTTTCTTTTTTGGTTTGGTTTTTTGAGACAAGATTTCTCTGTGTAACAGAGTCCTGGCTGTCCTTAAACTCACTTAGTAGACCAGGCTGGCCTTGAACTCACAGAGATCTACCGGCCTCTACCTCCTGGGTTGTTGGGATTACACCCAGCTCCAGGACCTTTCTTGACTTTGAATAGGAGCTTTCATTTCCTAAAAGTCTTGTAACCAGCCTGGCAGGAAGGAAGACCTTCTGAGGAGAGAAACTTAAAACACCTTCCCTTTGTTCACCAGGCAATTGAAACAATGGATCCCAAGGAACTGGAATTTCCAGGTAGGGAGTAGTGACGGGAAGCCTGGTGTTAGCTGGAGTAAGAACTTGTTTCCTGGGAGATTACACGTTTCTGAACCTTGTTGAATCACCTTGCAGGACAGACTGGAGCAGAGACCACGCTGGGCCAGAATACCCCTTGCCACGGACAGTTTAAGTTCCTGTTGCCCTGTTTAAACCTAAACCTCATGTCAGTACCCCAAAGATGGATTTGGAAGGGGTCTCTGAACTTTTCTTCTTAATGTGGCCCCACTGAACAAATCTTTCTCTGGTTTTTGTCATTGTCTCTTTTATTCAAATATTGAGGATGGGTGAGCATGTTAGGGTTGCTTGGGCCCAGATTTCGACTCTAAGTGTTACCTTAACATTCTCAGTTTCTAAAATCCAAAAAATTCTGCACACCTATGCCAAAGGGCTCTGATACAAGGCTGTGAACCTTAGCAGTCTACTTCAGATTATGAGGCATAAACTAGTTGAAGCAATGAAGGAAAGTTTTGTGGATAGCTGGTTTGAAATACAAGGGCTTTGCACTTGGCATTCACGAGTGCCACTCCGCACTCCGCATGCTCTGCGGAGGCATGCACCGTCCAGGGGAAACGGTTAACAGTCAATTCCTGGGCTCCGATCCGTCCAACCGCAGCACCGCCCGCAGCGCCAGGTGTTTCCGGGGTAGGGTGCATGCGGCCTCCCGCAGGGTGAGTCCCTGCCGCTCCAGCCTAGGCCCAGGTAACCGCGCTCGCCACTTCCGTGCCAGCGGGTGGACTTCCCAAGGTGGCCACCGCAACCCCAACTTCCCGGCCCAGAGTTGCAAGGCCCGCCAGCCCGGGGGCTTGAGGGCGGGGCGGCGGAGCTGCGAGACTCCGCCCACCGACGCCGGGGCACGTCCGAGGTGGGGCCCCGCCCACCGCGCAGGCCGAGGCGCCCGCGGATTGGCTGGCGGGCTCCGGGTGCTCGGGTCGGACGCCCCTCCCCCCGGCTTTCCCGCCAGCAGCTGCCGCGCGGCGGAGGCTGTCCCAGTAGGCGCTCCGAGTGGCGGAACGGTCGGGCTCGCCATCCTCCACCATGTCGCGACAAAGCACCCTGTACAGCTTCTTCTCTAAGTCCCCGGCGCTCGGTGACACCAAGAAGGCCGCGGCCGGGGCCTCGTGCGAAGGCGGCGCCCCCGCCGCCACCGCCGCCGCCGCCGCCTCCGCCTCCTCCGGGGCCTGCGCTTCCCGCGGCGGGGATGCGGCCTGGAGCGAGGCTGGAGCTGAGTCCCGGCCCGCGGCGGTGTCCACCCCGTCGCCCGAGGCCAAGAACCTCAACGGACGGCCGCGGAGGTCGGCCTCGCCGGCCGTCCCCGCCAGGTAGCCGGCTTGGGGCTGAGGCAGCAGGCGCGGAGCGGCCGGAAGGAGGGGGAGGCGGTGCAGGGCCAGGCCGGCGGCCGGAGGAGGGGCGGCTGGCCCGGGAGGAGCGGGACTAGTGCCGGGGACTTTCGGGGGGACGCTGGAGGCGCATTCCCACCTTGGGGGTGGGGTGGGTCCGGAGGCTCTGGCGTCCGAGTCGCCCGCCCTCCCCCCATTCCCCCCCGCATTGGCCGGGGTGGGGAGCACCGCGGGCGGAGGTGTGTCTGAGGGGGCGGAGCGGGGCGGGGAGCACATCACCGGAGTGTACCTACCGGGGAAGACGCCAGGGAACTTGGGGTGGCAGGTGGAAGTTTGTCTCTGCTGGCAGAGGTGTTCCGGTTCGGAACGGCGCAGCTTTTAAACGCACGTTTCCATACGAGGGAAGGGAGCGGAAGGGTTTTCGGAGTTGGTGGGCCTTGGAAGTAGTGGGGAGTAGAGCCCTGGGCAAGAACATTGCTGGGGGAAGTCTGCCTGGGGGTTGTCGTAGCTCTTTGTGAATTTGCCTTGTCTTTTTTTTTTTCTTTTTGGTTTTTCGAGACAGGGTTTCTCTGTGTAGCTTTGGAGCCTGTCCTGGAACTCGCTCTGTAGACCAGGCTGGCCTGGAACTCACAGAGATCCGCCTGCCTGTGCCTCCCGAGTGCTGGGGCCTGGCTGGCTGTCTTTTGTAGGGGCAATTAGAGACATTTTTGGAAAGCTCACTTTTACTGTTTTAAACACATAATGTAATGGTGGCTGTTTAAGCCAGTGATGACATGGAGACTCAAAAAAAAAAAAAAAATCAGATCAAATCGCTAGCCAGTGGTTCTTTGCAGCGATTTCTGATGCTCTGTGTTCAAGGTGTCTACAGGAATTGTTGGATTTTTCAAAGTTTAATTGTAGAGGCAGTCTCTTTGATACGTGGGGGTGTTTTGTGTTACTGGGCTTGGAGCGTAGGACTTTGCATGCTGTATGTACCACTGAGCTTCCACGGCAAGCCGCAGTTGTGTGTTCAAATGATCAGAAAAGGCCACTTGAGTAGTCTAGGATTGGAGGTTATATATAACTCAGAGCTCTTGCTGTAGTGTGTTTAAGGTCCTGGCTAGGTCAGATCTCAAAGCCTGCTAAAGAAACATCTGCCGGGCTGTGGTGGCGCACAACTTTAACTTTAATCCTAGCACTTGGGAGGCAGAGGCAGGCGGATCTCTATGAGTTCGAAGCCAGCCTAGTCTACAGATTGAGTTCCAGGACAGGCTCCAAAGCTACACAGAGAAACCCTGTCTCGAAAACAAAACAAAACAAGCTAGCATCTGGTGAGGAATGCATATTTACTTGGTTGTGAATTGATTTTGTGGCATCCAAAATAAAGGGTTGCATTTACTTTACTGTAAGTTACTTTATGTATTTTAATGTATCCTGAGTAAAAAACTGATCCCAAAGTAGAATATGGGTTTTTTGTGCTTTGGAGGAAGGAGAAGGTGTGGTTCAAGCTAGGCTTTTTCAGCTCTGTAAACAGACTAAAAGGACTCAGAGCTAGCCAGATTGGAGTGGTTTCTGGTTCTGGAAGAGAACCTGCAAACTGGAAAAATGGAAGGGAGTCAGAGGACAACTTGCAGGAGGATGTAATGGTCCAGTCACTGGGCTGATCGGTCCAAAGACATTTGGACTTGGGAGTGTGGGATGGAAGCTGAAAGTCACTGAGCTGTTTGCTGTTAAGATTTCCTTTTGTGCTGAAGCTTGTTTGCTGGTTCTTTGTCAGTTATGTGTAATGCAAATGGGTTCTTCCTTTCTGTGTTGTCCTTTCAGCTCTGGCCCTCTTTTTTGTCTTGAGACACTCTCACAATGTAGCCTTGTCTGTCCAGGAACTAAACTACCTATATAGACCAGGCTGGTGTTGAACTCAGAGATCCGCTTGCCTCAGCATCCTGAGTGCTGGGATTAAAGGCATTTGCCATGCTTGGCTCAGGGTATAATGCCTATCTTTTTTCCATGTTTCACTTTAATTTTTTTTTTAAATTTTTGGTTATCTTAATTGAAATATAACATTTCCCCTCTTTCCTCCCTCCAATCCCAGTTTTTAAATTATAATTTAACTTGAAAACATTTTTAATCATGTATATGTTGTTGGGTCTGGGGTCACGAAATAATGGGGGACAGACCACCAAAGTCTATTAAACCAGAAGCAAACTTTATTCCAGAAAAAAACCAAAAGGGGGTGGGGGGAATCAACACGAGGCACAAAAGCTTATCAGTTAGCTGAGACCACAGCCAGTGTTTGGGATTCTGAGGCTGTGGCAGTGGAGGCAGGTACTGGCCCCCTTTTTATAGTTAAGAGGGGAAAGCATCAAGCATGGGGTGCACGCTAGGAGTCAGGTAGAAACATCTATTAAAAGTTAACTTTGACAGCTGGGCGGTGGTGGCGCACGCCTTTAATCCCAGCACTCGGGAGGCAGAGCCAGGCGGATCTCTGTGAGTCCGAGGCCAGCCTGGGCTACCAAGTGAGTTCCAGGAAAAGGCGCAAAGCTACACAGAGAAACCCTGTCTCGAAGAAAGAAAAAAAAAAAAAAAGTTAATTTTGGTCCAGGCAGTTGTTGGCTATAAGGGGTAAGGGGGCTAAAAGTTAACTCCTGGCTGTTGAGCTTTTTTTTTTTTTAGGTTTACAATATTTCTATATTCCTGGACCCTTCAATGTGTGTTGGTATGTGCACATGAATGCAGGTGCCCATGGAAGCCAGAGACATTAATGAGATAACCCAAAGCTGGAGTGAAGAGGTGGTTGTGAGCTGCCCAATGTGGGTGCTGAGAATAGTACTTACGTCCTTTTAACTAACTGGAAAACAAAGTTAAAAAAAAAAAAGATTTTATGGAGCTTGGCTTTCCAGATGTGATATGATAGGCTTTGTGGTTAAGTGGTCAAGTTGCCTGAGTGAAGGGAAGGCATGCTAGGATTGAAAGCCAGCTCCTACTTGTTCCTGTAGATGGGTTAGTGTTGAGGGCTGGGCTTTTCCCTGAGGCCCTGATATATGGAGAGGGAACTTACTAGTTCCTTGTTTAAAACCTGGTACCTGCTTGGCAAGGTCAGTAATAGCCTGGGGACAGGGCTTTGGGGGAAGTTTCAGGCTCCTGGAAACACCCTACCCCCACCCTGGCCACCAAGGGCTATGGTGTTCAGTCCCCAAAGCAGCTGGGTGCACTTGAGATATCCTGTATTCCCTTTTTACAGCATTGTGTGTTTAGCTTCCTGTTGACTTTGTCCCATTCCCTCCATCTCCAAGCTGTAGATTAGATGCTATACTTAATAAATTTGTTTGGCATAAGGCATAGCTTATGCAAGACCTCCTGATCCCAATTTTCCTATCTTTATTTTTTGATTCCCTGGTTCTTCCTTTTGGAAATGTGTCACTGAAGAAAGACTTGCTGGGCAGATCAGGTTAGAAAACAGTTATTTAACTGTTTGAATTGTGCAGGTACAGCTTCTTTTGTTTTCTTTTTTTTTTTTTGGTTTTTCGAGACAGGGTTTCTCTGTGTAGCTTTGCGCCTTTCCTGGGACTCACTTGGTAGCCCAGGCTGGCCTCGAACTCACAGAGATCCGCCTGGCTCTGCCTCCCGAGTGCTGGGATTAAAGGCGTGCGCCACCACCGCCCGGCAGGTACAGCTTCTTAATGATGACCATGTAGTGAGCCTGAGGTGATATGCATAAACTTGTACTGGTCACTGTAATGGTGGCGCACACCTTTAATCCCAGCACTCAGGAGGCAGAGGCAGGCAGATCTCTTGAGTTCAAGGCCAGTCTGGTCTACAGAATGAGTTCTAGAACAGCTAGAGCTACACAGAGAAACCCTGTTTGAAAACAAACAAACAAGAAATTGAGAGCCAGTCCTTAAAGGTAGAGAGAGATCAGCCTTATGTGCTGGGACTACAGGCATGTGCCGTCATGCCTGGTTGGGAATATTAATGTTTTTTAAGAAACAATGCTTCATAATTGGGTCTAAGTCAGTTGACTTCAACTGAATACTCTGGAAATGTCTAAAGTATTCTTATTGTAGTAGTTTGCTTATTTTAATATTGTAGGTGCTGAGAACCTTTTACAAGGGCCTAGAGAATATTGCTGTTTAATGCACTCCCAATTTTCTGAGAAACCACCATACCGATTTCCACAGTGGTTTTACAAGTTTGCACTCCCACAAACAGTGGAGGAGTGTTCCCTTTGCTCCGCATCCTCTCCAATATAGACTGTCATTAGTGGTTTTAATCATAGCCATTCTGGCAAGTGTAAGGTGGTATCTCAGAGTCGTTTCGGCCTAATCAAGTTTTGTAAAGGATGAACCTTTGGAAAAAAAAATCCTATAGGCATGTGTATTCTCTCTCTCTCTGGTCTTTTGAGACAGCCTTGCTGTCCTGGAACTAGTGCTATAGACCAGGTTGGCCTCAAAGTCAGAGAGCCTCTCTCTCTGCCTCCCGAGTGCTGGGATTAAAGGCATGGGCCACCACAGATGGCCATAGGCCCATGTTGACAAGACTAGTTTAGTAAGGTGAAACAGCTTTTGGAATGTTGAGAGTACATAGGATCCTAGCTGGAACAATTCCAGGCTAAATTTAATGAATTAGATGATAATAATATAATTAGCAAGCTGATAATCATTATGTCTTCAGGTCTTGTGGGTTACGTCTATCTGGTGCACTGAATTGCAGTATAGGTATGACTCACTGTCTTTTGTGACTGACAGGATACTGTCTGAATTTTGCTATTATTTTAAAACCTGTGAAACAGTTGCTTATCTAGTACTAGTTTATTATTGTCTTGTTAAATAAACATTGTATTAGCTTGCTTACTTTATAAAAGTTACTTGAACCTTCTGACTTGCCAGAAGTTTCTAAAGGAGTCTTTTTCTTTTTTTTTTGTTTTTTGTTTTTTGTTTTTCGAGACAGCGTTTCTCTGTGTAGCTTTGGAGCCTGTCCTGGAACTCACTCTGTAGCCCAGGCTGGCCTGGAACTCACAGAGATCCGCCTGCTTCTGCCTCCCAAGTGCTGGGAGTAAAGGCGTGCGCCACCACCGCCCGGCTGTAAAGGAGTCTTAATGAGGGCTTCCTTAAAACTGTTTATTTGTGGGTAATTGTCTTTGAAGTAAAGTAGCCAAATATTAACCGAATTTTATATTTCTTTTTGGCAATAGTTCTTGTGACTTCTCACCAGGTGATTTGGTTTGGGCTAAGATGGAAGGTTACCCCTGGTGGCCTTGCCTGGTTTATGATCACCCCTTTGATGGAACATTCATCCGGAAGAAAGGGAAAACGGTCCGTGTCCATGTACAGTTTTTTGATGACAGCCCAACAAGGGGCTGGGTTAGCAAAAGGCTGTTGAAGCCATATACAGGTAAGAGATACAGGGTGAGTGGGAAAGGAGACTGAGTCTTCGTTCCACAGTGTGCGTGCGTGCGTTCGTGCGTGCGTGCGTGCGTGCGTGCGTGCGTGCGTGCGAGAGCGCACGCCTCAGCAAATTGCAGAAATAGCAGTTGTAAGGTTTCTGACATGATAAAGAGAGACAGGATGCAGCTGGTCTTCGATACTTTGTTTTGTATGGGATTTTTATTTTTGTCTTTTGACTGCTTAAAGTAATTAAAGCCCTTCAAGGAAAACTTGTCTCTTGATGGGAGTTAGTTAATTGAACTATGGAATAGACATGAGAAGGGTAACGTTAGTTCTATTTTGAAGGAATAAGTAGGTAATGTAAGCAGGATGATAGCATGGATCGGTGACATTCTCAGTGCAGAGGTGCATACCACATGGCCTCCGGAACGATAATCTATGAGTGTATTTGAGTTGTGTTTCACACCAGAACTCTTTATAAGCCCAGCTTTATCTGCGCAGTTGCCAGCAGTGCTTCACGTCTGACCCCACCTCGGCCAGGCATCTCTTGTCGCTGGAGTTCTAGGCAGTGCACACACGGTGTAACTGCGGGATGCGGTGCACTGTACATGGCCTTCGAGCAAGTCCACATCCTGTATTCTCAGGCACCCATCCCAGGCCAGCACATTGAACTCTTTGGGGTGTGATAGATACAACAGGGCCAGCTTCCCAGAACTCTTCTGAAGAACTAAACCTTTTGGCTAGTGTGCTTGTCCTGCGAAAGGTAGGTTTACTGAAAAACACACTGTCAGAATGGAAAGAGAACCAGGAAGTTGATTCTACTCTTCTGCTTACCTGCTGCATAATCTTGGTGAATGATACTGTTACTCATATATAAAATGACTTCTTATGGCAGCAGATGATAAATGAGTTCTTCAGGATTATTATTATTATTATTATTTTGGCTTTTCGAGATAGGGTTTCTCTGATGTAACAGCCCTGTCCTAGAACTCACTCTGTAGACCAGGCTGGCCTCCAACTCACAGAGCTCCGCCTACCTCTGCCTCCTGAGTGCTGAGATTAAAGTTGTGTACCACCACAGCCCTGTCCTTCAGGATTTTTATATTTTAAAACTGCCTGGGCAAAATAAGAGATCAGGAAATGTTGTCATTGTGTAGATGAAATGTTGTGTCTCTGTCTTTAACATTTTATCCTTTGTTCTTTTAAATTCCCATTTGTTGGGCTGAGGGTATATTTTGGTGATGGAGCCCTTGCCCAGAATGTGCACAAGTTTTTCCTTCTAGTGTTAGGGAAACTAGCCCTGGTTGTCCTGGATATTGTTATGTTGGAAAGGCTAGCCTCAAACTCACAAGAGATCCACTTGCCTCTGCTTCCATTTCATAGTACTGGTAAAGGGGTTCAGCTCTGCTCACTTTCACAACTGAATTTAGGTTCCAGTCCTCTGAGAAGGACAAACAGGTGTCTCTCCCCACAAAGGGCCATTTATCTACAAGTCTTTACATTCAGGGTGGAGGGAGAGAACAAACATATAGGGTTTAAGTCAGCATCACGGTATCTCAAGGACAAACCCAGCAGCCCCCTTCTGAGTCATGGCCAAGCTTGTGCACATGTGTCCAATTAACAGTATACTAATGTAACCTCTACATGCTTAACCAGTTATATATGACCTGGAAACTCGCCTTAGCTCTTGGTGGTCGCCATTTTGTGCAGGTGTCGACCCCTGCATGCTTGAATACTAAACACTCTTTGTTCTTGCACACTATTTGAGTCTGGGCTCTTCAGCATTTTCTCAGACTCACACTGAGATTAAGGGAGTAGTAGGGCCTTTTTTACTTCCGAGACTAAATTGTACAGGCTACCTTCAACTCCCTTTGTAGCCTAGGCTGGCTTTTAAATTTTTTTTTTTTTTTTGTTTTGAGACAAGGTGTCTTTATGTAGCCCTGGCTATTCTGGAACTTACTGTGTAGACCAGTCTGGACTCAGATCTGCCTGTCTCTGCTTCCCTGTGCTAAGATTAAAGGTGTGTGCCCCCACAGTCTGTTTGCTTTGAATTTGGATTCCTCCCCTTCAGTTTCTCCTTGAGTTGGGATTACAATCCCACCACTAGGTTAGGTTCCAGCAAGCACCTAGTTTCTTTAATAAAAAAACGTTGAAATGCTTGTTTTTGGTTTTTTTGAGACAGGGTTTCTCTGTGTAGCTTTTGGTGCCTGTCCTGGATCTCGCTCTGTAGACCTCGAACTCACAGAGGTCCGCCTGCCTCTGCCTCCGAGTGCTGGGATTAAAGGCATGCGCCACCACCCCCTGGCGAAATGCTTGTTGTAATACGTTAGCCAAGAGCATGGAGGGAGAGGCCTCCTTTGTTGAAATTGTGTATTGTAGTTGCTGGATCAAGTGTTGTGAGGTATGGTGTGTAGTCAAGCTACACTGGCACTTTTAAGTTTAGACCCACCTCACAGTTGATAATTCTTGTTGCAGGTTATAGCTTTTGCTCTTTAGGGAAAGGGTATAGATGGTCCATAAAAGTTGTTAGTTCCACTGAAGTTTAAGTAGTCCTGTTTCCATGTGCAGAAAGAAGGTAAGAATGCTTTGGATCTGTTTCACTTAGACATTTGGTTTTCTTTTCCAATCATGGTTATAGTTCAGCAGAACAGTTCAGCTAGTGACTGTCTTAGAAAAGTAATTTTAATTTTAAGGGCTGGAGAGATGGCTCAGAGGTTAAGAACACTGGCTGCTCTTCCAGAGGTCCTGAGTTCAATTCCCAGCAACCACATGGTGGCTCACAACCATCTGTAATGAGTTCTGGTGCCCTCTACTGGCCTGCATGGATATATGCAGGCAGAACACTGTATACATAATAAATAAATAAATCTTTAAAAAAAAAAAAAGAAAAGTAATTTTAACATTACATTTGTGATGCTAAGTTTTTGTTGGATAGACGTGTTCTCATTTAGGATAATGATGAAAAACAATTTCTAGGGATTGAACCCAGGGTTCATGATAGGCCAGTATCCAACCATTGCATTCCATTTCCAGGAAATAGATTTTAAATGAAGAGTTTTATTTTAAAGCAGAGGTCTTTGAATGTTGCGTTTTGGTGTTATTCAGAGGGAAAAAACCATTTAACTGGTAGGCCCCTTGTTAAAGAAATGCAGTGTGGTTCTATTTTCCTAAAGCCTAGGTTGGGCACCAGCTCTGTAGCTGAACATGGATTGAGCTCCTGACTGCTGTCTGTCTCCCAAGTGCTAGAGATTACATTTAGTATTGCCGCTTCTGGTTTACATGGTGCTGGGGGTAACGACTCAGGGCCTCATACATGCTAGGCAAGCACTCTAACAGTTAATTCAGCCTGGTTATCAAGTTACTTATTGAAATAAATCTGAAGTCATATTTGTGTCTGCTTTATTGTGAGGCTTGTCATACCTTGGCCCGTGATTCTGAGACATTGGAAGAGTGGCCCGGATGATTGGACAGGGCAAATTCAAAGAAGTAAAATTGGTGATTCCAGTTTCATTGCTACCTTTGCCTGAAAATTCCTTCCTATAAGTTTTTGATCCATGTATATGAAAAAATGGGACATTAAAAATTATAGCTGATTGTAACCATTCTTGTTCATGTTGTAATTTGGCCAACTATCCACCTACCATGTTCTTATTGTAAATATATTTCTAGGTTCAAAGTCCAAGGAAGCCCAAAAGGGAGGTCATTTCTACAGTTCAAAGTCTGAAATACTCAGAGCAATGCAACGTGCAGATGAAGCCTTAAGTAAAGACAAGGTTAAGAGGCTTGAGTTGGCAGTGTGTGATGAGCCTTCAGAGCCAGAAGAGGAAGAAGAGACAGAGGTCAGGCTTCAGTTCTCTTTAAGGGGGTGATGGGGAAAATGATATGTGATGAAAGATAACAAAAAATATTAAGCTGGGTGGTGGTGGTGCACGCCTTTAATCCCAGCACTTGGGAGGTAGAGGCAGGTGGATCTCCAGGCTGGCCTGGTCTACAGAGTGAGTTCCAGGACAGACAGGGCTACGCCGAGAAACCCCGCCTCAAAAAAAAAAAAAAAAAAAAGGCAATTTTATGTGAATGTCCAGTGCTTATACATGCATACGTCTGTATTTCCCTGGATTGGAAGTTAGGTTAGCTTATTTAGAATTTCAACAGTTTCTTCCCCTTTTTTTGAGACAGTCTTTGTAGCTGAAACTAGGCTCAAGCTCAGACTCTTCGACTTCCTGCCTTTCAAATATTGGGATTACAGGCTGTTATATGTGTTGTCTCCCAGTCCTGGGGATTGACCCCAGGGCCTCATACGCTGTGCTCTTCCATTTAGTCCACCCACCTCCTTCAGAGAAAAAGGCTATTTTTGAGACAGGCTGGCCTAGAACTCCTGGTTCAACCTCACAAGAAATTGGATTACAGACCTGTGGTATCAGGTTTAGTTTATGTTTAAAGTTAGGCTAAACTGAAATAGCTTTAAGAAAGAACACTTTCTCAGGGTGTGTGACATTGCAGCATACGCACAGCAGTATTGCTTTTGGTTCTTTGAGACAGGCTCTTGTGTATCCTAGGCTGGCTTTGAACTCACATGTAGCGGGGCATGACTTTAGTGAGTCTCCTGCTTCCGCCTCCCAAGTGCTGGAATTGCAGTGTATGCCAACATTCCTGGTGTATGAATTGTTGGGGTCAAACCCGGGAATCTGCATGTTAGTGAACCGAGCTACATCCTGCCCCATGCTGGCCTCACTATTTCAGTAATCTTTGTGCCTCAGCCTCCCAAGTGCTGGGATTATGAGCCTGAGTCATAGCATCTGGGTTCTACTCAAGTATTTGCCAGATTTTTTGTCTTTAAATTTTTTATTGATTTGTGGTGCCAGAGATTGAACTTAGGGCCTTTGTTTTATTTAAATTTTTTTTCTCTTTGTCTGGCAGGTGTACACAGCTTCTGTATCTGATAAGAGTGAAGAGGATAATCATCCAAATGAAAGCGAAGAAGAAGTACAGCCTAAGGTGCAGGGGCCTAGGCGAAGCAGCCGGCAAGTGAAAAAGCGCAGGGTCATATCGGATTCCGAGAGTGACATCGGGGGCTCCGATGTGGAATTCAAGCCAGACTCTAAGCAAGACGGAAGCAGCGACGACGAAATGAGCAGTGGGGCTGGAGACAGCGATAGCGAAGGCCTGGGCACCATTGCCAAAGGTGCTCCAAAGCGGAAGAGGCCAGTGGCTGGTCACGGTGCATTGAAAAGGAAGACTTCAAAGAAGGAAACCCCCTCAGCCACCAAACGAGCAACTCGAATTTTGTCAGAAACCAAGAGTACCTTGAGTGCATTCTCTGCCCCTCCAAATTCTGAGTCCCAAACCCATGTCAGTGGGGGAGATGACAGTAGTGGACCCACTATCTGGTACCATGAGACTTTAGAGTGGCTTAAGCCAGAAAAGAGAAGAGATGAGCACAGGAGACGGCCTGATCACCCCGATTTTAATCCTTGCACACTGTATGTGCCTGAAGATTTCCTTAATACTTGTACTCCAGGGATGAGGAAGTGGTGGCAGATTAAGTCTCAGAACTTTGATCTTGTCATTTTTTATAAGGTGGGCAAGTTTTACGAATTGTATCACATGGATGCTATCATTGGAGTCAATGAGCTGGGGCTGGTCTTCATGAAGGGCAACTGGGCCCACTCTGGTTTCCCAGAGATCGCCTTTGGCCGGTTTTCAGACTCCCTGGTGCAGAAGGGTTATAAAGTAGCCCGAGTGGAACAGACTGAGACTCCAGAGATGATGGAGGCACGATGCCGGAAGATGGCACATGTGTCCAAGTTTGACAGAGTGGTGAAGAGGGAGGTGTGTAGGATCATTACCAAGGGCACACAGACGTATGGGGTGCTGGAAGGTGAGCCCTCCGAGAACCACAGTAGGTACCTTCTTAGCCTTAAAGAGAAAGAGGAGGATTCTTCTGGTCACACCCGTGTATATGGTGTGTGCTTCGTGGACACTTCACTGGGCAAGTTTTTCCTGGGTCAGTTTTCGGATGATCGCCATTGTTCCAGATTTAGGACTCTTGTGGCACACTATCCTCCAGTACAGATTTTGTTTGAGAAAGGAAATCTCTCAACAGAAACCAAAACAGTCCTGAAGGGTTCATTGTCCTCTTGTCTTCAGGAAGGTCTGATACCAGGTTCCCAGTTTTGGGATGCCACTAAGACGCTGAGAACACTCCTTGAAGACGGCTATTTCACGGGGAAGGTAGGCGAAGACAGCAGTGCAGGTGCAGTACTGCCCCGGGTGCTTAAGAGTATGACCTCGGAGTCGGATTCCGTCGGGCTGACCCCAGGAGAGAAGAGTGAATTGGCCCTCTCTGCTCTAGGTGGTTGTGTTTTTTACCTCAAAAAATGCCTGATCGATCAGGAGCTTCTGTCAATGGCCAATTTTGAAGACTATTTTCCCTTGGATTCTGACATGGTCACCACAGTAAGACCCGGTGCTCTTTTTACCAGTGCCAGTCAGCGAATGGTGCTAGATGCAGTGACGTTAAACAACTTGGAGATTTTCCTGAATGGGACAAATGGTTCTACTGAAGGAACTTTGCTAGAGAGGCTTGATACTTGCCATACTCCCTTTGGCAAGCGGCTCCTAAAACAGTGGCTTTGTGCCCCCCTCTGCAGCCCCGGTGCCATCAGTGATCGCTTAGATGCTGTGGAAGACCTGATGGCTTTGCCTGACAAAATCACTGAAGTTGCAGACCTCCTAAAGAAGCTACCAGATCTTGAGAGGCTACTGAGTAAGATCCATAATATTGGCTCTCCCCTAAGGAACCAAAACCACCCAGACAGCAGGGCTATAATGTACGAAGAAACCACATACAGCAAAAAAAAGATCATTGATTTTCTTTCTGCTCTAGAAGGATTCAAAGTAATAAGTAAGATTATAGGGCTTATGGAGGATGTCACTGATGATTTTAAGTCCAAAACCCTTAAGCAGGTTGTTACTCCACAGACAAAGAGCCCTGAAGGCCGCTTTCCTGATCTGACTGAAGAACTGGACCGATGGTATACCGCTTTTGACCACGAGAAGGCTCGAAAGACTGGACTCATTACTCCAAAGGCAGGGTTTGACTCCGATTATGACCAAGCACTTGCTGACATACGAGAGAATGAACAGGGCCTCCTGGAGTACTTGGAAAAACAGCGTAGTCGGATTGGCTGCAGGACCATAGTCTACTGGGGAATTGGTAGGAACCGTTACCAGTTGGAGATTCCAGACAGTTTTACTGCCCGTAACCTACCGGAAGAATATGAGTTGAAATCTACTAGGAAGGGCTGTAAACGATACTGGACCAAAACAATTGAGAAGAAATTAGCTAATCTTATAAATGCTGAAGAACGTAGGGACACATCTTTGAAGGACTGCATGAGGCGGCTATTCTATAACTTTGATAAAAATTACAAGGACTGGCAGTCTGCTGTAGAGTGCATTGCAGTGTTGGGTAAGGCTTTAAACAACCCTGTTCCCCAGGCTTTGACTGATAAATCTTTGTGTCTCAGCTATACATCTCTAAACATGGGTGTGTGTATTGACATGTATGCATACATGCTTGTTTTGGGTCAAACTGCTATATATATTGCATAAGGTAATTTAAATAACTGAAACTTGGTTTTTAGCCATATGGCATTTTTTTCTTCATTCTTGGAATAGTTGAATTGTATTATTGAACAAATATTTTTTTTTCCAGATTTTTAAAAATTGGTAGTATGTCATTTCTTTTTTTTGTTTGAGACAGAATCTCTAGCCCAAGCTCTCCTTGAACTCCTGGCAATCCTCCTGTCTCAGCTCCCCAACTGCTAGGATTACTTAGAGGAGTAAGCCACTATTCCCTAGCTTTTATAATTTAATTTGCTATGCTAGGGATTAAACACTGCCCCGGGCCAATTCTTGAGCCCAAATTGCTGTTGTAATTGAGGTTCTATTTTTGTTGTTTTTTTTAAAAAGCAGAGAGAGTGTAAATTTGGTTTTATTCTTCGGTTCTTCCTTCTGTATTTCCTTGAATCATATTTGAATGGAGATCAGAGTCTAGGCTTTATGTGATCTGTCCCTCTAGCCCTTCCACCACAGTATCTTTGCCTTGATTTAAATGCTTATAATGTGGTAATCTTTAAATATCAAGGGCTAGTGTATCTGGAACCATTTGAACATCAGTTTTTGTAAAATACGGAAACCAAAATTTGTTGCAGGTTCCTCCCCACCTTAGTTTTGCTGGTGTCGGGGATTGAACCTAGCTAGTGCTTCAAGCATGTGCTTGTCCAGTGTGCCACAGTAACCCTCGACTGAGATTGTAACACAGAACCCCCCTCTGAACACAGTTATCAAATGGACTGGAACAGTAAAATCCTTTCTCAGCAGAGGTACTCTTCTAAGTTGGTCCATTTGTCTGGCTCTCTGGCTGTTCCTATCACCTCAGGCACATGGTGTATTTCTGTAGTATATAAGCACTCTACTGCCATGGAGATGTGCAGGAGAGAACTGCTGAAATGGAGACTTATTTCTCCTGTTACTGACATGTTACAATGAAGACATGGAAAACACCCACACCAATAACTTGTCTTCAGAAACAGCATTTTGTTCTGAGACAGGCTCTCATTGTGTGGCCTTAGCTGGCTTGGAGCTCACAGAGATACCTTGGCTTTCCAGTTGCTGGGATTAAAGGTTTTCACTACCATGCCTGGCACTAAGAGCATTTTAGAACAAAATAGAACATGCTTTACTTAGTATAATACTTTTGAATGTGTGTTGGGGGTTGGGCATGTAACAGTTCCTGTGGAGGTAAGAGGACAGCTTAGTGGGAATTAGCTCTCTCTTTCCATTATGCGGATCCTGGGGATTGAACTTTGGTCATTGGACTTGGTGGCAAGCACCTTTGGGCTGCTGGGCCATCTTGCTGCCTATTTTTAAAAAGACATTTTATAAAAGCTGGAACAAGTACTATCTATGTAGTGGGTATGATAGTATACCCAGCAAGAAATTAACAAAATGATGCTTTACTTTTATATTCTTTTGACAGATGTCTTACTGTGCCTGGCTAACTATAGTCAAGGAGGCGATGGTCCTATGTGTCGACCAGTAATTGTGTTACCAAGAGAAGACACACACCCTTTCCTAGAGCTTAAAGGGTCAAGGCATCCCTGCATTACAAAGACTTTTTTTGGAGATGATTTTATTCCCAATGACATTCTAATAGGCTGTGAGGAAGAAGCAGAAGAAAATGGCCAAGCCTATTGTGTGCTTGTTACTGGACCAAATATGGGGGGCAAATCTACACTCATAAGACAGGTAATTTATCCTTCACGCTCTATTAATTGGACAGTAATTGTAAGGGAGGGGCAAGTAGACCCAAGTCCATTTTCCAGACAGCACAAAGCCACATAAGGAAAGCAGAGGGAAACTCCTTGTATAACTAATTAGTTGTCCTCTTAGCTAATGTTGAGGTAGTAATGCTCTATGGTAGAAAACACAACTAGATGTGTGAGAAGACCCTGGCTTTGATTTTCGTGACTGGTAAAGGCAGGGAGGGAAGGCTTAAGTATAGTATAGGGGTTATGTATCCAGGGTTGGTTCTAGGTATTCTAGTTTTAGTGCTAAAGAGCTTCCTGTTGATCCTGCCCTTTAGATACAGTATTTGTTTGTTAGGTGTTACTTAGATGGGAGTTCCAGATTCCTATGTAAGGGTTCTTGAGTCACATGTGGACAGGTTTTGTGAATACCAGTCCTAACATCCCTTTCCTCCCACACTCACAGGCTGGTCTATTGGCTATAATGGCCCAGATGGGTTGTTATGTACCTGCTGAAGCGTGTCGGCTCACACCAGTAGACAGAGTGTTTACTAGACTTGGGGCCTCAGATAGGATAATGTCAGGTGAGTCGTTCTTTCTCCTCCACCCCTAAGGCTTTTACAGTTCAGCTGGCAGGGATAAAGACATCTGCCTCCCAACTTGGCATTATATAAAACTCAACACTTTTTACAAATTTTGTAGTTTCACCTCTTGCTTGCTAATCTGCTGTTAACACAATCCTGTTTCATTTTTTAGGTGAAAGTACGTTTTTTGTTGAGTTGAGCGAAACTGCTAGCATACTTAGGCACGCAACAGCACATTCTTTGGTGCTTGTGGATGAATTAGGTAAGCAGCAGTTTTTGTTGGAATGCCATCTTAAAAACACTGGAAGTAGTTCTTTCTAGATGAAGATCTGAAGGCTATGTAAAGAATGCCCTTAGAATGGAAGATCTATTTCCTGTCAGCTACTATGACATTTTTTATCCCTTCTGGCGGTACTGGGACTGAACCTGGGTCTCCTGGGCAGCAGGAGCTGTACCACTGAGGTACATTCCCCATCTCTCTCTTTGCATACGTGTTCATCAGTTAAGAACATGTATTGCTCTTACATAGGACAGGAATTCAATCCCAGCACCCATATCAGGCAGCTCACAATTGCATGTTTATCCACTTCCAGGTTAAAATAATTAAGTCTCAGTTCATGTATGTGCACGTATGTCTACACCATGTGCATGCAAGTGCCCATAAAGGATCTCCCAGAACTGTGTATAGATTTTCAAGACAGGGTTTCTCTGTGTAGCTCTGGCTGTCTTGGAACTCACTCTGTAGATCAGGCTGGCCTTGAACTCACAAGAGATTTCCTGCCTCTGCCTCCCAAGTGCTGAGATTAAAGGTGTGCCACTACACTAGAGTGGTCCTCTTAAATGCTGAGCATCGTAAAACTTGTTACATCATTTTTGTGTGTGGGGGGAGAGTGTTCCATGGCCACACCTGTGGAGGTCAGAGGACAACCGAATAAGTTGTCCTGTTCTACATACAAGTCGTACCCAGAGGTCATCAGGCTTAGTGGCAAATGCCTCCTGGTAATTTTTGACTGCCTCACTAAGTTGTCCAGGTTGACCTTGAACTCCTGAGATAGGTTTGGTCAAGCCTGTGTGAGCGCTTTAAATTTTTTAACCTTGCTAAAATGAAAGTACCTGTTTATTACAACTGGGGAAATTTTGTGGCTTGTATCAGTCAGCTCCCTTTCCTGGTTCTGGGGACTTGCTGCATGGGACTACTGAGTTACTGATTTTACTCACTGGAGATGGAGGATAGGTGTTCCCTTTTTCTATACCGCACAGGTTAAACTTCCTTGCATTCCCTCTGTGTTTATCACTGTGATATCTCTTATCACATTTCACTTTCACAGGAAGAGGTACTGCAACTTTTGATGGGACAGCGATAGCCAATGCAGTTGTTAAAGAACTTGCTGAAACAATAAAGTGTCGAACATTGTTCTCTACACACTATCATTCATTAGTAGAAGACTATTCTAAAAATGTTTCTGTGCGCCTAGGACACATGGTATGTGGAACCAATCAGGCATTTTCCTATTGGCAGCAAATAAATAGTAGAGCTGTAATAAAACAGTTTCTCTTTCTTAAAGGCTTGCATGGTAGAAAATGAATGTGAGGATCCCAGCCAGGAGACTATTACCTTCCTCTATAAGTTCATTGAGGGAGCTTGTCCCAAGAGTTATGGCTTTAACGCAGCAAGGCTTGCAAATCTTCCAGAGGAAGTTATTCAAAAGGGACACAGAAAAGCAAGAGAATTTGAGAAGATGAATCAGTCATTACGACTATTTCGGTAATTATTTGGAGTATCATTTTCCTATAGCTGACTTTTTAAATAGAGTTGGAAGGCTGGTACAGAGACAAATAATTTTTTTTTTTTCTTTTTTAAGGGAAGTTTGTATGGCTAGTGAAAGGCCGACTGTAGATGCTGAAGCTATCCATAGGCTGCTGGCTTTGATTGAGGAATTGTAGACTACATTGGACTTTTGACAAAGGTGGTAAATTCAGACAACATTATGATCTAATAAACTTTATTTTTTAAAAATGACCATTTTTCCATTTTCTTTCTAGGAAATTAAACCCTTTTAATTCTCATCTACCTTCTACATAATGGTTATTGAATACTCCACAATATATTAAGTCTAGATGTTATGGTACATGCATACACTTTCAGGCTGTTTATACCCACTGTCACCAATACACATAAATGGGGGGAGGGAGCTATGAAACTGTATAGGGCTGTATATATACTGGTCTCAGCTTATGCAGGAAATTGCTTTAATTTCCAGCCGTTTTGTCTAAACTGTTCAAATAAAAACTATGAACAGAATTCAAATACAGGCCTGTTTTGAAGAGACTTTCTAAAGTGAACTTTAAAACATAGTAGTTTTTACCTTTCACAAAACTGAGATACAAGAATACTTTTGCTTTACAGTGCATCCCTTCCTAGGAAGTCTCATTAAAACACTCACTTTTTTCTAGGGGTGATTATTTTTTTTTTGTTTTTTTTTTGTTTTTTTTGAATGCTGCACAGGAGAGGGAAGGAAATAATAGTCTTAACTTTTCTTAAAGGATACCAGAAACATTGCTGGATATAATTTAAGATTAGTGTTTTCTCTTTCATAGAAAGAACGTACATACTGGGACATGAGTACAGTTACAGCAAGTCTAGGTGTGCTAACAAAACAGGGCACATTCAAGTACAGTAAGATTTTGCTTGAAATTAAAAACAAACTACATGAGAGTAAAGCATTAAAATCATATTCTCAGTCTGAATACATGTTAAAAAAATCAATGCAGAAGTGCTAGCTCACATTTTTACCATATTACAAAAGCAATTGGTACCCATGTCCATAAAGGCAGCAACAAAGCTGCTTGTCGAGTGAAGATTACTACTGCAAATCGGACTGCATTCAATGCTAGTTGTAAAAACACCAGCTTTTTCAGAAGTTGGTATCTGTACAAAATTGCAGCTTATTGTCTTCACTTCTGTCCCTTCAAAAGTCTTTACACAGTAATGCTAAAACACCCAGCTTTGAGATCCTGAGTCAATATATTGCCACTGTCTTTTTGGTAGCTTGAGCTTCATAGTGTCAACTGACCTTGTGTATCCATTTTCATTACAGTCTCTTTCTGTAGCATGGGCAAGTATTTTAACTCTTCCAAAAAATGTTTAAGTTAAGATGTTAGAATGGCAGGACTTTTCTCTTAGGGAAAGAATTCAGTTGTGCTGCAACGTGTTCGATTCTATAGGGGGAGCAGAGTCATATAATGTGTCTGTATCATGTGTAGGCTCACCAGCTAAGGTACAAGGATTGGACAGTGTTCCAGCACCACAATCACAGAAAAACCTAAAGCAAATGAAAATCCAAACATTAGCAAGTGAAGGGAAGTAACTGGGCAATATAACGACAAGTATACCACGTACCTATCATGTCTAATAAATTCTACATCATGTCCCTGATGGCACTTCTTAATGCAGTTCACACATATGGCATTTCGATCTGTGGTGTTACAAGTATGACATCTAAAAATCAAAACATTGTGTTATTGAACTTGTCAGAAATTTAAAACATGCGTTATAGTACTCTATGGCCTTTAACTGAAACTTTGTGGCTGGCTAAGTCTAGACAGAAAGGAAACTAGAGTATTGTGTGTTGACTTAGGAAAAATGGAACAACTTTTTTTTTTTTTTTTTAAACAAAATAGGCCAGGCCATGCCTTTAGTCCCAGTACATGAGAAGCTGAGACAGGTAGATGTTTGTAAGTTCAAGGCCAGCCTGTACAATTTTAAATGACATCAGTTAATAGTAGTGCATCCCCCTCCCCCCAGTATTTATAGTCTGATTCTACAACAGAACCAAAGATATCAGGCAGCATCATTAACTTCCACTTTTCTGTATTCAGTAACTTAGACATGTACCTGTAGAAGTCATGCATGGGATAGCTGGTATAACTTGATATTTTATATAAACATTGTCCTCTACTAACAGCCTTTTCTATGGCATCTTGATTGTTCATTATTTTGTTATCTGTAAAAACAAAAGGTATTTTCAACAGCTAGCCAAGGATACAATTATATATAAGAAACTAAGAACAGAAATAGGTTTTCCTTGTGTAAAACATCCCCACTCAGAATAAGCCAAACTCAAAACTGGTCATTTAAACTTGCTAACTTGGAAAGTGACTTCCGACTGCAAATTTTAGAGTACTTGAAAAAACAGATTTCAACGTACCTTTCATTGTCACATTAACACCAGACGCTAAAAATAAGCCTCCAAATCGGTTGTTAAAAATCTGATTGCCTTCTAGTGTTGCAGTTGCGTGATTTGTAATTTCAATACCTGAAGCGAAATTCACAAACAAGTAGATGCAGCATCACTTTGTACGGTTGTTTGCTTGTTTTGTTTTTTGAGACAGGGCTTCTCTGTGTACCCTTGGCTGTCTTGGAACTCGCTTTGTAGACCAGGCTGACTTCAAACTCATTGAGATCTGCCTGCTTCTGCCTCCTGAGTGCTGGGATTAAAGGCGTGCACCACCACTGCCCAGCCACTTTACACTGTTCTTAAAAGAATCTCCAAATTGGGAAGGATGTAAGCTGGTACTTTTACATTAGTTTAAAGAACAAATTGCAAGTAATCTAGTCAGACAGGGAAAGTAAACTGGGGGAACACCCTTACAAGAGAAAGGGCTTAAGAGCTTGTAAAAACTTACCAGAAAGTATAACAGAGACTGGAATAAAGGATGGAGCTAATAAAGGGGAGAGTACCCAGAAGTATGCTGAAATAGTTTTCATATTAAAAAAGAAAAGCTGCTAAGTGGTTTTTCTTTCTTTCTTTCTTTCTTTTTTTTTTTTTTTTGGCTTTTCAAGACAGGGTTTCTCTGTGTAGCTTTGCACCTTTCCTGGAACTCACTCTGTAGCCCAGGCTGGCCTCGAACTCAGATCCACCTGGCTCTGCCTCCCGAGTGCTGGGATTAAAGACGTGCACCACCACCATTCTAAATGATTATTTTAAGCAATTAAAGTAACCATTTTCCCCCTTTTAAACACTTAGAAGTCAAAAGACTCAAGTTTATCTGTAAATTCCCAATCTGCCTACAAATTTATTCCAGTTAATGTTCAAACATTACAGAGTATTTCCTTGAAACCAGGTGGTGGTGGCACATGCCTCTAATGGGTGCAGATCTCTTGAATTTGAGGGCAGCATAGTCTACAGAGTTCCATGACAGCCAGGGTTGCAGAGAAAGGTTGGCCTAGAGTAGAGGGAGCCAGAACTTTGAATAGGTTCTCTCCCAGTCAAATAAAATACTCTCCAAGAAAACCTTAAGAGTTACAGGCTGTAAACAAGTCACAGATAAAGAATACAAACCTGCAGCAAATCCATCAAATATTCTGTTTTTCCTTAAGACTGGATGACTATTAGTGCTGATAAGAACACCTGCTTGAGCATTCCTGAAAATATCATTTTCTTCAAGGAGACCTATAATTAAAATACTTAGATTAAAGCTAATGCATACAGCGAACATTGTTGAAGCAGGCTCTCACTATGTGGCCCAAGGCTGGCCTCCTGAGTTCACCACACCTGGAGCACACCTGGGCTAGCACCTCGTGGTATCTGGCTTTCTGTTTCTAAATAACTACATTATAAATTAGCTCCTAAGTAATTTGCAGAATTCTGATCATTTTCATCATTTTCTGCTCATAAAACTCATTTTTGAGTGGTTTGAAATTAACTTGCATTTGAAGTCTTAAGAGTACTCTTGTCTGACTACATTACTGTGCATTTGTGAACCCTGGCTTCATATTATTCCTGGAATGCCTTGCACTCTTTCATATTGTCACTTCCTCTGTGAGGTTTTCACACCTTAGACCAGCTGTGAAAGTGTGCCAAGGAATCAAGACTTCCTTCAATCCTTCAAATATTTCTATCACTAGCTATGAGTGGGTGAATTACTTTCATGGTAAAGTATACTAGTAAGTAACAGCTATTACACAGACCACCTGTTTTTAGTTGAAGAGATGGCTCAGTGGTTAAGAACGCTAGCTGCTTTTCCAGAGGACTTGGGTTTGATTCCCAGCACCACGTGGTGGCTTATAACCACTTGTAACTCCGGTTTCAGGGGATCCAAAGCCTTCTTCTGGCCTCTCTAGATTATCAGGCTTGCAAGTGGTGTGCAGACTTACATATTTAACAACAATAAAAAAAAAAAAACTTTTTTGATGCAGTAAATAATATACACTGGTGTTTCTCTGTTTCCAGAAAGCAGACATTTGACCTCTAGTATTTCTAGGTATTGCATTGTAACTCATTGGAATGTTCTCTCATCTTTCCCTTGCAATGTTAAGGACCCCATCTACAATTGAACATCAGCCCCAGCATATTCCCACCTATTTTACTTTGCCTGCATGTTGGTCTGTGTACCATGTACAAGCCTGGTGCTCAGAGAGGCCTAAAGGAGACATTAAGATTCCCTGTGACTGGAGTTAACAGAGATTGCGAGGCACCGTGTAGATGCTGGGACTCGAACCCAGGTCTTGTGCAGGAACAGGCAGTATAAGTCACTGAACCATCTCTCCTGCCCCATTCCTACCCTTTTAGACATACAGCCTTGTAACTTCTGTTGATGTCCTCAGAACTTCTTGCCCACATTATACCAAGTCTCTACTTCTAACCAGCTTGCTTGTCTTCCTCACTCTCATTTACTGAGGATGAACATGAACGCAGGTGTGCGTGTGGAGGTCTCAGGCTGTCTTGTGGGAACTAAATTCAGGTCCTGAGGCCTGTGCACAAGCACCTCTACACACTGAGCCATCTCAGGGCCCTCTGATGCTAATAAGATGGTTAAAACCCCTCACTGCACATGGAAAACCCCTTAGCCAGCTTCAGCTTCCTTCACTTCTTGCACCTTCTAAACCATTTTCAGTTTCCCTTAGATTTTGTTAACAATGTGCCACTCCATTTAATTGTAGATTTTTTATTTATGCTCTTTAGCTATCTCTACCAGTGGTTGGTACATAGATGTTCAATCAGGCACTACAAAATAAGTCAAAGGCAAACAATTATACTTGGAAAGCCCTCCAAAAGTTGAATATTGAGACATAGCTCAAGTTATTTTACTGTAGGAACCTTTGCTCAACACCCTGCAATTACAACCAACCCCTCTGTACTTGTCTTTACTTTTTGGAGACAGTCTCACACGGAGCCAAAGCTGGACTTAGGCTTGGGGCGTTTCTAATTCAGACTAAGTGCTGAGATAGAGGTGGGAGCTGCCACAGTTGGCTTGTCCTCTCCTCTATGTACACATTGAGTTCTTAAAAAGCTAGCCTCGTTAAGAGTCTCTAGCATCACTGCTCTGCTACAGTAAATGACCGTAAGTACTGGTGTGTTTCTTTCATGTGGGGTAATCCAGAATTGTGGGTGTTGGGTGCTCTCTGCACTGTCTCACAATCTATGAAGAGTTTATCTGCAAAGGACAATCACTGTAGGACTTAGCCTCAAGGCAAACTGGGCTGGCTTTGTTAATTTAGTTCAACATTTACAAAATCAACACTTGTTTGCTATAAAGAGTTGCATGAATTTCACACGCTCATTTATTTGCCACATCTACTTCTGTAACTTGACTGTAATGTTTATTAGAATAATAAAAGGACCAGAGTGAGGATGTGCAACTCTACCTTCAAAATGCTTTACTGACAACTGGCAGAACCAAGGTAGTTACAAAAGATGGAAATACTTGTTCATGTGTTTAATTCTAGGCACTAATTCCCTAAACCATCGAAGGATGTGGTAAGGAAAAAGGTTCATCCATTTGTAACATTTTAGTTGGCAGTGTCACTGATCGATCATTAAAGATATAGAAGAACAGAAAACTGGGTTTTTTACTAATGCAAACTTAACAACAATACCTCGACCCCCATTAAATATACAGATGCCACCATCTCTTCCATCATGGATTTTATTTCTTCTTAGTGTAGGATTACTATCTGTCTTAATCCAGACTCCAGCCATTGCATTGTCAAATATTTCATTGTCTTCTATACAGCCTAGTCCTATAAATGTAAAATTTAGGTACATTATTTAGAAGGCATATTGCTAAAGTTTATTAACACAGAAAAAGATGATGGATTAAACATACCAGAATTATAAACTAGAATTCCACCATTCTGTCCTCCCCAAATTTTGTTGCGTCTAATTTTAGGGTTGCTTCCAGTCCTGTGGGTAAGAAAGAAAGTAATCCCATTTCAATCACTCATTTTTGTTCGATAATTCATCTTTTCTAACTACAAGCAACACTAATGACAAGAATTAACTACATAGGGCCAGTGACATGGCTCAGCACCCAACAAACATGGCTGATGGCCTGAAACCACATTGTGGAAGGAGAACTGGGTTAAAAGTTGTTCTCTGAACTCCACATCTGTGCCTTTGTACACATACCTGCTCACATGCACACACAAAATAAAGATCTTTGTAAATAAATGATTAATCCTGTTTTCCCAGAGAACCACTCCTTGTATTATTTTGCTATAGATTTTCGATATAGAGCTCTACAGCTAAGCTAAACTCAAGTTACATGACTTTATATTTCATACATGAATGAAGTTAAAGGTTGAATTTATAGTCATTAAGACTCTTAGGATTCTTGGGCTAGGCATGGTGAGTGGTATATACCTTTAATCTCAGAATTTGGGAGGCAGATCTTTGTGGGTTTGAAACCAGCATGAAATACACAGAGACACTGTCACAAAAACCAAAGTCAACCACTCCCGAAGACTTATAATTCCATAATATTAGAAAATGAGATGTAAAAAGTTATTCATGCCGGACACGGTGGTGCATGTATTGAATCCCAGCACTAGCACTGTGGAGGCAGAGGTAAGCAGATCTCTCTAGGTTCTACACCAAACTGGTCTACACAGCGAGTCATAAGGGTTGTTTAATATACACAGCATAAAAGCAGAAGCTTCTGGTTTACAGAATGCTAATGACATGCCAGGCGCAGTTAAGATCAGGTAGTGGCTGAGCTACTCTAGATGGCAGAGCAGTGAAATAAGCTAGCTCTTCGGGTATATGTTATTAACTCCTGACCAAGAAAAGCTACAAGTGCAAGGAGAGTATGAATATACAGAACAGAATAGTGACTGGGGAGTAAATAAGCAATTTTTCACAGTCTACATACTCCTATGTCCTTTGCAAAAGAAACCCAAATAAACGTTTACCTTATCTGAACCCCTGAATACATATGATTGTAGATGTCGTTATCTTCTAGCACACCATGTCCATTGTCATAAAAATAAACACCAACCTAAATTTGAAGGGAAAGAAAATAACAACTCTTTTTCACATGATAACTTTTTAAACAAAACAAACCAAAACAAACATTAATGACCCAAAGAAGACCAAGGAAGTGATCTTGCCTGCTTGCCACTGTGTATCCGGTTTCTTCTCAGTACTGGTGTGCTGCCAGTTGTCACCCAGACTCCAGCCAGAGTGTTGCTGTAAACTTCATTCTCTTCTATTACACCTTGTCCCTTTTCATGCTGAACAGAAGTTAAACTGGTTACAGTATATATTGTCTATAGCAAAAGTCCTAAGTGGGGCCCTCCCCGAAACAGTCCTGCCAACAGCCGCAGCCTTTGTCCTTTCCACTAGGTAAGGAAACGAAGACACCTTTTCCTTTTCTAGAGCTGGTAACCGAACCCAGGACTCCCGAGGGTTAGGAATATCTCCTATCATTCTTTATTGTGTGTGTGCATGATGTGTGAGGGTTTGCACATGCCATGGCACAGCGGGGTGGTCAGAAAACAACTCTGTGGAGTCAGCTCTCCCCTTCTCCCTTAAAGGGCTCTAGGGAGCGAACTCAGGTGTCTGGCTCGTGTGCTCAGCTATGCCACAGGCTTCCCCTGCTGCACCATCTCACTATGCAGGCCCCAAACTGCCCTTCCTGCTTACATGGCCTCAATATGTAGTCCAGTTCCAAAAGTAAACTAGGCTGATCTCAGAGATCCACCTGCCTCTGCATTCTGAGTGCTGAGATTAAGCCATGCCTGGCCCAACATTGCTTTTTAAAACAATATTTTTAGCTCCTGTTCATTTTTTTTTAAATTTTATTTTATATGCATTGGTGTTTTGCCTGTATGTCTGTGTGAGGGTGTCAGATCTTGGAGCTATAACTCCAAGTTGTTAGCTACCATGTGGGTGCTGGGAATTGAACCCAAGTCCTCTAGAACAGCAGTCAGTGCTCTTTAACCCCTTTTTAAAGATAGGCTGTCTTCCAACTTTCAGCCTTCCTACCTCACTCTTCCTAAATTGGGTTCACACACCACCATAACATTTTTTTAAATGTAGATTCTACTTGTGTTTAATCTTCCAAAGTTTTTAAAACCTTCTTTATATAGATTTGTACTTTAAAATCTATCATAGTAAAAGTTTTTTTTTTTTTTTTAAAGAAAGGAACACTTCTAAGATGTGTAACATACTAAAAATGTCTCATTTAGCAAAGTTACTACCAACTTCTGCTGTGAAATTTCTCCAAAATGTTAAGGTCTCAATGTTACCAGAAATTTTACCACTGTTAGAAAAAATTGAAGACCCAGGTGGCCATTTCATTTTAAGGCTCTAATTCTGGGGGTGGCAGCCGAGGTTAGAGTTTAAATATTGCTTGTAGAGAATTTCAGATTCACAAAGTAGTCACACTAACAAAATTCCAGGTTAACAAAACAGACTGACTGCCAATCAGTTGTTACAATTTTAGAACACACTACTCACTCCCAGTAATTCTGCCTTTAAAGGTAGGTGAGATGGCTAAGCCAGTACAGGAACTCGGTTCTGAAGCTTGATTTGAATGTGATGCCTGAGACCCACATGGTAGACGGAAAGAAGCAAATCCTTTACTTGTTTTCTGACCTCCCCATTTATTGTACACCCCCCACAATAAATTAATTAAAGAAGGTTCTATCTCCTACGTTACTTACACATCACATCTAGAAGTTATTCATGTATACAAAAAAAAAGAACAAGACTACTATTTATTGTCTACATACTAAAGGTACAAATACACAATCCAAAAGGTGAATGTAATCTTTTCAACCCTGCCTGAGCCCCTCACAGGGGTTTTTCTGTTTTCAGTTCAGTCAGTTTTAATATGGAGCAAGGCTAGCCTCAAGTTTATTTTTTCCACTTCAGGTACTGATCCCCCTACTCGCCCCAGGGATTCTTCCTGTCTGACTCCCCAGCAGTGGGATTACAACCACAAGTCATCACACCTTTTTGTTTTTTAGTGGGTTCTGGAGTTCAAACTCACATCCTCATGCTTGAATGGCAAGTGCACAGCCACTGCAGCCACCATGCAGCCACCGCCGCCACCGCCGCCACCGTGTGGCCACCACAGCCACCGTGCAGCCACCCGAGCCACCCGCAGCCACCACAGCCACCACAGCCACCACAGCCTCCATGCGGCCCTGTTCTCAGCCTGTGACTCTCCCGCCCTAGCTCTGTGCTGGAATTACAGGCCAATATATCCAAGCTGCCCCACTTTTTCGTTTCTGTTTTTTAAATGAAAGGGATGGGATTTTAATAGTATTTTCATATAAGGCTTGAACACAACAGTTAAGAGAAACAGGGATGCTTAGGAAGACGCACCCAAGAGCATGCCTGTAGGCTTTGATGAGTCACGTTTTGTAGTTTTCTCCTTATTTCCCTATTTTCTGAGGCAGGTCTCATGTTGTCTAGGCTAACCTTGAATTTGCTTATTCAGCTGACAATTACATCTTCTTTCTGGTCCTCCCGCCTCTTCCAAATCCTGGGATTATAGACTTGGGCCACTAGGCCAGGTTTAAGTGGTAGTGGGAACTGAACCTACTCCAGCTAAGCACTCTACCAATGAGGCATCTAGCCATGGGCCTTGATTTCATGCATACATTTACATAACCATACTCATTAACTTACCACATAAATCCCACCATGTTGTCCATCATGAATTTTGTTATGACGAACAATAGGACAACTGTTTGTCCGAATCTGAATTCCTGCTAACGCATTGCCTATTTAAAAATAAAATTTACAGTATCAATGTTTAGAGCCTAGTACACAGCAAGGATTTTACATCAAGCAATAGTAACAATTCATGTACCAGAATTTTAGCGAGCATTACAAGACAACACCAAGAAGACTAGAGTATAAGTAGATGTAGAAATGTTGCAGTTAGATTAGAGAGATCAAGCCAGGTCGCCAAGGATTCATTTCCAATGTGATTCTGAACCGGTATTTTAGACTCTTCATGCCTGTTTTCTGATTAACAACTAGAGATATTTAATAATATGTATCACACAGAACTGATGTGAATAGCATGTGTCTGGCACACAGGTATTTAATCGGTTTGCTGAATTAAAGCTTTAGTGAGGAGTACTTCCCTGCTCTACTGAGCTCAAAGTAGATTGAACTTCAACCAACATAATTTATTATTAGACATTTAGTGAATGTGAAAAAAAATCATACATACTCCTTAAGACTAGGGTCTTATTTCTCTTTTCCTGTGGTATTTGGCACAGTGCCTTGCATATAGAGCACTGAATGTTTAAGTACCAGAGAATAACCTTTGAGAACTTACTCTTTTTAAAACGATTGGGTTTCTTTGGTATGTGTGAGTATTTTGTTCTCATGAATGTTTGTGTATCATACATACTCTAAATATGGAGTTACAAATGGCTGTAGGTGCTGGGACTTGAACCTGGGTCCTCTCAAGAACAAGTGCTCTTAACCACTGAGCCATCTTTCTAGCCCCTTTATTGAGACTTTAAAGGAACTAGATCAGTCCTCTCACTTAAGATAATTTCAGAATCGTCTATTACTAACATGAAGAAGTCAGGCTAGTCTTACTGTCAAGGCCCCTGCAGAAGAGCAAGAGCCACAGATCAGCACTACACTAGGGCTGTGGTCTCCACAAGGCCACAAAGTGATAGTGTGTATGGCAAGTTGAGGCACATCTGGCTCCAGGGCACCTCACCAAACACACCAAGTTTATACAGGACATGATCTGGGAGGTATGTGACTTCATATGGAATTGCTCAAGATCTCCAAGGACAAGCAGGTACTTACTCAAGTCCGTCAAGAAGGTGGGACACACATCCAGAGGAAACAAGAGGAGTTGAGCAATGTACAGGTAGCCATAAGGAGAGTAGAGGCCAAAAACTGAGCCTGCCTCACCTGTCCCCTCCTTCATTCAATAAATCTGTATGTGTCCAATGTGTACACACACACACACACACACACACACACACACACACACACACACACATGAAAAAAAGACAAGCTAATGTGTTAAGTTTTATACAACAAATCATATGCTTACCATAAATGTCATTTCCTTCAATAAGGCCTCTTCCATCACCAAAGATGTAAACTCCTCCTTGATTTCCATTAAATATAGAATTCCCCCTATAATGTGAATTGATTTTTAAAAAATCATATACTTAACAAAGCTGGTTTTAGACAACTATATCATAAGATCATTCATGGTAATTTAAAAAATCATCTAGCTTCTATGGGCCTAAAGTTTGTTAATTTGCAAAAAAATGCTGCCTGATTAGGTATTTCTAAATTCTTTTATTATTTAAGATGAAAAAGCATTTATTTATTTATGTTTATTTTGCAGTGCTGAACTAATCTAGGGCCTTCTATATTACTGGGTAAGCTCTGAGCTCTATCAGCAGATCCCAAATAATGTTCTTTTTGCTGTTTTGATTGGTTTTAGTTTTTCAAATAGTCTCACTATGCAGATAGGTTGGCCCCAAACTTGTGGGGCTTTTCCACCCTCTGAATCCCAAGTGATGGTAATACAGGTGTTTGCCACCAGACCCAACTCCAAAATAGTTTTTTTAAACATTCCCCTGAAACCCTGAAAACAATTTCTTTTAGCTGGCTTATAAACATGTGATGAATATTAGAAATATTTTTTTCATAAAGCTAACAGACAGCTTGATAATTAAAACTAAATCAGCTAGGCATGCTAATACAAGCCTTGAATCCCAATACCAGGAGGCAAAAGCAGGTGGACTCTGTGAGTTCAAGGCCAGCCTGGTCTACATAGTTTGAGGTCAGCCAAACATACAAGGAGACCAGAGACCCCATTTAATAAACAAAACAAAAAACCTTTATGGTCTGATTAAATTATAATAGCTCTGTACTATAGGACTGACCAATGATGCTACAGAGCGAGATCCAGGACAGGCTCCAAAACTACACAGAGAAACAACAACAACAACAACAACAACAAAAGACTTGCTTTAGGTTTGCTTGCTTTCTTACTGTGACCAGAGTGGGCAAAAGACTTAGGTATTCTTAGTCTCTTTGTCCTAGGATCTTTGAGAGAATCACCTTCCTCAGTTACACTATTTGCTTTCATTTAAAAAAAAAAAAAAAATAAGAGAGAGAGAGAGAGAGAAAAACAAAAAAAGGAGAAAGGCGGGGGCTGGAGAGATGGCTCAGCGGTTAAGAGCACTGGCTGCTCTTCAGAGGACCTGGGTTCAATTCCCAGCACCCACAAGGCAGCTCACCACTGCCTGTAATTGCAACTCCAGGAGTTCCGACACCTTCGCACAGACACACACACAAGCAAAACACCAATGCACATTAAAAAAAAAAAAAAAATGTAAAAAAAAAGGACAAAGGCATGTTCGAAGAAGGTTACAGACCTATTTAATGACCTATAACATGGGTCATGAATAACCCACCCTATAAATGTGTGTTTTGCCTACATGTGTGTCTGTGTGAAGGTGTTGAATTCCCTGGAGCTGGAATTACAGACAATTGTGAGCTGCCATGTAGGTGCTGGAACTTGAATCTGGGTCTTCTGGAAGAACAGCCAATGCTATAACCATGAGCCATCTCTCCAGCACCATACATACAAAAAATATTTTAAGCCAGGTGGTGGTGGCTCACACCTTTAATCCCAGCACTCAGGAGGCAGAGGCAGGCAGATCTCTGTGAGTTTGAGGCCAGCCTGGTCTACAGGACAGCCAGGACACAGAGAAGTCCTGCCCCCCAAGCCCTCCTACATCCCCCAATCCCTGCACCAAACAACAAAACGAAAAATAATGTTTAAGAGTTAAAGTTCAGCCGGGCGGTGGTGGCTCACGCCTTTAATCCCAGCACTCGGGAGGCAGAGCCAGGCGGATCTCTGTGAGTTCGAGGCCAGCCTGGGCTACCAAGTGAGTCCCAGGAAAGGCACAAAGCTACACGGAGAAACCCTGTCTCGAAAAACAAACAAACAAACAAACAAAAACAAAAAAAAACAAAAACAAAAAAAAAAAAGAGTTAAAGTTCAGCCTCTTTTCTCACAAAAAAAAAAAAAAAAAAAAAAAAAAATCCTGTATCTGTAATTATACAAATACCTTATTGTTGGGTCACTATTTGAGGTAATCCATACACCTGCGAAGTTGTTTGCATAGATTTTATTCTCGATAAATTGTCCTCTTCCTTTTTCATGGACATATATTCCTCCAGTCTGCCCATGGTGAATTTCACATCGAACCACCGTGGGATTAGCATAGGCTTTTACTTCGAAGCCTGCTATCCTGTTTCTGTGTATGTTGCAACTTTCAAAGTAACCCTGAAAAAACAAAAGAGTTAAAATCTATATGTAAAGGCTACTTTCTAAATAGAAATGAAAAATACACATTAAAGTTCAAATGACAATACAGCAACAATATGAACTGTCTTAATTATTGTAAATGCATTCAATGGTAGAAAAGAAATTACTTAATTGTTAATGTCCTTTAACAAAAGGCTGAAGTCACTAAAGAAAATACATGATGATTGTCTTTAAAAAAAAAATTGGGGCTGGAGAGATGGCTCAATGGTTAAGAGCACTTGCTGCTCTTGCGGGGAACCTGGCACAATAGGCCCAACCTTCTAGAAGATGACCTGCAGTTAGGTGTAATGGGCCCAACCTTCTAGAAGATGACCTGCAGTTAGGTGCAATGGACCCAACCTTCTAGAAGATGACCTGCAGTTAGGTGCAATGGACCCAACCTTCTAGAAGATGACCTGCAGTTAGGTGCAATGGACCCAACCTTCTAGAAGATGACCTGCAGTTAGGTGTAATGGGCCCAGCATCCAACCCTAACCACTTTGGAGGCTCATGCAGGAGGATTACACGATCTGATCCTAGGCTAGCCTGCATCAGAGAAGCCTAGTCTCAAAACCAGTATTAATGAACAAAATATTGACCTAAAACAACCGTTAAGTATGGAGGTCTGTGACTTTAGCATGTGGTAGTAGAGAAAGGATGCAGAGTTCAAGGCTGGCCTTGGCTACATAAGACATTTGAGATCAGCCCGGGCTATATATATGAGACCCTGTCTCAAAAAGCATTAGAAAAAAAAACAAAAGGTTCATTCATTCTAACCCAATGAACTAGCCATTTTTGCTTTAAAATACAGTGTAAAGAAATGCATCTGCCGGGCAGCGGTGACATACGCCTTTAATCCCAGCACTCACGAGGCAGAGGCAGGTGGATCTCTGTGAGTTCGAGGCCAGCCTGGTCTACAGAGTGAAATCTAGGACAGGCACCAAAACTACACAGAGAAACCCTGTCTCGAAAATCCAAAAAAGAAAAAAAAGAAAAAAAAAAAAAAAGAAAAAAGAAAAGAAATGCATCTGTTTTTAAGATACAACTCCAGTATAAACATAAAGTGCTTCAGTAAAGCCAAACTGTAAAATGAATTTGTACAGAACAGTTTTGTAACATAAAACCACAAAAGCCCTAATTATAATTTTTGATGTAAAATCATCTTTATTACCACAAAGAAAGAAGTGCAAGAGACTCACATGAGGCCTCTCCAAATTAAAAAAAAAGAACCAAAGTACAGTGGTGCAAGCTTTTAATTCCAGACCTCAGAAGAGTAAGGCAGGAGGATCTTGAGTTCAAAGCTAGCCTATGCTACATAGTGGAATACTGCCTTTAAGTAAGTAAGTAAAACTGGAGGGAAAAAGAAAAAGAGAAAGGCTGTTTTCATTGAAATCAACATCCATAACCCAAATTATAATTTATAAAACATGTGCCAAATGTTGCATACTCTGGATAAAGAAGACACTAAACTAACACTACCTCAGAATGTTCTTGGAATATAAATATAGTTCTCCTCAAAGTAATGAATGTTCCTAAACTGAGTACATGGCTACTGAACTTATAAAATCTAATGGTACTCCAATCTGAAGACAGTTTGTCTTTCTGAAACTCCCACTGACCGGCAGTAAGACTTAAGGTTGGGCTGGAGAAACGGCTGGGCAGCTAAGAGTACTGGCTGCTCTTCTAAAGGCCTCGTTTGACTCCCAGCACCAACATGGTGGCTTACAACTGTAAGGGGATCTAACACCCTTCTGGGCTCCATGGGCACTGCACACACGTGGTACAGACATACATGTAACTGAAATGAAGGGGGGTGTTTAGGGGGAAATGAGCTGCTGATCCTGTTCACAGGTAGAGTGTTCCTCTCTCATGTATGCACCAAAACCAACCCAACCCCCAAATATCAAAAGCAAACAACACTTCTCTTCCCCAGACCAAGTCCTCCAGATATGTGGGACCTTCAGGCAGCTGTGTTTAGAGGCATGGTCTCTGGAAAGTGGTTAGGACTAGCTAGGACCACCAAGTGGAGCTTCTACAACCGAAAACAGGCTGCTTGGTAAGAAAAGGCAAAGAGGAGGGTAGAAACATTCACGGTTTTGGGCCACATTATACTCTGGGTCATTTTGGATTTCTGCTCCCAAGAAGGCTGTCACCAAATGCAGCAACTTCATCCTGGGCCAGAACCATGAGTGAGAACAAGCTTCTGCTATAATAGACTGTGTAATTATGTTCCCGGCAACATAAAGCAGGCTAGTACAACAGGATAAATGGACAAATAGGACAGGAAGGTAAGTAATAATTTTATCCAAGTATTATTATTTTGTTATTTTAGCTTTTTTTATTCATGTTTTTAGGGGCATGGCTGGCCCTTGAACTTGAGATGGGTATGTACCCGTCGCCTGAGTGCTCGGGTTAAAGGTATGCGTCACCATTCCCACAACCTACAGTGACAGTTAATAGAAACAATTTATGCTTAAAATGTAAATCTGAAGTAGGAAACTAAGAAGTGATTCTTTCTGGGTTAAAACTTACACTTCTGGCTGGGTGGCAGTAGTGCACGCCTTTAATCCCAACACTCAGGAGGCGAATCTCTGTGAGTTTGAGGCTAGCCTGGTTTACAAAGTTGAGTTCCAGGACAGTCAGGATTATTATACAGAAAAACCCTGTCTCCCGAAAAACAAACAAACAAACCCCAAACCAAAATAACCTTATACTTCCAGGGGTTTGAGCACAGCTCAGCAGTAGTGTAGCCATTTAGCATGTTTGAGGCCTCGAGTTCGTACCCCAGCACCACCAACACCCAAATGTAAAACTCCAGGACTCGGAAAGTAGGAAAAAAAAATATCAGGCATCTAAGGTCACCCTTGGCTATATAGTGAGTTCGAGGCCAGTTTGGGATACATGAGAATTATTTCAAACAAACAAACTGTCCTCTGACTTACACATGCGCGCGCGCGCACACACACACACACACACACACACACACACACACACACTCTCTCTCTCTCTCTGTAGCGCATCTATACTGTGCACACACACAATAATAAATAAATTTAGGCTTCCTATTTAAAGTGGTAAGAAATGAAAGGGTGAAAGTCAAATTTAGGAAATACAGACTCAATCTATCACGGGTTAAATTCAGAATTTGGAAGAAATGTTTCGGAATTCTATTAAGAATGACACCTCTCCATAATCATGATCTTACAAAAAGGAACAGTCTTCAAACTGGGCATGGAGATGCACACTTTTCATTCTAATTCCATCGTGCAGATTTTTGCGTGTTCAAGGCCAACCTGGTCTATATGGAGAGTCTAGACAATTAAGTTAACATTCTTCAATGCACTGAATACAGGACAAAAGGGAAAACACCCTCAAATTTGAACATCATCAATAGATTTGAAGGCATGAAGGAATTATTATTTATTTTTTTTTAAAAAATCTGTTTGTATGTGTGTGCTGCACAAACAACCATCTCCTTTTTTGAGGCAGGGTCTCTCACTGGGACCCGTGTCTAGTCTGGCTGGTCAGAGCCCCCAGGGTCCTCCTGCCTCTTCTTCCTCAGGACCGAGAGTACCTACCATGGGTCACCAGGTCACCACTACACCTGCTCTATTTAAAATTTAAAACAGACACTGGGAACATGCTCAAGTCCTTAGGCCTGCCCAGCAAGTGCTCACTACCGACTGAGCCGTCTCACTGTCCTAAGAGGAACACTGACTGGGGCTCTGGGAGAGAACAAAGGTCCCCCACTTTCTGATGCTGGGGAAAAACCCAGGGTTTCACGTGTTCTACCACTTAAATCCCAGCCCCAGAATCCTAGCTTTTGAAAGATAAATGTTAAAATATTTACACAATAATGCTGTCTGGATTTTATTAATCCCAGTAATGCTCAATTCTGTTTCAAAATAATCCAGAATGTAAGGAAAGGAACACAGTGTAAACAAGGAGGCAGTGAGAACCAAAACTGGATCTGAGAGATCTGTGGGCACATCAGGATTCATTACATTATTTTCTCTACTTCTGTGTATTTTACAATTGTTTCATTTAAAAAATATTCAAAATTAAAAATAAAAACCACAAAATAAAGAACCAGAATCCTACAAAATAATGAAGGGACTGCAGATTCCAGAAAGTCACACTACTTTGCAGACTCAGCTAAGTTCAAAGGTAACCAACAGGTAGGTATTTTCAAGGGGCAGAAATTCAAACTCCAAACCTTTAGGTTCTTCTAGGAATGAAGGAAGGGGGAAAAAAAAAGGCTAGCTGACAAAACCCAGACACATATCAATAATGAACCAGAATGTAAAATTCAGGAATGGGGAGTCATGGGACATGGGGAGAATATGATAAACGAATACAAGTAAATACAAACCAGCAACTGTAAGAACATAAATGTTTTCAGCATTTACAAAAGAATTTATAAGGTTGGAGAGACAGCTCATCCATTAAGAGCACTGGCTGTTCCTGCAGAGGACAAGAGTTCAATTTGACAAGAGTTCAATTCCCAGCACCCACAGGGTGGCTCATAACCGTCTGTAACTCCAATTCCATAGGATGATGCCCTCTTCTGGCCTAGGTGAGCACTGCACATGTGATACACAAGGATATACATTAAAAAAAAAAAAAGGGCTAGGCATGTCGGTGTATCACTTTAATCCCAGTGCTCAGGAGGCAGAGGCAGGCGGATCTCTGTGAGTTTAAGGGCCAACCTGGTCTACAGAGTGAGTTTCGAGCCAGCCAGGGCTAGTGAGGCCCTGTTTCAAAAAACCAAACCAAACAAACCCCACAAAGATTTAAGAGTGATAGGATGAAGCTATAGTTGAAAAGTTTTGTTTTTTTTTTTTTCAAAATAGGGGAGCTCAAACATACAACTAACAATGACAAACTCTGAAGTTGTAGCAAAACTTTTCATAAATCTTTCTATTTTCTTTTAAGCTAAAGTTTAAACAAACATTTTTTTTTTTTAAAGTCAAAATAGAAAATCCTTAGGGCTTTTGTATGTGTCAGGTAAATTAAGCACACACATGTGCAGGGGTAGTAAGCACATGTTTGTGTACATATGTGTAGGCTAGAGTCACTATGGGTGTTTCCCTCAATTTATGTCACCTTTTTATTTATTTATTTATTTATTTATTAATTATTATTATTATTATTATTATTATTATTATTATTTTTTTTTTTTTTTTGGTTTTTCAAGACAGGGTTTCTCTGTGTAGCTTTGTGCCTTTCCTGGGACTCACTTGGTAGCCCAGGCTGGCCTCAAACTCACAGAGATCCGCCTGGCTCTGCCTCCCGAGTGCTGGGATTAAAGGCATGCGCCACCACTGCCCGGCCTTATGTCACCTTTTTAAAGAAAAAAGATGTGTTTTTAGTATATGTATCAGTGTGGGGCATGTACACTTGAGTGCAGGTGCTCTTGGAAGCCTGCGGCATTGGGTCTCTCTCGAGCTGGAGTTGCAGGTTACGAGCTATAGACAGGTGCTGGGAAGCCAGCTCTGAGAGCAGAATACACTCACCTCAGGCCATCTCTCCAGCCCTCTCACTGAACTCAGAGCTCACAGATTCAGACAGACTGGCTGCCCAGTGAGCCTTTGCTGCCACCCTGTCTCTGCCTCCCCAGGACTGGGATTACAGGCAAGCAACGCAATACCCAGTTTTAGATGGGTTTCAGGGATCCAAACTCAAGCTTGTGCAGCATGCCCTTTACACACTGAACCGTCTCCCCAGCCCTTCACATCTCTTGTGACTCATTTTAGAAATATAGAGATTTAAATTCTAGGAATGCAATAGACACAGAAAAGGCTAACTTCAAAAACGAACACTAAATATGAATGTATTCAAAGGTAAGGGACAGCCCAGGAGGTAGTTTAAATGTTTATTGCGATGTTCTTCGGAGCTCTATAGAAAAGTTACCTGGAATAGGATGTGACCAACAATTATGAGCTGCCAACAAGACAACAGAACTGGACCGGAGGAGCACAGCTCCAAAGGATTTTAGATTGTGTTGCAGTACTCAAACTAACCCAAAGATATGATGGCAAAGATACATTGCTTTTCCCTCACAAATTTGATTATTTAGAAAACCTCTCATTAACCCTAATGGAACTACCAATCAATTTAAAATGCTGTTATAATACTTGTAAACCCAAATATGTAAACACCTCAAAACCCTGCCTACAGGGTATAAGCTGTGGAGTAAATTACTGAAGTGAGCTTTAGTAACTATCACCATAGATGCTTCATAAATGAGGAGCTTGTACTCAAGCTAAATTACCTTTGTACCTCTAATCATTTGTAAATGAGACACAAGTATTCATAAATATGATACTTTAATTGTATATAACTTCTGGACACAGCCTGAAGAAAACACAGGTAAAACTATCAGCACACAGTTCCATTACAAAATGAAGAATTCTATTTAGGACTTATTACCAATATGTCTCTCCAAGGAAGAACAACTTCCTAATAGTCTTGTTTCAATGTCCTTGGTGTAATTATCCAAACCCCTCTCTCATCTGTCAGTAAAAGAGCTACATTATTCAGTAAAACTTTTATCTCTTTTTTCCAGTTAGGGAGTTGCTATGACGTGCAGGCTGGCCTCAACTCTGTGACCCTCCTGCTTCTTCCTCCTGAGTGCTGACATAGGTGTGCCCCACTGTATCCTCCCCTTCTACTTTTCTTTCTTTTCTTCCCAAGATAGTTTCTCTGGGTAACCCTGGTTGTCCTGGAACTCACTCTGTAGACCAGGCTGTCCTTGAACTCACAGAGATCAGCCTACCTCTGCCTCCCAAGTGCTGGGATTAAAGGCGTGGGCCACCATGACTGGTCTCTACTTTTATTTCTTATATACAGACTCCAGCCACAGCCTGAATTATAAGTGGATCAGTTTTCTCCCACTATAGTGGTAAAATGGGTAAACTGATCTAGGAATTTAGCTTCTGACCTAAACACTTTAGGACTAATCAGCATTTGAAAAAAGTCACTCATCATGGCTTAATTCATCTGGGATCTGTATTAGGGTTTCAGGTATAAGCAAAGACAATTTTTCTTTGCCATAGACAATATGTATCTATGAAACCAATGTTCTCAGGTAGTTTAATTATACCTAACAGTAATCAAATCTCAACATAGTTCTATTTGTCACCACTTTTCTCCAATTTCTCTGATGCCTACAATACAAAATGTTGGCAATGCTGCCTGAGAACCTGAAAATTACCTCAAGACACTAATCAAAAGAACATCTAAATGAGTATCTCTAAGTATTTGCCGCTGTGGTTGTCTATTGAAACAGAGTCTTACTGTGTAGCCCTGACCTGCCTGGAACTTGCTATACGGCCCAGGATGGTCTTAAAACTTGTGGTGATCCTCCTGCTTCCACAGTGTTGGGATTACAGGCATGTGCCATTACATCAGTCTGCTATTAACACTATTTTGGAATAATGACCTTAGAGAACTCAAAAGTCAAGTCTAGAAAATTATGTAAAATAAAGAGCCAAATTTAGATGCTCAGTAATTTCTGCCTGTTTTAGAACTAATATCTTGTTATTTATATTGGCTGTGAATGTATGAAAGCTGAAAGATGGTTCTGTGGGTGTTTTTTCTTCTTCCCTAGCTCTGTTCCAGTGTATCCAAGGTTGGCCTTGACTCCAGAACCCCCTGCTTCTGCCTTGCAAGGTTAGGATTATGGGATATTGGTCTATGGTATACCCTGCCTAACAATTTTTTTTTTTTTTTTTTTTGAGAAATAAAATGGAAACCAAATTAACAATAAGAGGCTGGGTAGAACACTTGCCTACTACTATTACCCATGTCCCAGGTTTGACCCCAACACTGCTCCCTATAAAAAAACAAACAAACAAACCTAAACAACTGAGACTGTTTCCAAAGTAAACACATTATAGATAAGCTGTAATAGACTCACTCTGCTGCTGATCAAAACTGCTTTTCTTTGGCCTCATTTTTGGAAATCCTTATTGTACCTGATGTGGGCACAGAAATTCACAAACACACACACACACACACACACACACACACACACACACACACACACACCACACGCACACAACACACGCACGCACGCACGCACACACGCACGCACGCACGCACACACACACACACACACACACACCCTCAACAACAACAAAAACCATAGGTTCCCATTTGCTTTTTACCTGCATTCAGACTTGAGAACTAACTACTGGATTAAACTTCAAAGAGCACATCAATTCTTGATACACTCTATCACAAACATATTTTTCTGGGCACATGAATTTATAGAATGAATACTGTATGACTTTAAGAATATAATGATAGTCTTTAATTCAAATAATCTCATGAAAAATAATGCTGATGTATGAAATGTTAATTGGCAGAGCCAGCTTTTTATCTTAAAAATAAACCTTACCATGCCATGATCGAATGTGAATACACCAACATCACGTCCATGATGAATGTGATTCCGTCTAATAATTGGATTTCCATGATTTTTAACCCAAATCCCAGCTAATGCATTATTAGAAATTTCATTATCTTCATATATTCCCTACAACAATGAGAAACAAACATTAGTGCAGTTTCAAAAAAATTAATTAAAAAAAAAAGTCCAAACTACAAAAATACCTGTGCATGATCTGTTATATAAAGTCCAACATTTTCACAGTCACTGATGTTACAATGCTTGATAGTGGGACATGCTCCTTGACCACTAACACATACTGCAGAACCAACTACAAGAAAAATTATTTATTCATTAAAACCCTCCTGAGGACAAGACAATGGCTCCATTTTATACAAAACATAAACAAACACAAACCTGTACATGTACTTCGGATGATACAGTGGTCAATAATAGGACTACAGTTTACTGTGATCTCTAAGCAGTGGTGTGCATTGTGGTGCTGAGCAGATTTGTCATCAGGGTTGAACTGAAAAGTAGAAATTGTAATTGAAATAACAGCTACTGCATTACCTAATTCAAAAAATATTTCAAGATGAAAAATGTCTTACTCTTATTGTCATATATCCAACATAAGCATCTTCAGAACCTTCCATAAAAACAAAAGTTGAATCTCTAGTGTTTTCAATGATAACTTTGTCTGCAACTTTCCCAGGCGCTGTAGAAGACATTTGAAGCACACAGCTTTATTCTATTCAACCAGTGAGGTGTTTGTGCAGAGAATACCCCACCAGGGCAAGCCCTCAGTGTCTAGCTCAGGACAGCCTCAAACTCAAGGGCCTCCCAATTCCTCTTCCCAAGTGCTCAGGACACGCCTATATCACCATGTCCAGCTGAGAGGGGACTTTTAGTATTGAACTGGAGAAACAGCTCAGTGGTTAAGAGTACTTTATGCTCTTCTAGAGGACCTAAGTTCAATTCCCAGTTCCCACACCATGTGGCTCACAACTGCCTGTGACTCCAGCTCCAGGGATCTAGCCCTCTCTTCTAAACTCCACACACACATGCCTGTACTCAAACACACACATATGAATACACGAAGTAAAAAGATATCAATATTAAGCAGCAAGACTAATAGTGATCTTTTAGTTATATGCTTCATTAGTATTTATGACAAATAATCATATCTATTTGAGATACTGTTTGATTAACACTACACCCAAACTCATGTATAGTAATACTTCCAGTAAGATTCAACTATAACCAGTATAAATATCAAATGCAGTAAATATTAAGAAATAAACAGTCACCACCAGCAGCAGTGGCAGAAGCAGCAGCCCAGGGGAGAAAAGATCTCTTCTTTCAATTAATTTTCAATGGGGACCTCAGCTTTTAAAGTTCTAAGTTTAAAGCTAAAACGAGCAAAGTTTCTCTCTTTTTGGGGGTGGTGGTGCTGTTGTTAGGGCTTCAACAGGTCCTCACACATGCTAGACGAACACTATACTCTCCACCCCCCTCTTCTTTATGATGGAGATGGAGGGAAGCAGAGGGGTTAATGTGGTCTACCAACTGCATTCCCCAAAACGAAAATCAAAGATGGAGTCAAATCTTGAAAAAACTCATTAGTATTTTAAATAAAAAACTTGACTAGTACACAAAGCATTTAAAATCTATAATTTGTTTCTTTAAAAATCCAGCAATGGGTGCTAGAGATAGGGAGAGGGCTCAGCGGTTAAAAGCCCTTGCAGGTGACTTGGGTCCAGGTCCCAGCACTCACATGAGGCTCACAACCATTTCTAACTCCAGCTTCAGAGGATCTGATGGCCTCTTCTGACCTCTGCAGGCACCAGGTATGTACGTGGTGCACATATATACATACATACAGGAACACACAAAATAAAATAAATGAATCTAAATATAAAATAACACAGTAATAAAAACATAAGCATTGGTGTTAGGGAGGTTAACTCAGTGGTAGACACTTGCAGAATGAGTATACGCAAGGTCTGGAGTTGGAGCCCCAGCAGAAAACAAAAACAAAAAACCAAAACAAAAACCCCAAACAACCCAGCATGCTTGTTTTCAAAGGAAAAAAATCACATAACTATGTTTTCTCTTTCACTGAGTAACTGACGTCAACTGGAAGAACCAGTGACATCAAAACACACACATTTGTAACATAACCTTTCCTGCTTTTGTTTCCCTTTCCCTGGCACATAGTGTATTCAAAGTATCTTCACTGCTGTGCTTTCCTACTATTAAGATACCTTAACAAAGGTAAAGTGGATTTTAAGTCACTAGCACTAAAAAAAGCCCCAACATGTAAATTAAAGAATATGAACAAAATGCTAACAATAATGAGTTTCAAAATACCTGCACCAATCATAGTGATTGGAGATTCAATATATATCCATTCATCAGTATAAATTCCAGAATGAACAAAGATAAGCCCATCAAAATGTGCTTCCTGTACTCCACCAAGGGCATCTTCAATAGTATCATAATACTAGAAAAAAAAAAAAAAAAGCATCAGTACAGAAAGTTACGATCATACAGAACAGAAAGTTACTATCTAAAGTCATAAAAATACAAACTAGATAGGACTAGGCCTGTTCACAGTAGCACAGACCAGATGTCACAATGTAACAATGGAAAGGGAGACAAAGGGGGAGGTCAACAGAAACACATTCTATTCGAAAACACTGTAACAAAACCCCACATGCCAATTAAAAGATAAAAACAAACATACCAACATATTTTCTCTTCCTTTGTATCTTGCAGGGTTACTATAGAAATGTTCCGCAAATCCCGGCTTTACATGTGCACCTTTATACTAAGATGTCAAAAACAAGACAAACATTGTCTACTGTCATAGAAACAGTATTTTAAGTCAATGTACCTGTGTAACATTTACTAAATATAAAACAACTCTCAACTATCCCAACTAATTTTCAGTCATACAGTAGAATGAAGAGGCTATTCATTACTACCTAGTAAGATAGGCCGACTTTCAATTTCACCACTACTATTATTTGGGGCTACAGAATTCTTTGAGATGGGAGCTGTCCCCTGAAGGAGAGGCTGTTCAGTAACATCTGAAACCTCTACCACACTTGATACCAAAGGTAAGTGCCCTCTTCTGCTCTGACAAAGCGTCTCAAGACTGCCACATGTTCCCTGACATCTGAGAAAGCAATCACCCCTAGCTGGGAACCACTCAGAATGGACTGTAAGAAAATTGAAATATGAAGGTTGGGGTGTGGCATATGCCTTTAATCCCAGCACAAGTGGAGGTAGAGACAGGTGGATCTTTGAGAGTTGTAGGCCAGCCAGGACGACACAGCAAGACCCCAGTTAAAAAAACAAGAAAAGTAAGGTCTTATATGGAATTTTAAAATGACTAAAACCTACTAATCTATGTACAAATGTAAGCAGATCCATTGGAGTCATAACTGTATATGCTACTGATGCTTTCTGCTGTTTACATTTTCTTCCCTTTGAGACAGTCTTACTATGTGACAGAGGTTGCCCTTCAATTTAGGATCCTCCTGCCTGAGCGTCCTGAGCACTGGGATTTCAGGAGTGTGCATGTACCACTGTGTCCAGTTCACAATCTATTCTTGAATACATTTATTTATTCAATTAAAAGCTCTAATGCATAGTTGTGTGTGGGTATGTGTATGTGAGTGCAGTTGGCTCAGTAGTCCAGAAAAGGGCACCAGATGCCCTGGAGCTGGAGTTACAGGAAGCTGTGCACTGCCTATGTGGGTGCTAGGATTCAAACTCAGGTCCTTTAGAAAAGTAGTACATGCTCTAACCCCTAAACCATCTCTCTATTTCTGGATTTATTTAATTTTTATAAAGAAATGTATTTACAGATACATAACATAAATCTGTATTTTCTGTATTTCATACCAACTGCTGAAAACTCTCTTTCCATGGATTTGGATGTTCGTATTCTTCTGGATTAATCTGGTAGAATTTACCAGGTTCAGGATGCATCATAGGGCGGGTATATTCAAATACTTCCATATATAATCGTTTCCTGAAGGGAAAAAAGGAATTAAAGATTTCCTTATAAAAATACTCTCTAGATTAATAAAATATTAAATGTTATCTGAATGACCAAAATTTCAATAAGGACAGATGACTTAAATATCAAAATATAGAAATCAATTAACTGATTAGTTCCCGAGATGGTACTGGTGGCGCAGGGCTTCTGTGTTGTCTAGGCTGGCTCCAAACTCCTGGGCTCAAGGGAACCTCCTGCCTTCTTACCCTTCTGAGTAACTGGGACCACAGACGTGTACCATTGTGCAGACATAATACCTTCCTTTTTTCCCCTTCAAGACAGGGTCTACTATGTAGCCCTGGCTGTCCTGGAACTCACTCTATAGAGCAGGCTGGCCTGAGTGAAAGATCCACCTGCCTCTGCCTCCCAAGTGCTGGGATTTAAAGCATGTGCCACTACACCTAGTTGACAAAGTATAATTTAAAAAATTATTAATTTAAAAAAGCCGGCAGTGGTGACATACGCCTTTAATTCCAGTACTCGGGAGGCAGAGGCAGGTAGATCTGTGTGAGTTCGAGGCCAGCCTGGTCTACAGAGTGAGATCAGGACAGCCAATGCTGCTACACAGGGAAATTCAGTCTCAAAACACCAAAAAAGATCCTGCCTACACTCTCTCCTCACCCGCTCCATAAAACACAGCATAAAAGATAGTACATAGCTTCAATGCATTTGTTATTGATGGTTTGATGTATTTTCCTTCCAGTCGTTTTATCTACAGATCATTCGTTTACTTTGATTAATCAGCATAAAGCATCTTTTTTAAAAAGGTTTTATAAATTTGATTTATTGTCGTGTGGGTTGGAGGCAGTGTGTACATGCCATGTACATGTGGAAATCAAAGACAATTTGTGGAAGCCAGCTCCCTCCTTCCACCACGTGGGTTCCGGAGATCAAATGCAGCGGTGCGGTCTGGTGGTAAGCGTCTTCCCGTCTGAGCCGTCTCAGCAGCAGCTGGGGTAACAAACCTTACCCTGCTCAGTTCACTTTTTGTTTCGTGTCCTTTCCTTTGGTTTTTCCTTCCTTTTGTACAGAGTCACATGTAACCTCACATTTCCTAGGTAGCTGGGGAACGGAGTCTCTTGCCTCTACCACCCAAGTGCTAAAATTACAGGGGTGCACAACCCCTGGCTTTTCTAAAGTCAAAGTCACTGTTAGCATTGATCTCAATATTCCAACCAGACACTATACAGTTCCCTCATTTCTTTCTTCTTGCATGAGTTTTGTATGTGCACCACAGTGGTGCTGGCACCCAACCAGGTCCTCTGAGAGGGGAGTGAGCATTGTAGCCCTTACCTCATTTCCTTACTGCTGGAAGGAAATGACCTCCAGTTCCCTACTCATTAACTACATGTTAGGAAAAAGTGTGCAAAAGTGAAAACATTTTCATAGATAGAATGACTGGGCCAAAGGGAATGTGTATTTAAAGTTTATGAATATAATCATTTTCAGGTATGTGTATCTCTCTCTCACTGAACTATAAGATTTAAGGAACTATTTTAAATTACACTTGGATCCCCCCCCCCCCCCTTTTTCAATTTTTGACAGTTTTCCCTTGTAGCCCTGGCTGTCCTGGATCTCGCTCTGTAGACCAGGTTGGCCTCAAACTCACAGAGATCCACCTGCCTCTGCCTCCTGAGTGCTGGGATAAAAGGTGTGCGCCACCATCACCCCAGCTGACTTTTTTCTTTTGCTGGCCTGGCATTCTATTTGTAGACCAAACTGGCCTTGAACTCGGCCTGCCCTGCTTTCAAAAACCAGGCAACACTTCCTTGAGGAGTCTGTACCAACACTTGGGTATGTCTTTATGTCTTCTGAGCTTCTCTCTCTCTCTCTCTCTCTCTCTCTCTCTCTCTCTCTCTCTCTCTCTCTGTGTGTGTGTGTGTGTGTGTGTGTGTGTGTGTGTGTTTGGAGACAGGGTTTCTCTGTGTAGCCTTGGCTGTCCTGGAACTCACTCTGTAGACCAGGCTGGCCAGGCAGTGGTAGCGCACACCTTTAATCCCAGCACTCAGGAGGCAGAGGCAGGCGGATCTCTGTGAGCATCTTTCCTGACCCTGGTACTTAAGTCTATACCAAAATATCTTTGTTAAACCCTAACTGCTTCATTAAAGGGAAAAAAAAAGGTAAAATAAAATGAGTTAGGTGTGGTTGTGACATATACCTGCATCCCAGGCTGGAACAGGAGGACCTCAGCTACACAAGATTCTGTCTTCAACACCCCACCAGACTCCACAAATAAAACGTTTCCTCCCAAATCACTCAACTGTTATCAACTTGTAAACAGCAGAAACAAATTTGATTTACTGGTCTATAAATATTTCTTGGATTGACAAGTCCTCCACATTTATGATATTCAGGTAACAGAATTTACAAACATTTTAATTTTAACTACTTAGCTGTAACTAGAATTTTACACTTATACTTGGCATTTTAGGTATCACATACTATATTTCAAGATAACAAGGTGTTCACTTACCACAAAATTGGATCATTAGCAAGTTCACTGAAGCGTTTACACACACAAGCGGCTCTACAAAGATCCTGTTCCAGCAAATAAGAGAAGATTTTTAAAACTACTTCATCTGGCAGTTTCTCCTGAAGATACTGTTCAGCAGGTGCTGCTAAAAAGAAATTAACAAACGAAATGTAAACAATTCATTATCAAGCAATGACTTCCTCATTAAAGAATATTTTATCTAACAAATAGCTTGTATTTTTTGATGAGTTATATTTTCCTTTTATCTTACATATATGTGTACACACACACACACACACAAAATGGCTTTTTGTTTTATGTTAAAGGCAGTCTTGAAAAGTTTCCTAGGCTGGCCTTGAACTCACTAACTTAGGCAGGCACTTAATTTTCCAACCCTCTAACACCCACCCACGCCCTTGTTTATGGCTATACCACTTGACCTGGCTATGAAAAAGTACTTTTATATACAAATAAGACAGGGGCTGGAGAGATGGCTCAGCATTTAAGGGTTGGTACTGCTCTTGCAGAGGACCCATGTTTGGTTCTCAGCACCCATAACCAGAAGCTCACAACTCCTGGAAATCCAGCTCCAGGAAATCTGATGCCTTCTTCTAGCCCATTCAGGCAATTTTAATACCCTCCCCACAGAAACACACACACCCATAATTAAAAATAAATCTTTAAAAAAAGTCAAAGAGGGAAAGGTTAGGGTCCTAATATATTTTTAATAGTAGCTACTCTTAACATATTCAGATAATATTTAATTTAAATTTTTGGCATCAAATTTATTCATTCATTCACCCATTCACTCATTCATGTCTCTTATGTAGCCTTGGCTGTCCTGAAAACCTCTATGTAGACCAGGATGGCTTTGAACTCACAGTGATCCACCACATGTGCCACTATTTGTGGGCTCAAATGTAAGTTTTTAAAACTAACTGTTTCTTACTCCTTAGCTTTCCATTCAAAATACCTGATAGATCTTGTGACTTCCCAGACACTCTTGCACGCTTTGCTCGATGACCAAAGTTTTCTGTAGTTGAAGTTGAGGCACCCTTCAAAACCAGAGAGAAAATTCATCAATCAAATATTTCTACACTATATAATTACCTCTCAAAAATTGTACCCCCCCGCCCCAATTCTCTCATTACAAAAACCATTACAATGAACTGACCTCCATACTGTTCTTTGTAGGACACGCTGTTCTTTTTGGCAAAAGAGTTTTTCTACGAAGTTGGTATGGACTATTTTGTGCACCAGGACCTGATTCTTCTGCAACCATATCTGCAGGAACATCATCTGTAAAAGATAAAAGAAAAATGATACCCATCTTTTTAATAAAAATTTCAGGGGCTGGGGAAATGGCTCAGTAGTTAGGAGCACTGGCTGCTCTTCCAGAGGATCCAGGTTCAATTCCCAGTACCCACATGGCAGCTTACAAGACAGCTGTAAAATAAAATAAAAGTTGAATAAATTATTTTAAAAAAAATTCAAATTTGGCAAGAGAAAAGAGCAACCAAATTTTTATGTGGAATTCCAGCCAACTGGATGACTATCTGACAGATGTTAGACGTCTTATAAAGTCTTATAAAGCTTGGAATACACTAAAAAAGAAAGGGAAAGAAAGTGAAGAGTCAAAGAGAGGAGCAGGATCGAACAGTGAGGTGAGGTCAGCAGACTGGCAAGGGGTGCCATCGCAAAGCAGAGACGGGGAGGTGTCACCTCTGAAGAGAGGCAGGTCAGTACTGTGTACTAGACACACTAGGGTGGAAAGGATACCCACAGAGGGTGGTCTGAGATCTGGTGCTATAGAGTAAGAACATGAAAGAAATCTGCCAGGAGGGGGAAGGGAGAGGCTGAGTCTCACACAGCGGAGGTGATGGCAGAGATGGATTACATGTAACAACAGAGTGACATGATGACCAAATAAGTACACAGGATAATGGAAGCCGTATTTCTGTTCAACGAAACAGCTATAAATACACAAACAGAAAGCACGGGTAAGCCCTCTGATGTCGAGACTGGAGTTAAAGGTATAAAGTGTGAACTCATGATTTTCAACCACAGATATAGAAATACAGATGTAAATATTTAGATGTTCATGGAAAATGTGCTTATCATCCTTAGCTCTCTCCACATCCGAGAATACAAAGCTTCTCAAAGTAATGAGCATGACTAATATTTGGATCTTGCTTCTGATTAACATTTTTAATAAAAGGAAGTTTTCATACTCATTGGAAAAATGATAGATCCCAGGGCTCAGGCAGGAAAAGTACAAAATAAGCCTAGAATATCTCGTGGTAGAACGAAAGTACTCAAAAATGACGAGGTCATATAAAATAAGGTAGAAGTGAGCTTAAAAAGGCAAATTATGCTGGAGCATGGAAAGTAGTAACCGAAGCAAAGGTATACTCCATAAATAAACCCTGATATATATATAAATACACTGAAGAGTATGATGACAAGTACTTAAAGTTACTTCCCTAGAGATTAAGGAGTGAAATAGGATGCCAACTATATGTTGAGAGCTCGAAGTTCAGGTCATTAGGAAGACAAATTGAAACTGCCCCACCCAATAGCATCTAACAGAATTTCTATGATATCCCGTACAAAGATGCATAACATGAATTGAATTATGAAGTATCAAACAAGCCCAAATTTGTTCTATGAAGTAAAATGGTTTCTGTTGGAACAGAGTGGAAACAGTTGTTCTGTAGGATTCGAAGGGATAGGACAACTAAACACAACCCGTGGCTCTCGTGCAAAGAACACTACCTTCCCACCCCCCAGCAATTACTGAAACCTGGAAACCTAGAGACTGGAAAGCAGGATGTGTTCGTGTTAATTCCATACTTCTTTAGGAGAGTCTTGTTTGTAGGACACAGATACTCACTAGGTAGGACATAAAAAGGCAATTTAACGTTTAAAGGACTGGGGACCTCTACTACAGCTCATTCTCTAAGTTTGGGTTAAAAAAAAAAATCTTAAAAATTTCAATCCAAACAAGCCAAAAGAAGATAGATAGGAAAAAATGACTGCAATACATTACAAAGGGGCAATTTGTTCACAAATCAATACATGATTTATGGTGGTACACAATCATGTGGTGGTACATAAGATGTACACAGACAGTTCTAAATTAAGGAAATACAAATAAAAACAACAGTAAGAGATGGGCAGCGGTGGCGCACGCCTTTAATCCCAGCACTCCGGAGGCAGAGGCAGGCGCATCTCTGTGAGTTCGAGGCCAGCCTGGTCTACAGAGCCGAGATGCAGACAGGCACCAAAGCTACACAGAGAAACCCCGTCTCAGAAAAAAACAAACAAACAAAAAAGATAAATGAATAAATATAACACACGCACACACACAGACAGGATTTCAAGACAGGGTTTCTCTGTGTATTCCAGGCTATCCTGGAACTCACTCTGTAGACCAGGCTGGCCTTGAACTCAGAGATCCACCTGCCTCTCTGCGTAAAGGCATGCTTCTGCCACCACTCGGCTGATAATTTTTGTTTATCTACCACATTACCAAAGCCACAAAGACAATCTGCATACTAGAGCCATCAAGGCTAAGAGGAAAGACTCTTCACTGCTTTCCGAAGACAGTGTGGCCCGCTGTAACTTAGCTATCCATTTCTGACAGCTGACCCTGCAGCTGTCGTCATGCACAGCAAAGCAGTAGCATGTACCAAGACAGTCACCACAGTAGCTGTCCTACTGCAGGCCAGCTCACGATGGACTAATGTGTGGCTGCTACAAACATAAAGAAATTCTATACAGTGTGATGAAGCACTACCCCCAATGTACAAGTTGGCATACAAATCAGGGCTGCCAGCACTTGGGGGAGAGGGGGCAGAGGCAGGCAGATCTCTGTGAGTTCAAGGCCAGCCTGGTATAAAAGAGTGAGTTCCAGGACAGCTAGAGCTACACAGAGAAACCCTGTTTGAAAAAAACAAAAACAAATAAAAACTCAAAACAAAAAACAACAAATAAACAAATCAGGGCTGGGGTTGTAGCTTAGTAAGAGTGTCTATTATGTACAAGGCCCAAACTGCAAAACTCAGACAAAACAATTAAAAAAACAAACAACCAAACATAAACCCTGTACATCTATGTACATGTGGAACTTGTTCAGGGAACACACACACTCTCCATGGGACAGGGAGTCAACTTGAAGAGGCTCTTATTGGCTAAAGAGAAGATGTGATTGGAGCGATGGCTCAGGGGTTAAGAGCACTGGCTGCTCTTCCAGACGACTCAGGTTCAATTCCGAGCACCTACACGGGGTTATCAACTCCAGTTTCAGGTGATCTGGCACCTTCTGGCTTTTTCAGGCACCAGGCATGTGTGTGGTGCATAGACATACATGCAGACAAAATACTCAAATTTATAAAAATAAAAAACTCTTTCTTCTTGGCTTAACCTGAACCATCAAATGACCAACAGACAAAAAATGGCTCCCCTACAGACACACACCAGAAGAAAATAATAAAACTGCAGAATCACTACTTTGCAATTTCTTAATGCTAACAGACTTAGACATTTACCATCAATCATCCCTAGTATAACTAAAAGAGAAACCAGATTTTATATTTCCTCCAGAAAGAATAGAAGCCTGGGAAAGAGCACCAAAATGAGCTGAAAGCTTAGCTGTTATTATTTCACTTAAACATTGTTTTCAGCTGGGTCTCAGACACATGCTTATTACCTCAGCATGCAGAGGTCTAAAGCTAGAAGATCAAGAGTTTGAGGCTTCTCTGGGATACAGATGTGGTTTCTGTTGTTTTTGTTTCTGTTTTTCGAGACAGGGTTCTCTGTGTGGTCCTAGCTGTCCTGGAACTCACTTTGTAGACCAGGCTGACCTTGAACACAGAGATCCGCCTGCCTCTGCTTCCGAGTGCTGGGATTAAAGGTGTGTGCCACCACCGCCCAGCAAAGTGTTCTTTTAATACCATTTTCAAATAAAACTCTGAAAACCAAGTTTTGCACTGGAGTCAGAAAATACAGCATATGACTTACTAGGTATGTGTGGAGCCATTCTTTTGTGCTTTAGTGTGGTTAGTTTATCTGTGTCTAAAAGGAACATGTATAGTCTTTTGTCTTTTAAACAAGCTTTGATACATATCAGGCAGAAACTCTCTCAACTGAGGTGTATCTCCAGCCCCTAGAGCCTACATTTTAGAGTACAATATAGTTACATTTTACAATACAATTTTAAAATCTCTAAAAAGCAAGTTTTTAATATGTTGTTTAAATAGTCTATCTGTCCTTTCTTGTGAGTAGAACTAATATGGTTATCTACTGGCTTCTGAAAGAAATACGCTAATTTGCAATTAGCATCCAATTGCATCACTAGGTAGTCTATTTAACCTATAAACCTTTATTTTATATACTCCAAGATGTTAACTGGATACAGAACAAGGTTACTAATTCCTGGTGAATTACTCAACTTATCATTATGTGATAACTCTCTTTATTCTTTTCATAAAAATATAGACAAGCATCCTAATATAAGGATTGTCTTAGGCAATATCATCACCCTTTCTGCGATAGGGTTGTGTTATATAGCCACATATCCTTGGAACTAGTGATGTAGACCAGGTTGGCCTCAAACTTGGGATGACCCTCCCACCCATTCCTCCCTATGGTTAAAGGCATACACTATCAACCTAAATTTTTGAAAGTTGATTTGGCTTACCTTTTCATACTGGCCTGTTAAAACTCTCATCATGCTTTATTTCCTTTAATCTCTTAGAATACTTACTTTTGGTTTAATTTTGTTTCTTATTGTACATGAATTCACAGGAGTTACCCATCCACCATGAGTTCCTGAACCCATGTCAGGCTTGTGCACCAAGTCCTTCACCATCTCACCCCTCTTAATTACTTTATAAACGTTTTATATTATCTTTAAGTTCTCTCTATCATTGAGTTTGTTCTTGAGTGTTGGCCTAGCAGGTTCTTTTCCTAGTCACTATGAACAATTAGGGATTTCTAAGCCAAATATCTGGGTCTGTGCAAGCTGTTTTAAAAAGTCCCAATGTCACACTTAAAAATACTTATTTTTTATGTGTATAAAATGTTTTACTTGCATAAATGTATGTGTACCATGTGCATGTCTGGTGCCTATGGAAGTCAGAAGGCGGCTTTGGATACCATGGAACTGGAGATGGCTGTGAGCTTGGAATTGAACCCAGGTTCTCCTCAAGAGCAACAAGTCTGCTTAACCCCATGTGTGTACTAGAGTCCTACCTGAGTGCCATAGAATGGACTGCCAGGACCACACAAGACCCTGTGCTACCGTACTGTAGCACTCTCTCCTACTCATTGCCTTGGGGTCCTCTCATTTCCAGCACCCATGACTCCCCTCCTCCTTCCTTGGGGTTCAGCTACAGTTCTGTGACGTCACTCTGCTACGTTTGCAGTCTATGCACACACTGGACTGGTATTTCTATCAGCTTAGTTTAGTCATGCTTCAGAGTAATGTTCTGAACACTCAAAATACAGTATCATGCTGTGGGATATCTTTCTGTATGCTGTGAATATGTGATGCTCTGATTGGTTGATAAATAAAGCTGCATTGGCCTATGGCGGGGCAGGATGGAGCCAGGTGGGAAAATCCTAGAGGGACAGTGGGAGGAGAAAGGAGAGGAAGGAGACGCTGCCAGCCACCGGCAGGAGAAACAAGAAGTGAAAATACTGGTCAGCCACAGCTGCGTGGCAACTTATAGATTAATAGAAATGGGTTAATTTAAGATATAAGAGCTAGCTAGCAAGAAGTCTGAGCTATAGGCCATGCAGTTTGTAACTGATGGAACATCTGTGTGTTTACTTGGTCTGAGCAGCTGCAGGACTGGGAGGACACAGGGAAACTTCCAGCTACAGTATCAACTTTGTTTTCTAGTCATCAGTGTCTCTCTATTTTGTCTCTAAAGGATCATGTACATCTTCCTCACTATAGTACAGTTGCTGTGGTGGTTAGAATAAGATTACCACCAGAGGCTCATATACTTGACTGCTTAGTCACCAGGGAGAGGAACTCTTTGATAGGATCAGAAGGATTAGGAGGTGTGGCCTTCTTGGAGGAAGTGTGTCACTGGGAGTGGGCTTTGAGAGTTCAAAAGCCAGGCCCAGTGCATCTCTCACTCTGCTTGCAGATCAGGATGCAGTTCTCAGCTGCTTCTCCAGTATCACATCTGCATGACACCATGCTCTCCACCATGATGATAACTGGCTAAACCTCTGAAACCATAAGCAAATGTCCAATTCAATGCTTTCTTTCCTAAGAGTTGCCTTGGAACCAGGTGTGGTGGTGAGCCTTTAATCCCAGCACTTGGGAGGCAGAGGCAGGCAGATCTTTGAGCTTGAGGCCAGCCTGGTTTACAGAGTAAGTTCCAGAACAGCTAGGGATCCATAGAGAAACCCTGTCTTGAAAACAAAACAAAACAACCAAAAAAAAAAACAAAACAACCAAAAACAAAGAAGTAGGCTTGGTAATGTTTTTCTTCACAGCAATAGAACAGTGACTGAGACAGTTGCCTTAATTATTTTTACCTTTGCTATATCGTATTTTAACAAAATTATAACCTCTGAGGGTTATACTTGCACTGTTTCAGCTTAGTACCTATAAAGACTCAGTAAATGTTGATTCCTCTCCATAAAGAATACTTAATTTCCACAACTAATAAGAACTATAATGATCTTTACTGAAGAATGAACAGATAGGAACTGACTTAACTTTGTTTTTCCAGATTTACATTTTTTTTTTACATTATTTTTTGTTCCTTCCTAAAATTATAGAGAAGCATTCCCCAAGACAGATCTGGCATACAAGAATAGATAAAATATGATTTATTATATAAATAAGGAAAACAATATATAAAGCCAATGATTGTGGTAACTATCAAATACCGAGTGACTAATTCAATTAGGGCTTTGCTATGTAACCCTCCACTTAGATATACATGTAATCTCAAAAGTAAGAACAGCAAAAAAAATGTTAATATGCAATTCAACAGAAAGCTACATGTACATATATAATATATATACACACACACACATAATCAAATTTTATTTTTACATTTCTGGACTTTTCTTCAAATCCTATATATATATATATATGTATATTCTAGAATTTTCACTATGAATTGGAACCACTAGGATAAGGAAGGCCCTCAGAAAATAAATAGGTTTCTTAATTTAAAAGTAAATATTTAACAACTTTATAATTAAGTAGCAATGAAAATGTACTAGGATGCAAGTAACAATCTGGTGTCTCTCCAGCCTGAGGCTAGAACACCTTGATTTTTATATATATTTGTGGCCATCTCAAAGGTTTGCAGAATGTAGTTTATGGAGATTAATGTACAGGAGTCATCCCCTCCACACACACAGACTACTTACAGAGACCCAGACTGGACGGCAGCAGTGAGGGCTGTGCTGCTAACAACCGTGTGTTTAGAACAGCTCCGAGTGTCACAGTGCAAAGCACTACCACCTGACAACTGTTTCTAACACAGCTGGGAAACACTACTGCTTTTTCCAATCAAAACTATCCATGAATACATTGAAATCAAGAGAACACTTATTTTAAATATTCTTTAAATATTTTTACCTAAAGCAGAGGTATTTTAAGATAGAGAATCTAAAAATAAGTATGTTAAGTTTGTTTTAAAAAGCTTGACCTGCCGTACAATGTAATCAGATCCTGGTTATACTTAGGCTACAAATTCTCAACATTTAACTATTTGATACAATGCTACATGACATCCTGCAGTAATATATTTATTTATATAAACAGGTACGTATGTCTATTAAATTTCACCATCACGTAACTGTAGAGATTAGCTGAACCCTTCTTAAAAAAAGATAAAAACAAACACACTTTAGCTACTTTCTACCAACTTAGAGCGCCCAATCTTCGCTGTTGTGACTATCAGAAAGGCCATGAGGATTCATTTCTCCTGCAGAGTTCACAACTGTCTGTGGTGAAGTGCACAGCAGCACAAAGCATGGTTTACTGACAAGTCTTTGCTGACCGAGTGAAGGAGGAACGGCCGTGCCATGCCTGGTGCTAGCTACAGTGAAACAGCAGCCAGGCCTACGGCGGGACAAGTGTGTGCTACCGAACGAAGAAGCTGCGGCTGCGGCGGCTGCGGCTGCATTTTGTCAACCTGAAGATACACTGCAGCATGCCTGCAGTCTGTGGTATAGCACAACATTGATGTTTCACATACGATGTGTCATCCAATTTCATGAGAAAACTGCATTATAAGTGATAAAGAGTATTTTTGCTCAATGGACTAGTCTTATTATTTTTATGTCAAAATTACTGATAGTGTCTACAAAGAAAATCTCTGTTCCAGAACTGATTAAATTTTATAGCCTTAAATTGAAAAATAAAATCTCTCAATTTTTGACAACTACTAATCCAAGTTTACATTTCCTTGGGAACAACTTAGCTCTTCCCTGTTACATACCACAACCTCCTAGGCTTTGAGGGAGAAGAGTGTACAACAGCCCCCCCTCTTTGTAAAATGAACATCATACAAATTCTTGGATTTACTTTTATTTCTTAGTGTGTCTATGTGAATGCAGTTATGAATGCATGCCATGTGTGGAGGTCAGAGGAAAACTTTTGAGAACTGGTTCCCTCCTTCTAACGCGGGTTCCAGGGACTGAACTCAAACTATCAGGCTTCCTTCCATGGTAAGCATTTTAACCTGCCAAGCCATCTTGCAAGCCTAAAATTCTTTCTTTCAAAAGAGGTTTCTTCTCCTTTGTTGTTGTTGTTGTTGTTTTCAGGTTTATTGAAAATATGACAGAACAGATTCAAATGGCTCCACGCGGTGTTTTGAAATTCATCCCAACTGTAGGCTGAGTGACCTGCAGGTTAGAGAGGCTCCCGAAGTCCAGAAGCTTCAGCATCTCCTTGGTGTCAGGATCTACCTCAATGATCTCCTGATCCAGGGCTGAGACCTCAGGAACATAATTCTCTCTCCTTTCTCTCTCTTCTTCCTGCAACTTGATAGAGATGCCTCTCACAGGACCTCTCTGAGTCCTCTTCATCAGATGCGTGACATAGCCGGCGATCTTGTTGCGGAGTTTCTTGCTGGAGATAACGGCGATCTCCTCGCACACGTGCTTGTTGGTGTGGAAGTCATTCCCCAGGCGCGTGTAGTACTTCTCGATGATGACCCGGGCCGCCTTCTTCACAGTCTTGGTGCGAACGCGGCCCATGTTGACGGGTCCCGGTAAAAGAGGAAACAGCACTTCTTCTCCTTTCATACTGTTCATTCAGTTTTGAATCTTCATCATCCCCAACTGTCAACATTCATAAATATATTCCTATTCTATTGAACAAGAAAGTATTTTTAAAGTTAGTGACTTTTCTAAGGTTGTTTTGAGACAATGTCTCATTACGTAGCCTAGGCTGGCCTGGAACTCATTATGTAGCCAAGGCTAGCCTTGAACTCACAGAGTTCCTCCTGTTTCTGCTTCCTTAGTGCTGAGATTAAAGGTGCAAACACCATGTCCAGCAACTTGTGTACATTTTAATTATCTCCAAGTTCAATATTAACTAGTTAACAAGGTAATTAAAAGCAGTGTTATAGCTGTGTGGAAGCTGATGTGACTAAGTATCAAATTTATCATCAAATGACCGTTGCTCCAAATTAACAATGAGCTCAATCTTAGCATACAGCTTAAGGGAAAAACAGCCTGTCCCTAATTTTATTTCCACATTAAGTTTAGAAATTTCTAGAAATGATCTTTTATTGGTTTGTATTTACTGGAGAAAGAATAACCAAGAGCAGCAAAGTAGGAAGAGCAAGAAGATTTCATTTATTGTTTTTAAGATTTATTAAGTGTATATGTGGGTGTTTGGTATGTATGCTACCTATTGAGATCAGAAAAGGTTGGGGAGCCCCTGAAATTAGAGGTACACATGGTTATGAAGGATGTGGTTGCTAGGAACAGAACTCAGATCCTCTTCTTGAACAACAAATGCTCTTGGGTGCTGAGCCATCTGTCTGGCTCCTATTTTACTCTTACAAGCATTAACTATTTACCCCAGGCTGGAGAGAGGGCTCGGCGGTTAAGAGCACTTGCTGTTCTTACAGAGGACCCAGATTTGATTCCCAGCACCCACACTGCAGCTCACAAGCATCTGTAACTCCAGATCCTCCTTTTGGCCTCCTTGAAACCGGGCACACACACAAGTGGTACACAGAAATATATCACCTCTGCTTTGTGAATGTCACTAAGACAACTACTTTATTTGGAAGAAGGAAAGCGAATGGGAAGAGGCATGATCAGTTCTTCTTTCCATAGTATTATAGTAAACTGTAATTATACAAATGACACAAAACAAAACCCAAAACACCAGTATCCCCTAGCAAGCCAGCCATAGGAGCACACGGCCACACTCTTCAGCACTCAGATAGCTAAGGCAGGAAGATAACCAGTTCGTGACCAGCTGAGGTTTTACAGCTTATACTGCTAACTAAGGCACTATCCAAATACCAATTGTTTGTACTAGTATAATTAAGTATACTTGTTACCAGTATTTTAGAGGCTTGTAGAAAATACAATGCAGTGGGACACACACCTTTTAATCATTTTCTAAAGAGGTAGTTCCTTAGATATTTTCATTTAGTAAAAGAGTATCAACATTAAGTGGGGACAGTACAGTACAATGTAAAGATACAAGAGTTCCAGAAAGACTGGCTTTTGTTTAGCACTCAGTATTAGCCCTGTTCTGTTCAGAAAGTGCCGTGTGTGTGTGTGTGTGTGTGTGTGTGTGTGTGTGTACACATATACGATATATGGAATGGCTTCTCTACTCTTTTTTAAATTATTTTTAAAAAATGTGTGACAGTGTCTCTCACTGACCTTGAAGCTCCCTGGTTGGCTAGCCTGGCTGGCCTTACAGTAAGCCTTGGGGTCCCCATCTCTGCCTCTCCAATACTGGGCTTACAGATACATGCTGCTGGGCCTAGTTTACTCGTATGGCTACTGAAGATCTGAACTTAGGTCTTCATGCTTACATGGTAAAGTACTTTAACCAACTGAGGCACCTCCCTGGCCTCAGTTTCTCACTTTTTTTTTGGTTTTTCGAGACAGGGTTTCTCTGTGTAGCTTTGCGCCTTTTCCTGGAACTCATTTGGTAGCCCAGGCTGGCCTCGAACTCACAGAGATCCGCCTGGCTCTGCCTCCTGAGTGCTGGGATTAAAGGCGTGAGCCACCACCACCCGGCTCAGTTTCTCACTTTTAAACTTCAACTTCCTTTACTGACTTTCAGTTCATCTACAAAATGGAGATAAGCAAGCAGGCCAGCAGGACAGTTCATTAGGTGAAAGGACTCACTGTACAAGGCTGACAACCCGAGTTTAATGCCCAAAGCCCAGGATGGAAGAACTACTGAAAGATGTCTTGACCACCTGCACACCTCTACTCACTCACATACATCACACACCACAAATCATCTGAAATTTTAAAAAATGGAGACGTGTCATGGTTGTCCACCTTAGGATTTATTGCGATGACTGATAACTGTTAGTACTTGATGAAGACAACATCTCAGAATCAGCTATTATTATCATAACTGAGATGAGACACTGAAAGTTACAAAATGTATTCAAAATTTATTTCAAATCCCAGGGGAAAAAAAATTTTTTTTTTTAAATTACTCCATCTAATATTTGGAAAATTCTATGTGGCAGAAATAATGATTACAAAATACATCTCATGATAGGTCTCAAAGAGCAAAATTTATAGAGTTAAATTGATAAAGGCCAAGGGCTGACTACAGGTAAAAACAAACACTGTCTCCTTTAACTCCAGCAGTCATTTTGTAAGGTTGTAGAATAGTCAACAACGTAAGGCATTTGGTAAAGCTGTAAAAAGGTCAACAATGTTGCCAGTTAGTGTAATTATTTTTTTCTGATTATAAAAGCACAAATACAACAAAGGACAACTGTCACAGTGAATGTCAAAACAATGGCCTTCATTGTAGATCACAAAGGAAGCAATGACTCTTCACTGAACTATCAAACACAGGGAAGGTAGAATTAAAAATATTCCAGACATGCAGACCTATTTCAGCCAAACTAAAGAGTAAACACAGCAGTAAGACAATGACACAGTATCCAGGAGGTAATGTAGTCACCTTACTGAAGAAGCCAGAGAGGAAAAAAGCTCCAAGATAAACAGTAGCCACTCTATCTTCGAAGAAGAATCAAACAATGTTTTTCCAGGAGTGTTAGATAAAATGGTAAAAGCAACACACGGTACTTAAAGACAGTCCATTGGGGTTAAAGCAATGGCTCAGAGTTTGTTAAAGCACAGGCTGCTGTTCCAAAGGACTCAGGTTCAATTCTCAGTAGCCACAGAGTAGCTCATAAATTTTTGTAACTCTGGCCCCAGGGAGATCTGACACATTCTACTGGCCTCTGAGGGCATCAGGCATGTAAAGCGGTGTAGGTGTAAATGCATACACACAGGCAAAACACTCATATACAGAAAACAACAGCCCATCAATGTAACTGGGAAGAATCCCTTTGGAGTGGCCCAGACATAGGTAATACTATGTACTGGAAAAGAAAATACACTTCTGGTACATATTTAGTGTTACAGAAGTATTACATACATCCATATTCATAATAAGGTGAACACAAGTGTATTTTTAGCTTCTACACTCAATGCACACACAATTTACTGAAAAACTTAAAGTTTGTACATATTACCAATATAGACACTCTTTTTTTAGATTTACTTATTTACTTTTTAATGTACATTGGGGTTTTACCCGCATGTATTTGTGTGTGTGTGTGTGTGTGTGTGTGTGTGTGTGTGTGTGTGTGTGTGCGCGCGCGCGCAAGCCAGATCCCCTGGGACCAAAGTTATAAACATTTATGAGCTACTATGTGGGCGCTGGGAATTGAACCCGGGTCTTTTGGAAGAGCAGCTGGTGCTCTTAACCTCTGAGTCATCTCTCCAGTCCCCAATATAGACATTCTTAACCTTCAAAATACATGTCTTAGGGTTTCTATTGCTGCAATGAAATAGCATAACCAAAAAGCAAGTTGAGGAGAAAAAGGCTTATTTAGCTTACACTTCCAGATCATAGTCCATCACTGGAGGAAGTCAGAACAGGAACTCAAGCAGGGTCAGAACCTAGAGGCAGGGTCAGAACCTAGAGGTCATGGAGGTGTTTCCCATGGCTTGCTCAGCCTGCTTTCTAACAGAACCCAGGACCACCAGCCCAGGGACGGCACCACCACAAAAGGCTGGGCCTTCCCCAACTGATCACTAATTGAGATAATGCTTTACAGGTGGATCTCATGGAGGCATTTCCTCAACCCAGGTTCCTTCCTCTCTGATGACTCTAGCTTGTGTCAAGTCGACACAAAACCAGCCAGTACAATGCAAATGCAGAACTTATCTAGGACAGTGTTTCAATGAAAAGCAAGAACTGAGAATGTCATCATTATACTAAAGACAGGATCTATAGCTATCAACCAAAAGGTTTATGGGAATTAAGTTGATCACCACAGCAGAACTCAAAAGACAACATCTAAAAGTAACAAAGAACTGACTGGATGAGCTCTGAAGGGCCAAATGATCTACGTTACTCAAAAGCTACCCCTTGTAGCCATCTGTCTTTATGCACAAACCTACATACCTAATAGTACATGCAGATTTACTTTGTAGAGATTACAAAACTAGGGAGCCACAGAAACTGCACAGCAGTTACTGGTGTGTACTGCTTTTGCAGAGGTTCTGAGTTCATTCCTAACATCCACATCTAGTTACTCACAACATTCCTCTAGTCTCTGAAGGAACCTATACTCATATAGACACGGAGACATCTGTTGAGAAAGGAAAGACATATCTGGAATAGTCATTTATATTCCCATATCTACAAATTGCTACATTAGACAAGGAACCAGATCATGTAAGACAGTTAAAAGACTATGAATATAAAATAAGATGCTGCATTTGTAGTAGAAATGATTTATATAAAAGAAGCTACACACAGGCATATGCTATCACAGAAGAGAAGGAAGGATGATTAGGAGTTAAGGCTAGTCTCAGCTACATAGTTAGATTGGAAGCTAGCCTGAGCTAAATGAAAACCCTGTTTCAAAGGTCTGGAGAGCTGACTCAGATAAGTTAAGAGACTTGCTGCTCTTGCAGACTACTGGGTTCAATTCCCAGAATCTACATGGTGGTTCACAACCATGTTAACAGGGGATCTCTTCTGATCTTCGTGGGCACCAAGCATGCACATGGTGCACATATATACTTGTAAGCAACACACATAAAACAAAAATAATTAAATCAATAAAAAAATTAAGCAAAAAAGAAAACCCTGTTTGGGGGTTGGGGAAAGGTGTTAAGAAGTAAATGTAAGCAGGTGGTGGTACCAGGCACACGCCTTTAATCCCAGCACCTGGGAGACAGAGGCAGTTGAATCTCTGAGTTCAAGGCCATCCTCATCTATATAGATAAAGTTAAAGAACAGCTAGGGATACACTGAGAAACTCCGTCTCAAAAAACAAAAAACAAAACAAAACAACAAAAAAAGGGGAACTTAAAAGGCACTGGTTGAACATGCAAAACCAACAGAGGCAAGAGTACAAAAATATTTTTACTCAAGTCCATAGTCATGTCAGACGGGATATAGAAATCAAGGCAGATAAAGCATATTCTCTTCTTAAATTCAATTTTGTGTTTATCTGAGCAAAAACAAATAGCATATTTTAACCTCCTACTTACAAGTTTTACCAAAGTAAATGGAGAATCACATTAAAGAACAGCAGATGGCGCCAAAATGTCATTAAAAATACTGCTTTGGGTAACTACAAACGAATCCACGGTTAACTGAAGCCAAGGCAGGAGGTGGGAGCCAGGACCCATCCTAGTAAAACTGAAGAATGTAAGTTAGAATAAGAAACCAGCAAGTTTTCACGTGGTCTGAAATACCATGAGAGAGGGCCTCACTAGTTACTCCCCACTCCTAAGTGCTGGGATTCTCCTTTTCTTGCTGTCATGCTGTCAATTTTTCTAGCTGTCCACCAACAGTACAGAATATCTTTTTTCTAATAAACCAACAAAACAAAACATCTATATCTATTTTTAAAGTAAACAGACACATAATGGGAAACTTTGTGCTCCCCACTCCCAATAATAAAGTACACAGCATTTAAAACTATGTTAGGTTTACACAGAAGTCTTATTACTTCTATTTCTTTTTTTTTTTTTTTTTTTGGTTTTTCGAGACAGAGTTTCTCTATGTAGCTTTGTGCCTTTCCTGGAACTCACTTGGTAGCCCAGGCTGGCCTCGAACTCACAGAGATCCACCTGGCTCTGCCTCCCAAGTGCTGGGATTAAAGGCGTGCGCCACCACCGCCCGGCTTACTTCTATTTCTTAATGTTACGGAATTTGAGTGCTGCATTTCAAATAATTACAGTGTTTTCTGGGGCAGCAGAGGGCTAGGCAGCTAAAGGCACTTGCTATGCAAGCCTGGCAAACTCAGATCTCAATCTGATCCCTGAGACCCACGAAGAGGTGGAGAACTGACCTCCACAAGCACATGGCCCATGTGCACTTGTGCATGCACACACCCACATGCACATACACACACACACACACACACACACACACACACACATACACACAAAATTTAGAGAACTCCCACCACTGTTCCAACTGGTTAGTTCTTGCCAGAAATCACAACCAGGGCATTAAAAATTAACTATTTCATATTGATGGCTAGTAAATGTAAATGGCAATTGTGAATGTAAGATTTCAATCCTTATCCTTAATTAAACATTTTACCCTGGACTCTAACCAACACTAATCTAAAAACTTGGGCCTTGGGGTCTTGAGTAGCTAAAACACTGCTGAACAAGCCTGGAGATCGGAGCTTTGATGCCGGGATCCACATAAAGGGGCATGAAACACAGCTGCAGGAAGTTGTTTACCTCCAATTTTGGTCCTGCCCCCACCCATGAAAAAGCCAAGATATGTCAGAAAAGACTTAAAAAAGATATGATACACCAGTCACACAGAGTCACTTTGCTCCACTGGAAAATGAGGGGTCCGCACCCCATTTCTAAGCCTGAGTCACCTGCAGACTCTGTAAGAACATGACTAGCCACTATACCTGATTTCACACACCCACCTCCCATGGCAGATGTACATCTATTTCAGGGATAGGCAAGCCCAAGCTGATCCTCTGCAGCATTTGTTTATTTTTTGGAAGAGAAGAGGAAGGTTGTAAGATAGCAGTGTTCTTTTTATTCCTGCTAGCAGAATCAAAAACAGAATGAGTGCCAGGCGGTGGTGGTGCAAGCCTTTAATCCCTGCACTTGGAGGCAGAGCCAGGTGGATCTCTGTGAGTTCGAGGCCAGCCTGGTCTACAGAGCGAGATCCAGGACAGGCACCAAAGCTACACAGAGAAACCCTGTCTCAGGGAAAAACAAAACAAAACAGGTGAGTGCTGTACTGTCTACAGTAGGTAATCATCCTAGCTCTTTGAGGAAACCCAACCAGAATGCCAGGTTGACAAACTGACCAGGGCAAAGATACAACTGTGGAAAATCAGAAATAAAACTTGCTGTATGAAATATTTCTTATTTTTAAAACACTGAGTTTAATTGAATTTACATCCAAAAGCACCTTGAATTTTGAAAGCGTTCCACCATTCATGATATAAAACAAGGAGTAATAACATGAAACCCCACGTTATTAGAGGAATTAAGCAAAGTGGAGTAATGTGGAGTAACTAAAAAGGAATAGTGAAAATCAAAACCTAATCTACAGGGCAAAGAATAACAATTCAAGTCCAAATCTCAAAACATGCACAATGTATAATTCTTTCTTTTGAATTCTCCTTTAACATCAATTATCACAGTACCAGACATATGACTCCTAATAAGTAACTATGACAAATCTAAAACAATTAGTCCAAAGACTTAACAGTTTCAAATACAAGGATTTGTGCTGCACTGAAGTCTGTTGCAATCTAGGAAATATAATCCAAACCAAGCTCTTGTTAAATTAGCTCGATAAGAAGTAGACCTGTTGGCTGGGCGGTAGTGGTGGTGCAGGCCTTTAATCCCAGCACTTGTGAGACAGAGGCAGGTGGATCTCCGTGAGTTCAAGGTCAGCCTGGTCTACAGAGTGAGTTCCAGGCAGCTAGGGCTGTTACCCAGAGAAACCCCGTCTCGAAAAACCAAATCATTTTAAAAGCTAAAAACAGGACTTGGAGAGATGGGTCAGTGGTTAAGAAAACTTGCCGCTCTTGCAAACACCCAAGTTCAGTCCTCAGTCCCCAGGGGGGCAGGGCACAACCATCTGTAAGTCCACTTGCAAGGGAGCTGACACTCTCTTCAGCCTGTGGACGATGCACGTGCACACACACACACACACACACACACACACACACACACACACACATGTGCAAGCACATTCCTTAGCACTGCTAATTGCTAGCTGAAGGAACAAAACAAGAAGAGAGCTCTCAAAGTCTCACACTGAAACTAACTGATAGACTGGAACTGACAAACAGATGTCCATTCACAGATCTTTGGCCAGAACTGCTTATATGGGCCAATGACAGTGGCCCAGAGAGTGGCAGATGAAAGAGCAAGAGCAGCAAGGTTCTGTCATCAAATGGAAGTGACACTGTTAGGACTGTGCCCAACAAGGCCCTAGGGTGCAAACAACTTAGATGAAATGTCTCATGATGATTCTTACTCCCGCCATCACCCCCGCCACTGCCATCACCTGCACACGTGACCCCAGCGGGAAGTCTCTTCATCAGCTGACAGAGGAAGCAAGGGCTCACTTTATAGGATGTTCCTGTGTAACATACAGAAATCAGTTCTGGGTGGATAGATACAGCACTGCAACTCTATTCTGGGCCACCCACTGAGGGGCACTGATGAAGAATATAGCCAGATACACAATTATATACCAACCAATCCATGGGCAGTGGTCAATGGCTGGATGATCAGCAACTTGGAGATATGCAACTTCAAGTTGGGGATGAAGAAACCTGGGGGACGGGTATGCAGCTAAACCCAAGTGGGCAACCCCAAGGTATTTGTGTTAACATGTAGATAAATGCCACCAAAAGTGGCATCAAGAGAGAAGGATTTTAATAAATATTCAAGTGGTGGCTTTCCCTGTTAGTGACCATGGACTCACGAATAAAGTGCCCACTAAGCAAGTAGCAAGGATGGAGGTTATACTTGGGCTTAGAAGGGAGAAGGAAGGCTACTGTTGAGTGCCTAGTCTGTCAACAGTGGAGATCGATACTTAGACTTGACGTGGCAGCTTCCTACAGTAGAAGGTTAAGGTCACTCAAGTCTGAGTATCGTTGGAGCACTTTCATAATGGAAGAGCAGCATCTTATCTGCCTTAGACACAACCCAGCAAATGCTCGTGAAATTCACTGAACATACCATCCTAAGACAGCTTGGCTTCATAGAATAATAGTCTTTTGAAGGTTGTTAGGTTAATACTTTGTAGCGATGGGATGATGATCTACAAGCAACTATGTATTCCCTGCATCAGTGTTTAACACATGGTACTGTTTCTTCAGTAGTCAGAATTGACAGGCCTAAGAATCAAGAGAGAAACGAGAGTGGTATCTCTTCTGCTTTTAGTGACACACTAACAACATTTTTGCTTTGTGTCACTGTGAGTATGTCACATACTCTTCCAGCCTGGAGATCTTAGCTCCAAAGGAAGGAAGGCTTCCATCAGGAGATGAAACAATTCCACTGAAATGCAAGTTACCATTGCCACCTGGCCATTTCAAACACTCATGTATCTGAATCAAAAAGCAATGGAGTTATTAGGCTGCCTGAGTATTTTATCTGGACTACTGAGAGGAAATTGGTCTGTTACTACTCACTCACAAGGGAAAAAGAAAGAGCATGTCTGGCATGTAGGAGATTCCCCAGGTTATATCACAGTATCACTGTTCATGTAATCAAAGTCAACAGAAAACTATGACCCAATTAATCAAGACTACAAATAGCCCAGATCCTTCAGAAATCAGAAAGAATTACACCTAGTGCTTGTTAAAAGCCAAGAGAATACAGAATAAGTAGCAAAAAGGAAACTGGTATGAGCAGCAGCTATAATTATCTAAGTAGTTACAGAAATGAAGTATTTCTTTCTCACTTGTGTGTGTGTGTGTGTGTGTGTGTGTGTGTGTGTAACATATATGGTCCTTTGGGGAGGGTGGTGAGTAGACTGAACTCAAGACATGCAAGATAAACACACTACCACTGAGCTATAGCTCATTCCCTGTTTCTTTTTGTTGTTGTTGTTGTTTGGAGGTAAGGTCTTCTATGCAGCTCTGACTGTCCTGGAACCAGTATGGCCTGGACCTCAGAGATCCAGCTGCCTCTGTCCCCCTTGTGCTGGGATTAAAAGTGTACACTACCCTGCCTACATGCCTTGACTTAAAAATAAATAAATAAATAAATAAATATATAAATAAATAAATCACACTATTGATTTATGTTGGGTGGGTGTGGTGGCACATTCCTTTGATCCCAGCACTCAGGAGGCAGAGGCAGGTGGATTTCTTTGAGTTCCAAGACAGTCAGACATTATGTATGTCTTAAGAAAATAAATTTGGGTGCCAATGTATTAATTTGGAGAGTGTCTTGGGGTAAGATGAAAATTTAAACCAGCAAACTCTTGAGTAAATAAATAGCTCTCCATAAGTGCTGAGTGGGTTTCATCCCAGGAGCTAAGATTTGAATGGAACAAAAAGATCTCCAGCCTCCAGCCTTCATCTGTACCATCAACTTTCATGAGTCCGAAGCCTGCTAGACTATACACAGATTTTAAATGCTACAGACCACATAACTACATGAGCCAGTTCCTTAATAATAAATACATGTATAAATACACACATACTTGATAATAAGAGAAACAAAAATATAGAAGCAGGTATTAAATTAAGTATTTGTTAAGTTGGATAGTGATTCACAAGACTATTAAACAATGTTATTATAAATGTGTTAGTGGAGAAGTTAGTGTATTACTTATTTTCTCATTGCCATGACCAAAAAAACCTAACATACAAAACTTATGGGGAAAGATTTGTTTGGGCTGTGACTTCAAAGGGTACACAGCTCATAATGGTAGGGAAGCTAGGGTGAAATATCTCTGTGGCAGAAAGAACATGTGGCAGATGCTTGCTCATGTCACATCTTTGAGAAAAGCCAGATGGAAACTAGGGCTGAGCTACACCTTCAGACAGCCCAGTCCCACTTCCAAAAAGCTCCACGGTATTCCAAAACAGTGCCACAGGCTGAGAATAGAGCCCTCAGTGAGTACACAATCCTGTAGGAGAAATTTCAGACTCAGAGCATTACTTTTCATAAGAAGTATGCCATGTTGACACCTAAGTTTATTGCTATAGTTTCTAAAAAAATATTGTTCTTTTGTTTGTACGTTTCTGTTTTTGTATTTGTGTGCTTCATTCTACAGCATGTGTGTGAAGGTCAGAGGACAATCTGCAAGTCATCCATCCCCTCCTCCTACCATGTGGGACCTGGGGATCTAACCTGATGAGCTTGGTGACAGGTGCCACTAGCCACTGAGCCACCTTGCTTGTCCTTGTTTTATGCTACAGCTGTTATGTCAACACTTGAATTTTACTAGGGTACCTTGGTAACTTTGAGACAATTACAAGTCTTGACATAGAAAAGCTTGACAGTGCTACTGCAGAGTAATAAAACAGGGTCATAATGAAGTTTCAGGACAAACACTGGCAAGTTTATCACCTTCCTAGTGTTTACGGGGAGGACACTGTAGGGTGCTACAGACCGACTCCAGGGCTGTGTGTATGGTAGGCAAATGCTCTAATACTGAAGTACATCCACAGCTCTCCCATTGTTTCTAGACAGCTCAATTTACCTCTTTTTTTTGTTTGTTTGTTTTTTTTTCTCCTGGAGCTGAGGACCGAACCCAGGGCCTTGCAAGCACTACCACTGAGCTAAATCCCCAACCCCTCAACTTACCTATTTTAATGTCATGGTAGCAAGACATGTCATCTTTGAAAGACAAATCTAAAGCAGGGTGGTGGTGGCGCACGCCTTTAATCCCAGCACTCGGGAGGCAGAGGCAGGTGGATCTCTGTGAGTTCGAGGCCAGCCTGGTCTACAGAGCGAGTTCCAGGAGAGGCACAAAGCTACACAAAGAAACCCTGTCTCAAAAACAAAACACAAAACAAAACAAAACAAAAACCCAAACAAACAAACAAACAAACAAAAAGAAAAGAAAAGAGACAAACCTAGAAACCTAGTATTTAACTGGGTGACCATTAAAGCACTGGGATTTTCACCTTTTCATATACACACTTCCCACTTCAGTCACCATCTTAGGTGTGAAGACCGTGATCTTAAATTCACACTGCTAGTCCATTCACTGTGACTGAGTGTATTTCTACTACCTTGTTACAACTATCCTTCTAAACTTCCTACTGTCTCTCTTCCATCATTCCTCATTCTTTTGCCTCGGCATATCGTTTACTATGTGTTCACAAATGGTCCTCCTCAGGAAAGGTTTTCTATCATTTTATAAAGAAAAATAAAGGCAAAGTACAAAATGATCTTTATTTTTTCCCCTTTATCTTTTCTGAGATAAAATCTCAACTATGAAGCCTAAACTAGCCTCAAACTCAGTCTAGCTGTCTCAGCCTCCTGATGACTGAGATTCTAGGCATATGGCACTATGCTTGGCTGTAAATGTTAGTAGGAAGAATTTAAGCATAACAAGTCTCTGGTACCAAGTAAAGTTTTGCACACAACATCATATAAAGCGCAAGGGCACTCTCATGACATCTTTTCTCTTCGGAGATGGCTGGGATTTATGTTGCAAATATTTCTGAATGACTAAGTAGATTATTTTATTTTTATCCTTAAGAGACATATTGTGTGGGATGGGTACAGTGGTACAAGTCTGTAATTCCAGAATATAATTCCATATTTTTCTCTGAGTCTAAGGCCAATCTTGTTCACATAGTGAGACTCTGTCTCAAAAAGGAAATTCATTCATCAGAAAAATCTTGCCCACTGATGAGTTCTCTTGAGAAAATTCATATAGGATATAATATTAAGACTCATAAGCTGGGTATAGTGGTGCATGTCTTAAATCTCAGCACTCTGGAGGCAAAGACAAGGTTGATCTCTGGGTTTGAAGCCAATCTTCTAAAGGCTGAATATTCCGTAATGCATACATCACACTGTACACACCATTCCCACCACACCAGCAGAACATGTCACCCAACCTTTATGTTTAGGTCTAAGTAAACTCTAACATTGTAAATTTAATTTTTCTTTCTGTGAATGAGGCTGGCAACTTCTCATATACTTAAAAACAACTTAATCTCCTAAGAACTACCTATTTGAATTATTACCCACTGTCTGGAGATGCACTGTAGATGACTATGATATGATTTATTTACTTTTTGTTGTTGTTTTTTCGAAACAGGGTTTCTCTGTGTACCCCTGGTCATCCTGGAACTAGCTTTGTAGACCAGGCTAGCCCTGAACTCTCACAGCCGCGCCTGCCTCTGACTCCCGAGTGCTGGGATTAAAGGTATGCACCATTACCACCCAGTCCATTCACTTTTAATTGTAAGTTTTAGGATGCAAATATATTTTTGCTAAAAATCCATATATACTGAACAACCCAACAATAACCATTCTGCTTTCTATGAGTAACTAATTCTAATCAAGATACCTGGCACAAATGCAATCATAAACTAATTGAACACAATAGACAAGCATTCTACTCAACCCTGTCCAATATTTGTCTTTTTTTTTTTTTTTTTTTTTTTTTAATTTTAATTTGGAGACTGTGCCTTGCTATGCAACACAGGCTGGCCTGGAACTCACAGCACTCCTTCCATTGTGGCCTCTCACTATACCAAGATGCTCAGCAGTATCTGCCAATTTATGAGTGGCTTGGTCAGCACAGCATCTTCAAGCTTTATTCCTAGTGTGTCCCACACTTCTTAAAGGTTGGAAGGCTGAGTATTACACAATACACAAACCACAGCTTCCTTATCCATTCAGACAGGCATCTGTTTGCCTTTAGTTTTTGTTCTTTGGAAATAAGATTCCTACCCACCCTGGCCTTGCAGTTTCTCCTGCCTCTGCCTCCCAAGTGTTGGGATTGCAACAGTTGCTTTAAAAAAATAGTGCGTGTTTTTAAATGTATTATTATTGTGTGTATATACAAATGATAAGGTGGGGAGCATGTGAAGGAATGGACAACTGTGGAATCCATTCTCTCCTTTCACCCTTACCTGGGATCTGGGAATCAAACTCAGGTCACAAGATCTGCACAGCAAGCACCTTCACATGCTGAGGCATCTCACCAGCTGCAAGAGCACTTTTAATGTAGTAAACCATGTTAATTGCTTTAGTACTTGTCATTTGATGTGTACAAGAGTTTTGCCAGCATGTGTGTCTGACCACCACATGCATGCATTGCTCACAGAGGCATCTCCAGAAGGGGGCATCAGACTCCCTGGGGTGGGAGTTACAGAGGGTTGTGAGGCATCATTAGGTGCTGGGAACTGAAGCCAGAGCCTCTGGAAGAGCAGTGCTCTTTTATTTATTTTTTAAAATGTATTTACTTTCTGTACACATTTGTCAATTTATTACTTCTTAATTGAGGTGGGTGGTTTGTTGGTTCTGGGACAGCACCAGAATCTTGTGCAGGCTAAAGAGGCACTCTACCACCAACCTATACCTAGCTCAGATTACTTAAATACTTTCCCTTACTAAGATTATAAAAAGACATTTCCATGTATTTTTAAATTTTTTAAATTTATTTTATGCATGAGTATTTATTCTACATGATTCCATGTTTTTGTTTTGGTTTTTGGGTTTTTTTTGTTGTTGTTTGTTTTTCTGTGGCTCTTTTGTTGTTGTTGCTTGTTTTTCAGGACAGGGTTTCTCTATGTAGTCCTGGATGTCCTGGAACTTAGAGTCTGTAGACCAGGCTGCCCTCGAACTCACAGAGATTCACCTGCCTCTGCCTCCTGAGTGCTGGGATTAGAGGCATACAATGATCCATGTGGATCTTATGAAAAAACAACATTCAATTCATTTTCCTCTTATACTTTGGAAAATAGCATGTCTATTATTTAAAATTAATTTATACAAAGCTCCTCAATGAGAACTGCTATCTTTGATGTCACTTTGCCATTCCAAAAAACAGTATGTTCCCTCATTTGTTCAAAGCTTGTTTTGTGAGGACATGGAAGGACACATCATGTCCATGCACCAAAATTGCCTAATAACACATTTCTTAGGAAATATCCTAGTTAGGTGACTCAGAACTGTTATATTTTTGTTCTGAAAGTTTAATTTAAGTTTTCTTTAATACTGAAAGAACCAAAAATCCATTAAAATCTAGTGAAAGAAAATTTACATGCAACTGCACATGGAGCAAAACATGGAGTCTTATGATCCCTGCCGCTGTCGCCTTACTAATAAGAAAACACGAAGGGCTTGATTGAGTGAGGCTAGCTCACTGTCTAACTTGTCTAGCATGCTGGAAGGCCTGGATTCAATCCCCTCACTGAAAAACTCAAACAGAACAGGTAGTGGACTTAGTCTTAACAAGACAAATATTCTGAGGTTACATTTTCCAGGCAAAACTAGTTCTGCCCATGGATTAGGGAAATAACAGTTAGTCATGTGCAGTACCACCAGGTTATAATCTTATATGGCGCATGATTAACTAATTTCCATAATTCACCTATATTTCTCAATTCAACAGTTACATCCTTAAGGACAAAGTCAAAACTAGGATGTTCCCCCATCCATCCACTAGTTTAATAACATTTAACTGTGGGTATCTTTAATGTTTCTTTTGTATGTTTATTCTTCCACTGACTGAATTTATTACTTGATTTGTGATCTTTATCTTTTTGGTTATCAGTTATTCTGATAAGGACTTCTTTCTCTGTGGTCTGTCTAGGTAGCCTTGAATTTGTGATCCTCTTGCCCCAGACTCCAGAGTAGCTGGGATTACAGGCCTGTGTTTTACTATTTCTATCATTTCTGTCTTACTGAGTTCCATAACATCAACATCATGTTCTGACAAGACTAGTCACCTTCAGGATTATATGGCTGTTCTGTCATTGCAGCCTCTGTATTTCTGAGTCCTTAGGAGTGTATCTACATTCAATACTTACCACCAAAGTTTCTTCCAGATGTCTGTTAGTTCAAGTTTGTCTTGTGCTTCTGCAGAAGGGTTCATACAGTGTTCTTGGCTGGACATAGTGGTGCATGCCTTTAATCCCGGCACTCAGGAGACAGAGGCAGGCGGATCTCTGAATTTGAGACCAGCCTGGTCTACAGAGCGAGTTCCAGGACAGCCAGGGCTACACAGAGAAATCGTGTCTCCAAAAAATCTACCAAACAAGCAACAAAAAACAGTGTTCTTGCCCAGTGGTGGTTGCACAGGCCTTTAATCCCAGCACTTGGGAGGCAGAGCCAGGAGAATCTCTGTGAGTTTGAGGCCAGCCTGGTCTACAGAGGACAGGCACCAAAACTATACCTGTCTCAAAAAAAACCAAAAACAGTGTTCTTTGAGCTCCGTGTGTTACTTCAAGAACAATGTGATTGGACATGAGAAATCTTTAGTTCCTACCCTACTCCTCCTGTATGTTATAAATGTAGCTTTACTATTTGTTCAGTGTTCCAGAAGGCCAGCCTGATTTCAACAGCTTATCTACTACTTGGGCAGATTTGTGGGGATGTGGCTATCCACCTGCTATAAGATGATCAGTTTTTCTCTGCACAGACAGTCTTTAACGTATACATTTCAGTCAGTTGGCTGCTCTTCAGCTGTATCTCTCACCAGTCTTCTTGTTGGACTTTCTTGGTTCTCGACAGAGGTTCCGATTCTAAGTATTGGATCTACAGCAGTTTCTATCAGTTTTATTTTCTATCTGTTTTGTTTTGCTTTTTGAGACATGTTTGTATGCTGCCCAAGATGGCCTCAAATCCTGCTTCTTAGTGCTGGGTATACAGTATATCCAGAGTTTCTGATCATCTTTTACAACTGTTAACATCTCTTTTTTATACTATTTTGTCTCACAGCTAAGGCTGTCTTGGAATTCACTTCACAGCCCAGATTGACCTCAAATTTACAATCTTCCTTCTTTATCACCTAATGGAGATTACAGGCATACTGGGATTATAGACAAGGACCATCATTTATCCTTCCTTCCATTAGCTCTCCTCCTCTCCCTTCTGACACATGGTCTGGGAGAGCTCAAGCTGGCCTTAAACTCACTGTGGAACTAAGGATGATGCTGAGCTCATGATCTTCTGCTTCCACCTCCCAAATGCTAGAATGTGCCGCCAAGCCCAGCTTCTCTTATTTTTATCTGCTTATCTCTTTACTGCTTTTCAAGGCTATCTCCTTTCTAATTCCAAGTGAATTTCTGGATTTTTTGCCTTTTCAAACTCTTTTCTAAGGTTTCTCAATTCCATCTCTTTGTTAGTTTACCATTTTTTTCCCTGAGTTCCTGTATTCTTGATCTTTGGTCATCTTTGGTAGAACTTTTTACAGCGTTTCCAACTCAAAAACAAGCCAGGCACAGCTATGTACACCTATAATCCTAGCTCTTGGGAGGCAAAGGCCAAGAGGACCACTCCAAATTTGAGGACAGTCTGGTTTGCATAGTGAATTTCAAGACATCCAGGGTATCCAGTGAGGACTTTGTCTCAAAAATCAAACTGGGCCGGGCAGTGGTGGAGCACGCCTTTAATCCCAGCACTCGGGAGGCAGAGGCAGGCGGATTTCTGTGAGTTCGAGGCCAGCCTGGTCTACAAAGTGAGTTCCAGGAAAGGCGCAAAACTACACAGAGAAACTCTGTCTCGAAAAACCAAAAAAAAAAAAAAAAATCAAAATGGATTTGGGGTGAGGGTGAGGAGCCAGACATGGTGGTAAAAAGTAAGATCCTCAATTCCGCACTCACACACGCATGCATGCATGCACGCGCGCGCGCGCACGCGCACACGCACACACACACACACACACACACACACACACACACACTTGCTCTGTAGAACGCTTTCCTACCTAATGTGTCCTTTTGTGCTCTGGTAAATTTCTGCTACCATGACCACTTCCTTTGTTTTTGATACGAATACACTGGTTCCTAGTGACTAGGCAGGGCAGGCAAAGGGGGGGGGGTGGCAGATGTCCCAATGCAAACCAGAGAACGGCTGTTTGTGAACCTGGGGCTGTGTACGCTTCTGTATTGCTGTATTTTCTCTTCCTTCTTAAACCAAACCAGAGATTTCTGCCACTAACTCTCTCATCACAAATAACTTCAAGGTGAAGCCTCCCCTTTAGCAAATACACTTAGGCTTACAGCTTCTGCCCTTCTCAGACACTTCTGATAGCCTTTAATAATCACAATCTTCAGTTTCACTGAGAATGAAGGTTAAGGTTTTTCTCATTCTTTTCTTTTTAGAATTTCTAGAGAAAAAAGACACAGCAAAGGCAGCTGTTATTTGTTCCAGAAGACCGTTAGCTGTGAAAGCTTCATTTGTCAACGCTCTTTGGAGACAGTGTTGAATCCACAGCACTATTCTTTTGGTCTCCTTCTAGCTATAGCACAACTTCAAATGCAGAAGTAATGGTCATTCACAGGTCTAGTGACAACATGAGGTTCAGTATACATGTAAAGGATTATGAAGAACCAATTAAGAATCGTTTCCAACCAGGGAGTGGTGGCGCACGCCTTCAATCCCAGTACTTGGGAGGCAGAGCCAGGTGGATTTCTGTGAGTCTGAGGCCAGCCTGGTCTACAAAGGGAGTTCCAGGACAGCGAGGGCCACACAGAGCAGTCTGTCTTGAAAAACACCAAAACCAAAACAAAAATATCTTGAAAGAATACATATGCATGTACATTTATAGTGGGAAAATAAATAGTAATATGAAAGTAAACATTATATGACTCTAGTAGACACAATTTTACATATTTCTATGTTTCGGATATTTACTTTTACCAAATGAAAGGAGTACAGCTTTCTTCTAGTTTGTTAAATTGCTGCAATTTTTCAATTTTTAAACATTCTGAATTAAAAAAAAATTGTAAGCATCTAATTTTTTAAACCCCCCCCCCCCTGGTCTTTTGAGACAGGGTTTCTCTGTGTAGTCTTGGCAATCCTGGAACTCAATCTCTTGACCAGGTTGGCCTCGAACTCGGAGATCTGCCTGCCTCTGCCTCCCAAGTGATGCAATAATTTCTCTGCTTTTCAGAAAAAGGCAAGTAACTGCAGCATAATTAGTGATAAATTTTATGTAACAAAAAGACTACATTTCTTAGAAATATTTTTATATCTTTTACATGAGATAATCATTACTGGTACAGTATAATATAGCAACTAAAGGTTTACCCAGGCTGTTTAATCAGAAAGACAGGCACAGTTTTTAATTCCTTTACATTTCCTAAACTTCTGTCTGTTAAATGTAAACTGTATAAAATATTATCTGTCTAATGAGGGCTGTTACAAGACGCATTTAGTGCTTCCATAGAACAATGACCAATAAGTAATGGTCATCATTACTGCTATAAGTAGTGTTTGTTACCATTATTAGAAAATTTCTACATTGTTTTCCCATGTGTCAAGTTAAATAACTGGAACACACAAAAATACTTCCAAAAAATCTTATCACACTTAACAGAAATTATACGGTTTCTATTGGGTATTACAAGTCCAGGCATTGATATTATACACTTTTAAACAAGGAAAATATACTCCAGTTAAATATTTATCAACTTAATTGTCAAACAGCATTACTGCTTAGAAATCTTTTGTTGTTGTTTTTCTAAGACAGGATCTCTCTATGTAGTCCTTAAACTCTCTATATAGACCAGGCTGACCTTAAACTCAGAGATCTACCTGCCTCTGTTGCGATAAAAGGCATGCTACCATGGCCTGGCAGAAATCTTTATCTGAAATGCTTGGGATAAGAGTTTGGCTCCTCCAACTCTCAAGTTCTTTTTGAGATAAGGTCTCAAACTATCTGGAATATTCATTAGAGGTAGAGGCTGGTCTTGATGATTCTGCATGCCAGCTCCTCCTGCCCCTACCTACCAGGTTCTGGGATCATAAGCATGCACCACTCATTACAGTCACCACAAATTTCTGACTTCTACCTGCAGGCATTACCAATTCAACACTGCTATTCCAAAAACCCAGAATTCCAAAGGGTCAGAAATCTCAAATTTTTGAGTAACAACACAAGCTAACACAAAAGTTTTGAGTTCAGAGCTCTCTGGACTTTACGATTATGTAAGAGGGCATACTCAAGACAGTGAACAAAACGATCCTTCTATGGGACAGTAAGTACCTGAGGTTGTGATATGAGCACCTACTAAGAAGATGACTACTGAGTTAAAAATCTTCCAGCAGTACCGAAAGAATGTCAGTTGCCATCTTTGTGGTTCACTTAAGAACAATGTATAAATGAATGGTCTACTGAGGGAAGAATCCCATGAAAGCAATGGAAGACTTTGAGTTCTAGTTTGAAGTATTTAGATGTTCCATGCAGCAAAAAACCACGAAGACAAGAAAGTACCAATAAAAGTGAACCGAGAAATGAACAGAGCATAACAAAGTGAAAAGACAGTATTGGTAACTCTCCTAATCTCTACATTTTACCCATATCCTCTCACTAACAGAGATCTTTTGGTTGTTTTTTTTTTGTTTGTTTGTTTTTTTCCTTAAACTTCTTTTTCTCTTTCCTCTATCTGTGGTATATACTCATTCTTCAAAATTTACTTGCCAGAAGGGGTGGCCTATAATCCCAGGATTTGGGAAGTGAAGACAGAAGGACCACCCTAAACCTAGAATCCAGCCAAACTGAACCAATCCCAAACCAGCAAATCTACTTTATCTACTTTCTCTGAGCAACTTGGGAAATCATTTTCAACCCCAGGCCTAGCTGTTCCCTAAGTATCTGATGTATTCATTCATTCAGTCGTATTTAATCTTTTACATTAATGGGAATTATAAATTGTACACCGACTCCCCTCACCCCCCTTTTTTTGTTTTTTGTTTTTTTGAGGCAAGGTTTCTCTGTATAACCCTGGCTGTCCTGGACCTCACTTTGTAGTCCAAGCTGGCCTCAAACTCACTGAGATCTGCCTGCCTCTGCCTCCCAGGTCCTTTTGACCCAATTTTATGAATCTGTTTCCTGAGATTGTGACATAAAACATGCAAAGATACTGGCATAAGGTTAATTGCTACAGTTCAATAATAAAGGCAAAAAATAAAGACTTAAGTATCTATTAGTAGAAAAATATTCTAATAAATACAGTGTATTTATATAGACTACTCAGCAACTTTTAAAAAAGCATGAGTAATAGATATGGAGGAATGAATATTCTGGGTATCTTAACTAAAAAGCAAAACTTAAATCACCAACTAATTCCTGTGTAGCTTGTGGCTTCTTTTTAATTAAAAAAGAAAAGCAATCATAAACATTCAAACAGAAAACTTGGAATCCTTCATTAACTTCTTGAGTGCTGAGAGCAGAGGCATTCATCCCTGCATCCAACTTTTGTTTTCTGAGACAGGATCTTATGTATTCCAGGGTGTCCTTGAACTCCATGTACAGCTGAGGATGACTGTGAACTTGGGTCCTCCTGCCTTCCCAAGGCTGCAGTACTAGTGTCAAGGGATGTACCACCCAGCCTACTTTACAGGACACTGGATATCACACCCAGGGCTGTGTAGGTGCTGGCATACACTATAACAGAGCTCCATACCCAGTCAGGACATGGAAAAATCTGCAAACTTACTGCTGTAACGTCATGTCTGTGCTTGAGCGCATATTCATTCTCTACCTTTACCTAGAGCCATAGCTGCGATACTTAGTTCTCTCAGGATAGTTTTTGAATCTACTTTTTTGCTTGTACACATCCAAAGTATATTTGTCTTAAAAATAACAAATGCTTTGATTTCTTATTTTCTTCAAGAACAAAATTTCAAATTTGTTATCTAGTATACACTCAAAATGTTCAGTAGTGTAAATCAGTAATTATATGAACAAAGCTGGGTCCAGAGACGGAAGTGAAAGGAAAACAATCTAAGTATCTGCTGCAAATGCTAGCATTCCTTTGTAAGTTACAGCTTTCCTAAAAACACTTTTAGAAGTTTCCTGCAACTGAAAAAAAACACAAATATAATTGTTTCATAAAAATTTTATTTGAATTTGTTTCTCTTACTAATTTTTTGGCAAAAAAAAAAGTTTCAGAGAAACACATCAAGTTTATACCCATATAAATTATTACCTAGAATCTACTCTTAATGATTTTTCCTAAATCAATCAGTGGCCTCTAATTTTTTTCCTTCAGACAGGGTATCATGTAGATCTGGCTAGTCTGGAACTCACAGAGATCCGCATGTGTGCTCCACGACGTCTAGCTACTTAAGTTTTTAATGTTACTAATTATTACGCTTAGCACTTGAGCATGCTCTACAAGTAGTCCATCACTAAGCTACATTCCCAGGTCATTAACCTTTATTTTAAGACAAACATCTTTCACTACTTTTGGTAGGTATCTAGTGTATTTAAAACAGGTAAGTGCTTGTTTTCTCTTGGTCTACGTTCCGTAAGAATCCTACGCTGGGCGGTGGTGGTGCACGCCTTTAATCCCAGCACTCAGGAGGCAGAGCCTCTGTGAGTTCGAGGCCAGCCTGGTCTACAGAGCAAGATCCAGGACAGTCACCAAAACTACATGGAGAAACCCTGTCTCAAAAAACAAAACAAAACAAAACAAACAAACAAACAAGAATCCTAGAGATAATTAGTCCTACAGATAATTGAATATATCAATCAATTTTTAAAAAATCTAGTGAGGGGCTGGAGAGATGGCTCAGTGGTTAAAAGCATCAGCTTCTCTTCCAGAGGATCCAGGTTCAATTCCCAGCATCCACATGGCAGCTCACAACTGTCTGTAACTCCAGTTCCAAGGGACCTAACACACACAAACATACATGCAGGCAAAACAGCAATGCACATGATATAATAAAAATAAGTAAAAGATTTTTAAAAAAATCTAATGACTTATTCTGTTTCAAAGGCTTTTTATTGAAATGGTTACTCATTCTCAACCAGGCTAGGTCTCACCAACCGGAAGTAAGGGCATGCTGCAGAGACAGCTAGCTCAGCAGGTAGCAAGACGGAGCATCTCTGGTCGTATTCCCAGAATCCACACAAATCTGGGTGCTGTAGTTCTAATTGTCCACCAGTGCTCTAAGGGAGATGACACAGACACAGAACCACCTGTAGAAGCTTGTGGAACCAGCAGGCCTGGTATACAGAGTGAACAAAAAACCCTGTCTCAAGTGAGGCAGAAGGCTGCAAGAACCAACACCCAAGGCTGTTCTCTGACCACCTCATACACGCTCTAGTATGCACATACAACATACACACGCACAAAAAAGGGTTCATGCGTGTGCGTGTGTGTGTGTGTGTGTGTGTGTGTGTGTGTTTAAACTGATGACAAAACAATTTATTTTATCAATCTGTTTCAAAACCTCATGAACTGATAGTCATTAATTTCTCTAGAGTCAAACCCAGTTTTATGAAAAGCACCATCTATACCACTGGTATCTAGGGAAAGAAAGCCAATTATTGTAACAGAAATACATTTTCCTTTTAAACCATTCAGTTTAATTAGAAACTAAATTTCTTTGTATTTGCTATCATAATCTAATTGATACAAAAAGATTTTTATGCTACACTCACCAAGTTTACTCTGGAAAGAGTTGCCTGCTCAAATATTTAATATTTAAATTCTCAACTAGGTTTCTGGTATTAGTTCTACTCAGTTCCTAATGACAATAACTTTAGCCAATTGCCACTGTAAAGTTACTGTGGTTACAAATTCCAAAACTGTTCATAAATTAGTAAGTATTTAAAACTGTGCTGAAAAATATAAAGCTTTTCTAATTTAAAAAGAATTATATTGAGGATTACACAACTAACCAAGTAGTGTGACTTCATATCATAATCAAAAACACTGGCCAGGTGTGGTAGTGCATGCCTTTAATCTCAGCACTTGGGAGGCCTAGAGGCAGGAGGCTGTTTTTGAGTTCTAGGTTAGCCTGGTCTACACTGGGAGTTCCAGAACAGACTCAGCTACATAGAGCCTGTCTCAAAACAAAAACAAAAACAAAACAAAACAAACAAACAAACAAAAAAAACCCCTACTAAATCACAACTTCCTGTATAGTTCCTTTTATTTGGTCAAGATCACTTGAGGTGAGTTTTGTTGTTGTTTTAACCTGTGCTGAGGACACGCAGATTTCCAGCACTTACTTGTATTGCTTAACTGAAACTTTATGTCTGTTGATACTAACTCTCCACTAACCCTCCCTTATTTTCTGGCAAGCCCATTCCAAGACTTGCTGATTCTAGGAAACTATTTTAGATACTTCATATAAATATGTATAAAATGAAATTAGGCAGTGCTTATCTTTCTGTGACTGGCTAATATTCTCACAGTATATCAATGTCATTGCATATTGCACAGTATCTTTTTTTAAGGTTGAATAACACTCCTCTGTGTGTGTATACATTGTTTCTCCATTCACTTGTCAATAAAAGGTGGACTGTTTTCATACCTTACTTACTATGGATAATTACTGCTATGAACACAAGAGAGTCAGCATCTCTTCAAGATACTGAGGCTGTCTGTGGCTGAGAAAGAGTTCATCTGGAAAGTGCTTGCCTGCTGGGCAAGAGACTCTGGGTATAACTCCCAGTATGAGAGAGGAGGGGAGGTACTGGTTTCAACCCTCTTCTGAGTCAATCACTAGAAGTAGAATTTCTGGGTAACACACTAGTTCTACTTTTTGGAAACCTCTGGCCTGTTGTCTTCTACAAGACTGCACTATTTTACAATCTAAGAACAGTGATTAATGAGGCTCCAGTCCTCTACACACCCCACTCCCCAATACTTGTCTTTCAGGGAATGAGGTGCTAAGGACTGCATACAGGGCCTTGCACAGGCTAGCCAAGTACTCTACACTGAGCTACCCTTGTAGCCTTGTCTATTTTCTTTTCTAATGTGTACAAGCTTGCATGAGTCTATGTGCACCACATGCATGCAGGAGTCCTCATAGGTCAGAAGAAGGCATCAGATAACCTGGAACTAGAGTGGCAAGTTGTCAGTTGCCACATGGGTGACAGAAAGGTTGGGTCGGGTCATTTGCAAGAGCAGTGAGCACTCCTAACCCACTGAACCACCTTTCCAGCCCCTCATTGTTTGCTGCTGTTGTTTCAAATAGCAGAGGGCTATTTCCCTGAGGGCTAGAGACATCGTCTTTTTTCACCAGCTTGCTTGCTAATTTGTATGTCTTCTCTGGAGACATCTCTTAAGTCCTCTGCCCATTTCTAGTAGAGTTACTAGTTTTTCTGCTATCAAGTTGTAGTAATACTTTATATATTTTGGGAATTAACTGCCTATCAGATAAATGTTAAGCAAATATTTTTTCCCATTTCATAGACTGTTTTTTCAGTCTCTTGGCGTGCAGAAGCCTTTAATCTGATGCAGTATTACACATGTACTTTCACTTTTGCTGTCTTATCTATGATGACAAAACCAGTGTCACACAGATTCCTTCTCTTTAGGTTACATATATGCTACCTGAAAAATAAATGTAAAAGAGTAACGAGGTATTCCACCTCTACCATCATGACTTCTTACCAAGTTTCTCATTAAAACATTTCAGATAGTTTATCAACTCAAGAATGCACACTTTGCCGGGTGGTGGTGGCACAGGCCCTTAATCGCAGCACTCGGAGGCAGAGGCTGGAGGCTCTCTGTGAGTTCGAGGCTAGCATGGGCTACAGAGTGAGTTCCAGGACAGGCTCCAAAGCTACAGAGAAACCCTATCTTGAAAAACCAAAAAAATAAATAAATAAATAAATAAATAAATAAATAAATAAATAAATAAAAGAATGCATACTTCTCAGCTTCTGTTTCTATGTTAAAACATGTCTATAATAGGTATGTGGAATTTTCTAGGCCCCTAAACCCAGAGTTTTTATGTAGCAGTTTTGGTTCAAGCTCCTGACATTTTAGTTTTTAGTTTTTCAACTCTTAGCGATTCCGAGTAAACTTCCAAATCAATAACTCAGAAATAAAGCATAGGTTTCCTGTGAAATCCAAAAGCTCCATAAAGGGCCTGGGAGGTTAACTACTAATTCATATGTGAGGAACCTCAAGTGTTCTTTTAATCTTTGCAGTTGAGGTATTTGAACTCTTGCAACATATAATTTAATTTAAACCCATCTTCCTACCTTTAATTCCTAGATAAGATCAAAGAAAGTATAATAAAAAAGGACAATACCATGAAAATAAAGTGAGTGACTCTAATTCTGCAGGTATTTCCTTAGCTGGTATACATTAAAAAAAACAATGTACATACACAGAACCTCTAAAATTTAATTGTTACGTTAAAACAACTTTTGAAATATGGCACAAAGGCCATTAAAAGGCAAAAATATTACTAGACAGCAGGGGTCCCAATAGACCCCCCCCCCCACAGAACTGAAGACATACACAGAACTAGCACCCATCTACATCAGTCACCATACTTGAAAATGTATATGTATCTGATTTAAGCAGAAAAATATGGGTTGACACAGGCAGTAAATTATTATTCTAAACAATGAAAACATTGATTTCTACTTGTTAGGAAAAAAAGACACAAGGAAAAAGCAGGACAGTGGTGGTGCAAGCTTTTAATCCCAGCACTTGGGAAGCAGAGGCAGGCAGATCTCTGAGTTCATAGCCAGCCAGGGCTACACAGTAAGTCCCTACCTTAAAAAAGTGAAAGCAATATCTTTATTTACAGTCCATCTTGATCCTGTATTTTATTTTAAAGTTACCTTTTTTTTTTTTTTTTTGGTTTTTCGAGACAGGGTTTCTCTGTGTAGCTTTGAGCCTTTCCTGGAACTCACTTGGTAGTCCAGACTGGCCTCGAACTCACAGAGATCCACCTGGCTCTGCCTCCCAAGTGCTGGTATTAAAGGCGTGCGCCACCACCACCCGGCCTTTAAAGTCACCTTCTTAACTCAACCTTAAGTTTCGTAAGGCAAGAATTATATATACATAATAATGACTTATAAATTAAAACCCCACTGACTTATATTAGTAACTAAAAAACTACACGAAGAATTTTAAGAGGTCTCAGAAATCCTTCTCCTCAAAAAGCCCCTAATTAAGAAATCCTTCTCAGTAGGACGTGATGATTCATACCTGTAATCCTAGAATTCCAGGGATTGAAACTGCCAGAAATATGAGACCAGCCTGGTCTACAAATGAGATCACCGCCCCCCTCCCCCCAAAAAAGAAAGAAAAAGAGTAAATGTAAAAAAGAAATCATTCTTGGGGGGTGGGGAAGATTCTTATCTCCAAATTTTTTAAGCAACATTTGCAAAACACAGCTCAATAAAACAAACAAGCAAACAAATAGAAACAAAGAAGGTAAGACCCTGTCTGGAAAAAGTAAGTCCGGGAAGGGAAGACAGCAATCCTTTCTAACCTGCTCTTGTGGGCAGGAAAGATAACCTCAGCTTAGACTGGCAAAAAATAAGACAGACTGGCCGGGCGGTGGTGGCGCACGCCTTTAATACCAGCACTCGGGAGGCAGAGCCAGGTGGATCTTTGTGAGTTCGAGGCCAGCCTGGGCTACCGAGTGAGTTCCAGGAAAGGCGCAAAGCTACATAGAGAGACCCTGTCTCGAAAAACTTAAAAAAAAAAAAAAAAAAAAAAAAGACAGACTGTTAGATGCTTTTAGATAATCCTCCTGCCTCAGCCTCCCAAGTAAAAATAGACTTTTATAACCCCTTCTCCTTTGTTATCTAAGGCTATCATATTGTCCATTTCAATCAAGCAGTCATTCTTAGGGGACACCTGTATCCTAGGGGACACAAGCTTACAAGTCACTTAGCACAAGCTTTTACCTGAGAACTTACCAAGGATGTTGATTTTCACCTTTTCCCTGTATGTCAGGAATGATAAGGTCAAGGACTAGAAAAACAGCAAAATATGCCTCAGTTTTTCGGTTAAAGTTTAAAATTCTTAGCCAGGCAATGGTGGTACACACCTTTTATCCCAGCACTCAGGAGGCAGAGGCAGGCTGATCTCTGAGTTCAAGGCCAGCCTGGTCTATAGAGTGAGTTCCAGGACAGCTAGGGCTAGAGTGAAACCCTGCCTTGAAAAACCAAAAAAGTTTACAATTCTTTACAAAAATATTTTAGGATTTATTGATGTGTACGGGTCTTTTGCTTGCACACATGCCTCTGCACACTGTGCATGTCTGGTACCCACAGAGGCAGAGCACAGACGGTTGTGAAGCACCCTGTGAGTGCTGAGAACCAAACCCAGGTCCTCTGGAAGAACAGCCAGTGTTGCTAACTGCTGAGTCATCACTCCAGCCCCAACTTTCTACACTTCTTAGTATATGCTGACTATAAGACAATAAGGAGCAATTAAGAACAAGCAGAAAGCCAGATAAAAGAAAAGTGCTTCTTTGCTGGGTGTGATGCCTTTAATCCCAGCACTGAGTTCCAGACCAACCAGGGCTACTTAAGACTATCCTGAGGGGGGGAGGGGGTTGTTTCTCACTATATAGTCCAAATTGGTCTGGAACTCAATTCTGTGCCCAGGCTGGTGTTGAACTCAATCCTTCGGCCTCCACATGTGGTACCTGTCCACTGCAAGACACTTGAAAGCTATTAAAAAGGATAAGCTTAAAAGCAGCTAGAAACATGTTTCAGACTTAAATGTGAAAACAAAAATACTCAGTACCACTTCAGTAGCCATTAGTTCTTGGGTGAATATTTAAAAATCACGTCAAAGTCTACAATATTTCAAAATTTCTAAAGATAAAAAGATGCTCTCCCACAACCACTTAAACCTGTAATTTATGAGTGGAACATGAAGTTTATTTACTTTTGTAGGTAAATTTTTTGGGGAGAGGGGAAAACAGTACTGGGAATTAAACTCATGACTACTGAGACACATCTCCAATTCTCTTTACAAAGTTGTATTTTCAGATAGAAACTCCCCAAATTGCCCAGGGTGACCTAAAATTTATAATCCTCCTGCCTCAGCCTCCCAAGCAAATGGAATTTCAGGCACTGATAGGTAAACTCTGTGACAATGCAGTTCTTATGCGCTAGAAAAGAGCGTAGTGGGTAAAAGCCTGAGTTACAATTCCCAGAACCCAGGTGAAAGCTGGACAAGTACCCTGAGCACCTGTGGCCCCAGCATTCCTACAGGAAAATGGAGGTGGACACAAGTCAATCTCTGAAGCTTGCAGCTAGGTGGTGTGTACAACTGGGAAAAACCACAAAAAGACACTGTCTCTAACAAGGTGGAGGTGAAGACTGGCATTCAAGAATATCCTCTGACCTCCACACATATGCTATGGCATGCATGCGCCCACATTCACACACAAAAATGTATGTGCATACATTCATGCACACACACAGACACACCCATATACACACACAAAGTAGGCACAGTAGTGCACAAATGTTAAATCCCCGCTACTTAAGAGGCTGAAGTAGGATTGCTTGAGCCCAAGAATTCATGGCCAAACCTTGCCAAACAGATTTCATAGTGATCCCTAACCCTTAAGGGGGAAAAAAAAAAAAAAAAAAAAAAAAAAGCCAGGAGGACTGAGAGGGAGTTCATACCTGACACTGCCTGGTCTAGAGGCAGGACAGCCCAGGAGGATCTAGGATAGAACCAAACATGACAGCCCCCACCCCCCCCCACCCCCGCAAAAAAAAAGTCAATGGAATGATTTCTAATGATATTCTGCTACACTCATACATCAGAGCCTAGCTCAGTTGTCATCAGAGAGGCTTCCTCTAGCAGCTGATGGGAGCAGATGCAGAGACCCACAGCCAAACACTAGGCAGAATCAGGGGAACCCCGCAGAAGAGGGGGAGGAAGGATTGTAGGAGCCAGAAGAGTTGAGGACACCAGGACAACCTGGCCCACAGTATCAACTAAACAGGACTCGCTGAAACTGAAGTGACAAATATGGACCCTGTATGGGTTTGAGCTAGGTCCTCTGTATATAGCTTATGGTTGTATAGCTTGATGTTCTTGTGGGACTCCTAACAGGGGGAGTGGGTGGTGTCTCTGACTCTTCTGCCTGTGCTTGGGGCCCTTTTCCACCTACTGGGTCACCTTGTCAAACCTTGATATGAGGGGATGAGTCTTAGTGTAACTTGTTAGGTCATGTTCAGTGGATATCCCTGGGAGGCCTGCTCCTTTTTTTTCTTCCTCTTTTGAAGAGAAACAGAAGAGGAATGGATCTGAAGGAGAGTGGAGGCAGGGAAACTGCAGTCAGTAAGAGAGGGGGGAAAAGCCATTTGGGTTGGTGGTGGTGCACACCTTTAATCCCAGCACTTGGAAGGCAGAAGCAGGCAGATCTCTGAGTTCAAGGCCAGCCTGGTCTCAGCGTGCGTTCCAGGACAGGACAGCCACAGCTAGACAGAGGAAACCCTGTCTCACAAAACCAAACAAAGAGAAGGTGGTGGTGGTGGGGAACAAGCACCAACATGTTTATAGTAATGTCTCTGGCATAACTCAGCTATTTTAATACCTTTAATGTTTTAATATTAAATTTTTTAATAATTTTGCCATCTGCAAAAATGAAAACAGGACAGAGCACTCTCCTCCACTATATTTTTGGATTATCAGCCTCAGATTGAAATGATAAGGTTTTAGTGACAGTCATGAGAAGGTTTACTTGTCTTCAAAATGTCCTATCTTCCATTTCTTGTCAATTTCTTTGGGAAAATGCAACAATATATGTTGACATATATTGTTGGCCCTGGTTTGTGAACGTGTGTGTACTAAATGATACACATAATAACGTTCACTGACATCTAAATACAAAAACAGTTTCTATGTTTGTCTCTAGGTTGAACTGTAGAATGGATACGTTGCAACATATTTAAACAATGTAGTAAGAATGAACAGGCTAACTGCACAGGGATGAAACCCAGATACTAGAGGCAAGTAGTAAGGAATAAAGGAGTGCACACAGGGTGATTTTATTTACATAAATTAAAAACACGTGCAAGTAATCCAAAGAATTAGAAAGAGTTGGGAGTAGTAACAGCGAGACCTTAAAGGAACGTCTAGGATGCCAGTAGTGTTTATTTCTTCATGTAGGTGTTATCACCTCCTTACACACTTGTCAGGAGGCATCAAACTGGACACTATTTGTGCATTTAACAGACTTTGATTACAAGTCTGATTTTTTGTTTGTTTTTGGGGGGTTTGTTTTCCGAGACAGGGTGTCTCTGTGTAGTCCTGGCTGTCCTGAAACTCCATCTGTAGACCAGGCTGGCCTCGAACTCACAGAGATCCGCCTGCCTCTGCCTCCTGAGTGCTGGGATAAAAAGCATGTGCCACTACCACCTGGCACAAGACTTTTTTTTTTAATTAACAAAAATAATTTCTGTAATGTATATTCTCTCTCCTCTTCTCTCCCCCCACCGTGTGTGTGTGTGTGTGTGTGTGTGTGTGTGTGTGTGTGTGTGTGTGTATAGAATAGACTCTAAAGGGGCTGGGGAGATGGCTCAGTGGATAAGAGCACTCTACCAGAGGACCTGGGTTCAATTTCTAGCACCACATGGCAGCTCACAACTGTCTGAAACTCTAGTTCCAGGGAATCTGACATCCTGGAACATAACAAAACACCAATGCACATAACATAAAAATAAATTACTTAAAAAAGACTCTTGAGCCAAATGTCCTTTCCTGGTTCAAATGACTCATCCATATGTACTATCACTACCACCTATTACAAATCCCAATGCTTAAACCAAAATTAGTTTCAGAGAGGGAAGCCTTAAGAGCTAAAGTCAAAGGGCATTCGGAAAAGCCGAGTGGAATGTGCTTGCAAGACTTTTCCACTCTCCCTTCCTCTGATCACTGCATTTCACTTTCTGCTTCAACCTGGGCATAAATTACTAAAGTGCCCAGTACTCAAGATTTTTAAATGTGAATGCCCTCAGAACGTTATCAGTCACTCCCACACAACTGTGAGTTAATTCAATGGCTGTGTTAACATAGTAATGTAGAGCATGTAAAAAGAAGAAACAAATGTTTTCACAATTTCTTATACTATAAAACCACGTTGTTAAAACGGATTCAAAAGTCTTTTCTTTCTGTCTCATTCAAATAAATCCTTGATCTTTCTTAGCTGGAAGATACAAGTTTGTACAGACCCCTAGTTTTCATTTGTTAAATTAAACTCACCTTTACTTTTTTTGGGGGGGTAGGGGTTTCACTATGTAGTTCTGGCTGTCCTAGAACTCGCTGTGTAGCCCAGGCTGGCCCCAACTCAGAGATCCACCTGCCTTTCTTTATGCCTCCTGAGAGCTGGGATTAGAGGCATGCACCACTATGCCCGGCTTAAACTCACTTTTTAAAGTGGGTTTTCTGTTTTGTTTTCTTTCTCTTTTCAACATGGTATATGACCAGTTACGTGGGAAGAAATAATTACTAGTGACACATTTATACTAATTCTGTCCATCTCAAAACATAACAAGTGATGGTTAGGAGAGGATCAGGGTTCAATTCCCAGCACCACATGGCAGGTCATAACCATGTGCAACTCCAGGCTCAGGTGATCACTGAAGGTGAACACACTCTTCTAGTCTCCGTGGGTAACACATATGCACATGGCACACACACACATACAAGCAGATAAACCCTCATACACATAAAAAATAAAGGAACTTTTAAAAAAAAGTGCATTAAAAGGTTTTATGTTCTTCCTTTCTCCAGCTACTTCCTCTTAGATATAAATTCTTTCTTAAAAATTATCATTTTATGTGTTATTGGTGTTTTGTTTGTCTCTGTACCACATGCTCTTAACCACTGAGCCATCTCTCCAGCCCCAGATTATAGTTTCTTAAAAACAACATGCCCCTGCCGGGCGGTGGTGGCGCACACCTTTAATCCCAGCACTCGGGAGGCAGAGCCAGGCGGATCTCTGTGAGTTCGAGGCCAGCCTGGGCTACCAAGTGAGTTCCAGGAAAGGCGCAAAGCTACACAGAGAAACCCTGTCTCGAAAAACCAAAAAAAAAAAAATAAAAAAATAAAAATAAAAAATAAAAATAAAAACAACATGCCCCTATATGCATGCACTGTTATATATTATGTGTACAAGATATAAAATCAATGCTTAGGTACAGAAGACAGAATTTCATAAACTCTGAACACCAGGCAAGAAAGCATCTAAACCCAAGTGGAGCTGGCTGACTAGCAGACTGATCTAATTCAAATCAGATGGGTGTATCGGGATACTAAAGAAGTAACGTAAAGGGTTGAACCCACATCGTAGCCAGTTAATTCCAGATCAAAGAAAAACCTTCAACATAGATTCTGCCACAATCCAACTCAGCCATCTGGAAAACAGTGTTGTTCAATCAGGAAATAGTGAACCTAAGGTTACCATTACTATTGAAGAATAGTTTAAAGCACAAGTGCCTAACTCTAGTTCTACCCTTCAAATTTTACACTTGAAAAAAAAAAAAAAAAACTGGAATCTGGGCTAGAGAGATAGCTTAGTAGTCAAGAGCACTTGCTGTTCTTGCAGAGGACTTGAGTTCAATTCCCAGCACCCACACTGTGGCTCACAACCATTCATAAGCACACACACACACAAAGTGCACATACATACATTCAGACAAAACTTACATACACATAAAAAAAAACAAAGTCCGTAATCTTTCTTCTCATGAAACAAAGAAAAAGATTTAAATAGTCCTTCTTTTCTCATAATATAGTAGCAGTAATAGTTTTTTTTAATGTTTAGTCACCAAATAGGAGAACAGCTTTTAGTAATCTTTCCTTCACTCTTTTTAATGGCCAACTTTTCAGTGTCCTACGTGTTAAAGAGCAGACCATTTGAAAGTGAAGTTTTAGAAACTGAGAGGTAAGCAATAATCATACAGAACCTACACTCGCATTAACATATCTCATTCAAAGTGTTTTAAAATAAATAAATGCAATTAGTGTCCTCTTTAAAGTAAAACAAATGAAACAAATTATTTGGGGTATCTGCCTAAAACCAAGTAAATTATATGAAGGAAGTTAGTTAATTTCATTTCTTTGTTCTCTAACATTAAGTTTAAGCACATCTATTATATTAACCAAAAATTAAAACAAAACAAAAATCCTCTGGTTAGGAAAGCATGCCCAGTTCATAAACCAGTTAAAATTACTGTCTAACACTATTATTTAACTCACATTTTTCCCCTCCTGAAATATTTCGCTCCTGCAACCATGAGCTAAAACGGCTTGAAATCTTTTACTCTTAAGTTATATGAAATTCAGAGAAAATCGACACTTCTTTGTACAGTAATTGTTAGTGTTGTCATTAACATGCTAGGAAGAAAAAAAAAAACCATGTTGGTCAAGTAGACAGCACCTTACTTACTAACTAGTCCACAAATGAGACAAATTATCATTAGGTTATTTGGGAACATGTGAAGCCACGTGATGCATTAACAGTACAAAACTAACATACTGACCTCGAAAAACTAGATGAGATTAGATAAAGGGCAGATCTGCTGTAAGGGCTATGTTAATCCTTCTCTCAACATGATGGAGGCATTCAACCAAACATGTTCTGGCTATTTCCCTTTATATGGAGTCAGTGACAAAAGTCAATCTAGAAATTCCTTTTTTGCTACTTCCTATGCACGGAAATGGTGATTCCTGGTTGTTTTGTTGAAAAATTAATAATGAAATGTACTTTCCATTGAACTGAAAGAACAGTTCAATGAGACAGTATTATGAACGTGCCTGCAGATTAGTGCATAGCAAAAAGTGCTCGGTGGTTAAGAGCACTTGCTGCTCTCCCTGAGGACTCAAGTTCAATTCCCAGTACCCATGTCAGGAGGTTTACAGCCAGCTGTTAACTCTACATCCAAGGAACCCAATGCCACTGGCCTCAGCGCCTGCACTCATGTGCACACACCTATATGAAGACACATCTCCATATAATAAAAAATAAATCTAAAAACTAATTCAATTCACTATATTTAAGATTACTTATTTACAATTAAAAAAAAAAAGTGTAACTGAGGCTGAAGTGACGGGCTTAGCAGTTAAGAGCACTTCTTGCTCTTGCAGAGAACCCAGGTTAGATTACCAGCACCCACATAGCAGCTTACAGCCATCTGTCACTTCAGTTCCAGGAGATTCAATGCCCTCTTCTAACTTTCATAGACATCAAGCATGCACATAGTGCACATACATACATGTAGGCCAAACAGTCATAAAATAAATACATCCATTAAAAAAAAAAAAAAAAAAGAATAGCTTAAGAAAAAAAATCGGTGTTGCTCAGTTTATACCAAATCATGTAGATCAAAACTTTTGGATCTACTGAAGTCTTTAATGTCTCACAGGCACTTATTTTCTTGCATCTAATTTTGACAACTGATTAGAACCTCTTCTTTTAAAAATTATCTGAAAGAGTTGTCATTGTGAGTGATTATCATATGTACATATCATAGGTCCTCTGTGTCTTCACTCTTACACTCCCTCTCTTCAGACTATAAAGTAAGGCACAGCAGTGGACTGCTTGCCCTCCAACAGCTAAGCGTGTCACACTATGCTGCTATCTGTCACACCCCTTCTATTTTATGTTTCCCTAATTTCGTTTCCAATGGACAACAAATGCAATTTGAGGAGTACCACCTTGTCACTAATCTGAGTTACTCATTTGGAAGAATGCAATTCAAGCTAATAAAGTGAAATGGAAAGTAAAAATCAGAATTCTTCAGAGACAGGTACAACAGATTTATACAAAATAAGAGTCACTTATTAGTGACAGAGAAACAGGAAGTCAAGAACTCTTACACTGAAATAACCCACAGGCTGGTTATTTTCCTTCCTTCTTTTGTTTTAAAGACCGGGTTTCAGTATAAAACTCTGCCTGAGATCAGCCTGCCTCTGCCTCCTGAGTGCTAACATTAAAGGCATACGAAGCTACCATGCCAGACCTTAAGTAAGCTATTTCCAACATTAAGAAAAAAACTAAGTCCCCCAAATGACTAATCTACATAGTAAGTTCCACGATTGCCAGAGCCACATAATAAGACCCAGTTTCAACAAAACAGATTGTTTTATCTGGAGAGGAAACTGCATCCACACTGAAAACTGTCGTGTATAGAGCCTTTCCTTATTACTATTCCAGATAACAGTGTGGCAGTCTGCACAGCACTTCACTGGCATTATTATGAGTGACCCAGAGACAACTTCTTGTCTGTGGAAGGACATGTCAAGTTTATATGCAGATTCTGTACTAGGCCATTCTGTAGAAGAAACTTTAGGACCCAGGTTTTGGTATACGGTCTTTCAACTAGCCCTGCTCCCTCAGGATACTGCAGGATGCACCTTGACCTCTGCCAAACGTGAGGTGTGGAAGGCAGGCCTCACTACTGGACAGCACCTGCTGCTGGTGCTTCTTGTCTACCCAACGGGTTCCTAAGCTAGGTGGCCTTTCCTTGCATTTGCCAGAGTCTCAAAGAGTATCAAAGAAAGAAGAAAGAACTGCAGTGACAGCCTTGAGGCCTCACCAGCACAACTTTAACATTACCGTTTGGTACCCCTCAATGGCTAAGCCTTGGGAAAACAGTCTCCCTTAAGAAAGGAATAAAGAACAACACTCCTCTCTTGGGAGCTTTGGTGAGGGTTATGTCGCTAGACAGTGTCCCAGGGTACTTAATTCCTCAAAAAAGGAAAATCATATTTTGGATCCAAAAATAGGTCTCAGAGGCTCCTTCTATAAGCCAAAACAGTCAAAGAGAATGTACACCCAGCACACATGACCAGAGTCCAGTCACAGATGAGATTTTTATCGTGCAAGTATGAGAATAAACAATAATTTTTCCTTTCTTTCTTTTCTTTTCTTTTTTGGTTTTTCGAGACAGGGTTTCTCTGTGCAGCTTTGGAGCCTGTCCGGGAACTCGCTCTGTAGATCAGGCTGGCCTCAAACTCAAGAGATCCACCTGCCTCTGCCTCCCAAGTGCTGGGATTAAAGGCATGTGTCACCACCAACAGGCTAAGACTAAACTTTTGTGCTATGAACTTATTTCAGATGATAAATAGCAACATCTACTAATATACAGAATTAGTACATTTCTTGAATAATACGCTATAGTTAAAATTTCAGCACCTAAAATGGTCATGTTCTTTCCCACATAGTAGATATTACCACTACTTTCAGAAACTTCTATATAAATATATTTATACAACTCAAATTCTCTTATAACATCATCATGATGGAGAAGCTAGGAAGAGTGACTGATTGCAAGTAGAATTTAGTAGGTGAAGGCACATATAAAAAGGGACTTTCAGGTCTGGCTGGACGGCTCAGTAGCTAAGAGCACATATTGTTCAGTTCCCAGCACCTACATCAGACAATTCACAACTGCTTGTTTCTCCAGCTCTGGGGGGATCTGACACCCCTCTGACCTCATACAGACATTTACATGTAAACCCAAATAAATAAAAACATTTAATAAAAAAGGGAATTGAATTTTAAACTGTGCACATGTATTAACTATTTTTATTTGAGTCTTGCTTCGTAGCCCAGGCAAGCCTACAAATCATGATCCTGTGTCTGCCTCCCTACAGCTGGGATTATAAGAATGAGTCGATCATATCCAGTTTAAAAAAAATAATTTTAGCATCTAAAAAAGTACTGGTTAACCAGGTATGGTGGTTTGAATTAGAATGCCCCCCATAGGCTCATGTTTCAAAGCTTAGTCCCTAGTTGGTGGAACTGTCTGAGAATGATTAGGAGGTGGGGCCTTGTTGGAGGAAGTATACCATGGGAGCCCAGCTTTGAGGTTTCAAAAGCCCACACCATTCCCGTTAGCTCTCTCTGCCTGGTGTTTGTAAACAAGATGTAAGTGCTCAGCTATTGCTCTAGTGCCCTGTCTGCTGCAATATCACCCCATGACTGTCATGGACTCTAACCCTCTGAAGCTATAAGCCCCAAATAAACGCTTTTATAAGTTGCCTTGGTCATCATACCTTACCACAGCAACAGAAAAGTAACTAAGAAACTGAGCATGGTGGTACACACCCTGGATCCCAGTGCTTGGGAGCTAGTGGCAGGCAGGTATCTGCGAGTCCCAGTCCATCCAAGGCTACACAGTGAGACTGTTTTTAAAAAAAAAAATAAGGGCTAGAGAGATGGCTCAGTCTTTAAGAGCACTTGCTACTCTTTAGGACCCAAGTTCTATTCCCAGAACCCATGTTAAGTGGCTCATAACTACCAGTACCTACTCCTGAGGATCTGACACCCTCTTCTGTACTCATACATGTACATAACCCATATACAGACATATACACACATACAGACACACATACCTACACAGAGAGAAATGTTATTAAATAATTTTTTTTAAAAAACTACTAGTTAGAATATCTATATAGCACATCTGCAGATTTGTTTTCCCTATATTTCTAGAAAAAGTAGAAAATAAGTTCTAAGAATAAAGAGGATGAAATCTGTGGGACAGGTTGCAAAAGCTAAGTCCTTTTTAGAATTTTAGAACAAACACGCATGCATAAACAAAGGAAGTGAATTCAGTATGCTAAACCTCCACTGCCTCGTTCGTTCACTGTTCTTAGGAGTCAGGAGATGCAAACAACTCAACAACCTATCAACTGATGAACACCAGGTACGTACATACACACGCATACACATTTTCCAGAAAGAAAAGGGGATGAAATCTGTTGTTTTTATGATGCTAAGTGAGACAACCCAAGCACAGAAAGACAAACGGATGTGTGGAACTTCAAAAGCTGACCTCACTGCTGCAGAATCAGTGACACCAGGAGAGCTGGAGGGAGGAGGATGAGGAAGGTGGGTCAGCACCCTGACACAGGAAGAGAACTGAGCACTGGTGCTCTACGGTTATAGTAGGGTGACTACAGAGAACAGCAATGTATTACGGATCTCAAAAAACTAGAAGGTGTTTTTAATCAGAAAGAAATTATATTCAAGGAGAGATATATTTGATGCTTATCCTGATCTGAACTTTACACATGACATATACACGTACTAAAACTGAGTATCCCATAAATATGTAAATTACAAGTATAAGGTGTGGAGATGGTTCAGCGGTTAAAAGCACTGACTGCTCTTCTAGAGGACCTGGGTTCAATTCCAAGCACCCACATGGCAGCTCACAACCGTCTGTAACTCCAGTTCCAGGGGAACTGACACCTTCACACCAATGCACATAAAATTAAGTTAAATAAACATATATACACACACACATATATGTGTATATATGTATGTGTGTGCATATGTATATAATTGTGCATATGTGCATATATAAATATATATGTATATATATATGAATGATAAGCCTAGCATGGTGGTGCATGCCTTTAATCCCAGAACTCGGGAGTCAGTGGCAAGTGGATCTCTGTGAGTAGGTGGTCAGCCTGGTCTACATAGTCAGTTCCAGGCCTGTCAGAGCTACAAAGGAGAACCTCTAAATAAATTAAGTAAACAAGTAAAACAGATGAACAAACCAAACAAACAAAATCCAACACCAACTCCCTCTCCCAGTGTAGCCTATTAGAAATTCTCCAGGTAACTGGCATAGAATCCTGCTAAGATGCCACCCAAGTTTCTACTGCACTTCAAATACTAGTCATTACATACAAGAGAAAATGTGTGTGTACAAAAGAGACAAACACATATTTGTAGATACATATTTAATAACACTGCCAACAATTTTTTATTCTAGTTAAACTTGTGGATAAAAAAGCAACTAAAAAACAATCTGAAGGAATTTTTGTTGGAAAAATGTCTTTAACTGTATTACAACTAAAAAGCTTAGAGTACATCTTCATATGAAGTAAGTTAATTATAGACAGATTTAACTAATTTGTCTAAAAACTAATTCTCACTTTGATTTACTACCTGAACCACTATTATGTAACTGTAACCAAGACTAATATAAGTTACATACTCATCAAGACTTAAAGAAAAATAACCATAAACACATTGCTTTAGTTCCCTAATTCCCTTATAAAATCATTTATAATTTTATAATTCGTTTATTTAATGTGTGTATGTCTATGGTGGTATATAAGGTCAGAAAATCACCTAAGGGAATTGGTCCTCTCCTTCCATCATGTGGGTCTCAGGATGGAACACTCAGGTAGGTCATCAAGGCTTGGTGACAAGCTCCTTTATCCACTGAGCCATTTTTCTAGCCCCCTTATAAAATTACTAATTACAGTATATTCCTAAATGAGTGTGAATATATTTTTAAACTAGAAATCATCTGTATACTCTCTAAAACTTCTACGTACATTTAAAAATGTAATAAAAATGCTAATCTTTCAAAGAATATTATTTTTGCACAAGCCTAGCAAAATCTTCACTACTTTAGTCTTAATTTATCTTAATGTTTTATTCATTTTGAGGCCATATATTTGTCTACTGAAAGACTCACACCAGTCTCCCCCAAGGCAAGTCCTTATCCCCTCTGTACCAATACTGAACCTCAAGAACAGTTCCTACTCCTACAACACAGCAACAACCCCAGTGCACTTCAATTACTGTTTGGTTAAGTACATAATGAAGCCACGATTCAAGAATATCTTTGTCAGTGTTTGAACAACAATAAAAAGAAAACTGACACTGGCATGTGACCATCAATGACCAAGATGCAGGTAGAAATAGACTTTGGTAACTAATAATTTAGAATAAATGAAGACAATGCCCAGGGTCTACCTCAACTAGAACAAGTCGTGAGCCAGGAATGCAGAATAAACGTTTAAAAATACACAATGGGAGTGAATTGAGTGTGGCTGACACTTTCAGTGATCTGCTATTAACAGATCAGGACATCAGGCTTACTGTAACGACAGAATCCTTAACATTAAACACGTAACATTTCAATTTTGCTTGTTTCCCCTAATGTCAATTCTAGAAGACCTAGTAATTATCTAAATGGAACACGGTACAACTCTGGTATGTATAAGTGAATGGTAACGATGAGATACAATTTTTTTTTTTTAATTTGTCAAAAATTGGTAAACGTATCAAAGAATCGCTAAAACATTTTTACCAACCATGTTGCAAAAGACCTCTAGTTGGCTGGAAACATCCCCTTCTCTCAAACAACACACAGCAAACTGCTTTCTCAAAGACTATTGTAACAGTGACTAACGCAAACCTTTTACACTTGTTTTTCAAACTAATAATTTCCTTCACCTAATCAATATTTTGATCAAATACAATGAAACAGTTAAGGAAAGAATGTACAGTCTAAAAAACACATTTAAACGCAGTCTCCTTAATCAAAGGAGGTGTGACAACCAACGCAACGCATGAAAAATTAACCTTAATCCGCCAACCAAAACACGCAAAATGTCTTCTAACAAGTCTCCTCCTTTAAACAACCATACACAAAAATTCCGTGCTGACTTACACCCACTGAAAGCAGCTCATTAATAGACTAGTTATGTTCGGAGATAAAGGTGCAACACTCTCATCTCACAAACCTCTCCAATTAACCACATCATCCAGGCAAAGCCGAACATTATTTTTGCTAAAGCAGGAATCCAACCCCAGGGAGCCTCAGCCCTTAGACAATGGTGGTTACCAGACAGCGCAGCACAGTTGGGTCCAAATGACACATTTCACTAGGCCTTGGTCACAACACACACGCGCGCGCGCGCGCGAGTCTACATACAGATACACACACGATCCCAAGGGGCCGGTTCTACGACAGGGGTGCTCAAACCCACCAGGCCATAGAGGGGAGCACCGCGGCGTAGTGGGGAGGAGAGGTGAGGGGGACGACACAGCGGAAGGGTAACTGCACCGCACACGAGGGAGGGGGCTGGAAATGGCCGATGGCTTCTATATTTATTTATTTAAAGGTATTGATTTAACGGGTCCTTCCCAGGGGCTCTGTAACTAAAGGCAAACTGCGCAGCAAACATCGTGGGGTTGGGAGAGGAGCCGCTGCTCCCCCTGCCCCGTGACCTGGGGGTGGGGGTGGCGGGGAGCAGCACAAGTTCCCTAGCCAGAGCCGCGGACCACTCGGGTGCCCCTCTCCCCCTCCTCCAGGGCAAGGGGGAGCCCACAGAGAAGGGGAAAACAAGTTCCCCAGCCAGCCTCACCGCCCCACGCTGCCAGCCGTCCCCCCCCACACACCTACCACGAGAAAGGGGGGAGCCCAGACCGAGCCAGGCGGCAGAAAGGGGGGGAAATCCCACCCTCTGCCCGTCCCCGGCCGCCAACAGACTCCCGTGGGGTGGGTGAGCCAGCCGGGAAGCCCAAGGAGGGGTGGGGACGGAGGGTGCCGGCCCCGAAACCAAACAAAGCGCGGCCTGAGCCGCAGCCCGGGCGGATCGCGCAGCCGCGGCTTTTCCTGCCGGCCAGGCCGGGCCAGGCCCGGGCCCCAAGCGAACACTGCGGCACGGTGGGACCCGCCTCCGCTCGGCCTCCGTCTCCCACCCCGGGCGCGCCGCCGCCGCCGCCCCCGCCCGGCCTCCCCGCCCGCTCGCCCGGCCCGGCCCGGCCCCGAGCGCGGCCTTACCCCTCTCGCCGGCGTTGTTCCGCTCCTGAGGCGGCGGCGGCGGCGGCGGTGGCGGCGGCGGAGGCTGCTGCTGCGGCGGCTGCGGCGGCTGGGGCTGCTGAGGCGGCTGCGGCGGCGGCTGCTGCGGGGGCTGCTGCTGCTGTTGCTGCACCGGGCGCGGCCGCGACACTCGCCTGGGTCTCCGGTTGGCGGCTCGGACGGAGTTCATTTGCCGGGCTGAGGTGGCGGCGTTGGCGGAGGGACACACGCACGCACACACACACACTCACACTCACACACTCACGCGCACACGCACCGCGAGCTCCGGGGGCCGGGGAAGGGGGTGGGGAGCGGGAAGGAGCAGGGGCGGCCGGGGTGGGGTGGGGGACGGACGAGGGGACACAGGAGGGGAGGGCCCGGGACCGGGCGTGAGCCCCCGGGGCCGCGGGGAAGGCCGGGGTACACACAGCCGGAGCTCGAGCGAGGCCGGCCGGCCGGGCCTGGCGCACGGGCAAGGCCGAGGCCGCCGGGCGGGGCGGCCGCGAGGGACGCAGACAGAAAGACGGGGCCGGGCGAGAGAAAAGAAAGAAAGGGCGTCCGTCCGTCCGTCCGCCTGCCTGCCTGGGGAGCCCGAGGCGAAGCGCGGCGGCGGCGGCGTCTGCGGCCGAGCAGACGAGCCGGGCCCGCCGACTCCCGAGCGGCGTCTCCGGCGGCGGCGGCGGCGGCGGGGGGGAGTGGGCGGGCGGGCGGGCGATCTCGGAGATGGCGAGCGGGGCGGGAGCGCGCGGGGGGCGCCCGGCTCCTCCGTTCCTCTTCCTCCCCCCACACCCCCTGAAAGAGCGCCCTGCGAGGAATTTTTCTCTTTCTTCGGCCTCTTCTCTCTCCTCCTCCGCCCCCCCCCTCCTCCTCAGCGAAGGGGAAATGAGTGTAAAGGGAGGAGATAGGGGCAAAAAAGAGGCGTCGTCGTTCCTCCTCCTTAAAGGAACCTTTCCTCCTCAGCCCCAGCGCCGCCGCCGCCGCCGCTGCTGCTGCTGCTGCTGCTGCTGCTGCTGCTCCGTGGCAGGAGGAGCCATTGACGCCGCCGGAGCCTCCACTCGAGCCGAGTCGGTCCCTCCCCGCCGTGGGGCTGGCCGGGGGGCGCGGGGGAGGGCCGGGGGGGGGCGGCCGGCGGGGGAGGGGCGGAGGGGGCGGGGACGGAGGGGCGGGGATTCCGGCCGGGCCTGACCAATGGGGGGCGCCCGTACAGTCCGCGGGCCAATAGGGCCTCCTCTCTTATCACGAAGTCCCTTCCTCCAACGCCCTGTTTCCTCTCTCGGGTTTCCTCCTTCCCCCGCGGAGGAGGAGGAGGAGGAGGAGGAGGAAAGAGGAAAGGGGGAGTGTGGCAGGGCGGGTGATAATGGGGAGGTATCGGGGCATATAATGGAGCTGGGGGGGAGGCGAAGGAGCGCCAGTACGGAGCGAAGATTCTAGGAGAGGAGGCGCTCGGAGGAAAGGGCGGGGGCTGCTGATGTAACTGGGAGAAGTGATTAATCCTGTATTTTGCCGTTTCAGCCTCCCTCCACCCCAACCTTCACCTGGTTTTCTTAAACGGAAAGTGGAGTGAGGGAGTCAGTCTTGGGTAACTCGGCATTTCTGTGCTCGGGAGGTTCTAACTCTGAGCTGCAGGGAGCGCCACAGGCTCTGTGCCCTTTAGCCCAGCTGGGGGTAAAAAAACCTTAGAGATCTGCTCGGACGGAGCTGAAAGCTTGCAAGTTTAGAGTCGGTTCCAGTTTCTGTCGCCCAAACCGAATGTTTTAGATCTTGGCCAGTTAGTTGGCTTTGGGTTTTTTTTTTTTTTTTTTTGGGGTGTGTGTGTGTGTGTGTGTGTGTGTGTGTGTGATGTACATGATGTTCCGGAAGAAATAAATGTGTGAAGATTGTGTTCGTGATTGACTATTTCATTGTTTTTTTAGGTCCCACACACTCAAAAAAGAGAAACTCCCAAGAGGAATTATCTTTTGTATCTGTATCTGGTCCCCTTAGCATAATCTCTCCCCAAGGAAATCGTGTTTCTATTCCCTGGCTGCCGCTGAGAATGTTCTCTTCTCACTATCCATTACGGCATAGCTAGTAGTTTACCTCTGGATTCCCTTATTTTCAGAGCTTTCAGTGATTTCCTACTTGAATTTCATTGATTACTTTCTAGGCTTAAGATAGATAAGACATTACAAAGCTTGATAAGAGCGAGAGCGAGAAAAGTGAATTCTGAGAGAAACTCAAGGAGAGGAGCCAATATTGTGCTGTGTGAGACCCAGATTTCTTATGTGACTCTAGGCAAATCAGCTTTCTGAATATCAGACATCTCTCCTGCCATTGAAATAAAACTACCATATGATATACCATTGTTGTTTTTCTTTTTTGTTTGGATCGTGTGATTTTTGAGATGCTCTCTTGTTAGTCTGGAAAATGGAGACTCCTGAGCATAATCCTTTCAAAACCTCTTATGTGAAGACAGCTGTTTGAAAAATGTCTTGAGGAGCTAGAAAGATGGCTCAACCCTTAAGAGAACTGACTGCCCTTCCAGAGGACCCAGGTTCTGTTCACGACATCGACATGGCAGATCACAACTGTCTGTAACTCCAATGTCAGGGCACCTGTCACCCACCCTCTTCTGGCCTCTGAAAGCACCAGGATGCACGTGGTACACAGACATGCAGGCAAAACATCTATACTCTTAAACTTTTTTTTATTAAAAAAACAAAACAGCTTGAGTTGTTCATGAGAAGTTCAGCCTATAACCTCAGAATTTTGAAGCTTGAAGCAAAAGAATGGCAAGTTCTAGGCCATCCTGGACTGTATAACAAGGCCCATCTCTAAGTAAATACATAAATACTAAAAATGTTATGGTTAACTAGGTAAAAATAAGCATTAGTATTTAGCGAAAATAAAAATTGAGGGAAGAGCCGGGCGGTGGTGGCGCACGCCTTTAATCCCAGCACTCGGGAGGCAGAGCCAGGCGGATCTCTGTGAGTTCGAGGCCAGCCTGGGCTACCAAGTGAGTTCCAGGAAAGGCGCAAAGCTACACGGAGAAACCCTGTCTCGGGGGAAAAAAAAAAAAAATTGAGGGAAGAGAGGTGGGCAGTGGTGGTGCACACCTTTGATCCCAGCATTAAGGAAGCAGAGGCAGGCAAGTCTCTGTGAGTCTGAGGACTGCCTGGTCTACAGAGCTAGTTCTAGGACAGCCAGGGCTATTACACAGAAACCTTGTCTCAAGAAAGAAAAAATATGGGGCTCAACAAGTACACACGGGTTCCTCTGATGTAAGCATAGTACGTAAGGTACTACAGAAAAATACCAAAGACCAAACCTTAGCCGTGATGAGTTTGAATTCTGATGTAGTAGAATTGAAGATTTATTCATATTAATCAGATGTAGGGAGAAACGGTGGCTTATTTCCTCTTATTTTGTGTGCGTAGATGAGTATGTGTGTGAGCACATGTGTGCAATGGCCTGGTCAAAGGACAACTCCCAGGCAGAGTTGGTCCTCTGCTGTCATGGGTTCTGAGGACCAAACTCATCCCTGTTTCCTGTCCATTTTACCCTCAGCTCCATGTAGCTCTCCATCTTCGACATAAATACCATCGTTTAGACTTTGTTTCACAAGTTGCTTATTTCAAAATATGTTTGGGAATAAAGTTACGGAGGCTGTCTTCTGCATATCCTAGATTTCTGAATCAACTGTGACTGGTATCTGGCCAGTGAGGGCAACGTGCCTTGTTTATAACATAGCATTTCTTGTTTTCTTATGACAGTTTCCCAATACATAAAAATTAAGTGTTCTAAGAAAAGAAACATCCCTCCTTCCTTCCAGACGGGGTCTCACTATGTGGTCTTGGATGACCTGGAACCTCACCATGTAAAACCAGGCCGGTCTTGAACTCACAAAGATCCATCTGCTTCTGTCTCCCAAATACTAAGGCCATGTGCCGTATACTGCTCACCCAGGAACACCCTTTTCTAATAACAGTGACTGAGGGATGGGGAGGTTTTCACGGCAGGCAGGAGGAAAGGACGTCTGAGCCACAAAGGCCACACGGTGTATTGTTCTCTAGTGTGGCCCCTACTGTGCTTCAGAAGGAGCACTAACCCCAAAGGTAGAACTGGTCATTTCTATCATTTTGAGATATTATGCGATTTCCTTTCATGGTAATTCATTTGGAGGTATTTGTCTCCTTTCTCCCCTCCCCCACACCCCAGTGTCTGTATGGAACTCAAGTCTCCAGGTCCATCCTCAGAGTGACACTTTGTCTTCTTACTGAAACACACCATTACTTCTGGACTTCCGGAATCCCCCACGCAGGTCTTGATGAGGCAGGGGCCTTGCTTTGCACTTCCAGGGCCACCTCTCTCCCAATGCTGCCCTGTTCTCCCTGAGTCGCATTGAACATGCTTTGAGGCTGCAAGCGCACTCAGAGAGAGGCCTTGGCCTTTCACAGGCATGCCCAGAAAAGCAACCCTTTATCTCAGGCTCCCTGAATGTCTCCCTATGTATGTGAGTCTGTCAGCTGCCTACTTCCAACTTCCCTTTCCACCATGGGAGGGCATGGAAAGTAAATCAGCTCTTCACTGTCCCCTGTCTTCTTTCCCTCGTCCTCCAGAGCCAACAAAGGATGGATTTCTTTTCTTTTGGAAACATCCCTTACGTACTACATTCTTTTTTTTAAGATATGATCTATGTTGTATTCAGGCTGGCCTTGAACTTACATCCTTCCTGCATTACTGAGAACACAGGTGCCTCTTCCTCCTTGAAATGGCATTTGCTCTGCTCTGTTTCTTGGGTGAAGTGACAGAGTGTGAGAGAAAAACTAGTTTAACAATAACAGATCTTTGGGGAGATATTTTTTTAAATATCCTATTCCCATGTCACTGGTTTAGACGTATTTTTAGTTTATTTCATGGAATTAAGCCTTAGAGTCTTGTTTGCGCAACAGTGTTCAAAAACGTCTTAAAATTGTGGAACTCGGAGTTTTTAGGGTGGGCTTTGGAGACCATTTCATCTCATTTCTGTATCTGACAGACTGCAAAACCAAAGTCCAGAGACACGAGATGACCAAACCATACCCCATTAACTACTCAGTAACAGCCACTGTCTACCAGTCCAATGTCCTTCCATTCACAAACATTGAATGCTTCTGGTGAAAACCCAAAATATTCCAGAGGGTTTTCATCCATCACCAGACCCACCTAGATTAGCAACTGATCCTGACAGCTGCCATAGAAATTGTTTTTTTTGTTTTGTTTTGTTTTGTTTTTTGTTTTTTGTTTTTTGTTTTTTTTTGATTTTTCAAGACAGGGTTTCTCTGTGTAGCTTTGCGCCTTTCCTGGAACTCACTTGGGGGGTTGGGGATTTAGCTCAGTGGTAGAGCGCTTGCCTAGCAAGCGCAAGGCCCTGGGTTTGGTCCTCAGCTCTGGAAAAAAAAAAAAGAAGACAAAACAACAAAAAAGACCAAAAAAGACCAAAAAAGACCAAAAAAAAAAAAAAAAAAAAAAAACCAAGGTAACCTGGAACTCACTTGGTAGCCCAGGCTGGCCTCGAACTCACAGAGACCCACCTGGCTCTGCCTCCGGAGTGCTGGGATTAAAGGCGTGCGCCACCACCGCCCGGCCATAGAAATTGTTGATGAGCTTGGGCATGGTAGCTCACACCTGTAATCTCAACTCGGAAAGCTGAGGTAGGAAGATTGTTGTGAGTTCAAGACCATCATGAGCTACATACTGATTTCTAGGAGAGTCTGGGCTACAGAAAGACCCTGGTTTTTTTGGGGGAGTTTTTTTTGGGGTTTTTTTTTGGGGGGGGTGTGCACATGTGTGTGTGTGTGTGTGTGTGTGTGTGTATGTGTGTGTGTGTGTGTGTTGGGGGGCGTAGGCAGGTATGCTGTGCACCAGTGTGCACATGCAAAGGGCCTGAGAAAGACGCCAGGTGTCCTGCTTTATCACCTGAGCTTTATCACATCTTCTTTGGGGCGGGGTCTCTCACTTCACCTGGAGCCAGGCTGTTGGCCAGCAGGCCCAAGTGCTCGGACAGCTGTGCCTGCCTCCCATGTCCCCGGGGCTACATGTGGGTGAGTGACATGAACCCAGCTATTTACATGGATGCTGCTTCTCATTTTTGCTCAGCACTCTTACCTACTGAGCCAAATCCCCTGGAATGCTTGTTTGTTTGTTTGTTTGTTTTTTGATTTTGTTTTTCCAGACATTGGTGTTAGATGATGGGAAACAGAAGAAAATATAAAGGGGGTTTTCATCTGGGGTAGCAATCTTCAAGAATTACTTCAGTAACACTTAGTATAATTTCAGAGGACTGAATTCCCTCAGGGTTCACTCGTCTTCAAGAACGTTTGTGTTTGTTTTTCTCAACTAATTACTAGTGCTTAACAGGTTAGTGTTTTTAAAATTATTTGCTTATGAAACCTACCACAATAGGAGTGTAGAAAAATAAGCCCTTTAATCATTTTAATACCTGGCAGGTGATATTTATTGTAATTTTTAGATTATAATTTCTGCCATTTCTAAGATTCAGCTTCCCTGTCAGCTACCATCTAGTCCCAAGCCATCAGCACTCAGTCAGTTACATAAGACACCTCAAAGCCTCACACTCCTTTTATGTCATTTAAGAAATTAGTTTGATCTGAATATAGTTCCCCTACAGGAATAACCAGCTCTGTTTAAGATATCCGTGTTGGAGTATGAATGACTTATCTCGCTAAATTCCAGAAAGTCATTCTTTAGCACATGCTCAGATAATACTTTATCAGGTAGTGAAAATTAACTCAGAACTAAGGCTTGAAGTGTATGTCTACATGGAAAAGCCTGGTGACCTCCATACAGCTATACTTACACTAGAGGTCATCGTTAAAGAATTACAGAGTAACTTTAATACCCTTCCCCATAGAATAACGCAGCCAACACAGTAGAAGAAATGAACTATATTCAAGATTTAGGGTGGATGATGGTCCATCTTTATATATCTTTATATTTTGCTTTTAAAAGGGAGAACCCAATTGCTCAGTGTTGAGAAGACTAGTCCAAAGTACTGTGTGGAAGTTGTCCTATGGAGGGCCTGGGAGGCGACAGAAGCATAAGGAGCTGTGAGGGAGAAGGCCGCAGGAAGTGCAGTCACTGGCTGGATGACCTTGGGCAAATTCCTTGGCCTCTCTGGGTTTGTTTCTACATCTACAAAGTGGGGGTGGGGAGTTATGATAATAGTTCTCATTGTGCAGGCTCATCACCAGGACTAAAGAAATCAGTGTCTATAAAAACAAAGCGTCTATGCTTAAACCCGTGCCTAATGCAGAGTGGAAGTCCAGTCCATGGTGGGCCATTCTGGTCCTTGCTGCTGCTGGCGATGAATTTACTTCACACATTATCTGATCAATGTGAAGGTCCGTTTTTGTGGAGGGGCATAGGGGAGCAGGTATGCTCTTGTAAGGAAATGTGCCAAGAAAATGACTGTTACGAGAACTTTTTTAAGGTTCAAGAAACACACAAAAGAAAGAGGCAGGGCAACTTAGTTTGGCTATAGGCATGAACTTGACACAGGTTGAAATTGATGAGAGGAGAATCCTGTGAAGGGTTTCTCCACTCAAGCAATACCTGGACCTAGGATGAACTGCTGGGGAGAGGTCAAGGTCAAGAAGCAAAATAGGGCTGGGGTGGGGGGGGTGGGGGGGTAGCAGTTGAAGGTTTATTTGTGTTAGAGGGAGAATTGGACCCACTTAAGTAGCAGGTTAAAATCTGCATACTCACCCTAGGAAGATGGTGCATGACTTTAGTCCCAGCAGCACTCATGAGGCAGAGACTGGAGGATCTTTGATTTGGAAGCCACCTGGGTCTATATATCCAGTTCTAGGCAAGCTACAGAACAAGATCCTGTCTCTTCAAGATAACCACCACAACAAAACTCTAATTCAGCCCCATTGAGAGTAGAAAATGATAGAAAAAATGCGACAGGAGAAGAAAAGAGGCAGAAATGAATGCACACAAGGTTCTAACAACTAACAGAAGAAGGCTGTTTGGAGACAAACATATGTCTTCGTGAGCTAGATATTCACACTCAAACACAGACATGTCAGCCCCCACCCCTAACCCCACCCCCACCCCCGACTGTGTTCCTGTAATTATGGCCATTTGAAGTGGTAACCAGATTCAGGATCTGTGCCGCTAGGACACACTGTCGGAAAGAGGCCTTGGAAACAGGGTTAACACAGATGTCTAGAAAAAGAAACAGTGGCAGCAGCTATACCCTGCAGTTGAAAAAGTCTCCAGGTCTTTCTGGAAATGGGCACATCCCGGAAAAATCAGCGGTCGGGCTGTAAGCATGGATTGTAGAGTTGACTACTGTAAATGTGAAGTGCTGGATTCACATGTGGGAGAAGTCATGTCATTGGGCAGAAACCAGAATCAGTTCAACGTTGTGTTTCCATGCCAGAAACACCAGGCTGAAAGGGAAAAGGGAAATAAGCATTCAAGATATGGAGAGGATTCCAAGGGGGGAAAGGAGGCTAGAGAATGAGCTAGACATTGAAATGCTATCAGACGAAACCCTCACATCCATCTCTGTCTTCATGACAGTTCTTGATCTCTGGTAAAGGAGAGGGAATTGCCTCAGACCAATCAGACGGGCTCTTGATCTTCCTATGGAATGAAACGGATGAAGAGATGGAGGCCTTTAGAGGAAGAACAGAAGCTATTTTAAAGTCTTTGTTGGATATTTTTTCAGAGCCATGAAAAGTAGCTAATATAGAATAGTATCAGAAGTGGGGTGGTTACTGACTGTCGCTCTGGGGCCTTTGCCACTGTTTTGAGGGAGGAATATGGAAGTGTTTGGAGCTGGGGTCTAGGGAGGGGAAGAAGGAAGATGTTGTATTAAAGGTGCAATGGTTTGAATGTGAAATGGTGAAACACTTGGTCTCCAGTGGGAAGTGCTGTTTTGGAAGGTTCTAGAGCCTTTAAGAGGGGGCTCTGGATGGAAGAAGTGGGTCAGTAGGTGTGGGCCTTGAAGATTTACAGCCTGGCCTTACTGCCTGTCTGCCTGCTAGCTTCTCTCTGAGGGCAGAACCATGCCTTCCCCACCATGATGGACGGGCCAGACAAACCTCCTTACTCACTGGGTACACAAACCACACTTAAGGTCGGGCCCCATGCCCAACAGAAGACAGCCAACTGGAAACGAACTCAGTGATATTTTTGGAGAATTTTTGTCTCATAATGCTTTGCCTGGGTGTTTTTTGCTTTACTGGTCATTGGCTTCTACTCTATGGTTTCTGGGGTTTTTTTTGTGCTTTTATGGTGTGTGTGTGTGTGTGTGTGTGCGTGTGTATATGTGTGAGTGTATATGTATGTGTGTCTGTGTGTGTGTCTGTGTGCTTTTTCTTTGTTTTTTTTTCCTCTGTTTGTTTTGTTTTATTCTATTTTTTGTTTGTTTCCTAAAGAGAGAGAGAAAGAAGGCATAGAATCACAAGGGTAGGCAGGTAGGAGGATCTGGGAACAGACGAGGGAGTGGGAACTGAGGTTAGAATATAATAAACAAATAACTCTTCCTTACATTGATTTTTTTTGGGGGGAAGGGGAGATGGGAGTTGGGACAGGGTCTCACTGTGTAACTCTACCTGGCTTCGAATTCACTATGCAGACGAGGCTGGCCTTGAGTTCACAGATATCTATCTGCCTGATTCATAGATAGCTGCCTGCCTGCCTCTCTCTGCCTCCCGAGTGCTGAGACTGAAGGTGTGCGCCATCACACCCTGCTGGCTTCTCTTCTTCAAAAATATTTTTATTTATGTGGGTATGTTCAAGTGTAGGTGCCTGTGAGGGCAAAAAGAGGGTGTTGGGTCCCCAGGGGCTGATGTTACAGGTGACGACAACCCAACTCCAGTTGTCTGAAAGAGAAGCAAGCACACCATGACTTCTGAGTTGTCTCTTCAGCCCCTCAAGCTGCTTTTCTCTCTTTCTTCCTTTTTCTTTTTAAACCATGTTGAAGACTTGAACACAGAACTTCGTGCATGCTAGGCAAGCATGAGATATAGCCTCAGCTTTTCTTAAATTGTGCCACAGCAGTGAAGAAAGAAACTAATATAGAGAAGTAGTACCAGGAGCCAAGAGTTCCAGTGACAAAGCTCACTATGGATTTTAAGCCTTTGCAACTGTTCTGAGGGAGGAATACAGAAGAGTTTGGAGCTGTGGGCTAGTGAAGTCCTAGAAGGCTGCAAGCAGAGCTTAATGGGCCACTCAGGTGGGAATTTGGAAGACAGAATGCCTAGAAATGTGATTCTCAACCTGTGAGTCTTGACCTCTTTGGGTCAATGGACCCTTTCACAGGGGTCGCCTAAGACCCTCAGAAAACACAGATATTTACATTACAATTCATAATAGGAGTTATGAAGTAGCAACGAAAATAATTTTATGGTTGGGGGTTACTGCAACATGAGGAACTGTCTTAAAGGGTTGTAGTGTTAGGAGGGTTGAGAACACTGCTCTAGAAGAATGGAAACAGTAGAGATGTAGCTCGTGAGGTTTCAGGGGGGAATAAGGACTCTGTTGGGAACTGGGTTAGAAGCCATCATGTTACATTCTGGCAAAGAATCTTTCGGTGTTCTGCCCATGTTCTGAAATTTTGAGTGAGGCTGGTTTCAAAAGTAAAGGACTAAAGCCAGGTGTGGTGGCAAAACCTTTTAATCTGAGCACTTGGGAGGCAGAGGCATGTGGATTTCTGAGAGCTCAAGGCCGGCCTCAACTGTACAGTGAGTTCCAGGATTTTCAGGGCTATATAGAGAGACCCTGTCTCAAAACAAAAACAAACAAAAAATTAAAAAGTAATAGACTAGTTTGTTTGGTGGAGAAAAACTAAAGGTAGGATAACTCAGGCGGTGCCATGGTTATTGCTCCTGCTCTTATCTAGGTCTATGGAAGAAAGACATAGAGTGGAAAGATAAGAGAATCCTGCAGTTTGGTGAAGAAATCAGAAGGAGATTTAAAGTTGCAGACAAAGGCCTGTGATGGAGTGCTGCCGGTAAGGCCTTTGCTGCCAAGCCCCACGACCTGAATTCAGTCCCCAGAACCCACATGATAAGAGAAAAATGACTACAGCAAGTTGTCCTCTGACCTCCAAACATATACCATCCCATGCAAGTCTGTGTGTGTGTGTGTGTGTGTGTGTGTGTGTGTGTGTGTGTGTGTTGGAATGTCTATTGCCGAGATAAAATACTGTGAACAAAAGCCATTTGGGGAGGGAAGGGTTTATTTTAGCATGTACTTCCACATCATTGTCTGTTATCAAGGGAAGTCAGGACAGGAACTCAAGGCAGGAACCTGAAGGCAGGAGCTGATGCAGAGGCCATGGAGGAGTGCTGCTTACTGGCTTGCTCCTCATGGCTTGCTCAGCCTGCTTTCTTAGACCATCAAAGACCACCTGCCGAGAGATGGACCACCCACAATGGGCTGGGCCCTCCCACATCAATCCTTAATCAAGAAAGTACTTCATAGACTTGTCTACAGACCAGTCTTGTGGATGCATTTTCTCAGTTAAGATTCCTTTGGTTTGTGTCAAGCTGGCAAAAACAAGCCTCTCTCTCTCTCTCTCTCTCTCTCTCTCTCTCTCTCTCTCTCTCTCTCTCTGTGTGTGTGTGTGTGTGTGTGTGTGTGTGTGTGTGTGTGTGTGTGTTTACGTATAAAAACAATAAAAATAAATAAAGTTGCAGACAAGGTGGATGCAAAAGCAGATATTATTGAAGGATAACACCATCATAGAGAAAGCTAGTGCTCTTCACTGGGACAGAAGGCTAGATGTACTGAAGGCAAGACTCTACCTACAGAGAAAGGCTCTAGCTTGTAAAAATACAAGTCTACTTGAAAAGAGGGGGCTTGAACTGAGAATACCGCTGAAAGGAGTCCCTGATCCCAAATGGCCAACTATGGAAGTGTTTTCTTAGATTCAGCCACTAAGGTACAGAGAAACCACTCCAGCTGTGGTCCAAGAGGGTCAGCTGCATCTCAAGCCTGCAGCAGCAGAACTTGGCAGCATCATTTACACGGTGCATTAAATATGCACAAATGAGGGGATCGTGGAGACTCATGCCAACGTCCCAGAAAGCCGCCGAGGGCAGGCAATGTGTGGCGGGGTTTGAATTCCCTGAGAGGCCAGTACATAGAGCTGGGAGGTGAAATCTAAGTTTCAGAAGTGGCCCCAGGATATTAGAGGTGCCGGGACTGTGGGACATCTGCCAAGGAAAGCTTGGGGCAGAGCTGAGCAGCCTTAAGTGTCCACATGTGCTGTAGGCAGCAGATCTGGAGTGGTGGGGGTGTGCAAACCACTGGGGCCCCGGGGACCAGGCTTTGGACCAGACACAGAGCTATATGATTTGGTGTTTTCCTTGCTGGATTTCAGTCTTGCTTTGGTCTCATCTTAACTTGCTATGCCCTTGTTCCTCCCTTTTGGAATGGAAATGATTACTCTGTGCTCTGTGTCATTGTATATTAGAAGAATGTAATTTTTTTCATTTTCTTTCTTTTTTTTTTTTGAGACAGGGTTTCTCTGTGTAGTTTTGGTGCCTGTCCTGGATCTCGCTCTGTAGACCAGGCTGGCCTCGAACTCACAGCGATCCGCCTGGCTCTGCCTCCCGAGTGCTGGAATTAAAGTCGTGCGCCACCGCAAACCGGCTCATTTTCTTTTAAAGGGGCACACAGCTAAGAAATTACCTTGAATGTCAGAGGAGACTCGGACTTTGGATTTTTGAAGTGTAGGGACTGTTAAAAGGCATGGGGCCAGTGAGATGGCCTTCAGGCTGAGGACCTGATTCAATCCCCAGGACTCACATGGTACAAGGAAAAAATCAACTCCTACAAGTTCTCTGCCCTCCACATGTGCACTGTCACACACACACACACACACACACACACACACACACACAGGTACATACACACACACAAAGTAAATAAATAAATAAAATGTAATTAATTTCTTAAAAAGACTATGTAAGAACTTAAAAATTGAAATGAATGTATTTGCATTATGAGATGGCTTAAGCCTGTGGTGGCCAGGAAAGAAAAGTGAAATACATCCCACAGATGATGTGTTTAGACATTTCGTTCTCAAGTGGTGGTGATGTTTTGAGAGGTTGTGGAAACTTTAGGAGATGGGGCCTCTTTGTAGGAAAGGGATGAATGGGATTGGGCTCTGCGGTTTTATAACCCCGCCCCTCTTTCCGTCCATTTTCTTTTTCCTGACTGCAGACTGCAGTGTGACCAATGTGACCTCACCTCTACTACCTCCCATTCCTCCGCGGGCTGTTTGGCTGTATCCCTTTGTCTTAGTCCAGTTTCTAGTGCTGCGGCAAAACACCATGACCAAAAGCAACTTGGGGAGGAAAGGGTTTATGTTCCTTACATTTCCTCAGGGTGAATCACTGAAGGAAGTCAGGGCAGAATTCAAATAGGACAGGAACTCTGAGTCAGGAGCTAATGAAGAGGCCGTGGAGGGGTGCTGCTTACAGGCTTGCTCTTCAAGCCTTGTTCAGCCTGCTTTCTTATAGAACCCAGGACCACTAGGCCAGGGGTGGCACCACCCACCATGGGCTGGGCCCTCCCCCATCAATCCCTAGTTAAGAAAATGCCCTACAAGCTTGCCCGCAGCTGATCTTAGTGGAGGCATTTTCTCCACTGAGGCTGCCTCCTCTCAGAGGCATCTAGCTTGTGGTCAAAGTGCTACAAAAACTAGCCAGCACACCCTTCTTAAGCCACAAGTCAGAATAAACCCGTCCTTAGAGTTGCTTTTGTGACGTGGTTTGTCACAATGAGAAAAATAACTAATACAGGAAGTCAGCTAGGTCCTTACTGAATGGATAGCATCGCGTGCTAACCCCGTGGTGAGAAATGCAAACTGAATTTCAAATGACACACAGGCACCCTGTAAGGAGGTAGGGAGACATCTTTCTCTTCCTCGCCCCATGTGATTCCCTTTCCCCACAGAATGCTAAGGGTGGCCATCATCTTTGATGGGTAATGTTACAAGGCTCTTCCACGGGTTCTAGAACAGCATCCCGCTATTATTGTAGAGACTGTTTCTACTTCTACGAGACATGAGATCTGGGTAGATTAATTGTGAAAGTAACAAATGCTGTTATGATGGAGGAAGACTTGGGGGCCCCTGCAGGACTGCGCACCCCCAGACTTTTGAGGGTGAGCTATCTGATGAGACTGGAAAGCAAACTAGAAGAGGCGTATGCATTTCAAGTGAGTTCGGCTTACAATAGACGAGGAACTCACTCTGGATTGACTTTTCCTGGGAATTTACCAGTGGGAAAGGCTTTTATGTTGTTCAGTTCTCAGCCATTCCCCCCCCCCCCCCCCCCCCCCGCTGTTGTTTTATTTGGACTTTTGAAAGTATTTTTCTCTGCTGACAGATTTTGGACACTGCGATTAGATGTAATTTCAAATGGGAAACAGACCCAGAGAGTGAGGATGTATCCCAGGGTGTAGGATAGCCTTGAAGTTACGTTGATTAATGACCCGTTAGACGCCATAATGATCCATTATAGAGTGTCTTCAGAGGGATGGCTTAACTGCATAGATCTTTGGTCCTGGGAAGAGACAGTGAGAACCAGTGGTAAGCACCGAGGGGGCTGTTAATCTCTCTTAGCTGGACAGTCCTCTGTGACGAGGACTTAGTCAAATTCAGTTGTTAAAAATAATGAAGCCTAGGAAGGTTGGTGTGACTCTCAACATTTCTGCTAAAGCACGTGAGACAGAAAACATTCCTCCAAACCTCAGCTACTCATCTACGCTCTCACTAGAAAAAAAAAGGTACTAGTCTGGTATCCTAGTCACTTTCTGTTGCTGTGATAAAGACATCATGACCAAAAGCAACTTGGGAAAGAAAGGGTTTATTTGGCTTTCACAACCCAGTCACTGTCCACCACTGAAGGAAGTCAGGGCAGGAACCTGACTTCCTGGAGGCAGGAGCGGAAGCAGAGGTCATGGTGGGAGGCTGATTACTGGCTTGATCCCATGGCATGCTTTCTTACACAGCCCAGGACCAGCTGCCTCAGGTGGCATCACCCACTGTTGGCCCACAAGAAAATGTCTCAGACTTTCTTACAGAAACACACACACACACACAGCAAATCTAGAGACAGGAGCTGGCGAGGCAAGATGGCCTCCTCTTCTTGCCCCTCCCTGCTTCCGGTCCTATGGCTCTGTGCCCCTCCCTGCTTCTAGTCCTATGGCTCTGGCTAGCCAGTGTTATTCTGGCCTGAGGAAGGGTAGGTAGACTTACAGCTTGGCTGTTGGGACCACTCCACTTGAGTCTTGACCTTATCTTCCGTCTCTTCCGGCTCACCTGAGAGGAGTCCCAAGATTCTGTTTTAGAATTGGAGACTCTGACTCCAAGATTCAGTTTAAATCCAGGTGTTTGTCAGCTCATACCAATAAAATGGCGCAGGGTTCTCCTTGGGATGGACCAGGTGTGTTCACTCCTCAGGGAGGTCAGGTGAGAGAAATGGTCCTGATAGGGCCTGGGTTGGGAACTTTACTATAAAGTTCAAATACTTTTGGGGGGTGGGTGGGTTATTTCCTGCCATCTTTTTTTTTTTTGCATTTATTTAATTTATTATTAGTGTTGTGTGTACCGTGTGTGTATGTTGTACGTGTGTGGTGTGCTGTGTGTGTGTGTGTGTAGTGGTATGTGTGTGTATCGGGTGTCTGTGTATGGTGTATGTGTGTGTTGTGTGTATTGTATGTATGTGTGTGTATGGTATGTGTGTGTATTTGTGGGTGTGTGTATGGTGTGTGTATGGTGTATGTGTGTTTGGTGTGTTGTGTGTGTATGTTGTGTGTGTGTGTGTGTGTATACATGCACTGCACGCATGTGCTTGTCAGTAAACATGTGGAAGTCAGAGGATAATGTTGGGAATCTGGCTCTCTCCTTCCACTCTAGGTTCTGGAGATTGAACTCAGGATTTGATCTCATGTTTTCGAGGGAATGGCCCCACAGGGTCACACCATTGAGTGCTTAGTTACCAGGGAGTAGAATTTTCCCTTTAGAGGAGATTAAGAGGTGTGCCTGGTTGGAGGAAGTGTGTCACCGGGGGTGGGCTTTGTGTGTCACTGGGGGTGGGCTTTGAGGATAAAATAAGCCCATGCCAAACCCAGAGTCTCTCTCTCTGCCTATGAATAGGGATGTAGCTCTCAGCCTGCTCCAGTGCCTGCCTTCATGCCCCACCATGATGAGAATGAACTAACCCTCTGAAACTGTGAGCAAGCCCTAATTACATGCTTTCTTTCATAAGAGTATCCTTGGTCATGGTGTCTCTTCACAGCAATAGGACAGTGACCAAGACACTGGCTGAGTCATCTTCCTGGCCCCATCTCTCCGTCTTTGGGGACAGGGTCTTAAGTAGCCTAGACTGGCCTTGAGCCCCTGATGCTCCTGCCTCCACTCCCAAATGCTGGAATTACAGGTATGTACCTCACCTGGTTATTTTCTACATTTGAAAGCTGTGGAAATGTCTTGCAAGAGGTTGTCCAGCTCACAAATTCTCCAAAGAAAAATCAAGAAAGAATAAGAGCTTTGAAAAAGTTAGAACTGTTTTTTTTTTTTAAATTTCTTTATTTTGAATAGTGTTCTGCCTGAATGTATGTCTGCGCACCAGAAGAGGGTCCCAGATCTCACTATAGATGGTTGTGAGCCACCATGTGGTTGCTGTGAATTGAACTCAGGACCTCTGGAAGAGCAGCCAGTGCTCTTAACCTCTGAGCCATCTCTCTAGCCCCGTAGAACTGTTTTTATGACATGAAAACTAGCAAAACGTATGTATGCATGTCTATATTATTTTATGTGTATGAGCGTTTTACCTGTGAGTGTGTACCATGTGAATGCCTGGTACCTGCAGATGTCAGAAGAGGGCATCAGATCCCCTGGACCCAGAGTTACAGCTAAGTGCAAGCAGCCATGTGGTACTGGGAATTGAACCTGTGAACTCTGCAAGAGCAGCCAGTGCTCTTAACCACTGAGCCATGTCTCCAGCCCTTATAAATACAGCTTGAGTAAGATTTTTCAACTGTAAATGGCCTCCTTGCTTGGTGAGTAACTATTGCTATTCCAGTGATAGAAAAAGTGTGAACTGAGAGACTATTCCAAAGCAATGGCAATATTAGTCTATTCAGTGAGTGTAATACATTCTTTATTTTAACCATAAAGAGCTGTACACTTTATATCATCAGAAAATGAATTTCTCTCTGTCCTCAGCCATTTAAAGGATATTGGGTTGAAGGGGTGCCTGAGTATTCCTTCACACACAGCTCCCTCCCATGTGCCTGAGCCAATCTTTTCTGTCACCTTACAGTCTAGCTACTGCTGCCTACTTTGTGTGACTGGCCGCTCAATGTGACACAGTTCTTTTCTTTCAAGGCTCCTTCTGAAAATTCAGAGGAGCGGTGGGGGCAGAGAGGAGGATGAAGGTAAGAACTGAGAAAAGGCAGCAACCTATACTACAAGCAGCAGGGAATCTCAGTTCATCCTGATAACTTCCGCTCCCCCATTTCAAGACCACCCCCCCCACCCACTAAAAAATTATGGAAATGGACAATTAGGGAGCTGATCTTTTGTGTACAGGGAAAACCCTTCAAGCTTCTACTTACGTCGGACCACAAATGAAGGGAGTCAGCCTTCTGAGAACAAACAGATGGACAGATTAAACACCTCCCCATGTTCTAATAGCCTGCGTTAAAACCCCTTAGCTAGACCATAAACAGAGATACTCATCAAGGTGGACCGCTTTTAGCGCAGAAGCATGTGATTTGGGACTGAGTAGGATACTACCCGGAAACTATCTTGTCCCTAACAAGAGGGAGCCAGAGCTCTCCAGCCATTACAAACCTCATTTAGAGGGCCAAGCCTTCTCCCAGGATGTTTCTCTCCTGATACAGATCAACTTTCTTATGTGACTTATGCTAATGAATGCCTAACATGAAATTGAGACTATCTTCGTTTTAAAAGATGGCTTGTTATTAGTGTTTAGGCAAGGAGCCTCTGGAGAAGTGGGCAGGGCCAGGGTGGCTCGTCTGCCAACTAGAGTAGGCTGAACAGTACAGCAGGATGTTCTTGGTGTCTGGACTAAAGAGCCCCCTTCCAAGCTCTCCTTCCAGGACTCACAGGCATCTCTTGACTCCAGTCGCTCAGGTCTTCTCTTTGATGTCTTGCGTTGGATCACTTTTATTGAGCATCTTGTTTCTTACTAGTGTTGTCTCTTCCCGCTCGGCTCCTGCCTATAGGTGTGGACCCTGAGCTGCCCATGGAAGCATGCATATTCTCTGTGATACAGACGACTTGGACGGTAAAGTGAAGTAGGGAAACATGGGTCTTGAAGTCAGACAGACCTAGCTTTCACTGTTGCTGGTGTTGCTAATTGGTGGTCTGACCTCGTGTGGCACCTCTCTGAGGAAGTTTCCGTTTTAGTAAAAAGAAGATATTCATATTCATCACAAAGTATGGTTCTGATTGAAAATGGTGGCGATAGTTCCACAGTACTGGGACTGTACCTTCTTTTTTTATTTTTTATGTTTTGGAGACAGGGTTTCGTGTAACCCAGGCTGCCTTTGAATTCACTCTGCAACTGACAGTGACAATGAGCTGCCGGTTTTCCCGCGTCAGCTTCCAAGAGCTAAGATTACAGGTGTGTTCCAGTGTGCCCAGTCTGTGTGGTGCTTAGGACCAAATCAGGGATACTCCCCAACTGAGAAGTATCCCCAGCCCAGTGTAGCTATTATGGTCTGTGGCTTTCTTGAACCTTAGTAACTCTTGGTTAGTTCTTTGTAAATCAATATGAACAAAATCAATATGAAACAAAATGAACAGACAAACAAAACTACAAAAAAAAAAAACCCTAACATCTTTTCAGTAAATGTATTGTTTTTAATTAAAAAAAAATCAGTAAATATAAAACTAAGGCTATTTGTTTGCTTGGTTTTTTCTTTTGTTTTGTTGTTCGTTTTTGTTTGAGATACGATCTCACCATGTAACTCCGGCTGGCCTGGAACTTGAAATATAGAATAGGCTGGCCTTGAACTTCCAGAGATCTGTCTGTTTCTGCCTCCCATGTGCTAGGTTTAAAGACATGTGTCACCATGCCCAGCTTTGAAACTAAGTTTAATGTTAGGAAGAGAATGGGGCAGGCTCAGAAGACAGAGACTTGCCAAATCCAGAAGGGCCTGTTATTTTTATTAGCCTGGTCTTTGCTGGAGCCAAGTTGGAAGCTATGGCAGGAAAAAGAAACCACTCAAGAATGGAAAGGGATAGGCTGAAGAGCTATATCACAGTTAAAAGCACTTACTGCTCTTGCTAAGGACCTGGGTTGGATTTCCAGCACCGGTGTAGCAGCTTACAACCATCTGTAGCTCTGGATCCAGGGTGTCTGATGCCCTCTTCTGGCCTCCAGGGACTCTGGCTCACATGTGATCCACATAAACACATATAGGCATGAGCACACACACACACACACACACACACACACACACACACACACACACACACAGAGAGAGAGGTCAATACAATAAATAAGCCTTTAAATAAATTTTTACAACATGAAGGGGATGACCCCCAAAGCAGAGCCAATAGAGGATCTGACTGAAACTCGATTGTGACCGCTCTGCTCACCCCTTTTGGCTTCTCCCTTCTCCTGGAGGAGGTTCCTCTTTCTCAGACCCTCTAATGACTCACCAATTTCTGCCAAGTTTATTTCGCCCTCTACCAAGAAGGCTTTTTCCAGTGAGGGCTTAATTCCTATTTGTTGCGGCTAATATATTTATTTTTCATTTCACTTATTTATCTGTTTATTTATTTATTTTGACTTTTTTTGAGACAGGGTTTCTCTGTATAGCCCTGTCTTAGAACTTGCTCTGTAGACCACCAGGACTAGGCTGGCCTTGAACTCTGACATTAATTACCCTGCCTCTGCCTCCCAAATGCTGGGATTAAAGACCTGCACCACCACTCAGGGTGCTTGCTTATTTATTTATTTATTTATTTATTTATTTATTTATTTACTAAACATTTACTTATTTATTTTTAAGCAAGGCTTCAATATGTATCCCTAACCCTCCAGCCTCAGCCTCCCTAATTCTGGGATTACAGAGCACCCTGGCAGACATTTGGGTGAAGAGCTTCGGCTTCTCTTTGCTGGAGGGGTGACTCCATGTCATACTCCAAGGACACAAACCTAGGGGTGTTCGATCATCAGCCCTTCCTGGCAGTTGACTACTGTCAGAATACCACAGGAAGGGTGTGTTTATTCTGCTGACTCCCCTTTTTTCCTCTCCTCACTACATTCCAGCGTCTAGGGACTCTCCCCTGGTTCCTTCGGTTCTGCGGTGCGGAGCATAGGGCTCGGCCCATGTAGGAACACTGTAAAGGAAAGGGGAAATTCCTGTGTGTCTGTTACCTTCTTAATGGGAGCTAAGAGACAGAGTAACACACACAAATGGAAGTGTTGTTCAGCCCGAGAACTCCGTGTTCGCCTAGAAGGCCGTTGGAAACGAGGTCTACAGAGAGATGGGGAAGAGCTTCTGTATCCGTTTTATCTGCTGAGACTTTGAAAGTGGTGAGAACAGAATCAAAACTGCCAAGACCTTAGCGTGCTCTATGACCATTTCCGCCCTCCATGTCCTAACACCGTTCCTATCCCCAGACTATGAAGATACTCATTGCTCATGCTTTTTAAAAATATCTATTTTTGCCAGGTGGTGGTGGCATACACCTTTAATCTCAGCACTCGGGCGGCAGAGGCAGGCAGAGCTCTGAGTCTGAGGACAGCTCTGAGTTTGAGCCTGGTCCACAGAGAAAGTTCCAGAGCAGCCAGAGAAACCCTGTCTTGAAATACATACACACACACACATATATATACACACATATACATATATGTATATATATACATATATATGTATGGTATATTTTATGATTTATTTATTATATATACAGTGTTCTGCCTGCATGTGTACTTTCACACCAGAAGAGGGTGCCAGATCTCATTATAGATGGTTGCGAGCCACCATGTGGTTGCTGGGAACTGAACTTGGGACCTCTGGAAGACCAGACAGTGCTCTTAACTGCTGAGCCATCTCTCCAGCCCAGAAAAAAAAATTATTATTTTTTTGAAATTAAAATATAATTACATTGTTTCCCCCTTTCCCTTTCTTACCTCTGAACTATTCTCTCTCAAACTCATGGCCTCTATTTCTTTAATTGTTACACACACATACATAGAATACATATGTGTATACACACACACACACACACACACACACACACACACGCACATATGTGGGATATATATGTGGGCCTCTACTTGTTTGTTTGGGTTGAGGCCCCGTGAGATCTCCCCGTGATCTTAGTCTATCTATAGGTGTCATCCTTGTTCAGTTCCTGCTTAGGTAGCCTTGTAGATGAGACGCTCACACTTTTTGTGCTGTTTACTCCTCATAGAATAAGGACACAATTATTACATAAACGTGCCCGTTACAGTAGTTCAGGCTTAGAAGTGCTCCTTATTGGCCTTTATGGACTAAATCCCAGGTGCTCAGCACACTTACCGTGAAACCTCACTCCTGGTTACAAAGGGCTCATCTGACCTTTGTTCGGGGAATGTGCTTTCTCTTTAATTTATTTTCCCAGTCTGAAGCAGAGATTTATACATTCCAGGAAAGGGCTCAATTATTAGGTAAACATAATAACACCCAAGCACTGTTCCCCCTGGCTTGCATTTCTGCACACATAGCACTCAAAACATTAAAAATATTCTTAGATTTATATATTTTATTTGATGCATGTAAATTTTTTTACCTGCAAATATGCATGTGTACCGCATGTGTGCCTGGTGCCCTCGGAAATCAGAAGAGGCTTTAGATGTCTGATAACGGGAGTCGAGGATGGCTGTGAGTCTCCGTGTGGGTGCTGACCATTGAATCCTGGTCCTCTTAGTGCTCTTACTCACTGAGCCGTCTCCCCTGCCCGAAATTCAAAATATTTTACCAGCATGCAAAAGGAGGTTGAATAATCCTGGAGAGCACTCAGCCCAGTTTTGCACGCAGGCTAGCCGAAAGGTCCTCTCTGTCTACTGGTGAGATTTTGAAAACACATTGAGGGAAGAAGTTTTCAAAGTGAGAGCCCACCTTTGTAACCTCTCCTCCAGGCTTCTGTTTCTTTAGGATTATTTCAAATCTGAGCCAGGAAGAAGCAAGCTGGTGAGGTAACATCTTATGTCCCTTCCCACATGACCCGCGGCTGCTCTGAGGCTCCTCCCCCTCCCTGCTCATTCCCAGCCAGGTCCTTGTTGCTTCCTTGTCAGGGCTTTAGGACCAGAGCTGAGGGACGGGATGCTGTCCCTGCTCATGTTCCACAAGTACACCTTTCTCTGGTTCCTGTCACTCACCAAGGCCTCCCACTAACTCTATTAACTCCAAAGAAAGCTTTACAAAGTAATTTCAGGCCAGCAAGATGACTCAGTTAGTAAAAGACTTTGCCAAGCTTCACTGATGATCTGAGTTCCATTCCTGGGACCCACTTGGTGGAAGGAGAAACCTGACTCCTGACTCTCTGATTTCCACATGTGCTCTGTGGTATATGTGTGAGTATGTATGGAAGGACACATACACACACACACACACACACACACACACACACACACACACACACACACACACGCATGCACGCACGCACGCACCCCCCACTAAAAAGACAATACATTTTTAAGAAAATATAGTGCTTTTGCAAGTCTGAGGTTTATACGTTTTCCCTCACTTCTTTACAGAATTGTTTCTGTGGTGCTGGGGATAAAACCCAGGACCTCAGCCATCCCGGGCAAGTTCTGTGACACAGGCTATATGCCTAGCCTGCCCCCACGCCCCCCCCCAATATATACTGTTTCTTTTTCTTTTTTCTTTTTGACAGGGACTACATAGTCTAGGCTGGCCTCTACATGTAGAAAGGTTGTTTAACACACACACACACACACACACACACACACACACACACACACACAAACCCCAAAAAACCAACAACTTGTTTTTTCAATTTTAAGATTTTGTAGGTTTTTGTTTTGTTTTGTTTTTTGTTTTTTGTTTTGGAATTATAGGCATGGACCACTCTGCCTGGCCAAGGCTGGAGTTTTCCATAGAACTCTCTCTCTCAGGAACATCCTTGGTGTAGTTGACCAAATACTTCAAGGCATCATGATGGTTCTATGACTTGACTCCATCTAGTCTCACCAAAGGTTTGAAGTGAGCGTGGTCTACAGAGTGAATTCCTGGCTAGCCAGAGCTACATAGTAACATACAGTCTCAAAAAACAAAACAAAAACAAAAACAAAAACAAAACAAACAAACAGAAACCAGACCAGGCTTGCTGGCTCATGCTCTTGATCCCAGCACTTGGGAAGCAGAGGCAGGCAGATCTCTGAGTTCAAGGCTAGCCTGGTCTACATGGTGTCCCAGGACTGCCAGGGCTGTGTAGAGAGACCTTGTCTCAAAGCCAAACAAAACCCTTTGTATTCATTATACAAAACATGGCATTTTCCTGTGTTTCAACAAAATAGTTACATAATGGACATCCATATTTTCACATAATTTGTGCTGTGTTGACAATAAGAGCAAAACAGACAAAAGAGAGCCAGGGGACTTACAGTCTCGGAGGAGATCAGACTACGCCTCCTGAAAACATGCAGCTTTGGCACACGGATTATTTTGAGCTACGGCCTCTTTTTCTTGATTATTGCTACATATATATATATATGTGCAACCTGCTGAGTCCGTTTAGTGGCGCTTGTATGCATATACTTTTAGGACTGACTACATTAGGGGGTTCATCTCTGGGAAAGACGAATTGTGCCTCTCCCAGCGATCATTAATGGACTGCTTACCTTCTTCTAGAGGTGCGGCTCACGAGACTTCCCCCGTTCAAGCTGGCATGTCAACTGGTGGAGTCACGGTGCCGCTCTTGCTTAGGCGGCCATATTGTGGAGGTTCCACGGGTGCAGCTTCCCTGTTATATCTAGAAGACACAAATCTTTTTTTTCCCCCGAGACAGGGTTTCTCCGTGTTAGAAGACACAATCTTACAGCCGACTTCCTGCTCCTCTGATGCTTAGGATTTTTCCTCCCTCTCTTAAGGCCCTAGAAAGCCGGGACTGAGGTGAGTCTGTATAAATAACCTCAATAAATACCCCTCCTTTTTCATTTGTTTTCTCCCTCATATTTCCCATAATTTACTGCTTCTGGAATTCTCTCATTCTTTCTCTCTCTCTGGTTTTTGAGACAGGGTTTCCTTGTGTAGCCTTGGCTGTCCTGGAACTAGCTCCATAGATCAGGCTAGCCTGGAACTCACAGAGATCCTCCCTCCTGCCTCTGCCTCCCAATTGCTGGAATTAAAGGCGTGTGCCACCACCACCTGGCTGCTTCTGGAATTCTAATCCCTTTCCCTTTTCTTGTCACCTGACAATTTGCCAGTCCTTTTTCAATGGTGGGTATGAGTCCCAGGTTCTAACCTCCTGGCGCCTTCATTTCCTGGGATTTCCCATGCTTATAAGAATAAAAGCTGCCGGGCAGGCGGTGGTGGCGCACGCCTTTGATCCCAGCACTTGGGAGGCAGAGCCAGGTGGATCTCTGTGAGTTCGAGGCCAGCCTGGTCTATAGAGCGAGTTCCAGGACAGGCTCCAAAACTACACAGAGAAACCCTGTCTCAAAAAACCTAAAAAAAGAAGAAGAAGAAGAAGAAGAAGAAGAAGAAGAAGAAGAAGAAGAAGAAGAAGAAGAAAAATAAAAAGAATAAAAGCTGGTGCCAGAGAGAAGGCTCAGTGGCTACGAGCATAGGCTGCTCTTTTAAGAGGACCTGGGCTTGATTCCCAGCACCCACAAACCAGGTTACAACCATCTGTCACTCCAGCCCAGGGGATTTGTCAGGCCTACACATAAAATAAATAAAGAAAAGAAAAAAAATACTGTTAGATGAAACTTTTACATCTTTTCTCCTGTTAATGGCTCTTTCGTCAGTCTGGTTTTCAGGCCCCAGCAAAAGAACCTCTAAATATGCAAGGAAAGGTTTTTCCTCCTCTATGCACTTCTTAGTGAAAGGATTTGCACCCCAATAAGCCTCTCCACCAACTCAGCAATCCAAATCAGACCAGATCAGACCGAATTAGAAAAAGCCCTGGTTTAATGGGTAAAGCGTTCCCGGGTGATTCTCCAGCCCCCCAGAGAGGAGATGGGGACAAGAGACTGAAAACCACGTGTCTGTTTTTTGGGATACAGCTTAAATACCCTGTGGGAGTGGTCCTGAGCCTCTCTGGGGGAGGAGCTGTGTTTGGCGGGCTTTGAAGGGGTGGATTTGGGAAAAGAGATTGGGGAGGGGAGTTGAGGTGGAGCTTCCACCAGAACATTCCAGACTCTTCGGGTGTAGGGATGCCAGGGTGCCAGGGGCTGAGGTGGAGCTCCCACCAGAACACTCAGATTTTTGGTTATGTTCTTCTTATAGAAATTTTTAAATATTTATGAATTAGATAATAGAGTAAAAGATCTTCCTGGACTGGGGGTTGGCTCATCAGGTAAGGGCTGGCTGTGTGAGCATGAGGACCCAAGTTCAAATCCCCAGCACATGGATAAAAGCTGGGCTCGGAGGCAGCTGTCCTTTACTCTCAGCTCATTGGAAGGCAGAGGCAGGCAGGTCTCTGTGAGTTCAAGGCCATCTGGGTTTACACAGCAAGTTCCAAGCTGCCCAAGGCTATAGAGAGAGATCCTGTGTCAAAAAAACCAAAGCCAAAACCCCCAAACAACAACAACAGGGCACGGCAGCATGCTTCTGTAACCCCAATACTGGTGGTGTGGGCTAGCGAGACTGGCAGGTCCTAGGGGTTGGCCGTCCAGCCAGGCTAGCCAATCAGTGAGTCCGGAGTTAGTGAGAGTCTGTGGCGAGAGCTTGAGGAAGATCTGTGACGTGACCAAAAGGCTCTATATGAGCACACATGGGCAAGCACACCTATGCACACACACACACTTAAATATTTTAAAAGGTCTTCCATGTACCCTTCATTTAACCTCAATAACAATAAACTATTGATCAATCTTTTTTTTAAATTTATATTCCCCAATTCTATCCAATTATTTTGAAGTACATTCTAGATAGCATATAATTCTGTTCATGAGTATATTAATATGCATGTTGAACAAGAAGGATCTCTACCTTAATGGTGTTTTCATGCCAAACAATAATTCTTTAGTATTATATGTTAATTTTAAATGAATTTCAATGAAATTGGAGGAATTTTATTCTGCTAAGACAGCAGCACCTGGCAATGTCAATACAATTTCTAAGTCAATACTTACATTTGAAAGTGAGCCATAAATTCCACATATAGTGTTTACACATTTTAAAGAAGGTGAAGTACTGATAATTACCGTAGAAAATTTTATGAATATTTATAATATAAATTCTATTACTTTCATTGATATTTTTGCCAGCCCCTAAAGCAATGTGTATCCATGAAGTATTGAATTTTTTGTTTCAATTTTTTTTATTTTGATGATAGTATATCGTAATGAAAAACCAAAAGAACACTCTGTGGTTCATTTCATTCAAATCTCATTTGAAGGAGACCAGACTGCTGTCTAGAATGTATAGAAAATAGGCATATTTAAAAATAGATGCAGATTTGCACATGAATTTCTTTTTAATCATACTGTGTTTTTGTCTCCTCATTCCAATTTTCTCTCACTAGAATCTCATTTTTGTTGCGTATTCCACATTTGTATTTTTCTACAAGAAAAACATTGTTTAAAGATTTCAGATATACTCCAAATTATTTAAAAAGTAAACTAGTCAAACATATCTGTGTCTTCTATAAGGTTTGTTGTCGTTTGGTTTTGTTTTTGAGAGAGGGCTTTTCTCTGAGCCCAGGCTGGCTCCCAACTCTGTGTTAGCCTCGGGAATACTGTGAGTAAGGGCATGTGCTGCTCTTCTAGCCTTTTATGAGCCTTTTCTAGCTCTACTAGCACAACAAGCAAAAGACCATACCAAGTAACTGTGGTTGACACAAGAGCAAAAGTGTTTTCTAGGGGCGAGAGAGATGGCTCAGTGGTTAGGTGTGTATAATGCTCTTCCAGAGGACCCGAGTTTGGTTCCCAAGCAAGCGGCTCATAATAGTCCTTAACTTTAGATCCAGGAGAATCCATTGTTTCTAGCCTCCTGCATAAGGGCACCTGCACTCACGTGCACATACACACATACACATAATTAAAAATAATAAAAATGAAAAAAATTACAATAGCTGTTTAGAAAAACATCTTGGCGGGGCAGTGGTGGCCCATGCCTTTAACCCCACCCAGCACCTGGGAGGCAGAGGCAGGCAGATCTCTGAGTTCAAGGCCAGTCTGGTCTACAGAGCAAGTTCCAGGGCAGCCAAGTCTGCAGAGAAACCCTGTCTCGAAAAACCAAAACCAAAGCAAAACAAAACAAAGAACCAAAAGGCATCTTCCCACTATAGACCACAGTTCCTTATCTATTCCAGGGTTCTCTGCTAGTTCATTTAACACTCCTGGTGATGCTCATTATCTTGTTCAAATTAAATGTAACAACTCACGTGACATTTTAAATGGCATAGCCTATGTCAGTGGACACTGATTTGAGGTCATATTTGGTGTGTATTTAATAAAGATGATCCAGAATGTGTTATAATTTTTTAATCACTCCAAGGAATGCCAATACTATTGTCTGCCTTGAAGCCATATCCATCTAGAGACATGTTGATACGTTCTTAATAAATTTACGTGCATGTGTATTTTGATATGAAGGTCCTTCTTACGAGCAAGGAACCCTCTTGCCTGAGTGTGAGAGTACATTGCAAACAAATAATAAATGTAAGTATTAATAATACCTTATAATACAAATCTGCTACATTTTTGAAGCGCTTCCATCTGTACAATTTCTTTTGATCTTCCAAATAGCTGGGTGTTCAATAGGGTAATTAGAGACAAAAGACAGAGGTGTAGAGAGGTGAAATGATTTATTTAAAATTATGCATTTAATTAGCAAGAGAACAGGAGCCATAACAGACGAACCCAGGGTTCTCCACTCACGTCTTCCTGTGTATCACGCTATTCTTAATATTCCTGAGACAACGTGACCTGAGTGTTGGACAGGTTGTGTCTTAACATTTTTCATCTCGTAAGACCCTTTGGATTTTAGCACAGAAAATAAATATAAGGCAATGGCTATAAGGAAGCCACGTTCTCCTGCATGTCTGTTCAGCCCGCATGGGACCAGTATATTCATATTGACCAATGTTTCAGAAACCAGAGATTTATCCTCTCTCAGGGAAAGTTTCACTTGAGTAACAGAATAAATCTTTGAGAAGGCGAGGATCGCATTCTTTAACCCATTCCTAAGCAGGAAGCATGACTTTGGAAGATAAGCAGGATCTTCTAAGAGCCAGGTCTTTGGGAGTAGTCATCCCTTAGTTCTATGTAGATATTAACTTGGAGTACAAAACATGGGTGTGGAAATGAATATCACCCCCTTTTAATTAAGCAATCCAGGTTTCTTGCCGACTTCTCTGTTCAGTTTGCCTAGGCTTACTTTGATGTCACTGTTCTCCATTCACGTAGATCTGAGATCTCAAATGCTTACTAAAATCCTGCAATTTTTCTTTTCTTGACTTTTTAGTACCTTTCAATTTAGAATGTATCTTAATAGCATCTTAGATGAAATAGACTATTACAGACTGCTAAAAGTAGTTCCGTATGTGCTTTTTAAACAAGAATAATATATTACTTTTATAATGAAAGCAAATTAAAAAACCCTGTCTCAGGCCGGGCAGTGGTAGCGCACACCTTTAATCCCAGCACTCGGGAGGCAGAGGCAGGTGGATCTCTGTAAGTTCGAGGCCAGCCTGGACTACAGAGTGAGTTCTAGGAAAGGCGCAAAGCTACACAGAGAAACCCTGTCTCAAAAAACAAAAAACAAAACCAAAACCAAAAAAAAAACCCTGTCTCTGTCTCTCTCCTCTCTCTGTCTCTGTCTCTTCTCTGTCTCTCCTCTCTCTGTCTCTGTCTCTGTCTCTCTGTCTTTGTCTCTCTCTGTCTCTGTCTCTCTCTCTCTCTCACACACACACACACACACACACACACACACACACACACACACAAATAGACACAAAATGCCAGGCGTCTGCACCTTATCTCTCAGTACTGAAAGGGCCCCATTTTGTAAGGGTGCACATTTTGTAAAGTTTTATATTGGTAATGGGTTTCACAAGCCGTTACATGTCAGCCATTGGCATGGTAGTCCTGAAGTATGCCTCACAGCAATTAGCTGTGAATTACCCAGGATGTAAACACTCCTCAGAGCTAGTTCTTTGTCTTATTGTACTATAATTGCCTCTTTCCTTGATCCTCCCCCCCCCCCCCCCCGTCAGAGTGAGAGCTTTTTTAAAAAATTTATTTATGTATTTTTTTCTATATGCATTGGTGTTTTGCCTGCATGTCTGTCTGTGTGAGAGTGTTGAATCCCCCAGAATACAGACAGTACTGAGCTGCCATGTGGGTACTGGGAATTGAACCCAGGTCCTCTGAAAGAGCAGCCAATGCTCCTAACCGCTGAGCCATCTCTCCAGGCAAAGTGAGAGCTTCTTGAAGGCCAGACTGGGCTCACTCATTCCTGATCCCAGTGTCTGATACAGAGTCAAACCTATCAATAAAACAGAAGAATGAGTGAAAGGCTCCTAGGCACTCTGTATGCATTTTCAATATCATTTCTCCCTATGAAGTTTAGCAGTTGGATTCTGCAGAGCGTGTTTATTCTCTGCTATGATATGGCCTGTTGGTTTTCATTTGAGAATGGTGAAGCATGATCAAGAAATGATATTTCCAAAAAAGCATTATTATATTTTCCCCACAGGCATCTACAGCTTGAGTTTTCTGTTGTCAAATCTGTTAATCTATCTAATTATTATGTAAGTCAAGAAATACACTTTCCAGTTTGCTAATAAACTAAGTGTAGTCAGGCATTGCTTAATGACAGGAATAAGTTCTGAGAAATGTGTTGCTAGGCAATTTCAGCATTATGTCAACATCCTTGAATGTATTTACACAAATTTAAATGGCTATGACATCACTAGGTGATATGATCTTGAGGGACCACCTCTGCCCAGGCAGTCTGTCATTAACCAAGTAATAAGTACGCATTGCATGACTCTATCTTACTGAGACAAGTTGTGAATTGAGGAAGTTTGAACTATATTTAGCATTAGTTTGAATTTAATATTAATATCAAAATTGAAGAAAAAAATTGCCAGTGAAAAATTCATGTGATTTCCAAAGGTTTTGTGTGTGTGTGTGTGCGCGTGTGTGTGTGCGCGTGCGTGCGTGCGTGTGTGTGTGTGTGTGTGTGTGTGTGTGTGTGTGTGTGTGTGTGTGTTTGGCGGGGAGCTGGAGGAAGCCAGCAGACAGCATAGAATTGACTGGAGTTGGAGTTGCAGGCAGTAGTAAACTGCCTGATGTGGGTGCTGAGAACTGAATTCTGGTCCTCTGCTGGAGCAGCAAGAACTCTCCAGCCCTTCATTGGGTTTTTTAACCGTGGTATAGTTTTTATTTAGATAAGATAAGGTCTGTTTGTCGAAGGAGTCTCAGTTCCTAAATAGTCAAGGTAAAGGTTTGAACATATCTTTTTTTTTTTTTTTTTTTTTTTTTTTTTTTTTTTTTTTTTCGAGACAGGGTTTCTCTGTGTAGCTTTGCGCCTTTCCTGGAACTCACTTGGTAGCCCAGGCTGGCCTCGAACTCACAGAGATCCTCCTGGCTCTGCCTTCCAAGTGCTGGGATTAAAGGCGTGCGCCACCACCGCCTGGCTGAACATATCTTTTTAATAGGACCTGTTCCATGAATAAAAATTTAAAAAAATTGGTAACTCATGAAATGAGAGAAAAATCCTTGCAAGTCATGTATGTGGTAAAGGATGACTCTCCAGATTGTATAAACACCTATAACAACAACGGGGAAAAAGCAATGAAATTTTAAAAAGGGCAAGTGACTAAGTAGATGTTTCTCTGAAGACAAATGTCCGGCAAGCAGGTGAAAAGATGCTCCATATCACCAATCACCGTGGAAACCCAAGTCAAACCACGATGAGGTACAACCTTACCAGAAAGGATAGCTATGAGAAAACCAAAAATAAAGATAGTAAATAACAAGGGTTGGCAAGCGAAGGGAGAAATTGGAAACCTGGTTTTGCTGCTGTGGCAAGCAACATGGTAGTTCTTCAAAATATTCAACATGAAATTACCCAACAAAAGAATCCCAGGCAGCCACCTGAGCAGCATTTGAGGCTATCAGTCCTCACAACATTATTCACAGTCACTTAGAGGTAAAAACAACTCAAATGTCCATTGACAGATGAATGGACACATAAATGTGGGCTTCTGGGAAATAATTTTCAGTCTTAAAGTCATTCACCTGCTGTCTTAGTTAGGGTTTCTATCGCTGTGAAGAGACACCACGACCAGGGCAACTCTTACAAAGGAAAAACATTTCAATGGGCTGGCTTACATTTTCAGAGGTTTAGTCCATTGTTGTCATGTAGCGTGCAGGCAGACATGGTGCTGGAGAAGCAGCCAGAGTGTCCTACATCTTGGCTTGCAGGCAGCAGGAAGTGGTCTGTCTCATTGGCTGTAGCTTGAGCATACATGAGACCTCAAAGCCCACCCCCACAATGACAGACTTCCTCCAATAATACTGCATCTATTCCAACAAGGCCACACCTTCTAATAGTGCCACTCCCTTTGGGGTCATTTTCTTTCAAACCACTACATTCCACTCCCTGGCCCCCAAAGGCTTGTAGCCATATCATAATGCAAAAATGCATTCAGCCCCACTTCAAAAGTTCCCATAGTCTATTATCAAGTTCCCATAGTCTATTATCGCCTCAAACTAGTGTAAAGCTCAAAGTCTCTTCTGAGGTTCATGCAATCTCTTAACTGTAAAATCAAAATAAAAAAGCAGATCACATACTTCCAATATATAATGGCACAGGATATATATTACCATTCCAAAATGTAGGGAAGGGGGCATAGTGAGGACAATATTGGACCAAAGCAAGACCAAAAAACCAGCTGGGCAAACTCCAAAGTCTACATTTCCATGTCTGACATCGAGACACTTCAGATCTCCAACTCCTTTCAGCTTTGTTGACTACAACACACTTCTTTTTCTTGGGCTGGTTTCCACTCCCTGTTAGCAGCTTTCCTCGCATCTCCAACATATTGAGGTCTCCAAGGCAATCCAGGCTTCCCCTTCACAACTTTACACAATGGTCTCTTTGAGCCTCCATTCAGGGACACCCCTGACACATGCCTGGCCTTAGGGGCTTTCCTTAGTTGTTTCTTGTCTCTAAAGCCAGAACCATGTTGTAGATGTAACCAACCGTCTGATTAAATAAGAAACACAGAACCAATGCAAAGAAGAAAGCCAAGAGGTCAGAGCTAAGAGCAAAAACCTTACCCTTCCTCCTGCGGTGGTCCTACCTCTCTGAAAGAGAGCTACTTCCTGTGGTAAAGTCTTTATATAGACTTTCTGTTCTGGCTTCTCATTGGTTGTAAACCCAACCACATGACCGCCTCGTCACTGCCTGTCTGTACGGACCTCCAGGCCTTCTATGGTTGGTATTGAGATTAAAGGCATGTGTATCCAATGCTGGCTGTATCCCTGAACACACAGAGACTTACCTAGCTCTGCCTACCAAGTGCTGGGATTACAAGCATACGCCACCACCGCCCAGCTTTCCTATGGCTTGCTAATAGCTCTGACCCCCGGGGAACTTTATTTATTAACATACAAATAACATTTTAATACAAATAAAATATCACCATACCATGTGGCCAAAGCTGCCAAGTTCTGCTGTATGCTGGGGTTTGCCTCCTTGTTCAATTACTTCTTTACCAACTTTCTGTTTTTGATGGTTTCCTTCACTGCCTAAGCAGTCCTGGAATTTGCTCTGTAGATCAGGCTAGGCTCAAACTCAGATATCTGCCTGCCTCTGCCTTCTGAGTGCTGGAATTAAAGGTGTGCACCACCACTCTTGGCTCTAAGCTTTTCTTCAGTTCCGTTTCACAAGTTGGAAACTTAGCTGGGTGGTATCTTGCCCTGAGGCCACCACTCCTTTTATTCCAGTTCTTAATCTGTTTATTTCCTTGAACACAGGATTTAGCTCTAATCCACTTCCTGGTGCCCCTTTTCTCAGTCTGTAAATTGTGTATTTTCCCTTGCTCAGCTTGCTCCTTTTCATTATAAATCTTAATTAGAGTTAACACTAATCATCACACAACAGAGTCTATACTAGGCTCTTTTGAGATTTATTCTACAAATGGAATTAATCCAAAACTTTTCAGTTTAGCCTCAGGCAGACTTTTTGGACAAGGGCAAAAAAAGATATTCTTCACCAAAATATCACAAGATCGGTCTCTAGGCCGAGTACTAACATTCTTCTCTGAAACATCTTGATCCAGGCCCCCACAGTTCAAATCACACTCAGCACCACTGTCTTCCATGTTTCTACTAGGAGGGCCCATTAAGTAGCACTTAAAGTATTCCACTGCTTTCCTAACCCAAACTCCCAAAGTCCATATTATTCTAAACAAAAACATGGTCAGGCCTATCACAGCAATCCCCCCAGTCCCTGGTACCAACTTCTGTCTTAGTTCTATTGCTGTGAAGAGATACCATGATCATAGCAACTCTTAAAAAGGAAAAACATTTCATTGCATGCAGATAGACACGGTGTGGAGACGAGAGTCTTTACGTCTACCTGCTGTCCTAGATATTCTAGAGGATGAGGCAGAAGAATTGCTTAAGTCCTGTATTTGAGGCCATTTTGGACAACATAGCAAGACCCTAGCGTCCCCTAAAATTAAAAATAAGAGGAAATGTTAACACATCCTTCAACAAGGATCGACTGTGATGTTGTTATGCCATGTCAAGTAGACAAAAAAAAAAAAAAGCAGAAATACCTAGAGTGGTCAAATCATGGATATAGATGGTGGGATGGAGGTGTATTGGGGCTAAGGGAATCCGGTGGAATGCTCAGTGGGTGGAGACTTTGAGTCTGGGAAGATGGAGTCTTGGAGATGGTTGCGTTACAGTGTTGGCAGTATTTACTACCCCTGCTCCTAAAGACATGAAAACAGATTTTTACATTCTGTTTTACCACAATAAATGATGGTTAATAGTTGCATAGGGTTTTAGAATTTGCAAAGTACTTGTGGCTTGTATTGTCCTGTTTGTTCCCCACAGTAACTGAGAGGTAGTTAGGGAAATTATTATTTCATTATGCAGATGAGCAATTGATATCTCTTTTAGTGTAAGTGGACTGCCAAGAAACACGACGATACAAAGGGACAGAGTCAAAATTAGAATTAGCACCCAAGACTCCTCCCCACGTCCCAACAGGATCTTGCTGTGTAGTCCAGGCTGGCCTCTGGCCTCAGCCTCCTGAGAGCTGAAATTATCAGTATGAGCGCAGAGGGCTACTGGGCGCCGACAATGCACACTGACTCGGATTGATTAGCTGATGCCCTGCCTTTTGCTTGGACTGCATGCATGAAGCCAGATTCCAAAGAACAATCTTGAAAGGGCTTTCTGAAAGACACGGGCAAAACAGCAGGCACAGAGATCATTAACCAGGATCCCTTTCCCCATCACAATAACGTTATGAAAAGCCTAATAAAGACGAGACTGAAACAGCATCTAGGAAACGCTCCGCAGCCACACCGATTCCTCATCGTGGCTCCAGCTCCTCTTAAACAAGTTTTAGCGATGCCATCTTGCTGGACTGGCATTTGGATTTCGTCAAAGACTTTTCAGAATTCATCTGTAGGCTGTAAGATAACTCTTGAGAATGTTTACATCGCTGAGTTTTACAGTTGCCACATAATGTAATTTGATCAATGCCTGATAGCTTCTTTGAAAAAGTTGTAATTAAAAAAAAATATAGCAATAGGAGGAATAACAAACAGACTTTTTTTTTCTTTTTACATCAGAGAACAGTGTTTGCATTATCAATTAACTTTCATAAAAATCTTTCCAGTTAATTAATTACAGCTAAGAATGAGACGGGGTTGTAAAGCTAGTATGGCGCAGGGAACGCAGCCGGCTGTTCTTTGAACGTGGAACACTGTTTTCTTTCCTAAGTATCCGACCGTCCCAAAGCACATTCACATGCGTCCTAATCATTGTTGACGGACTGCGGACGGAGGGAGGGAAGTGTCTGGTGTGTGATACTAGTGCATCCTAGTGCATCCAGGTTCATTTTTATGGCAGGCTGAGAGCTGAAATTTTGTGGTGGCACATGTTATTTATTTATTTTAGAAATTTAAAATGTAATAGTCACACAAAGACAAAAAAGAACTTTGAATTTTCCTTAGACTTTAAAAGGACTTTAAAGCAAAGGCAGGCAGATCTAAGTGATTTGAGGCCAGTCTGGTCTAATTACTGAATTCCTAGGCCTACATGGTAAGACCCTGTCTAAAAATAAACAAAAACAAACAAACAAAAACCAGACAGACAGACAGACAGATAAAACCAAACCAAACCTAAACACCCTGTTTTAAAATATCCTTGGACCTTTTTTTTTAAAGTCTACATTTTATTTTTTATTTATCTGTATGTGTGTGTCTACATGTGTGTGCACACATACCTGAAGAGACCCCCCCCACTCCGCTCCCCCCTGGCAGAGGAGGATGTTGCTCCCTTGGAGTTGGAGTTATAGGTAGTTGTGATTTACCCTATATGGTTGCTGGGAACTGAACTCTGGTCCTCTGCAAGAGCAGCAAGTGCTCTTAACCACTGATCCATCTCTCCCTCTCCTTCTGCATTTTCTAAATAAGCTTGTCTTACATCTATAATGGAATAAAAGAAATTTTATTTTAAAATAGTGATAATTAAAGAACAAGGATATAGATCCACATTAGAGTGCTTGCCTGGTAAGTGCAAGGTATGTTTCTGACCCCCCCTATCCTCCCACCCCGCCCCCCACCCTCCCTACTCCCCTGGCACTACAAAGTAAATAGATAAATAAATAAATAAATAAATAAATAAATAAATAATAAAATAACGATGGAGAACAATGTAGGCCAGATGTGTTAGTCAGCTTTTGCTACTGGAACAAATCCCCGAGACGAATCAATTCAGAGGACGAAAGGTTTATTTTGTTTAAATCCACGGTTGGTTGGTCCAGTTGTTCTGAGCTGCTGAAGTTCAATCGTACATCATGACACAAGCATCTGTGGAAGATGCCTGTTCCTACCCTCGTGTGGTGGGGAACAGACAAAAAGGAAGAGGCCAGGGCTCCAACAGCCCTTCCAAGAGCATGCTATGACCTAAGTCCTCTCCATAGGCCTACCTAGGCAAAGTTCTGCCAGCTCCTGGTAGGCCCATGAGCCTCCATTACTGCATAGAGTACAGGAGGCCTCTACTTAAGAGCCTCTCGGACCAATCTGGGCTGGATTCATTTTGTTTCCTAACACAGGTCCTGGTCCATGAAAAATACTCATTTACTATTTCTAAGTGAATAATTCTTCAGCAATAAAAAGCATTTTTTTTTTTTTTTTTACTTAGCAACGTAAAAGCAAAAAGTTGGTTTTTATGTCTTGTTTTGAGACGGGGGGCAGAATCTCACTAAACAGCCCTGGCTGGCTTAGAACTTGCTATAGAGACCAGGCCGGCCTAGACCTCACAGAGATCCAGCTGCCTTTGCCTCCTGAGGCCTAGGATTAAATGAAGCCCAACAGATAAAAGTAATTTTTTTTTTTCCGAGAAGGTTTTCTCAGATAGCGAATATCTGACTTTGAATTTGATCAGAAACACAGCAAAAGAATTATTCAGGACCATGCCACTGGAGAGACGGCACATCCCATGTGCCACAGAACAGGATACCAGACACCACCTGTCCCGGAACCATGCCTTTGCCCAGGAGACATTCTGGCTTTCTGATTGCTTTTCCCATAAACTAAGACTATTGATACGTGAAGAATATCTCAATTTTTATTTGTTTGTTTCCAGTCGGCACCTGTAAGACCAGTTAATTGGGGAAGTAGAAAAGAGTAGTGATCTTTCATCACTGTTAGAATGAAAAATGCCTCGATTGTTTTCCTATTTCTAAATTACCTTTTTTCCACCAATGCCGGTCAATGGCCACACATTAGATACACAAAAACCATTCAGTCATCCTTAAAGACCAGTATTAGCCCAGTAATCCTCACCTACAGACCAGTGACTGCAGGCAGAGCCCACAGCGGTTGTTTGGAGGGGGTAGAGAGGTGTGGCAGAGTTACTGAAAAGCCACACGTTTGCCAGAAAGAGTGTGGGAGAAGGGGAGTCCGCGAAGAAAGCCTCCTTTCTGGCTCTTTGGTACTCTGGTCAGGGGTCGCTGGTAAAATTAGATGGTAGGGCTGGCAAGATGGCTCAGTGGATGAAGGGGCTTGCTGCTAACGCCTGGCAACCTGAGTTTGCTCACCGGGACCCACACGGTGGAAAGAAAGAACTGACTTCTCTCCATGTGTATCTGTGGCTCACACATGTGCACATGAAAGTACACAGGCCCAATGAATAAATAAGATTGGTACTAAAAAATGTACTTGATCAGCCCGGCGGCGGTGGTGACACACGCCTTTAATCCCAGCACTTGGGAGGCAGAGGCAGGTGGATCTCTGTGAGTTTGAGGACAGCCTGGGCTACAGAGTGAGTTCCAGGACAGCCAAGGCTATATAGAGAATCCCTGTCTTGAAAAACAAAAACAAAAAAAACAAAAAAAACAAAAAACAACAACAACAACAAAAAAAAACAACCCCAAAACCAAAACATATTTGATCATTTTGCATTCTTTTTAAAGTGATGTCATTTACATTTTCTTCTTTGAGTATCACCCAGGACATGTAAGGTGATAAAGGGCGTTATCTACAGTTCAGGGACGGAGCTCACAAAACAGAAAGAAAAAAGGTGATTTCCTAAAATCACTGACAACTCAGGTGGCTGTTTAGTGCTCCCTCCACCGGACTCTCCTTCCAGCTGTCTTCTGCTGGCTGCAGAGTTCTTTGTTTTTGTATTTTTGGGGGAGTGGGGTGGGGGGGTGTCTTTTGGTTTTAATTGTTTATGCACAGGGATAACCAGAAACGTTTAGGTGGAAGTGATAAAGAGTGTCTGCACTGAACAGCACTGAGGGTGGTTCAAAGAAGAGGACAAAGGGAAAAAAAATAATAAACTGGGCATAGTGGTACATGGCTGTAATCCTGGCACTGGGGTAGTGGAGGCCAGAAGACCAGGAGCTCAGGGACATTCTGGCCACATGCAGTCAAGACTAGTCGAGGCCTCATGAGACGTAGTTTCAAAACAAACAAACAAACAAACAGTTATATGAAGCGGTATAAAAAAGTCTTTGTTCTCTGAATTATAAATAAAAACATTAAACAATATCACAAGTAAAGAACACGAGGCTATAGAGGTGTGTGCGCAAGAGCTGCTGAGGAGGCGTGGCGGGTGAAGGTGCTTGCCACCAAGCCTCCTAATGACTTGAGTTTGATCCCCAGGACCCACATGGAAAGAAAGAATTAGCTTCCATGAGTTTTTATGAGATCCCCACATTAGTGTCGTGGAACGTATTTGCACATATGCATAAATAAATAAACGTAATCTTAAAAAGTGTACGTGCTCGCCGGGCGGTGGTGGCGCACGCCTTTAATCCCAGCACTTGGGAGGCAGAGCCAGGCGGATCTCTGTGAGTTCGAGGCCAGCCTGGGCTACCAAGTGAGTTCCAGGAAAGGCGCAAAGCTACACAGAGAAACCCTGTCTCGAAAAACCAAAAAAAAAAAAAAAAGTGTATGTGCTCAAAACATAGCTTTTTATTCATTTCACTTTGCTGAAACTATTTGTAAGCGCTGGAGTGGAGACAGACAATTCACTAGTCAGGAGCAGAAGTGTGTGGCTTCTTTACGTTTGCCAGCACCCTGCAGTCTGCATGGCACGGCATTGACTGGGGGCTGGAGTTCACGGCAGGCAACCGGTCTAGTATGTGTGCATACATGCTCCAGACTGATGCTCCGCTATACTGCAGCTAGCTGACAGTTCGTGATTGCTGTTCTGCCTCACAGAGCAGTCACATTCGACTGTTGCTCACTATGGCTCACCCTATCCTTGTGCCAGGGTGAAGTTTCCTCCCAGGTATCTTTTAGGGAGCAGGGCAAAGCTTTCTTCTCATTTTAGCTTACCTTTGGATCTGTCCAACATGGTCCCCTGCCGCTGCCAGGAATTCATTCTCAAAGGGTGGTCATAATACTTGTGTCTGTCTACTTTGCCTTTTACTATTTTCTACACTCACACACACACACACACACACACACACCCGCCAGTCACTTCAGACAGCTTGAGATTTCTCTTTTTCGGGCTTCTAGTGAAAAAACTCTGTGATGTGTTTGATTTGACAGTCCATCTCTCCTGATGTAGTCATTACAATTATATACCGTATTCTCAAAGTTTGGCTTACGAAGCTGTTTTTCATTCTCTCTCTCTCTCTCTCTCTCTCTCTCTCTCTCTCTCTCTCTCTCTCTGTCTGTCTCTCTCTGTCTCTGTCTGTCTGCCTGCCTGTCTGTCTGTCTGTCTGTCTGTCTCTCTGTCTCTGTCTCTGTCTCTGTCTCTCTCTCTCTCTGTCTCTCTCTCTCTCTCTTTTCAGACAGGATCTTGTGATGTAGTCAGCGTAGATTGACTCTACTCTTGCCTTAGACTTCTGAATGTTGAAATTATGGCTATGGCTTGGTTTCAATTTCTCTCCTTTTGTGTTTTTGAGAAACTGTCTTAACCTTCTGTGTCACTGATGAACTTGAAGAATGAACTGAACTTCTGACCCTCCTGCCTCCACCTCCCAAGTATTAAGATTACAGGTGTGCACTACCATATCTGGCTTCAAAATTCTTAACGTTTGCTCAAAATTCTCAGTTTTGAAGTAAAAAGCCGAATATAGGCTGTTTCCCACTCTTTTCTTTCTTGCCCTAATAATCCTAATTATCTGAGGAAAAGAATGCTTTATACAGAATGAGGAATGGGGGCACACACACACACACACACACACACACACACACACACAGCGTGCAAGAGAAAAAAATCACAGTAATATAGTTTAAAAAATGCCTTCCTCCTTATATATGCATGGAAAAACAATCTGGAAAAATACACACCAAAAATGTTAATAATGGTTCTCTTTGAGTGGGCTTTTCAAGTTATTTTATTCATATCCTTTTATATTTTCTTAATCCAAACAAATTACACATGCATTGTTTTCATCTAGAAGAAAGTCAATACAATATCCTTTGGCGGGAGTGAAGTGGTAGGGACAGGATAAGTAGGGGCAGGGAGTACACACAAAAAATACATTTAAAATATCTCAAGACTGAACCCCCAATTAATTGCTAAATCAGTAATTCAGCTGAGATTATAATGAATAGCCACTGAGTAGCATTTTATTTTCTTCTTTGAGTTATAATTCTTTTTTTTTTTTTTTTCCCGAGACAGGGTTTCTCTGTGTAGCTTTGCGCCTTTTCCTGGAACTCACTTGGTAGCCCAGGCTGGCCTCGAACTCACAGAGATCCGCCTGGCTCTGCCTCCCGAGTGCTGGGATTAAAGGCGTGCACCACCACCACCCAACGAGTTATAATTCTTATACGATACAATTTACCCCTTTTAAGTATCTATTTCAATGGTTTCTGGTAAAGCCATGGAGCTGTGATCCATTATCAGTATATAATTCTAAAACTTTTTCAGAACCTCCAAGAGAAGCTCATTAGTCATCCCTCTTTGCAGTAGTTTGAAAGAAAATGGCCCCCCAAAAGGAGTGGCACTATTAAGAGGTGTGGCCTTGTAGGGGTAGGTGTGGTCTTATTGGAAGAAGCGTGTCTCTGTGGAGACAGGCTTTGAGGTTTCAGAGATGTTCAAGCTTCGCTCAGTGAGACAGAACATTTCCTGTTGCCTTCTGAGCAAGAGGTAGCCAGGGCCTTGTCTGCCTGCACACCGCCATGCTCCCCGCCATGATGATAATGGACTCAACCTCTGAAACTGTAAGCCAGCCACCATGATGAAATGTTTTCCATATAAGAGTTGCTGTGGTCATGGTGTCTCTTTATAGCAATAGAAACCCTGACTAAGACGCTCTCCCCACAGCCCCTAGCAACCCCTAACCCGTTCTGTTTCTATGGCACTGCCTATTTTCAGCCACCGGTGCTGATTTCTTTCACTTAGTGTTATGTTTTCAAGGTTTTCCATGTTGAATCACATTTGTCTTGATCCCCCTTTCTGAACAGCCTTTCCCTCGGTGCTGCAACCACGCTGACCCTGTCCCTTGCCTTCTGCTGCTCATGCACAGGTTACAGAAACAGACTACTGCTGGCCCCAGCATGCTAGTATCTGCCTTGGGATAGGCTCTAGTGCACGGAACACTAATTGACCATCAAAAGTCACATTCGGCTTTTTGATAGATTATTGTGGTGGGGGAGTAGGGATAAAAGCTGGTTAGGGCTGGGCGGTGGTGGCGCAAGCCTTTAATCCCAGCACTTGGGAGGCAGAGGCAGGCGGATCTCTGTGAGTTCGAGGCCAGCCTGGGCTACAGAGTGAGTTTCAGGAAAGGCTCCAAAGATACACAGAGAAACCCTGTCTCGAAAAAAACCAAACCCCCCCCCCCCCAAAAAAAAAAAGCAGGTTAGGCCAATGACTTAGTGGTCTTGGGATCTGAGGTTGATATTCTGTAGGGAACACAGTAGAAGTGTCTTCTGAGGACTGAAGGTTGTTGATGGAGTAAACACGTTTGGGGATGGGATTCAGATTCCACATTTTGTTTCAGATAATAAACTTTCTTGGGTGGACATTAATAACATCGGACAAGTTAAATGTATCTATCTTCTTTTTAAAACTACATTTTATTGTGTGTACATGCACATGTGCGGAGGTGCGGGCCTGCGTGGGGAGGTGGGAGGACAATTTTTGGGTGTTTGGTTCTCTTTTTCCACCCTGTGGTTTCTAGGTGTGAAAAATGTTTCATTTTCCTTTGTTATAGGTAGCTAGTCAGTCAAGGGCCAATATTGCACAAATCCCCTCCACCTTGTAAAACCTTTATGTAAACCTTTTTATCTCTTACACCAGGTAAAACTTCTGTTGATGACACACCCTACTCACCACCCACCCCACACACCTAGAACTTGACCCTGGAGGGGTAGACTTGCTGTGGGATGGGCTGTATGGCAAATGTGTTGCTCTGATTGGTTAGTAAATAAAACACTGATTGGCCAGTAGTCAGGCAGGAGGAAGTATAGGCGGGACAAGGAGGAGAAGAATTCGGGGAAGTGGAAGGCTGAGTCAGAGACACTGCCAGCCGCAGCATGTGAAGATGCCGGTAAGCCACGAGCCACATGGCAAGGTATAAATTTATAGAAATGGATTAATTTAAGATGTAAGAACTAGATAGCTAGAAGCCTGAGCCATTAAGCCAAACAGTTTAAGCAATATAAGTCTCTGTGTTTACTTGGTTGGGTCTGAGCGGCTGTGGGACTGGCGGGTGACAGAGATTCATCCTGACTGTGGGCAAGGCAGGAAAACTAGCTACATAGACTCCCCCTTTCCTCCACTTCCTTTGCACCAATTCTTTGTAAATGAGCCTGTTTCAAAAGATTGTGAGGTCATCCAGCCAGTGGTGAAAAGACCCAGTTACCACCTGCTGTCAACAAAAACCGAGTACACTCCCTGCTGGGTCCTCATGGCCTGGTTTGGGTTCCGGTGGGCCCCTTGTGCAAAAGAAGTGGCCTTGCTGAGACATTTCCCCTTCGTTTTTTTTGTGGCTTTGTGGGACACCATGATTATCCTTTTCCAATACAAGAATCAAACCCAGGTTCTTGGGCTTGGAGTAAGTGCCTGTCTGCTGAGCCGTCCTACCGTCTCTCTTTTTGAGTCTTTCTTCTTTTATCATGTTTGTTGATATACTCGTAGATAGTGGTTATGCCTTCGAGTAAGAAATTAAATAAGGCCGGGCGGTGGTGTCGCATGCCTTTAATCCCAGCGCTCGGGAGGCAGAGGCAGGTGGATCTCGGTGAGTTCAAGGCCAGCCTGGTCTACAAAGCGAGTTCCAGGAAAGGTGCAAAGCTACACAGAGAAACCCTGTCTCGAAAAACCAAAAAAAAAAAAAAATAATAATAACAACAACAACAACAAAAAGAAATTAAATAAGACTAGGACTCTCTATCTTGTACTTGCCTGTACACCTACATTATAAACGGCTGTCAGATCACCTCTCTGTCAATATTCTATACTCTTTTGGGGGTCGTTGATGGGGTTATTTGAATTTCCGATCAGAGTTTTGACCCACAATGTCTTAGTCAGTTTGGACTGCTATAACGTTCTGGAGGCCAGAAGTCCAAATTAAAAGTAGCAAAAAATTAAGTATCTGCTGAGGACCTCTTGGTGTGCTGACTGCTACCATCCTACAAATATCCCCAGATTTGAGGATGGGGAGCAGAGAGAAACTGTATCCATAATGAGTGCTCAAGCCTAATGAACTAATCGAACCATAGTTAGTTCCTGAGCACCCTTCCTTCAAAAACTATCACATTGGGGGTTAGGACTTCCACACAGGAATTTTGAGCCCATAACACAGTCCTTGGATTGAGAACCCTTGAGTAGGAAGCATCCCGTTTATTAAGTACAAGAGTTTCAGGACTACATTCTTTTGCTCTGAGGGACTGTGTAGGAGGAGATCACAGTCTCTGTCATCCTGATGAGCTAAAGAGGAAGAAATATAAGGGAAACCGGAAGGGTGAGAGTTTTGACATGGCCCACTGAGGTCCTGCTCTAAGACTGGCAGAGGATTTCATCCTTCCCATCCCTGAGAGCTCATGGAGAAGAGGAAGCGTTAGTTCTTAAGCGCAGAAAAAGCCCGGATAAATGGTGAATGCCTCCAGCCAGATTCACAAGTAAACTAGGGTAGTAAACTCAAGGTCAGAAAGAAGGGAGTCAACTCCAGGAGTTAGGGAGGAAGTCAGCTACTTGAGCTGCAGGTCTTTCTCAATTGACAGTTTTTAAGTCCATTTTTTCCACTTCCGGAATCTGGAGACGCTCAGGCCTGTTCATCTTTAAAGGACCATGTACGTTAAGCATTTGTTTGCACTCTTACAGGGGAACACAGGCATTTTCTCAAATTATTAAAGAAAACAAAGGTGAGCTGTTTTCTTGGGGTTCACTTTAATTGTCCCTCCCCTCCAGGAGTAGCTAGAAATCGAGTCGAAAGCGTCCTTCTTCATTTTACCTCAGAGAAGCATACAGGATTTATGTCATTTGCAGGGGATGCAGGCTGGGACCAAACATCAATGACCTTGTCCTGAATGTTGAGTGTAGACGATACCAGGGCAAGGCACAGCAGCACAGGAAACTAATGGGCTTTTATGTCAAGAGGGGGCTATTTTTAATTTGTCAGTCATTATTTTTAGTATGAATAAATAAAGTAGTGTGCATCAATTTAAAAATCAACTTTATTCTTAGAAGGGTTGCCAGGGAAAGCTGTAATCTATATTTTGTTAAATTTGCTATTTTTTTCAACGTTTGAAACTAAGGCTCTCTATAGAGGCCAGGCAAGCTCGCTCCCACCCGGATGCATCACCAGCCTTTGGTGGCCATTCTTCAGTCTTCACATGACCTGACTGATTTGTTTGCCAATAGCTGCTGCTGCTCCTTCTTCCTCCTCCTTTCCTCATCTTCCTCTTCTTCTTCCTCCTTCTCCTCTTCTTCTTCTTTTTTATAAGCAGGGCTTTTCTATGTAGCCCAGGCTGGGTTTGACCTCTGGATTTTCCTACCTCTGCCTCAAGAATACTAGGATTACAGGTGTACTCCACCAACACTGCTTGTTACTAACTTCTTGAAAAAAATTATTATTATTTTTATTTTGCTTTGGAAACTTCCCCATTTCCTGTTTTCCTCTTACTTTATTTTCTTGTTAACATTTTTTTCTCAAAAAAATTTTTTTCATGCAATACATTCTGATTATGTTTTCTCTTACCCCAATTCTTCCTGTGTCCTCCCCACCTCTCTCCTCGCCACACTTTGTTCTTTATCTCTCTTTAAAAGAAACAAATAAATAGAAACAACATTTTGAAAAAAGCTTCTACAAAAATGCAAACATGGAAATCAAAATAATCAAAAGACTAATAAAACAAAACCAAAAAGAAGCCAAAATGAAAAAAAAGATAGAAAAATATCACTGAATTAATTTTGTTTTGACCAACTACTCCTGAGCATGGCACCTGCCCTGATGTAACTAGAGTTTTCCTGCCTGGCCCACAGTCAGGACAAATCTCTCTCACCCACCAGTCCCACAGCCGTTCAGACCCAACCAAGTAAACACAGAGACTTATATTGCTTACAAACTGTATGGCTGTGGCAGGCTTCTTGCTAACTGTTCTTATATCTTAAATTAATTCATTTCTATAAATCTATACCTTGCCACGTGGCTCGTGGCTTACCAGCATCTTCACATGCTGCTTGTCATGGCGGCGGCTGGCAGTGAGTCCTTCTGCCTTCCTGTTCTTTCTTTTCTCCTGTCTGTTAGTCCTGCCTATACTTCCTGCCTAGCCACTGGCCAATCAGTGTTTTATTTATTGACCAATCAGAGCAATTTGACATACAGACCATCCCACAGCACCCTGAAGTGGTGGTTAATACACTTAGTGATTTTAATCATTAATGAATTAAGTATGGTTAATATTTATTGTGGGAGAAAACTAACTTTTCCTTTGCCATCAGGCGTCAATTGCAGATAGCTTCTTGGTTAGGGGTGGGACTGTGTCCACATTAAGACTTAATTTTATTTGTATGTATGTGTGTCCATCTGTGTGAGTGTGTGTGAGTGTGTGAGTGTGTGTGAGTGCATGTGCTTGTGGGGGCCAGAAGATCCCCTGGAGCTGTACTTACAGTGAGTTGTGAACCACTTCATTCATGTGGGTGCTGTCAACTGAAGTTGGGTCCTCTAGAAAAACAGGAAGTTCTCTTAAAACGATGAGCCATCTCTCCACCCCTTTCTACTTATGATTCCTCTCCATCTCTCCAAGTCTAAATATTAAATATTTTTCTAGAAATAATGATTCCAATTCCCTTCCCCCAAAATTTCTAGGTTTTTTTGTTTGTTTTAGATGTGTGCCCTTGTGCCCCTCAGGTACTATTGACTTTTTTTTTTCTAAGATAATCTTGCTATGTAGCCCAGGTTGGCCTCAAGCATGCATCCTTCCTACCTCTGCTGCCCTGGAGTTGGGGTTACAACAGGAGTACTGTACCATGTGCAGATTGTTGTTACTTACTTCTCTGTCGGTCTGTCTGTCTATCTGTCTGTCTGTCTGTCCCTCTGTCCATCTGTCCGTCTATCTATCTACCTATCTTATCTATCTATCTATCTATCTATCTATCTATCTATCTATCTATCGTCTATCCATCTTCTATCTATCTGTCTATCTATCTATCATCTATCTACCTATCTTATCTATCTATCTATCTATCTATCTATCTATCTATCATCTATCCATCTTCTATCTATCTGTCTATCTATCATCTATCTATCTATCTATCTATCTATCTATCTATCTATCTATCTATCTATCTATCATCTATCTATCTATCTACTTAGAAGCAGGGTCTCACTGTGTAGCTCTGGCTAGCCTATAACTCACTATGTAGACCAGGTTGGCTTCGAACTCAGAGATTTCCTGCCTCTGACTCCCAGGTGCTATTTTTTTTTAAGTTCCTTTGGAGGGCTGGGCATATAGCTCATTGGTGGAGCAATGACCTAGCAAGTGCAAGGCCCTGGATTCCATACAGAGTCTCATGAAAAGCACAAAACAAGACAAAACCGAGACTGTCTTTAGGTGATTCTCAGGAGTAGCCATTTCTAAGGTCTCTGTTGACAGCATCTACTTGGACAGCCTCTAATAAGCTCTCAGACTTAATTGCACCACCTGCTCCCTACCCTAACCTCCTCCCCCAGTTCCCTCCTAATCCCTGGTGGAATGAGTCATTGACTATTTCTCTCCATTGCAAACCCAAACCCTCCACAAACCCTGTCGGCTCCAGGCTCTCTCCAGAATCTGAGTCTGACTACGTCACGGCTGCTCACCAGGCCGGAGGGAGCCGGCATCGTCTCACTGGGCAGAGCTTCCATCGCCTCCTGCGTGGACGGCAGAAACAGCCTGTTGATCTCTCTCGGCCCTTGCCCTTGTCCAGTTTTAATCATACTTAAAACAGACCACATTATAGCTGTGTGGAATCCTCTCCTGCCTCCTCTCACCCAGAACAAACCTCAAAGCCTCACAGCAGCCCACAGGACCACACCGTCTGTCTGTCCATACTCACGGGCTCATCTCTCTCTGAAGTCTCTGAGGCTTTTTCTGGTGAACTTGTCCAAGACCACAGAGTAGTAACCGCCAGAGATGGGTTCCAATTCACCTCTGATTCTAATCTGGTGCTTTTATTATTGTACCTTGTGACTTTTATACACTAACTAGCATGAATGCATGCATTAATTCATTCATTCAAAAATCTCTGTGCTGCTGGAGAGATGACTCAGTGGTTAAAAGTGTTTGCTACTCTTCCAGAGAGCTGGAGTTCAGTTCCCAGCAACCATGCCAGGTAGCTTGCAACTGTCTGTAACTTCAGCTCCAGGGGATAGAGTTCCTCTTCTGGCCTCCCTGGTCACCTGCTTACATGGGGCACACTCACCCAGACACATAAAATAAAAATATAAATAAATCTAAAAAGTCAGTGCCATGCTAAGGATACAGTAGCTAACAAGACAACTGTTGTAGAATATTATTTTAAGATGTGTTACATTTGTTTATGCTGTGGAACATTTGTTTAATGATGCAAAGATGTGTTACATTCTTTTATGTTGCATTTGTTTAACTCTGTGTTACTGTGCCTGTCTAAAACACCTGATGATCTAATAAAGAGCTGAACAGCCAATAACAAGGCAGGAGAAAGAATAGGTGGGCCTGGAAGGCAGGGAGAATAAATAGGAGGAGAAATCTGGGAGGAAAAGAAGAAAGAGCAAGGGAACAAGGAGACTAGGGGCCAGGATGCTAGGGGCCAGCCACCCAGCCACCCAGCCACCCAGCCACCCAGCCCCACAGCCAGCCACAGAGTAAGAGTGAAAGTAAGATTTACAGAAGTAAGAGAAAGGTAAAAACCCAGAGGCAAAAGGTAGATGGGATAATTTAAGTTAAGAAAAGCTGGCTAGAAACAACCCAAGCTAACGCCAGGTATTTATAATTAAGAATAAGCCTCTGTGTGTGATTTGTTTGGCAGGGCCCCCAAAAGAGCAAAAACAACCAGCTACAGACAAAGGCCTTGAGTTTTGTGGTATTTATATTCTAATTAGAGACAAAACCAACAAACACATTCAAAGCATAGTGTATTCAATGATGTTAGCGCTACTGAGAAAAAAAATAAAGCAAGATAAGAGAGAGGGAGGAAATGGGGAGTGGATGTTGCTCTTTTGTTAATTGATGGCGCTTGGGAAGACCTTGAAGAAAACATTTGAGCAGAGACTTGAGCGGAAGAATAGAGAAGTGTGGGAATAAGCTGTAGGGGCAGAGAAGGAGAAATCCCCCCCCCTGTCTCTCTGTCTCTGTTTCTCTCTGTCTCTCTCTCTCCTGAAACAGTTTCTTATATGATGCAGCCCAGGGTAGCCTTAACCTTGTCATCCTCCTGTCTCAGTCTCAGGAGTCCTGGCCTGGGTGGGCACCACCGCTGTGAATTGTTTTCCGTTGTGAGTACCATCATACTGAAGAATCTCTAAATGACAGTGACTCGTGGTCTCTTTTAATATTTTTAGAAATGGTATGAACAGGTTGCTCTTGCTCAGGTGTGCCTGTGTCCAGACAGCTGGTAGGAGCTGAAGCACGTGACTAGAGCGAAGTCTCTCTGGCCTATGGGAGCACACATCAAACGTCTAAGGACATGGGCCCTGCTGCATGTCTTATTTGTGTGATCTAGGACAATTTCCTCCTTTATGTTAAGTCCTAATTCCCAAAACTATAATATAGATAGAGGTGACATCAGGATTTGATTATTTTTTAAGACGCATTTTAAAAATTGTATGTATGTGTGTGTGTTGGTGCTGAGTATGTGCACAGTAGGGTGGGTGTCTGTGGAGGCCGAGGATTCCCCCCTGGAGCTGGAGATGTGAGTGCTGAGAACAAATTCCAGTCTCTGCCAGAGCTCAGGGCTCTACATAGCTGAGCTTTTGCTCCAGTCCAGGATTTCTACTTTCAACCACTTATACATCTGTGTTTTGTGTTCTGTTTAATTGTTCATATCAATTGTTAATTATGCTCAATATCATCCTTACATATACATAATTACCTCATGGGAACCACTGTGATTATTAAGATGAGTACTCTTTAAATGTTATAGTTATTATCATTAGAGTTATCATTATCAGTATAAAGAAGGGACTGCAAATGATGAACTGTATGTTAAACTCAGGCTTTCCTCTTTTTTTTTTTTTTTTTTGGGTTTTTCGAGACAGGGTTTCTCTGTGTAGCTTTGCGCCTTTCCTGGAACTCACTTGGTAGCCCAAGCTGGCCTCGAACTCACAGAGATCCACCTGGCTCTGCCTCCCGAGTGCTGGGATTAAAGGCGTGCGCCACCACCGCCTGGCAGTTTTTGGTTTTTGAAGACAGGGTCTCTCTGTGTAGCCCTGGTTGTCTTGGAACTCACTATGTAGACCAGGCTGGCCTTGAACTCACAGAGATCTGCCTGCCTCTGCCTCCCGAGTGCTGGGATTCAAGACGTGCACTGCCCCTTCCTAACTCAAAACAGAACTCTTGCCTCAAACGGAATAAGGGATCCTTTATTCTGGATCCACTTATGAGTGACAGGGGCTGAGGAATACAGATTCAGAGCGCTCCAAATATTGTGTGACAGTGGATAAAACTGCATGGAATTTTTACAGTAATATCACAAAGACCACTCTAAATCAAGGCCTTTTCCAAGTACCTTGGTAGGAAACAGCAGGCAGGATGGTTACAGAAAAGCAGGGAGTGTCTGCTGTAGACTTCAGATGCTATCAGATGCTATCCTCTTAGCCTTTGGGTTGGTGGAGCTAAGGGATCTCTGTTTGTACTTTTCCAACAGGGATTTGATCTGATAGTCACACGGCTGTTAGATCAAACACCAAGGTGGGCAATGCACGCCTATTATGAAGGCTGAAGGTAGCCTAAGATCTTTGGACAGCTCTCCTCCTCAATCACAGAAGTTCCGATCGTCAGTCAGCCATGTAGACTTGGTAATGCAGGTGTGGCTTTTCTTCTGGGAACTTCAGTTCCGTGCACACTTACATACATTCCCATGTGTGTGTTTTTGCCTTGTCCCCTGTCTCCTATCCAGGGTTGGCCTTTGCTTCTCAGTGCTGGGTCAGGACATGGAACAGAGGAGTGTTTCTAGGGAAGGCAGAAGGAGGATGCATTTTCCCTGCCTCAGTGGGTGGATTCAGGATGAGACATTATTCACGGCATCTGAGTCCTTCAAACAATTGTTCAGGCCTTTGTTTTGACATTGTTTGTTTAAGAAGAGTGAGTGATTTAGTAGTTTTAGAAATTTTACAAGGAGTGTATTTCTTTCATCCTCATTTTTCCTCCCGTGTGTTTGAGAAAGAATGGAGTTAATACATGTGTTAGATCAATCAACTCTGAATGAACACGCAGCCTGTGCAGAAAGCAGTGGCGTCATCTAGACATCTCATGTGGGCCCAAAGTGCTTGCAAAGCTGTAGCAACGGTATGGCCATAATTCAGCTTTTCTGTAATTTTTTTTTTCTTAATTTGTAAGTTTTATTTTCCGTGTACAAGCATTTGTCTACATGTATGTATGTGCACCAAGTGCATGCCCGGTGCCCATGGAGGCCAAAAGAGGGCACAGGATCCCTTGGTACAGAAATTAAAACCACTTGTGAGCTACTGTGTGGGTCCCAGGAGCCTAAGCAAGGTCCTCAGCAAGAGCAGCAAGTGCTCTTAACCACTGAACCGTCTTTTCAGGAATAAGTTTCTCTGTTTTTAAACCAGAAGTTCAGGACTTGGGACATATCTCTGTGATAGAAAGCTTGCCTAGCATATATGAAGCCCTGATTTGTCTCTAGAACTGCCAAACAAATAAATGATCACATAAACAAATAAACAAGCAAGATTATAAGTGTTTTGAAAAATAAAGTCTCAAAATGTTTCTTTATAAGAAGTTTTTGTTATTTGCGCGCGCGTGTGTGTGTGTGTGTGTGTGTGTGTGTGTGTGTGTGTGTGTGTGTTGAATATGGAGGGCATGGGACAACTTGTGGTTTTCTACTTTTGCCGTGTGGGTTCTGAGGACTGAGGGTTGTCAGACTTGGGGGTAAGCACGTTTACTGGCCAAGTCATCCCCCCAGCCCAATCTTTACATTTCTGTCTCAGGAAAACTTCAGTAAAAGATGAAACTTGCTGGGCAGTGGTGGTGCATGCCTTTAATCCCAGCACTCAGGAGGCGTAGGCAGGTGGATCTCTGTGAGTTCAAGGCCAGCCTGTTCTACAGAGCGAGTTCCAACACAGCCTGGACTACACAGAGAAACCCTGTCTCGGGGAGGTTAAAAAAAAAAAAAAAGGTGAAACTTGAGTTCAGACTTTAGGCTTTTGGGCGGTTCGTAGGGATGTCATCCTGGGGCAGTGGCACTCCAGCTTTGTTGTTAGATAACAACCTACAAAGACCTCAGCTCATTGCACTCAATCTTAGACAGGACACTGTATACAAATATGTAAATATGATTTGCTTAAGACATGGTCTCAGGTAGCCCAGGTTGCCCTGGACCTCACCATATAACCCAGGCTAGCCTTGAACTCCTAATCTAGTTTCTCAAGTCTTGAGATTACAGGTATGAGAGCCATCATACCTTGTGATGGTTTGAAGGTAAATGGCCCCTCACTCATAGGCTCATATATTTGAAAGCTTAGTCACCAGGAAATGATACTGTGGAGGAGAATCAGGAGGTGTGGCCTTATTGGAGGAAGTGGGGGTGGACTTTAAGGTTTCAAAAGCCCATGCCAGGCCCAGTCTCTCTCTCTGTCCGCCTGCTGCCTGAGGATCAGGATATACAGTTCTCAGCTATTGCTCCAATGCTGTGCCTGTCTGCTATTCTTCCCACCATGATGATCATGGACTCACCCTCTGAAATTGCAAGCAAACCTCCAGTTAAATGTTTTCTTTTATAAGAGTTTCCTTGGTCTTGGTGTCTCTTCGCAGCAATGTAACAGTAACTAAGACGTACCTGGAATGATTTAACATAATTGAAAAAACTTTAAAATTTTCAGATTATTTATCTTATGTGTATGAGGGCTTTGCTTGCAAATATGGTTTATGCCTTGTATCCACTGAGGTCAGCAGAGGATGTGGGAGGTCAGAGAACATCGGCGCCTCTGGAACTGTCGTTGCGGGTGGCTGTAAGCCACCTCTGGGTGCTGGGAACCGAACCTGGGTCCTCTGCAAGAGCAACAAGCATTATTAACTGTTGAGCCATCTCTTCAGCCTCTGATTTAATGTAATTTTAATAAGAGGAGGGGAAAAAATCTGTTTCCATCTACACTGGCTTAAATTTAGCCATCTAGTTTTTTTTTAAAAAACCAGGAATTTAGAGAGCCATATGGGAGAGCCAAAGGAGATATATTCATCTATCAGCTTTTCCGATGTCAGTCCTCTTGGCTGTCCACCAAAGATAGCGGTACGGGACATCAAGAGGCTGAAAAGCCAAGACTTAAGTGTCTCATAGCTGTGATCAATCCTTTTCGTTGTTTTCTTGGAAAGACTACAAACTGGAAAGTTTCATATTAGAGAAAGCTGCCGTGGCGTCTCTTCTCCCCTTTCCTCCTTCCCCCTCCTCTTCTTTTGGCGGGGAGATGGGAGATTTTATTTTAGTTCATGTTTTTGTTTTTAAAACTATGGATGGAGAAAAGAAAATGCTTTGCTGGCACACAGCGGACTTTCCCATAAAACTGTCTTTGGCCATGAACTAAGTACAACAGACATTGTGCCAGGAGGGGGTTTGTGCTTTCCCTTTATTTCTCCTGCAAAGAAAAAAAAAAAAGAATCCTAAGCACAGGATCAAAATCAAGCCAGAATGAAAACCACATTTCCAGCCTCCATCAGGGCTGCCATCCTACCTCTCTATGGTCACTTTAAGAGTTGGTTTTGTAAAGATAACAACAACAACAACTACCACCTCAAATAGCCAAGCTATGGGTCACTGTACATCCAGAAGAACATTCCAGAAGAACAGTAAGCAAACCTGGTAAGCTGAGGCCACTAGTATGTTGGTCAGGCACAGTAAAACCTCATAATCTGGCTAGGAGTTCCCAGGCAGTTCTGTGAGCCACAGTGGCTGAAAGCTGAGGGCTGGTAACTTGTACAGCAGGCGGGTCCACTGGCTGGTAGCTTCAGCTCTAGTCTTTGAAACCAGGGACCCCTGATTCCTTGGAAACCTAACACTAGCCACTGTGTGTCCTCTGTCCAGACAAATCATGAGAAGTGATATTGCATGGCTTTTTCTGGAGCGATGTAAAGAAACATCTGTTCACCCCAGATACAACAATGACAGTCAAAAAGAAGCTATTACATTCGATTCTAGGCTGGTGAACCCATGAGCTTCCTGGGGTTGCACACAGGAATGTGGTGAAGGGTTACTCACAGGAGCATGGGTGACTCAGAAGGGCTTTACTCAGTGAAAAGTTCCACCCCAGTAGGTGTGATGACTCATAAAGCTGTGTCACTGTAGTTTCACCCTTAATGGGCTTTCCAGGATATATTCTACCACCCTCCCCCACAAGACCACACAGAGTTTGGGGGCAGGTGGGAGGAAAGGATGGAATTTCAGGTGAGGGTCTTGTGACCCACCCACCTTGCTTCTACCAGGAAATGTCATTAGCTCTGTCTTCATTACCACAGATTTAGCTGTTACTATGCTGTTCTGCTTATCTTCTGGGCATGACTGTGAGTCTGAGGTCCTCTGTAGGTCACGACAACCATCTCTGTTCCATGATGGCCCATGATCACTGGCCTTGCACTCAGAGGCCCTCCTGTGTCTTCTGCCTCCCAAGTGCTGGAATCAAAGACATGCACCACCACTGCCTGTCTGGGAATATTCTTTTTTACCAGAGATAACTGACCCATTGAAGGTGGGATTTGAAGAACAAAGCAAACATTTTGCCAGAACTCACAGCTTAAAATTTGCAATTATTCCCCCCCCAAGCTTGAATTTCAATTCCTTTACTCTAGAAAGTGAAGGTTTTCCATTATTTTTATAGGAAATAATATTTACATTTATGTGATTACATATCATCTACATTGTAAACATTCACAATTATGTTTAAACCTCAAGGGGATTAGGGAAAGATTTCCTAAGTATAAAAATAATGGGAGTAAGGTTACTAAGCTAAAATATGAATATACTTCATTTCATAAGAATGTAATACTTCTCTAGAGCAAGAAAAACTATAAATAAATCCAAATTGGATGACACATGGGAAAATACTTATAACAGGAATAAAAGGTGAAGATTAAAATGCTCACCAAGGAGGAATTTGTACATAGCAATGAGAAAAAGATGCTACCATTTCATTGTATAAGTGCACAGGCCAGGTGTGGCCTTGTGCTCCTGTAATCCTGGCACATAGGCAGGAGAAGCAGGAAGATCGTGAGTTTGAGGCCGGCCTGGACTAAATGGTGACACCCAGTCTCAAAAGGAAAGTAGGCAGATGCCTAGTGGTGGTGGCACACACCTTTAATCCCAGCACTTGGGAGGCAGAGGCAGGCGGATCTCTGTGAGTTCTAGGCCAGTGTGATCCACAGAGTGAGTTCCAGGACAGGCTCCAAAACTACACAGAGAAACCCTGTCTGGAAAAAACAAACAAACAAACAAAAAACAACAACAAAAAGTGAAAGTAGGCAGACAAGACATTATGGAAACACTGGAAGAATATGCCAAAGGACTTATATTATGTGATCTAATTCAGACACTTATAATGGCACAAGAATATAAAATTGATGCTCCAGTGGGACAGGATGCAGAGTTCAGGAACAAAACTGAATACACCTCATTATCTGACTTACAGCAGAGGCAGTAAGTGTAGAGCAGAGGGTAAAAGATGCCTTTCTATTATATGGTTTTGGGCAAATTGATTATTTGCTTACTGCTCAAGCCCAACACATTCCTAAAAATCAATTCTTGACTAAAGCATATATGTCTAATCATAAAAGAGCAAACTACAAACTATTAGAGAAAAACATCATAGAAGAGCATCCTCATGCTCTTGGAGTGGGCAAAGATGACTTAAGCAGGTTTTATGAGAAGCACCAACTATTTATGACTGTATTAAAGCTCTTGAAACTTCTGTTAATCTGGAGATACTATTAAGAGAGTGAAAAGAGGAACTCAGAGACTGGGCAAAGATATTTGCATATGTATTCAACTAAGTGGGTAGGAAAATGGGCAGAGTTGAACAGATGGGGAAATTCATATCAAAACCACAATGAGAGGACTAAATAAAGAGTGTGTGTAAGCACAAAAAATACACATTCATCGGAATAGCTGAAATTTTAAAGTCTGAAAACGCCTAATGAGGGACACAGAGCAACCACAACCTTCACGCCTGGCTGATGTGTCAATTATTAAAGTCACTTTGGACAGTTGGCAGTGTCTATTAAATCTAAATATGTGTGTCCCAATAATTCCACTTCTAGGAAACTCTCAAAAAAAAAAGTGGGCATTTATTTTTCCAAAAGACATGTCATAGGAAAAATACTAGTTGAAAACCACCTAAATAGATGAGTAAACTATGGCACACTCACACTACAGACATAGAAAGAACAACCTACAACCACATGTGACAGCATGAGTGATATCACAGGGAAGGTGCTGGGTAACAAAGAATACATGGGGGGCATTTTGCTCAGTGGTAGAGTCACCTAGCATGGCCATGGCCCTGGGTTCTATTCCTAACACAGAAAGAAAAGAAAAGGTATGCATTCCATTTCATCCCATTTATAAGACATCTTTTAAAAGTTGAAAACAATCATTCCTGTGTGTTGGTAAGATTGTACATCACCTATTCTGAAAACCATTTTAGCAAAATGGGAGAATGGACCAAGAAGGTTCCTAAACTCCAGTTGGGTGTTTTGCACACACCTTTACTGACAGCACTCAGAAGGCAGAGGCAGGTGGATCTCTGTAAGTTTGAGGCCAACCTGGTCTACAGAGTGAGTTCCAGGATAGCTTAGGGTTGCACTGTGAGTCTTGGTTGTAAAAACAAAACAAAACAAAAAGTAAAAGTATATCCCTAAACTCCATGCTTAAGGAAGATATATAGATGCGCACGTAGATTTACATTAAAATACAGCCATATGAGGGTTATTGTGACAATAACCTGCTAGGGGATGTCTTTCTGTGTGCTGTGAATATATGGTGTTCCCATTTGTTAGTAAGTAAATTGTAGCTGGAGTTTTCTCCAGTCCCGCCTGGGCTTACAGCCACTCAGACCCAAATAAACACACAGAGGCTTACATTAATTAAAACTGTATGGCCTAATGGCTCAGGCTTTTTGCTAGCTAGATCTTATATCTTAAATTAACCCATTTCTATAAATCTATACCTTGCCACATGGCTCATGGCTTACCAATATCTTTACATCTTGCTTCCTCTGTGTCTGGCTGGTGACTCCTTCCTCAGCCTTCCTGTTCTCAGAATTCTACTTTCTCTTTGTCCCACTTATACTTCTTGTCTGGCTACTGGCCAATCAGCACTTTATTTATTAACCAATCAGAGCAACACATTCACAGCATACAGAGCAATATCCACAGCACTTCCCCTTTTCTTTATTTTTTCAAAAAGGAAGGTTTTAACTTTAACATAGTAAAATTACATATAACAAAACAATTATCAAGCAAGAATTACAGTTACAATATCTAGTCTATTTATAATATCTAGTCTATTTGTATTTGGCAAAATTAAAGAAGATATCCTATGCTATATTTGTGAGTCTAAGGTTTCATATCTAACTTATCTTTTATCATAACTAAGGAAGTTATAACTATCTAGTCTTCAACCTCAGAAGGATATAATATTACCTGAGAAATGGGAGAAGGATGCAAGCAACTTTCAGGAGTCTTGTGAGAGTAGACAGAGACAGCTGACAGCCTGGACAGTCATCCAAAGTTCCTCTGTAAAGTTGGGGCATCTGTCGTTAGCCCACAGGCCTAGAGTCTCTCAGTCACTTCTCTCTGTGTCCTGTAGAATGTCTGGCAGTTTCCTTGGCGAAGTAGGAACCTGAAGGACCATTTTGCCAAGAAAAGTTCAGTGATCACCTTCTATGGGTCCTGCATGTCTAGTCGATACATCATTTTGTCAAGCAGTCCAGACAAGAACAGTTTCTTGCCCAAATGGCTATTTTTGCCTAGAAGAAGATAAACTCCATATAGAGTGTCTTTGGTGCCCATCCTCCTCTCTGAAGTAAATTGGTGCTGCCAGGAGCAGACATGTCTCACTGCTCAGAAAGTCTACATTTTTAAAACATTTTAAATGCCATATTCTATAGGTCTTTGAAGTGTTTGAAGATTACCTACCTAATTGAATTATATCTATGTATACCTAGAAAACTTAAGATGACTATAAGTTTGACTATCATAGAAGACCAATTATTAATCTGTATTTTTTAATTATCCATTATAATCTAAATGAGTTACATAAACATAATACTTCAAACAAGAGTAGAAATATATATATATATATATATATATATATATATATATATATATATACACAGTATGACAAAATTAAGTTTAAACGTGTATCACTAAACTAAAATTCATTGCAATGTAAAACATTTCTAAACAAGTTGTTGCTCTTTAAAAGTAGGTTCATTAATCTACCCTTTCATCCTATCATATCTATAGTAAGTTGCTTTGGCCTATGGCAAGGCAGCTTAGAAGTAGGTAGGAAATTCAAGGAGAGAAACGGAAAAAGAAAGGCTGAGTGAGGGAGACACCAGACTGCCATCCTAGGAGCAACATGTAATGGGATGCAGGTAAAGCCACGGAACATGTGGTGATACATAGATTAATAGTTATGGGTTGATTTAAAAATAAGAGCCAGCTAGTAAGAAGCCTGCCATAGACCATACAGTTGATAATTAATATTAAGCCTCTGAACGATTATTTTATAAGTGGCTAAGGGACCGCGGGGCCAGGCAGGACCTGAGAAAACTTATGGCTATAATAACTTGTAGCTGAGAAACATCTACAGTGGAGAAGTGACATAAATTTGCTGTATGTCACTGATGAATGTCATAGCTCACATGTGGACTATGTGAGAGGCGTGGTCTTCAAGGTGGTTCTAATGACAGGTGGTGAAACCCTTCAGAGGTGCTTAGTGAGCAGGTCCATATGTTGGGATCATTCCCTCAAAGAGAATAGTGTGTCCCACCCTCTTTTTCTCTTTGAGTCCTGGTCATGAAGTCAGTAGCTTTTCTTTAAGATATGACTTACTGCCCTACCATAGACTCAAAAGCAACATGGCCAACTGACCATGAATCCCAAACCCCAAGCCATCAGCCAAACAAACCTTGCTCTTCTGTGAGTTGAATTTCCCAGGTATTCTTGTGTGTGTATGTGTGTATATATTTGTATTTTACATGCATGCACATGTATGTGCATGTATGAGTGCATGCATGTGCAGGCCAGAGGTTGGCCTCCTTTATTGCTCTCTACCTTATTTTTTGTGATGGGATCTCTCACTGAAACTAGAACTCACACACTGGCTGTACTGAATAGCTAGTGACCAGGGATCCACCTGCCTCTGCTCCCTCAGTTCCAGAGTTACAAACAGGTATCATTACTGTTGGCTTTTAATTGGGTTCTGGAGATCAAACTCAGGTCCTCATACCTGAGCAGTGTGCATTATTGAAGAATATTAATAACATTTAATACTGTCTTAGTCAGTGTTTTATCGCTGTGAACAGACACCATGACCAAGGCAACTCTTACAAAAGAAAGCATCTAGTTGGGGGCTTGCTTACAGTTTTAGAAAGTCCATGATTGTCATGGGAAGAAGCAGACCAGCATGGCTGGAGCAGTAGCTGAGAGCTTTATGTCCTGGTTTTTGGGCAGGAGAGAGAGAGAGAGAGAGAGAGAGAGAGAGAGAGAGAGAGAGAGAGAGAGAGACTGGGTCTGGAGTGGGCTTTTGAAACCTCAAAGCCCGCCCCCACAGTGACACACTTCCTCCAACAAGGCCATACCTACTCCAACAAGGCCACATTTCCTAATCTATCTAATCCTCAAACAGTTCCACTCCCTGGTGACTAAGCTTTCAAATATATGAACCTAGAGGGTTATTACCATTCAAATCACTACAAATACTTGTGATTTAATGTTAGAAGAAAAATGAAAAGTAGAAAGTATTTGTGTAATGCAGGTCTATATATACTAATATAACACACACATGCACACACACACACACACACACACACGCACACAGACACACACTTAGTACAAGGACATACCCTAGGTCAAAATTAGTCACTTTGGATTTACAGATCAATTACATTTTCTCTCCTCACATTCTTCTGTCAGTCTTTGAAACCAGCTCTAAGGTTCTGTCATAGCCTTGAGCCAGGACCAAAAATCCACTTCTGTCCATAAACAACAAGTGTTGCTTTTTACTGAAGACTTTTTTTTATTATGTATTGGGGGTGGGTTGGGAGGGCACATGAGCCACAGCGTGAGTGTGGAGGTCAAAGGGCAACTTATAGGACTTAGTTCTCTTCTACTGTGTGGGGTCCGGGGATGGGGACTGAACTCAGGCCATCAGGTAGCAAGTGCCTCTACCTGTGGAGCCATCTTCCCCACCATTTCCAGAAGATTCTGCAGGCAGGACAGGAGATTTTCTGCTGTACTATCCATTGCACTTCTGGTCCACCATGATCTCTGGGTCCTTTCTAAGCCACAGCAAACTTGCCCTTCACTGTTCTCTTGGGTAGCAGCCAGACAGACTGATCTCTGGCCTCCTCAGCTGTAGACGTTTCCTGTCCTGGACCTCCAAGCCTTTCCCCACCCTTCCTATATTTCCTCCCTTTTTGGAAAAATATTACTGTGGCCTGGGCTAGCCTCAAGTTCTCAACACCCCTGCCTCAGCACCTCAAGTGCTGGGGTCATAGGTGGGCACCACCATACCCAGCTACTCTCCCTCCCCTCCCCTTCCCCTTCTCTCCTTCCTTCCATCCTTTCTGGTTTTGGTGGTATCGGGGATTGAGCCCAGGGCCTCATTCACTTGCATTACTGTACCACTAAGCTCCACTCCACAACCACCTTATGGAAGAACAATTCAGCTCTGTGAATATGCATGCATATTTAAACAAACAAACAAACAAACAAACAAAAACTCAAAAAACCAACTAACAAAACAACAAAAAGAACCAAAGAAACAAAAACCTTTGTCACAAGGGATGTTTCCATTTTCTCTAACACATTCCTGCTACATTCAGAATCAGAAATTTCTGACGTACTCATAGCAACTCAGTAGGGGAGGTTTTTTTCCAGTTTTTTTCATGATGTTCATGAAAGCAGATGATCGAAGACCAAGTGCAAATGGTTAAAATTAACCATAGGGCCAGAAATCCCTCAACAAAACAAAAATATGCATATCAGGGGAGAATGTACCCGATGCTCCCCTCGGTGAGGTCAGAGGTTAGAGAATTCTTGGGATTAGCCTCACACAGCATTGATCGAGCACCAGACAGAGCAGTGAATTTTGTACTCTCAGAAAGCAGTGACACCAGCAAACGCAAAGCATTGGTGGTAGTGTTACGGGGGGGGGGGGGGGGGATTTGTGGGTCCCTCTTTTGAATGCTTAGTCTTGCTAATAAGAACATTTAGAAACAGGCTCAAAGGAAGCTTAAGCACTGTTTATTAGCATTTGAGAGAAAAATAACAGACCAGGCATGCTGTACATCTCGGCTGCTGATTAAAGGGAGTTGGCGAGGAGGAACTGAGGAAACCATGCCTTTTGAGTCAGGGTCCATGCAGGCAGCAAGGCTCACCCATGGAGATCAGTAAGCAACTGCATGGATGGTTGTTGTTTTGGGGGACCCGCCATGCAGCTCCCAAATAAATCACACGCAGAGGCTTATTCTTAATTCTAAATGTCCGGTCTTAGATTGGCTTGTTGTTAGCCAGCTTTTCTTAAATTATCCAGTCTACCTTTTTGTATCTGGGCTTTTTCCTTTTCTTATTTCTGTATATCTTACTTTCACTCTTACTCCGTGGCTGGCTGGGTGGCTGGCCCCTAGCATCCTCTTCTCCTTGTTCTCTTGCTCCTTCTTCAGATTTCTCCTTCTATTCATTCTCTCTGCCTGCCAGCCCCACCTATCCTTTCTCCTGCCTTGCTATTGGCCATTCAGCTTTTTATTAGACCAATCGGGTGTTTTAGACAGACACAGTAACACAGCTTCACAGAGTTAAACAAATGCAGCATAAAAGAATGTAACACATCTTTGCATTATTAAACAAATGTTCCACAGCATAAACAAATGTAACACACCTTGAAATAATATTCCACAGCAGAGGTAAGGTACCACATGGCACAAGGGAGGGGCTGCTTCAGAGAACCAGTGAGAAAGCCCAGGGCATCAGGGAGTGTGTACGTAAGTGTTGGTCAGTAACTGAAAGAAAAAGAGACAGGAAAGTAGCAAAATAAGCTACTTTACTTTCCTGCGTAACTTTTGAGTGACACAGAAAAGTGGGCAGACCACAGAGCCACATGATGGGAATTCTGCAAGGGACTGTATAGGAGAAGGGCTAGGGGGCGGGGTAGGCATATTATCTCATTGAGGAGACCATTATTCCTCCCAGGTCTTTAGCATGTCTTCAGCTTCCTTAGGGGACTTTGTTACGAATCAGTTTTCCTTAGGGGATTAACTCCTGTCCAGGTGATTGACAACCCCACCTGGGAGGAGGAGAAAACGGAATGCAATGTTGTCCTTATCTTTGATGCAGATGAGAATGTCATGTCCCAACCCAGAGCCAGAGGTACTCCACTCTTTCGACCAGGAGGCTGAAGGAGGGGTAGTTGTGATGGTTTTCTTTTTAGTGTTGCCAGGGAAACAGGAGATGGAGGTCCATCTTCAGTGGCCTCCAAAGCTGTTTATCGCTGTAACAATAGGAAATCCGTACTTTCTTGATTATACATACACACACATATATACTGTGTTATGTGTATATATATCTTCGTGTGTGTATATAGTGTTATATATATGTGCATATAGTGTTTTATATGTGTGTGTATATAGTATTTTATGTATATATACACACATGTGCATATAGTGTTTTATATATGTGTGTATATAGTATTTTATGTATATATACACACATGTGCATATATTGTTTTATATATGTGTGTGTATATAGTGTTTTATGTATATATCTATATATATATCTATATATATCTGTGTGTGTATATAGTGTTTTATATATATATACACATGTGCATATAGTGTTTTATATATATATACACATGTGCATATAGTGTTTTATATATGTGTATATATAGTGTTTTATGTATATATATCTGTGTGTGTGTTAACATAATCTTCCTAGTCACTGTGAACTAACAAGGATGTGGCGATATCTCATCGACCTTCCCACCCAAGACACCTGTGTGTCCGTCCCTCTTTATATCAGGCACTGTGTGGCAAACTGGGGTACAGCAGTAAAAGGTACATGGAGCCCATTTAGGAAAACATGTGGGAAGACAACCTGGGTTAGAAATACTGTCAGCTGTTTCTTTAAAAGTTGTCTATTTATTGGGACTGGAGAAATGACTTCGTGGTTAAGAGCAGTTCTTGCTCTTTCAGAGGACTTGGGTTCGATTCCCAGCACCCACACAGCACCTCACAACCATCTCTAACTCCAGTTCCAGGGAAGATGACATTCTTTTCTGGCCTCTGCAGACAACAGGCATGCCCACGGTACACAAATGTACATGCACCCTAAATACCCATACACATGTAAGTATTCTAAAGACCCCACAAAATTATTTATTGATTTCTTTCCTAACATGCATGTGTGTGACTGTGTGTGTGTGTGTGACACACACATGTATGGAGGTCAGAAAATGACTTTTGGGTTCTTGCCTTCCACAGTGGCTTACGGTAGTCAGGTATGTGTGGCAATTGCTTTACCCACCGAGCCATCTGGACAGCCCTGTCACATGCTCACAGCCCTGTCACGTGTCTTTCTGCATCCTTTAATTCACAGGACCCTGCAGTACCGGCTTTCAGGAGACTGGGGAAGCTGTGGTAAAGAGTCTGGAAAGATTTCCTCAATGATTTTACACGTCAGTGACAGTCTGAGAAGATCACACCGTGATGTTTGTTCCACAATGCAAAATTTGCAAGCTGGGTGTGGTGATCCCTGCTGGTAATCCTGGCACTCCGGAGACAGAAGCCATTCTGGGCTGCACAGGGAATTTGAGACCATCTGCAGCTCCATGAGATCCTGCGTCAAAAACAAACAAACAAACAAACAAACAAGTAAACAAAACCAACGTGGTCTAGAACCATTTCAGAAATTCTGCCCTACCTCAAGGCAAAAGTTGTTTAAACTATTTTGTGAAAGTCAAGTCAGCAATTTAAACAGTGCTTTTGTTTCTTGGGTTTGGTTTATTGGGCAGGGCCTGGCTTTGTAGACAGGGGTGGCTTGGAACTCACAGAGATCTGCCTTCTTTTGCCTCCCAGATGCTCCCAGGTGCTCCCAGGTGCTGGGGTTAAAGGTGTATGTCACCATGCCTAGCTTTAAACATCAATCTTCTTTTACAATTTTTACCTGGAAAGATGGCTCAATGGTTAAGAGCAGTGGCTACTTTTCAGAGGACCTAGATTAAATTCTCAGAACCCACAGGGTGGCTCACAACTGGCTGTAACTCCAGTTCCAGGAGATGCAGTGCCCTCTTCTGGCCTGTGTGGGTATGTAAAGCACATACACACATACAGGTAAAACACTCATACACATATATGTATATGTGTGGGTGCATATGTCACAATATGCAAATGAAGTGAGAGGCCCCCTGTGGGAGTTGGTTCTCTCCTTCCATCATCTGGCTTGGTGGCAAGTGCCTTTACCCACTGATGTATCTCTTAGACAGCAATTTAAAAAACCAAACCATACAACCCTAACATTAACTTCATAATGAGAGTGATGGTAGGAAAATATTAATAGTTTTTTAGCTCTTATTTTCCTTTTTTTTTTTCTTTCCTTTTTTTTCTTTTTCCAGAGCTCAGGACCGAACCCAAGGCCTTGCACTTGCTAGGCAAGTGCTCTACCACTGAGCTAAGTCCCCAACCCCTAGTTCTTATTTTCTATAGTGACATCATTGTATTTCTTTGAGAGCTGAAAACAGTGTGTGTACAGTCAACACTCTGCAGTTTGTAACATATGAATCGTGACTCCAAGTGGAGGTGTTTTAGACAGTGTCCGTTAGCATCGTGTGGCAAGCTCAGTGCAGAGTGCAGGGTGTGTGTTCAGTGCCAAGGCTGCAGCCGAGTCCCACGAAATGGCTCCGGTAACCCGACAGAACACCGACAGAAACACTGGGTTTACTACGTGTTTGATTTTAAACTAATTTTTGGCTGTTTTGCATTCAAAAACCTTTCACTGCTCTCAGCCTTTTCACGACCCCAAATTCAGTTATGCAGCCCCCTCAGGGTCATGGTTCACATTTTAAGAAGCTTTTCCTAGAGGGTGGAGAGACGGACCAGTGGTTAGGAGTATTTGCTGTTCTTGCAGAGAATGACGCGTTACCTTATGATCCACTTCCAGGGCATCTGTCATCCTCTCTTGGATTTTTCCAGCACCAGGCATGCAAGTGGTACACATACATACATGAAGGCAGAACCCTTGAGATAGGGTTTCTCTGTGTAGCCTTGGCTGTCCTGGAACTCGCTCTGTAGACCAGACTGGCCTCGAACTCACAGAGGTCCATCTGCCTCTGCCTCCTGAGTTCTGGGATTAAAGGCATGCACCACCACTGCCAGACTAAAAGCAGAGAAAAAAAAATTTTGAATCTTAAAAACAACATCAAACAGCTGGCATTGGTGGCATACCCCTTTGATCCCAACAGAGGCAGGTGGATCTCTGTGAGTTCGAGGCCAGCCTGGTCTTTTCCAGGACAGTCAAGGCTAAGTAGAGAGTGTGTCTAAAAAAGGAAGCTTTGTTCTAGAATGAGGGCCTCAGAGAACATCAGTGGGAGGAGGAAAAAAGGTGATACCCTCTGGCTGACTGGAGAAGAACAGAGACTGGAATAAAGCCCTAGGAGATAGAGGTGTTAGGACCAAGAGTCCACAGCTGGACCTGGAGTTCTAGATATGGGTGTCAGCATACTGACCACTGTAGTCGGACATGACTGTCCTTCCCTCAGCCATGTCCATTCCAGGAAAACACATTGTCCTATCACCCTACAACAAAGACCAGCATGGAGCCACAAGATGTTACATGGATCCCAGTAACGCTTCTGCTACATCCTGACTCTGCATGTTGCTGTGGATATTGCTCTGTATGCTGTGAATGTGTTGCTCTGATTGGTTGATAAATAAAATGCTGATTGGCCAGTAGCCAGGCAGGAAGTGTAGGTGGGATAAGCAGACAAGGAGAATTCAGGGAAGAGGAAGGCTGAGTCAGGAGATGCCAGCCTGCCATCCAGGGAGCAGTATGTAATGGCACACAGGTAAAGCCATGGAACACATGGCAACACATAGATGAACAGAAATGGGCTGAGTTTAAGTGTAACAGCTAGTCAGTGGTAGACCTGAGCTAATGGCAAAGCAGTTTTAATTAATATAAGCCTCTGTGTGTTTACTTGGGTCTGAGTGGCGGTGGACCGGGCAGGACATGAAAAAACTTCAACTACAGCATGTCATTTGTCATTTTAGAAGGGGGGAAGGGGAAGGAAAATAAATCTGAATTATTGAACATTTTGAGACAGCATTCTGCTTCATCAGTCTCCCTATTGCTTATGGTTACAGGCATGCAGCCATCATATCCAGCTTTGAAACGTCACATACTTGGTCCTCAGAAGACTGCACACTCACCAAAAGAGTCCTGGCATTAAGAATTGTCCCTTTTCTCAGCCCAACCCTGGAAAAGTGTATATAAGTGTGCTGCTTTGTGCTCCTGATGGTCCTCCATCACCTTTTCTGGGATGTTCTGAACTCCCAAATTTACCATCTGACCTCCACCCTCAAGCAAAATTCTCATGTTCTCTTTGTTCGGGTATTAACCATCAAAGGAAAAAAAAAGCCAACAAGTTAATGAAAAATGTTAGGAATTCCAATAAGAATTTTAAGGTTATAAGTACACATAAATGCTAGATGACAATTAAAGTGTGATTTCAACAAAATTAAAAGCCATGAGAGTGGAAATAAGAATGGAAAGAAGTTTAAGATTAAAAAAAAAAAATCCCACAATGGGAATGTCATAGAGCTGGATTGTGGTGATGTTTGTACACCCATGTGAGTGTCTTTTAGTCACTGTTCTATTGCTGTGAGGAGACACCACAATGATGGCAACTTATGAGAGAAAGCATTTAATTGGGGGCTTGCTTACAGTTTCAGAGGGTGAGTCCATGGTCATCATGGCAGGAAGCAGGCAGGCATGGCATTGGAGCAGTAGCTGAGGGCTTTACATCCTGATCCACAGGCAGCAGGCAGAGAGAGAGAGAGAGAGAGAGAGAGAGAGAGAGAGAGAGAGATTGGGCCTGGTGTGGTCTTTTGAAACCTCAAAGCCCACCTTCAGTGACACACCTCCTCCAACAAGGTCACACCTCTTAATGTTTTCCAAACAGTCCCACTAACTGGGGACTGAACATTCAAGTGTGTGAGCCTCCTGAGGCCATTCTTGTTCAGACCTCTACACTGAGCTAACCCAAATCTATCTAATTTTGTGCTGTCTGGTATGGTAGTCACTAGTCACATGTAAGTACTTAATTTTTTTTAAAAAATTATATAATTACAGAACTACAGTAATCAAAACAGTATGGTTCTTGGCATAAGAATATACATATGAATCAATAAAATATAATTGACTATCCAGAAAGAAGTCAACAAATCTATGCTGAATTAATTTTTCACAAAAGATGTCAAACCCTTCAATGGAGAAGTAGTCTGTTTGGCTGGGCCGACACAATAAACACATGAAAAGGAATGAAGTTGAGCCCTACTTCACACTTACACAAAAATGGACTTAAAAAAAACCCCAAAGACCTGCATGTAAAGGCTAAAACCATAAAGCCCTTAGAAGACCGCCCAGGTGTAAGGCCCCATGACCCTAGACTTGGGGACGGAGTTTTACATGTGACATCAGGAGCATAAGCCACGAAAGATGAAAGGAGACCCTGTCAAGGATGAAAAGGCAGCCAAGAGTGGTCTCACACCTTTTGTCCCAGCACTCGGGATGCAAAGGCAGCAGATCTCTGTGAGTTCGAGGCCAACCGGGTCTACATAGCGAGTTTCAGGACAGCCAGAACTACACAGTGAGACCCTGTCTAAAACAAAACAAACAAACAATCCGAATAGTCAAGATGGGTCACTTGGTTTAGTGGGTAAAGGCACTTGTCACCAAACCTGATGGCCTGAGTTTGGTCCCTGGGACTCACATGATGGGAAGAGAAAACCGATTCCTGCAAGCAGACCTCTGACCTCCTCACCTGTATTTAGTAAACCACTGGATAGAGACAAAGCATCCAGGATAAGACTAGCTTGTTTGTCCGGTTCCTATAAACCCGCCTATTTTGCCTGCCAAATCCCCCATTTGGAAACCCTCTACCCCTGAGCTATAAAGTGGATGTCTGTCTTCCTGACATCCAATGCTGACCTCTCTACCCCACCTTAGGGGAAGGCAGCGCATGTACACGAATGAAAATAAAAAGCTTGCTTTAATTATTTGGCTATGATGACTTGGGTCGGTGGTCTTTCTCCTCCCATCTTTGAGATTAACTATAGATAGACAGACTACTTTATTCATTGCTATGACAAAATATCCCCAAAGAAACAACCTCTGGGAGAAGGCTTGCTGACAGGTCACAATGCCTCCTCAACAGGAATCAGAGACTAAACAGGAAGTGGGGCTGGGTTATAAAACTTAAAGGTACACCCTAGTGACTCACTTCCTAGGAAGGTTCTCTTAAAGGTTCCCAACCTTCCCAAATGACACAACCAGCTTGGTACCAAGTTACCTTGAGTAGCACTGGCTACTTAAAAAGCAGGCATTGGGAACTTGGGCAAAGCCTGTATAACTGGGATGTGTGCAGCCTTTTCTTGGTTTTGTTTTCTTGTTAAAAACTGGGTCTCACTTTATAGTCAAGGCTGTCCTGGAACTCACTATGAAGTTCAGGAGTATAATGCTCTCTCCTAAACCTTTAGGAACTGGGACTACAATGCTCACATGTGAGCTACCCTAGCCAGCTTCTTTTTTGAATGAACTCTGCTTGCCATGGCTTCTTATGATCCCAAGTCCTCTCCTGCAGTCCTGGGCTCCCAGGTGCCCTGGCTATGGAGGCTCTATTGAGACTAGCCACCCTGGTCTGCGCTGTATCTCTGGGCCTTTGGCTTCGCATCCTCAACATCATCAGAGAAAACAATGTACTCTTGTGTTTCTCCCAGTGGGGTGGACTTGCACATTCATCTCAACTACTCTACCTCATAGGGGGAGACAGAGGCATAGATGTACTATGTGAAAGATAGTTAGAAGGAACAAGAGCCATCATCTCCCTAAGGAATTTCATTCAGGGATAGATAACTTGATCATTAGCAGCACCATGAATGCCAATGTCATATAGCACTTGGGTACCAGGATGACTATGGTTTGAACATGAGCTTTTCCCATTGGCTCACGTTTTGGTGCTATTTTGGGAAGTTGTGGAAATTTTGGGGGTGGGACCTAGCTGGAGGGAATCCGTGGGGGCAGCTGCCTGGGTGGGTGTTCTGATACTCCCTGAGGTTGTCTGATCCTCTGCTTCCTGACTCACCATGCTGTAAACTGAACTGCTCTGCATGCCATCCCTGCCATGATGGACTGGACCCTCTAATACCATGAGCCAAATAAACCTCTCTTAAGTTGACATACAGGGAGTTTGGTTTCAGGAAAGTGAATGGTGACATGGGTGATGCCATAGCAATTATGGGGGAGTTTGTGGGTGCCTCTCTCTAGGACTACTGTAATGGAGTCCTTTAAAAATCTTTTTTCTTTCTTTTCACAGATTGCTAAGATTCCATGTAGGCAGAGTTTCTCTGTGTCTTGGCAGCTGCTCCCAAATAACCACTCAGGGACTCACTATTAATTGTAAATGCTTGTCCAATAGCTTAGGGTTGTTACTAGCTAACTCTTACATTTTAAATTAACCCATATTTCTTATCTATCCTTTGCCATGTGGCGGGACCTTCTTTCAACACAGCACGTTCATCTTGCTTCTCTCTGCTTTTGCGTGAGACTCCTGAGACTCCGCCCTTCTTCCTCCCAGCATCCTCTCTGTCTGGCTGTCCCACCTATACCTCCTGCCTAACTACCAGCCAGACAGCTCTTTTAGTAAACCAATCAGAAGGTGCCTTGGCAAAGACACATCTTCATAGTGTACAAAAAGATTATTCCACAACGATTCCATGTGTGTCAGTCTACAGGGTGTGATTCAGACTGAGTAGAAATGCTGGAAGCACAGAACTCTAACCATTAGAGAGGAGCTGAGTAGAAATGGACCACAGTGGAGTCCAGGCCTTCTGTTCTTCCTGCAGGAGGAAAGTAATATCTCATTTCTTTTTCGAAGTTCTCAGCTGAACAGTTCTGAGCTGCCTTCTAGGGAGGATGAAGCAAGGCTGCTAGTTTCCAACCAGGCAGTTGTTGCCTAGAGTGACCAGAGCAGAGGGAAGTGGAACGAGATTGCAATCCTAGCCCGATTGAAAGAGAGCTCAAGGCCAAGCCGGCAGAAGCCCCTTCTCCTGCTGAAAGGGAGGACAGGTACACAGCGCAAGAACTAATTAAGTAGAGCGACAGGCTGTGGGTGCTGGTGTAGACGGATTTCTAAATGGTCTTAATAAATAAAAAACACCGAGTCAAATATAGGGGTGAAAGCCTTAGAGAGATCAGGGAAATAAGGAAAGCCACCAGCCAACCTTACCTCACTAGCTCCGCAGCTTCCCATGAGAGCTTCTTCCTGTATACTCCCATTTATACGCCTTTTCTGTTCTGCCCTCTCATTGGCTCTCTTAGCCCAGCTACCTCACTTCTTCTTCCTACACAGCTCTGTCACTTTCTGTCTGTCTGTACAGACCACTAGACCTCTATGGTTGGTACTGTTGGTACTGGGATTAAAGGCGTGTGTCACCACGCTTAGCTCTGTCCCCTAGTGTGGCCTTGAACACACAGAGATCCTGCCTGCTAAGTGATAGGATAAAGGGTGTGCGCTACCATTGCCTGACTTCTTTGTTTGCTTAAAATGGCTTGCTATTCCCTCTGCTCTCCAGGCAAGCTTTATTTATTAAAGCACAAATAAAATATCACCACGTGCTGGGGCAGGATGCTGTGGAGAAAGGGGGTTTGAAAGATGAAAGCTAAGAGGAGGTAGAGACAACTGTGGCTGGGGGACCCAGTCTTTCATGGGTGCTGCTGAAGGAGCGAGGGGAAGTTGACCAATCTAAAAGCTATAAGGAGATGTCAACTTGTCATCTGCCCTTAGAGCACGGTAGGACCCGATGATTCTAGTGAATATCCTGTAGAACCTGACTCTGCAGGCAGTTACGGGGGAATCACAGACATGAGAGTTTCTCCAGACTTTGTTCCACTACCATCCCCATCATACATAGTGCTCTAGAGAGATGTACACAGAAACCCCTCTGTATTTTCTGTGGCATTGTCCTTGTAATCCTTCTTCCTGATTTAACCATAAAAACTCTCACTGGTTTTCCTGAAGCCAAATTCCCTGCATGTTTGTACTAGCCGTGTTAAAGCACACCATACACATGCCTTTAGAGTCAGCTTTGATTTTTGTCTTCATCCATCCATCCATCCATCTATCCATCCATCCATCCATCCATCCATTCCATGCATTAAAAAAAAAAAATCTTGAAGCCTTACTCTATTCCATGCATCATGAGTGATTTTGGGATATTCAGTGGCTAATAAAATAGACTTACACTTGTAGAACATAAATTAAATATTTACTAAGTCTTATTAATATTACCTTCACAGTAAGCATTGTATTAATTATTCTGCCATAATTCCAGTTCAGTAGTATAGTTGGGCTTTCTTTGGACCAATAGCTCCCAAATAATGACATGGAGACTTCTTGTTAAGTATGAAAGCTTGGCTTTAGCTTAGACTTGTTCCCAACCAGCTCTTAAAACTTAACCCATTTATATTAATCTACACTCTGTCACGTGGCTTGTTACCATTCCTCCATACTGTGCATCCGACTTGCTCCGTATCATGCTGGTAAAATCTCTACCTCTCAGGTTCTTCCCAGAGTTTCTATTTCTGCCAGGAAGTCCTGCCTATCCTCTCCTGTGTAGCTATTGGCCATTTAGTGCTTTATTAAACCAATCAGAAGGTGTCTTTCACACAGTGTGATCAAATATCCTGCCACACAGTAAACCAGCACCTCCAGATCTTTTCCAGCTTTTGCTATTATTTATTTTAAGACAGGTTCTCATGTGTCCCAGGCTGGTCACAAACTTCCCATGGGCTGAGGATGACCTTAAACTTCTGATTCTCCTGCCTCCACCTACTGTGCTGGGATTGTAGGCACAGAGCACCATACAGGCTTGTGTGTTTCTGGGACGAAATCTAGGGCTTTGTGCACACTCGGCAAGCATTCCATCAACTGAGCTACACCCCAGCTCTCCAAAAGCCTCTTGCTTGCCACTTTGTCCGTATCATTTCCTATTTCCTAAACTTATATTTCACTCATTCCTAATAAGAAGGCTAACAATCCCTAGAAGTCTGTATCTATCAGTATCTATCTGTCTGTCTGTTGAGGTTTGAATGTTAAATATTTCCCATAGGCACTTGGTACCAAGCTGGTTGTTCCATCTGGGAAGGAACCTTTAAGAGAACCTTCCTTTCCTGGAGGAAGTGAGTCACTAGCGAGTATGCCCTTAAGTTTTATAACCCAGCCCTACTTCCTGTTTAGTCTCTGATTCCTGTTGAGGAGGCAATGGGACCTGTCAGCATGCCCTCTCCCTTAGCTTGTTTCTTTGGGGATATTTTGTCACAGTAATGAGTTAAGTAATCTATCTATCTTTCTATTGTTAATCACAAAGACAGGAGGAGAAAGACCACTGACCCAAATCATCATGGCCAAATTACTTAAAGCGAGTTTTTTTTAAAAAATTTTTATTCATGTACATGTGCTGTCTACCCCTAAGGTGGGGTAGAGAGGTCAGCATGGCATGTCAGGAAGACAAGGCTTTTATAGCTCAGGGGTAGGGGATTTCCAAATGTCAGATTTGGTGGGCAAAATAGGCAGGGTTATAGGAATAGAACAGACAAGTTAGTCCTAACAACCTCTTGAAACAAAGACATGGTTGCAAGGTGGGTATAACAAGGTAGTCATAACAACAGGTAGTCATTACAACAGGTAGTCATAACAACAGGTAGTCGTAACAACCTTTTGAAACAAAGGTAGGGTTGCAAGATGGTCATAAACAAATGTTTGAAACAAAGACATGATTGCTATTCCTGGAATAGGCAGTGCAGACTCATTTGTAGTTAAGGTTACAGGTGGGCCATAGCCCAATTCTTGAGGAACAGATTTAATTATAAACAGGAATGAACCTAGTTTATCTTTACTATAAGATGGCTTTTAAGCCTAAGATGGAGGCAGGCGAGGTTCTTATCTATCTATCTATTTATCTATCTATCTATCTATCTATCTATCTATCTATCTATCTATCTATCATCTATGTATGTATGTATGTATGTATGTATGTATGTATGTATGTATCTATCTATCTATCTATCTATCTATCTATCTATCATCTTTAAAGCCGACTATATGATTCTGATCCACAGTCAGATTCAGGAACCACTGCTACAAGTTACTATCAAACACAAATACACTATTTGCTTAAAAATCTTTTAATGAAATTTTCATTGCCTCCAAAATAAGGTATAGTATTAGCCCAACACTTAGTATTCTAACTTATTTGTTTCACATTTTATTAATACTTGATTCCACCTTTAATTATATAAACTAATGAGAAAACACAGTCATCATTAGTAATTCTATGCTGTGATTCTTCCGGAACTAGCTTAAAACAACAACAAAAATACAGAAGTAATTATGCATGGACTTCCTTCTTCCAGTGCCTTTTTGGTGACGACTTTATTCTCTACGCTTTGTCCTTTCCTCCCGCCTCGGTCTCCTGAGTCCTGAGGTTACTGGACCTCATGATCCTTGCTTTCATTTAAACAGTTATATTTGCTAATGCAAATGCTTAACTATTATGTTGTTAACAACAAAGTAATATGTATTTGTTACAAACAACTTTAATGGCATGGAAGGAAATTCAGCTTTAATAAGAATAAGGAAAATACAGCCTTCAGAGGTTAACAGTTGTATGATACCAAAGTATTAAACATTCTCTCTCTCTCTCTCTCTCTCTCTCTCTCTCTCTCTCTCTCTCTCTTCCCCCTCCCCTCCCTGACTCTACCATATTTATCAATTGGCTCTTAAAGTATGTGGTCCATGGTTGAAGGTAGACAGCATCCACTGATTTGATGGGAGCTGTTGTCTGAAAAAAAAAAAACTTTTTCTTTTTTTAAATTACTTTTCTTGAGAAGCTCACCTTCCTGGGATTTATCTAGTTTTTCGATAAACTGTTTAAATACCTTCACAGCTGGTATCTCTTATAAGCTAAATTATGAAGCTTGCAAATTGTAATTAGCACATTGACAGAAAGAAGAGCATGGACATGTAACTTTAGATTTCTTGTAAGAATTCTCTAGGGCTAAGGACCAAACTCAGTGGTAAGGCGCCTGCATCGTCTGAAGCATCGTCTACATTCCCATTTCATTTTTATTTCTTATTTCATTGTTTTATAATTTTTAAAAATGGTTTATTTTTATCTTACATGTATGGTGTTTTGCCTGCATGTATGTCTGTGCACGATGTACATGTAATGCTCACAGAGGTCAGGAGAAGGTGTCAGATCCCCTGGAACTAGAGTTAAATGAACTTGTTAGCTGCTATGTGGGTGCTGCGAAAAGAACCCCAGGTCATCTGGAAGAGCAGTCAGTGCTCTTAATTACTGAACCATCCTTCTAGGTCTGTACATAAAGCATAAATTTAATTAATTTTATCAATAAAAACCAGGAGTCAGATACTGGGGTAAAAACCTGAAAGATCAGAGAATGAGAGGAGCAGCCACCAGTGACTTCCTACCTCTTCTGTTCCTCTGACCAAAAAGGCCGAGATTCTGCCTCAGCCCCACCTTACCACTTCCTGCCCCTCTCTCTACAGTCCTCCAAACCTCTATGGTTAGCTAGTTGTTAGCTCTGCCCTCCAACTCCAAGCTTTAGTTGTCAGAACACAAACAAAATATCACACAACACGTACATCCCCATTTTCTTCAAGAACTTTGCCCCTGCTCTTTGGACTGGTTCTATCCTTCCAGTCATGCTTGTCTCTGTGTTGGCTTAGGTCTGGTTCTCTCTTCCTGGCTTCAGCACGCATATCTCATGGCTCACTTACAATTCCTCTTCTTCCGTCACCTTTTCTGACCACAAGAATGTTATGGAATAGTCATGCTCTATTACTTTCCCAGCATCTACTCAAAACTTTTTTTTTTAATGTGTGTGTGTGTGTGTGTGTGTGTGTGTGTGTGTGTGTATTATGTCTATACATGTGTGCATGTTCACATGTGCATGCCAAAGCCTGCACACAGAGGCCGGGAAAGAACCTCCTCTGGTGTGTGCTTTGGGTCTTTGCCTTGTTTGAAGCAGTCTCTTGTGCATCACTGCAGATGCCCTGGTAGCTGGCCCAGAAACGTGGGGGGATTCTTTGGTCTCTCCCTCCCATCTCCCTGTGGGAGCACTGCAGATGCTCTGGCTGTGTCTGCACCTTTCACATGGGATCCGGGGATTTGAACTCAGGTCCTCACACTTGCACCACAAGTGCTTTTTTTTTTTTTTTTTTTTTTTGGTTTTTTGAGACAGGGTTTCTCTGTGTAGCTTTGTGCCTTTCCTGGAACTCGCTCTGTAGCCCAGGCAAGCCTCGAACTCACAAAGATCCACTTGCCTCTGCCTCCTGAGTGCTGGGATTAAAGGTGTGCACCACCACCACCTGGCCACAAGCGCTTTTACTAAGCTGTCTCCCTAGCCCCCAAGTTAGTATCTTTGTGGACATTAATGTAGCTTGAGTTTTCCTGCCTGATCCACGGTCAAAACAAATCTCTCTCACCTGCCAGTCACACAGCCACTCAGACCTGACCAAGTAAACACAGAGACTTATATTGGTTACAAACTGTGTGGCCATGGCAGGCTTCTTGCTAACTGTTCTTACAGCTTCAATTAATCCATTTCCATTAATCTATACCTTGCCACATGGCTTGTGGCTTACCGGCATCTTCACATGCTGTTTGTCATCGTGGCGGCTGGCAGTGTCTCTCTGACTCAGCCTTCCACTTCCCAGCTTTATTCTCCTCCTTGTCCCGCCTACACTTCCTGCCTAGCCAATGGCCAATCAGTGTTTTATTTATTGACTAATCAGCAACACATTTGCCATACAGACCATCCCACAGCACATCAACGTTTTCTTTTGTCACTTACTTTGGGGTCTCTGTGTTGTTCGGGACCATGTGTTTTTGTCATGCATTTCACCAATGGGCAGAAGAGGTCGCTGACTTCATGGGACAATTTTTTGAATCCTAGGAAATTTCTCAGCATTCCTTCTCTCAAATTTGATTTTTCTGGAAGCATACATTTGGAATGCCTCCAAGTTTTATTTTATTTCATTTTTTGGTTTGTTTGTTTTTGTCTTTTTGAGACAGGGTTTCTCTGTGTAGCCCTGGCTGTCCTGGAACTCCCTGGGTAGACCAGGCTGGAAATATCATCCAATAGCACCCAAAACCTATAGAAGAATTCTATCTAAACTCTTTGCTTTAGCCCCCCACCTGACGTCCCTGTTGAGTGTATTTGGTAAATACATTTGTTTATGATTTTCTTTTATTCTGTTGCTATGAAAATGTCATGTAACTGAACCTAGCATGGTGGAGCATGCTTGTGACCCCAGCACTTAGGAAGTAGAGGCAGGAGGACCAGGAGTTCAAAGTCACACTTAGCTACATAGGGGGTTTGAGAATAGTTTGGGCAGAACAGACCTTGTCTCAAAAAAAAAAAAAAAAAAAAGAATACAATCCATGGGCATGGTGGTGCATGCCTTTAACTCTAGTACTCAAGAGGCAGAGGTAGATCTCTGTGAGTTCAAGGCTCAAGGCAAGTCAGAGCTGTCTCAAAAATAATAATAATAATAGTAAAAATACAATCTTAGCAGGCCTAAAATTTGAAGTTCTGCTGCCAAGTGTGGTGGCCCATGAGATTACAGGCATGCACCACCACATCCCTGCCCAAATTTTAGTTACAGCCTTATTGATGCAAAAGTCACAGATCTAACTTTAATATTCACATTCAACAGATTTTTGTATAATTACAGACTTTCACAAGTATGACTATAACCCACTTAAGTACATTTTCTACACCTCCAAAAGAACCCCATTAGTAACCACTCATCACTTCCCCAACCTTCCTGTTCCTAGGCAACCACTGATCTACCCTCTGGATGGATTTCACTATTCTGGATATTTCAAGTTCCTTGTGACTAGGTTTTTGTTTTGTTTTGGTTTTAATGAAGTATATTAGTTTAAGATTTACCTATGCTATTACATCTATCAATTCCAGACCCCCATTTTTTTTGAGATAGGATCTCACTCTGTAGCCCAGGCTGGCCTCAAACTCAAGATCCTTCTGCCTCTGTCTCCCGAGAGCTGGGATTACAGTCATGGGTCCCCATACTTGGCTTCATTATCCTTTATTGATGAGCTACATGCCATTGCAAGAAAACACCATCTTTTGTTTACCTGGACGTCAGCTGGGCATTTGAATTGTTTCCACTTCTTGCCCATCATCAGTGATGCTTTGAAGGCTCACATGGAAGTCTTTGCCTAGACATGTTTTCATTTCTTTCAGTTACACATCAAGAACAAGAATTGCTAGTGTGTGTGATACTTTTACTGGAGAGATACAGAATACAAGCATGTCTCCTCACCCTAGCAAGGGAATCTAGGACGTACTGAAGTAATGGTTGTGCCAGTGTCCAACTTGGTGAATCAATGGTTTACATTAGGCTCATTAGCAGGAATGCGGGGGAGGGGTGACTTATAAGGAGCTACATCCCTGAAAAGCCCACCTCAAAGACTCAAGAACTGCAGTCCTGGAGTCTCAGCACAGCCCTCTTCAGAATATCTCTTCTCTCTGCAATCAGGCTGGGCAGTCTCCCTCTGTTGTGATAGTATTTTAAGACGTGTTACATTTGTTTATGCTGTTATATTTGTTTTAATGATGCAAAGATGTGTTACATTCTTTTATGTTGCATTTGTTTAATTCTGTGAAGCTGTGTTACTGTGCCTGTCTAAAACACCGGATGATCTAATAAAGAGCTGAACAGCTAATAGCAAGGCAGGAGAAAGGATAGGCAGGGCTGGCAGGCAGAGAATAAATAAGAGGAGAAATCTGGGATCGAGGAGGGGCAAGAACAAGGAGAGGAGGACGCTAGTGGCCACCACCCAGCCACCCAGCCAGACATGGAATAAGAAGGAAAGAAAAGATATACAGAAATAAAGGTAAAAGACCAGAGGCAAAAGATAAATGGGATAACGTAAGTTAAGAAAAGCTGGCTAGAAACAAGCCAAGCTAAGCCTGGACATTTATAAGTAATAATAAGCCTCCTTGTGTGGCTTATTTGGGAGCTGGGTAGTGGGCCCCCAAAGAGGTCAGAACCAAAGAGTAAAGAGTAAAAACAACCAAATACACCTCTCAGCTTGCATTTCTCAGTTTTATACTGCTGGGGAGGGGCTTTCAGGAATCTGGCAAGTTTCTGTTCTTTTAGACATGTGACCTTTTGTTTACCTTTGGAGGGTCATGATCCCCCCTCTCCCTCCTGGAGGAAATGTTTCAGTTCAGAGGAGACTGCCATACAACAGCTGGTAACAATAAATTTAAAATTTTGAGGAACCGCTCGCTGTTTCTCAACATGATTGCCGTGCTTTTATAGTCCACTAGTAGTTTATGTGAACTCAAATGTTTCCGTGTGTGTGTGTGTGTGTGTGTGTGTGTGTGTGTGTGTGTGTGTGGTGTTTCTAGAATTGAAGCTAGACACTCATTCATGTTAGGGAAACATTTTACCACTGACCTGTATCTCCAACCTCCGTTTCTCCATATTTTTAACAGTTGTATTTCCCATTTTAAAAACAGTGATACTGGGGTTGGAGAGATGGCTCAGCAGTTTAGAGCACTGGTTTGATTTCCACCGCACACAGCAGGTTACCGTAAGTGTCTGGAACTGCAGTCCCAAGGGATTGCACCCCCTCTTCTGGTCTCCAAGGGCACCAGGCAGGCACAGATACTGTTAATTCCACTGATGAACAATAAGACCACTACCCACTGCAAGCCGCAGAAATACAGAGAAGAAATTCAGATGACAATGGCAAAAGCTAATACCTTATCACCCCTCCTTTTGACCCCGAAAGCCATGTGACCTTGTTTTGGCCAGAGCATTGCTTATTGCATGGGTATATAACTGTAAACCTCAGGGACCTGAGGAGGACTAGATTGGGGAACCATGATGGGGAATTAAGACGGAGAAGAATTAAGATAGGAAGAACAATGGGAAAGAACTAAGATGGAAAGAACTAGATGGGGAAGAACTAGATGGGAAAGAACTAAGAGCAGAAATATGTAGAGAGAATCAGGTAAGAAAGGAGCTAAGTAAGAGAGCAGAATAGAAGCTGTGTAGAGAGAGAACTGACTCAGAAGAATAAAGTGAACCGACTAAAGAGTTTTGTGTATGTAGATTCATTCAAGAATCCCTCAGATTAATTAATTTGCTGCTGGTAGTGTCTCTTCGGAACTCTGGGAAAAGACTCTAGAGGGGCTGGACTCCAATAGTCTTTGTTAACTACCACAGTTTAAGGCCAAAATTGAAGCAAGCTTTAATAAAAACTGGCCAGTTGGATGGGCTCTGGCCAGAGCCAATTCTGCTACCCCAGAAAAATGGCCCCAAATCAGGTTTTGCAGGGGCTTAAGAAGGCCAAACCCACAATTCACATTTCCCATCAGGTCCAATCAGGGGCAAGCATACATCCTGAAGTACTTCCGGGCTACATCCAATCAGGGGCAAGCATACATCCTGATGTATTTCCTGCCTGTGAACCTCCCGCCCACATGTGATCAAGCACATCCGGTCCAGATGGGTCAAACAAACTTGTTTAGGGGAGTGAAAACATGTGACTTGTTATTTTACATAAACAATAGCCTCCAGCATTTCAGGAACTGTCTGTCCTTGGGCAAGGGCCTTGCAGATTAGAGGCATTTTTGTTTCACGGATCTCTAAGGCGTAGTAATGAAAACTTAAAATGTAACTTTGGCTCTCATAATACATAACATGCAGGCAAAACTACTCATGAACATAGAATACATTTTTAATTAAGATAAGTAAAAAACGGCCATCCTAATGGTATTCATTATAGTTTTGGTTTGCATTTCCCTAATTTTCCAATTGGGCATCTTTGATGTGTTTATTGGCCATTTTAATATATTATGTGGAAAAAATATCTTCGATCATAATGATTCTTTGACCATTTTTAATTGGCTCATTAGCCTTTCATTATTAACTTGTAAGAGTTCCATTTTTAAAATTTTTTATTTATTACCAGTTTATGTTTGTGTGTGTGATGTGTGTGTGCAAATGTGGGCATGCACAGGTGTTGTGAGTTAGAAACGGGAGTTGGCACTTTTCCTCTATTGTGGGATCTGCCGATCAAACTCAAGTCATCAGGCTATCGTGGTAAACATTTACCTGCTGAGTCATGCCCTGACCTTAAATAAATTTGTATTTTATTTATTTATATATCTATTTCTTTGTGTGTGTGTGTGTGTGTGTGTGTGTGTGTGTGTGTGTGTGTGGTGTTCGTCAGTACCTCCGGAGTGAAGGTGGGAATTGAACGTGTGTCTCCTGCAGGCCCTTCCTTTATCCCCCTTTCTCATTTTAGTCGTTACTGCTGTAGTAAAAAGTAGGCAACCAGAATGTACGGAGCCATATATGGGAGACCGAGTAGCCAAAAATGCAGAAAAGCCTCAACCCTGTAGCATTCCAGGCGCTACCTTTTAAATTAGTCCCCTAGAGGCCAACCAACTGGTATGAAAATCTGCTTCCTGGTCAAAGTAGCCTGGGGTCCTGTATCTTGGGCTGCAGAGTCTGCTACAGTGTGGAGGTCAGAGGACAACTTCCAGGAGATGGTTTTCTCCTTCCGCCGAGGGCTCCGGGAATGGAATTCAGGTTGTCAAGTCCGGCGGCCGAAGAGGTTTTTTAAAATGTAGTCTAGATACAAGCCCCTCTCTCATCAGATTTACAAAATCACCTTTCATTCTGTGGATTGTTTTTTTTTTTTTTTTAATTTTCTTCATGGTGCGCAGAGATTTTGATTCTGATGGTGAGTCTGCTTGTCTCTTTTCTTTTATTGCTTTGTATTTTTGGTTTTAGATGCAAATTGGTGAATCCTGCCTCAAGATGTGTCCCTCCAAGGGATTTTACATTTTAGTTCTTCCATGTAGTTCTTTAATCTACATCGCATTTGTTTTAGTTTATGGTGTGAGTTAGGGGTCCAACTTCACTACTCTGCAAGTGGTTAACTAGTTATCTCAACAACACTTATTATAGAAACTGTTTAGTTGTGTTAGTGACATGCCTCTAACTTAGAAATCTTACATATTGCTATATTTTTCAGATCTGGAAGGGACGGAGACAGAGGAATATATTCAAGATATTTTAACTGGGAAGACTGTTATTCAACTGTTGCTGGAAAGAGACAGAGTCTTCCCAAACCCCAAGTTCAGAGGTTCCCAAACTCAGCTACGTGTTGGGACCATCAGAGTGCTAATGTCTATACTATAATCCATACCATAAATCAAATTATTAGTGATAGAGTCTACGCACCTGTATGTATGTATATGCATATACATTTTGTATAGCTTTTTTGACATGAAGCCTTGTTATATAGGCAAAATTGACTTTCAACTCACAATACCCCGCCTCAGTCTTCCCAGTCCAGGAACTAAGATATGTTCTATCATATCTGGTTTACATGAATCTGTATGCTAAATAATCTTCTCACCTACCAATCCAACTTAAAAATTATTTGTTTTATTTTATATGTACGTTTTGCCTGCATGTCTCTGCAAGCGCACCACATGCGTGCCTGGTACCCGTGGAGGTCGGATACCCTGGAACTGGAGTTACAGATGATTGTAAACCTCAGTGTAGGTGCTGGTAATCAAACCCAGGTCCTCTGCAAGAGCAACAAGTGTTCTTCACCCCCGGGTGGTCTCTCCAGCTCCCCACCTGCATTTTTAAAGAAAGAAGAATGTCTTCACCTATTGTGAAGTTGGTGTTGGGCTGACGGTATGTCAGGCCATCAGGAAATCATAATGCAAAGGGATCCAAACAAGCCAGACCCTCTCTGTCACTTGTGGGGGCTCAGCAGCAAAACCCATGTCATAGCCGTGTGATAAGGCTTCCTCTACACGTGACTCTAGAGGGGCAAGACAGAGACACAGCTTTCTACCTCAGCAGCTTCAGCCAGGAGCTTAACTATGAGAATCATGTATAGGAAGGCAGGAGGGGATGTGCTTACTTGAGAGCATGCGTATGATCTTTCTTGATCTTCTGGGATGCTGTTAGCTACTTCTGGGAAAACTGCATAGGATGAAAGATTACCATTATTTTTATTAAAATTCTGGGTTAGTATACAAAACACTGGGTTTTATCATGTACCTTCATACATGTGTCATTATACTGTTTTAAAATTATTTTTTATTTTATTAGTGTATTTGTGTGTGTGTGTGTGTGTGTGTGTGTGTGTGTGTGTGTTACTTGTGGTGGTGATGGTGGTGGTGGTATGGAGATCATAGGACATCTCTGGGAGCTTATTTATTCCATTCTATCATGCGGCTCTCAGGGACAGACTCAGGTTGTCAGGCTTGGTGACAAGCAGCTCTACCCACTGGGCCATCCCACCAGCCCTGGGCGGTATACTCTTCTTTGTTGCTTTTCCCCACTGCGCCTCCGTGTCTCCTCCCCAGGCTAGCTGGCTCTTCCTTCCCTGGCTTAGATAGTCATCTACTTCCTCACTACCTGTACTCCACTGCCATCTCTAGTTCCCACCTCTCTTCAGATTCCTTCTCTCAGGATCCCGCCTCTAGGTTCATAATCTACACACACACACACACACACACACACACACACACACACACACACACACACACGGAGTCATACTTACAATCTTGAATTTAGGTCTACACATGCATGGTGGTTTGAATGAGAATGGCCCCTGTAAGCTCATGTATTTGAATGTTTAGTTGTCAGGGAGTAGCAGTGTTTGAAAGGATTAGAAGAATTAAGAGGTGTGGCTTTGTTGGAGGAAGTGTGTCACTGGGGTTGGGCTTTGAGGATCCAAAAGCCCATGCCAGGCCTAGAGTCTCTCTTTCTTTCTTTCTCTCTTTCTTTCTCTCTCTCTCTCTCTCTCTCTCTCTCTCTCTCTCTCTCTCTCTCTCTCTCTCTCTCTCTCCCTCTCTCTCTCTCTCTCTCAGCCTATGGATCAAGATATAGCCCTCAGCTACTGCTCCCGTGCCTGCCTGCCTTCAAGTTCTCCACTATGATGACAATGGACTGAACCTCTGAAACTTTAAGCAAGCCCAATTAAATGCTTCCTCTTATTGTAGTTGCCTTGGTCATGGTGCCTCGTCACAGCAATAAGACAGTACAGTATGAGAACAAACATGTGGCATTTATCTTTCTGAGTCCGGCTTACTTCCCTTATCTTTACAAATTCTACTTGTGCGAATTTTCCTTCAGTGTCACAGTTTGCCTCTTCCTTATGGCTGCATAAAACTCCATTATGTGTATGTACCACATTTCTTTTATCCATTCACCTGTTGATGGACAACTCAACTGGTTGAATTTCTGGATATTGTGGATTGTGCAGCTCTGTACAAAGAAGTGCAGATACCTCTGGGTTTGTTGATTTAGAGTCCCTTGGGTATACCCAAGAGTAATGTGGCTGGGTCACAGGGTTGAACACTTATTTTTAATTCTGGAAGACATTTAGCGAGTAAAAACAATCCTTTAGCAGCTTTATAATAAACATAACTACAAGTAAAACTAGGTAGAGTCTTCTAAGCTGGTGGGGATATATACAAGGTAGTGATTTCTAAACTAAATATGTGTACAGGCCATCAGAATCTCTGTGAGGGTAAATGTATGAGAATTTTATATTTATTACATGTAGAGGTTTGAGTAGGAATGACTTTCATAGGCTCGTATATTTGAATGCTTGATCATTAGAGAGTGGCAATACTTGAGAGGGATTAGGAGGTGTGGCCTTGTTGGAGGAAGTGTGTCACTGTGGGTGGGCTTTGAGCTTTCAGAAGCCCAAGAGAGGACCAGTGTCTCTCTCTTCCTGCTGCCTGTAGATGTAGAACTCTCAGCTGCTTCTCCAGCACCATGTCTGCCTGTATGCTACCATGCATCCCACCATGAAGACAATGGACTAAACCTCTGAATTCAAATACTTTCTTTTATAAGCATTGCCCTGGTCATGGTATCTCTTCACAGCCATAGAACACTGATGAAGACAGTGTAAAAGGTATTTGTTCAAAAAGTTATGTAGCATTATACTAAACCAGTAAGTTCTTTCTTTCTGGGAAGAAGAGAGTGGTAATTCAGAGAGAAGTAGCAGAAGGTAGGGTCTGCTGAAGGCCATGGACCCAACCATTTACCTTCTGTGCCCAGGAAATGCAAAACTCCCTTCAAAAGATCACAGCTTAAAAGTACACTCCCTGGCCGGGCGGTGGTGGCGCACACCTTTAATCCCAGCACTCGGGAGGCAGAGCCAGGTGAATCTCTGTGAGTTCGAGACCAGCCTGGTCTACAGAGTGAGATCCAGGACAGTTTCCAAAGCTACACAGAGAAACCCTGTCTCGAAAAACAAAACAAAACAAAACAAAACAAAACAAAACAAAACAAAACAAAACAAAACAAAACAAAACAAGAAGTCCACTCCCTGGAATCTATAATACACAACTTAAAAAAATGGAGCCACCTGGCTGCGGCCCTGTGACATGGCCTCTTACTCATGTCCTGCAGAGTTGCCATGTTCTGGATCAGGGCTGCTTTCAACCTCACCTTCCAGGAAAGTTCATTCCCTCTTATCAACCCCTTGGCTCATGACCAGCAGAAACCCATAACCCTCTGCACCCTTCTGAAAGGCTTTCCTTCCGTACTGTGCCCTCCTCAGGGAATAACCACGTTCACTTCTTGAGCTGTGACGGGCTGGGCATGCTGCCTGGGCCCATGGGCTGTTCAGAGACTAGTGTTCAGGGGGACCCTTGAAGACGGAGGGTGTGCACAGCGCAGCTGAGAGCCGCATACACTGTTTTCTACCGACTGGGAGTGAGCACACATTTGGAGCCATGGGGGTGGGGTGTGGGGGGTGGTGGTGGGGTGGGTGGGGGTTGGGGGGTTTGCTCTGTAGTGTGCAGGTTCTCATGTTTCCTAACCTCATGACTTCACTTTATGCTCTGCCAGGGGGTGACGCTAGAGAGGGGAGATTGGTCCAAAGCGTAAATGGGTTAGGAATTTAAATGTGTTAGGAAAAGCATTCCAACTGAAACTTTTAAAAAAAGATTTTTACAGTTTATCAGTCCCTGCCTTAGAAATCTGTCCCACCACAGCAGATAAGTGAGCTATTCTTTTTGCCGTTATCCAGCCCCCAGCACACTGCCAGCACCAAGGGTCACCTCTGCAGCCCTCCCCATTGTGTCCCTGCATTCCTTCCGCTGTCTCCTTGAGGCCTTTCCTTCTCATATAGGCTGCGCCTTGCATATGCGTGTGTTTGGGCTCATTTTCCTTTCCATAATCTAAGGAGTCATAAATCATCAGCACCAATGGATTCTGAATCCAAATACAACGATGGCGACTGCCGTGGTGTTGTGCATCTTGGCCACCTTTTCCGATTTCAGCCTCTTGTGCTGTGGTCTTCCTAAGGTCAAGGGCATGGATGACCACTTGTTTCCTCTGAACTCAACAGTTAGTCATGGACTTCCTGGGTCAGAAACACGCTGTCACTCATGATGACGATGATCCTCCAGCAGCCAAGGATGGAGAGAATCCAACTGGAACTTTCAGGAAAGGAAAGCAGAGTTGCCTATGGTGAGGTAATTAATTGCTCTGTCTACTCAAAAGCATAATGGAGAGGAATCCAAAGATTCCCCAGCCACCTAGGGCTACTTAATAAAGCCCAAATTATTCAAACAAATAAACAAACAACAACAACAACAAAGTTGTTGCTAGTTGCAGAAATGGGACACAGCATGGCTTTGTTTTGCAGAGTCCCAACACCAACAGTGTCTAGTTTTGAATTGCCTGTGACAGGCAGAGATTTTGAGGGAGTTCCTCACAGAGCTAGAGGAGTGCTGTCACCATGGAAAGCCAGCTCATGAGAGCAGCAGGGTGAGGAAAGAATGTGACATCTTCATATTCCCCGCTGTGGTTTGACAGCCAGGCCCCATTGTACCAGGAGATTCCTCTTCCTTCAGAAGCAGAAGAAGGAAGTTCATCTCCGGATGAACTGAGACCAGCAGTAGTCAGGTGCAGAAATGCAAGCTCAGCATTGCAGGAAGCCCTGTCAATGTCAGGAAGAATTGATTTTCCCAGACTGAGAGAAATCCTAGTGCTGGGGTGTAGTACTGCCATCCCTGCCATACAGTGTTAGTGTAAGTGGGAATGACTGTGGGCTTTCTGGAGGGCAGAGAACTAGTTTTGTCAAACTTTAAGTGAACATTTCTTTAGACTGGAAATCCCACTTGGCATCTCTTGAACCACTGAATGTAGATATATCTATAAGAATGTTATCTCTGTATTAAAAACAAACAAAACCAAACAGGGTCTTATGCTGTGGAACAATTTTTGCACACTGTAAATATGTGTTGCTCTTATTGTTAATAAAAAGCTGACTGGCCAATAGCTAGGCAGGATTTTCAGGGCAGAGAGAATGCTGGGAAGAAGAAGGGCGGAGTCAGAGGAGTCACTAGCAAGACATGGAGAGGAAACAGAAAGTGTAAGATGAAATAGAGGCAGCACCACATGGTAGAATGTAGATTAATATAAATGCATTGATTTAAGTTGTAAGAGCTAGTTAGTAATAAGCCTGAGCTATCGGCCAAGAATTTATAATTAATATTAAGCCTCTTTGTGGTTATTTGGGAGCAGCTGCTGAGACACAGAGAAACTCTGCCTACAATCTTATGTAGCCCAGGCTGACCTTGAACTTGACAGATGGCCAAGGATGACCTTGAACTTGAAGGAAGATCTACTCACTTCTATCTTTCAAGTGGTGGGATTACATGTGTGTACCACCATGCCTTTATCCCAGTATTTTTAGAACAGGGAACTCTCTAAATGGAGAGTGAAATCATTTATGTAAGTACATCCACACAAAGGGATACCATAGAATCTGTGTAAACAAAATCTGGAAAGATACACAAAATAATGTTAGCAGAATTTATTCTCTGAGTAGCAAAGTCTCAGAGGTGTTCGTTGCTTCGTTTTTTGTTTTTGTAAAAAAGAGACCTATTCAGTAATGTGCAAGGGTACTGCCTCCCAGGATTACCTTTTGTTGATTTTTTAAAAAAATGATTATTTATTTTATGTATGTGAGTGCTCTATCTGCATGTACACCTTTATACCAGAAGAGGGCATCAGATCCCACTATAGATGGTTGTGAGCCACCATGTGGTTGCTGGGAATTGAACTCATGACCTTTGGAAGAGCAGCTAATGCTCTTACCAGCTGAGCCATCTCTCTAGCCCCCTGTTGATTTTTTTTTTTTTTTTTGGTTTTTCAAGACAGGGTTTCTCTGTGTAGCTTTGTGCCTTTCCTGGGACTCACTTGGTAGCCCAGGCTGGCCTCGAACTCACAGAGATCCGCCTGGCTCTGCCTCCCAAGTGCTGGGATTAAAGGCATGCGCCACCACCGCCTGGCTCCCCTGTTGATTTTAAAAAATTTTTTTCACAGGAAGAAAAAAACTCCAGATAAAACTCCTTACTCTTTTTTTTTTTTTTTTTTTGGTTTTTCGAGACAGGGTTTCTCTGTGTAGCTTTGCGCCTTTCCTGGGACTCACTTGGTAGCCCAGACTGGCCTCGAACTCACAGAGATCCGTCTGGCTCTGCCTCCCGAGTGCTGGGATTAAAGGCGTGCGCCACCACCGCCTGGCCCGTGCGCCACCACCGCCCGGCCAAACTCCTTACTCTTTAGTAATTATAAAACTGATCTGTTTCCCTTCTACCATGTTGGAGCTACAAACGTGCAGAATGTAAATTCTAGGAATCAAGAAAGGTATTTGTTGTACTTTTCCCATTTAGAGGTAAAGCTTATGTGTTATTCGGTGTTCTATTACTGTAACAAAATATCAGAGTTAACACCATGTAGAGAAGAAAGGTTTATTGGGGCTCATGCTTTGGAAATTTTTGTCCCTGGTTACTTGGCTCCATTGGGTTTGGGTCTAAGGGAAGGCAGAATATCAGGATGGGGAACTGGCCATGGATCCATGCTCCTCATCTCATGACAGAGCAGAGTAAGAGAAGGGAGCCAGGATCTCAATATTCCATCAAGGGTATAGACTTATGATCCAACTTCCTTCTATTAGGCTCCGCCTCTTTTTATTTTTACTTTTTAAGTTCTTTTCTTATACAGTACATCCCGAAGGCACTCCCCTCCCCCCCACATTCACTCCTCCTCCATTTCCCTTTAGAAAAGAGGGGGCTTCACAGAGACATCAACCAAACACAGCATAACAAGTTACAATAAGACTAGGTACAAACCCTCGTATCAAGGCCGGACAAGGCAACCCTGTAGGAGGAAAAGGGTCCCAAGGGCAGAAGAAAGAGTCAGAGACACCTCTACTCCCACTGTTAGGAGCCCCACAAAAATATCAAGCCAGCAATCATAACGTATATGCAGAGAACCCATGCAGGCTCTGCGACTGTCTCTTCAGTTTCTGTGAGCCCCTGTGAGCCCTGCTTAGTTGATTCTGTGGGCTGCGTTCTTCTGGTGTCCCTGACCCTCTGGCTCCTACAATTCTTTCTCCCCCCACCTCTGGGGTTCCCTGAGGCTCCTCCTCTTAAAGGCCCCACTACCTCCAGTTGGCTAGCAACTGAGTCTTCATCACGTGGGCCTCTGTTAGAACACTTAGTGTAGCTAACCCAACTCTTGCAGTCAAGAGGCCATTAGAGAATTCTACAGTGGAGAGGCAGCCATGGTGGTGTACACTTGTAATCCCAGCATCAGGAGACAACGGCAGGAGGATGAAGAGCTAAGAGAAAATACATAGAAAGGTCCTGCTTTAAGAAACAAGAAAATGGGCTGATAAGACAGCTTAGTGGATCAAGGTGCTTGCTGCCAAAGGTGACTTCCTGAGTTCGGTCCCCAGTACCCATATAGTAGAAGGCAAGAACCAGCTGCTACAAGTTGTCCTCTGACCCCCACACAAACACACTGTGACACACCCATCCTTTCCCCAAATATATAAATGTAATAAAAAGAAAAGACAACAAAGTAGCTTCCTAAACAAGAATGTGTGTGTGTGTGTGTGTGTGTGTGTGTGTGTGTGTGTGTGTGTGTGTGTGAGAGAGAGAGAGAGAGAGAGAGAGAGAGAGAGAGAGAGAGAGAGAGAGAGATTCACTAAGGAGAAACCTTTCCCGAGTTTCTGTGCTCCATTAACTGTTAAGGTCAGAAAAGCCTTATACCTCCAAGGTAGGAAAGTTCTTCAGGACCAAAATAGGCCCATTTGATAGGAAACAGAGCTTCGTCTTTCTGGTGTTCTTTGAGTCATTCAATATAGGAACCATTAATATTTACCCTAAATGTATGGTTGCCTTCCATTCATACTGCGTGCACCTGCCACATTGATTGACAGTGGACTTTGAACAAAAGCAGCCACACTGTAAAGAGAGGGCCATGCTCCAGAGTAGAAGGTGATGTAGGTGATGTACCTGCAGCCGCTGAGAACCTGGCAATTGCCCCTTGGGTTATTTGTGTATAGTTGTCCTTCAGGTGTCTTGCTGGAACGATCTCTAATTCTGGTCACAAAGGAAGGTTCTTCATCCCTCTGACACAGAGTATAAATACCTCCTCTGCTGCCTTAAATCAATAACTAATCACCCACCAGCTCTCTCCCTGGCACTCCATTAATGTTGAGTTCTTCTCTGAGACTGAGTGCTAGACCCATCAGGGTGTTGGGCAGTGCACCAGCCCCTAGCCTCAGGTTTTTGCAAGGCAACTCCTCAGTCTTGTCCAAGAGGAGATTTATGAAGCTTTGCCTCAATTCTATTTCAGTCCTCAAGGATCTGGAGTTAGCATTCAGGCATCTGTACTAGCCTGCCCTGAGGGTCCTGACAGGATACATCCTCAGCTACAGCGACTAAGAGCACTCCCTGTGTGCATTCTCTACATTCCCTTATAAAAAGGCAGGCCCTGCCCACCTCCCATCTCTTTCTCTTCCACTTCCTTTGCTCTATCTCTTTCTCTTTTTCTTCCTTCACTCTCATCCCCAGGGACCAGTCTCTGTCCCCTTCTCTACCCCTTCTCTTTCCTCTGTAGCCGGAAGTTTTCTTCAGTCCCCCACCACAGTCCAGCAGCTGCTCAGACCCAAGTAAACACACAGAGGCTTTATTATTTATGAACTGTATAGCCTATGGCAGGCTTCTTGTTAGCTAGCTCTTATAACTAAACTCAGCCCATTTCTATTAATCTATATGTCACCACGTGTTCCATGGCATTGCCTGTGTGCCATTACATGCTGCTCCCTGGATGGCAGGATGGCGTTTCTCTCTCTCCTCTCCTTTCTTCTTCCTGTCCTTTATTTGGATTTCCTGCCTGGCTATAACCTGACTTGCCACAGACCAGAGCAGCTTCTTTATTAATCAGTTATAGCAACACATATTCACAGCGTACAGAAAGACCTCCCACAGCACCCCTCCTCTCAAGAAACCTCCCAGATGGGTCCTGTTGTATGCTGTGACTCCTCGCCATTTTTAAAAACACATCTGGTTTTTAAAATTATCATCTCTCTCTCTCTCTCTCTCTCTCTCTCTCTCTGTCTCTCTCTCTCTCTCTCTCTCTGTATGTGTATTGTGAGTGTGCGTGTGGAGGTCAGAAGACAAGGTTGTGTGTCAGTCTTGGCCTCTTACCTTGTTTCCCACAGAGTTTCCCGTTCACTACGGATACACCAGGCTAGATGACCTGTGAGCTTCCAGGAACTCTCTTGTCTCCACCTCCCATCTCACCATATCAGCTCTGGGATCACAGGTGCACATAGCAGGCTTGTATGCAACTTCATGTCCTCAGGCTTGTGCCAGAGACACCTTACCCAATGAGCCATCTCTACAGACCTGGTGTCTGCCTTTGGAATCGCCAAAACCGTGTCAAGTCCACCCTTCACGGAAATGGGAAACACAGGACGGACTAAAGGCTGCATCACTCTGCAGAGTCCAGAAACAAGCACTGGGTCCTCGAATTTTCTCCAAGGAGACTCACCTCCAGTCGTGACCGCTCAGAACGACTATGTCTGCCAAAGTCAGTGCTCACTCACTAAATACTTCTCTTGTGACTGCCAAGAGTCTCCTACCACCAAAATGCCAAGAGAAAGGGGCAATGACTAGTTCCTTTAGCCTTTTTCCTTTGAGACAGAGTCTCATGTAGACCAGTGTTGGATTTTGACTATGGAGTCAAGGGTGAACTTGAACTTGTGTGTGTATGATGAGTAAACGTATGTCACTATGGTGAGTGTGGATGTGCACACATCACGATGAATGTGTGATTAGATGACAATCTGGGGTGTTGGTGTTTACCTTCCACCTTGTGTGTGCCAGGCTAGCAGAGGGCACTTGAGTGCCCTCCCACCTCTGCCTCCCTCATGACTGTACAGCAGCGGGATGGCAGATGTGGGCTGTGTGCTCATCTTTTATGTGGGTGCTGGGTGTTTGAACTCAGGTCCTTACACTTGCCCAGCAAGTGCTTAACCTACTGAGACATGCTGCGGCCCTCACCCCCTTTTTGAACCAAAGTCTCATATAGTTCAAGATGGCTTCAGAGTTACTACATAGTGGAAGATGACCTTGAAATTCTGATTCCCCTGCCTCCACCTCCTGAGTGCTGGGATAACAGGTGTGTGCCACTAGTCACATTTAACATGGTATTAGGGACTGAGCCCAAGATGACCTTCATACTAAACAAGAACTCTACAGACTGAGCTACATCCCAAGCCCAATAATTATATATACAAAAAAATTATATATATATATTTGAGACAGGGTTTCTCTGTATAGCCCTGGTTGTTCTGGAACTTACGCTGTACACCAGGCTGGCCTTGAACTTGGAGATCCTTCTGCCTCTGCCTCCTGAGTGCTGGGATTAAAGGCATGCACCACCACCACCCAGATCAATAATTATATATATTATATATATATATATATGTGTATATATATATATATTTAAATGAAAGAAACTCAGTTGCCTTTCTTATTGTCTAGACAGAATTTTAATAGAGTGGTGATGAAGATTTTGGTTAAAATTTATCAGCTCTGAGAAGAGGTATGTGTAATAAAAGTGATTATTTTATTTTTAAGAAATAAGTGCCAAGGTTTATGAGCTCTCAAACCCTTCCTGAAGCCCATCCCCCGCTAAGCATTTGAGAAGGAAGACTGTAAACCTAGGACACCAGATTGCATCGAAGGAGGGTGCCTCAGGCGTGTGCAGGAAATGAAGCCACATCCCTGGCCTTCAGGAGCCTCTTCCCTGGTGATCAGGCTGCATTCCTGTGACTTGGAAATCATCTGCGGTGTGTACAGATTTAGCTGTGAGATGCTCATGCGCCGTGCTGTGTGGAACAGCTGGAGAAAAGCCCAGTGAACTCAGTGGGAAGACAAGAAGAATCACTGAGTTTTGAAACCTTAGGCTACTGCAGAGAATTGATTGATGGGGGGAGATGTTCCTGATAAGTTTTCGAAAAATCAGGTAGGAGACATTTTACATATTTATAATTTTCCTCCAGAGTTTGGGGTATTTTGGGTCTTGAAGGAACTATGTGTGAGTTATTTGGGAGCGGAGGGAGATTCTATTCTGAGAAGAGAGACTGCATGGCCCGATTTGTCAGTCAAGCTCACCATGAGAGAAGTGGGTCTCCTAGAGCAAAAGGAATGCTGGAGAGTGTGGACCAGTTCAACACGGGAAGGGGAGGAGAAGCTTGGAGACGTCCCCATACCACACCAGAGCAGGGCTTCCTGGTCGACAGGAAGGTGACAGGTAGGGAAGAGAATGGAGCCAATGAAGGCTTGATGTAGCACCCGAAACACAGAGCTTTGAACCCTTCACGGTTTGGTCGGGTATGAGGGAGGGGCATGGACACAAAGACAGATGGGAGTGAGCCTGTGCAGTTTCTGTTTGTGGAGCTGTTGGTCTCGGGCTGGCCTCAAGCTCACTCTGTGTCTCAGGACAGCCTTCAGCATCTGAGCTTCCTGCCCCTGCCTCCCTTGTCCTGGGGTTGCAGGTGTGCGCTATGATGCCTGCCGAGCTTTGTGCATGCTAGGCAAGCATTCTGCCAGCTGAGCTACGTCCCCAGACCTCTTCATTGTCATTCTCACTTGGTTCTGGGCAGGAATGTTGGATTGTTCTCTCCTGCATATCTAAAGGCCCAGAAGCGATGATACAAATATTAGGCAGAAGACATGTTTGAGCAGAGCAGGACACACACACACACACACACACACACACACACACACACACGGGTCCTGTTTTCATTGCCCTCAATATGCTGTCCTAGGTAGAAATGAAGCTGAGGATTCAGAGCCTAACATCAAAAATGATGCACTTTGCTTCGACAGGTCAGAAAGGGACTCATGGAGTCATCACAAGCATGCCTAAGAAGTGCGGGGCATTTCAAAGAGGTTCACTGAGAGGTTTTCCCAGTAAAGTCCCTGATCACTTACCAAACAGCACAGAGATGCTGCGGCAAAAGGTGGCCAGGCATCTGCACACAGAACTCCTGTCTGGTCCAGGACCTTGCATTAAGGTCGGAAGGTCAGAGCTGTGTAAAACCCCAGAGAGACATTTTCTCACTCTCTTTAGGTTGGAATGATCTCACTCGGTCTATGAAATGAGGTTTGGGGTTGGAGAGATGGCTCAGTGGTCATTAGCACTTGCTGCTCTTACAGAGGACTGGAGATCAGTTCCCAGTTCCCATGTTGGGCAGCTCACAATCACCTATAACTCCAGCTCCAGGATGTGAGGCCCTTTTCTGGACTCCATGGGCATCCACACTTACACATGGACACACACACACACACACACACACACACACACACACAATTACATATACACGCACACAGGACACAGCGTGTGTTTTGAGTCAGAGGACAACTTTTAGGAGTTGGTTCTCTCCTCCCACCATGTGGTCCAGGGGATTGAACTTAGGTAGTAAGGTTTGGTGATGCAATGAGCCATCTTACGGTGCTTAAAATAAATTTAAAAATAATCTATGAAATCTGTCAAATTTCTGAAGCTTTCTGAAAGACTGTTCGAAAAGATAAGAGAAAGAAAAAAGAAATAAAGAAGGAAAGCTATTGTTGAGGTCTCTCTCTCTCTCTTTCTCTCTCTCTCTCTCTCTCTCTCTCTCTCTCTCTCTCACACACACACACACACACACACACACACACACACACAGTGTAATTCTGAGCCCTGGACAAAGAAACCCACCATGATTATAATGTAGCTCCCAGCCCAGAGGCCAGTTCTGCCAAATATTTTGCTCATGCTTTTTAGAACTCGGCGGTGAGTCCATAAAAATGTCTGCAACCCAGATGAGGTTGTTGGATTCTTAAGGAAACACACACACACACACACACACACACACACACACACACACACACACGAGACAGGAAAGAGAAATGATTTACTGGAGGATGTCACTGGCTTTGTTTTTTATTTTATTTTATTTTTGCTTTTCTAATCCCCAGGCCCTCAACCGCCTGTCTCATTGAGTCTTGATTTGTATTTGTCTCTCATGAATGTGAGCATCCATCCTCTCAGCAGAAATGGTAAATAGCTGTGCGTATCTATGTCAGGGAGTGCTCATAAATAACAATCATTTACCGGGCTGGTGGGAGGGCGACCTTTGGGCCTCAGAACTGCTGGCAGCAACATTGTTCTGTGACTGTTTTTTTGCAACTAAAGGAGTATTTACATTGGTTTTTGTTGTTGTTTAAAATTATTATTTTAAGGAAGAATTCATAGTTAAAAAACCAGTCCATCAGCGCTCATAGAGTGGCATTAAATGAAAATGTTGTGGTTCTTACTGGCTTTATTGTTTTTTTTTTTTAAAGATTAAAACTTAAAATATCGTGTGTGTGTGTGTGTGTGTGTGTGTGTGTGTGTGTGTGTGTGTGTGTGTATGTCTGCATCTATGAGTATCCAGGTGCATGCAGGTGCTCTTGGAGGCCAGAAGGGGGCGTTGGGTCACCTGGAGCTGAAGTTTCCGGCATTCGGGAGCCATCCAGTGTGAGTGTTTGGAAACAAACCTGTGTCCTCTGCAGGATCTGTATGTGCTACTTACTGCTGGACCATCCCTGCAGCCTCAGGCCTCTGTTTCTTTGCCTCAGTGGTAGCCACTTAAGAATGATTAACTTTAGATTGCACAAGTCATGCATATTTTATTGTGAACACTTCAAACCATGTAGAACACTGGAATTCCCCTTGGCCACCCCCAGCACACGCCTGCCTGCCCTCAGAGGTGCTCATCGCCGTTAGCACGGTTTGCCGCTTTTGCGATCTTCACAGGTTCACTTGGTGCTTTTTGTTTTACACAAACGGCATGCCACACTAATTATCCCGCTGCTGGCTTTTCGTGACTTACTGAAAAGTCTTGGATATTTTTCCCTTCCAGTACATGCAAGAGTCCATTTTACTATTTTAATTTGCTATCTAATATGGCTGTGATGGCTCTTCTAGGTTGTCAACTTGGCTACATCTGGAATTAACTAAAACTCAAGTAGCTGGCTACACCTGTGAGGGGTCTTTCCCTTCTTTCTTTCTTTCTTTCTTTCTTTCTTTCTTTCTTTCTTTCTTTCTTTCTTTCTTTCCTTTCTTCCTTCCTTTTTTCTTTCTTTCTCTATTTCTTTTCTTTCTTTCTTTTGTGTTGTTGTTGTTTTGTTTTTTGAGACAGAGTTTATCTCTGTAGCTCCAGCTGTTCTGGAACTCCCTTTGTAGACCAGGCTGGCCTGGAACGCAGAGATCCCCTGTCTTTGCCTCCTAAGTGCTGGGATTAAAAGTATGTGCCATCACTGCCCAGCTGAGGGATTTTTTTCTTAATTAAATCATTTGAAGTGGAAAGACCTAAAATCTGGATATTTTGAGGTGAGAAGATTTACTTTAATACAGATCTTTCGAGTCGGGAAGATCCACCTTTAGTCTGGGCCGTTCCTTCTGCTGGCAGCCTGTATAAAGGGCATGAACGAAGGAAGTAGCTTTCTCTTTGTCTGCTTGCTCTTTCTCACTGGCAAGTCCATTCCTTCACTGGCAGTGGAGCCTACTTCTTCAGGGTTCCAGCGAATACTGAAGAATCAGCCAAGACATCCAGCCTCATGGACTGAACAAATACTGGATTCTTGGACCTTTCATTGGTAGACAGCCATTGTTGGACTAGCTGGACCACAGCCTATAAGCCTTTCTAATAAATGTCTTTTATATATACATATGAATATTCATTCTATCAGTTCTGTACTTTTAGAGAACCCTGACTAATACAATGACTAGATATGATTATTTGTTTATGAACGACAAACATTTAGATTTTTTTTCTGTTTTTGCTATGGAGCAAGGAACTGCAATACTACCTCTACTTGCTGATATATATGTGGACACTTTCTTTAGAATAGATTTTTTAAAAAGCATATACATTTTTAGTTCTTCTCTTGGTCACCATGGTCATTTGGAATAATATGCGAACTTTTCCTCTCTCTCTGAGACAGGACCTTGTTATGCAGTCCAGGCTGGAATTCTCTACGAAGCTCAAACTGACCTTGAACCTGGGCTCCTCCTGCCGTAGCTCCCTGTGTGCTGGGATTACAGGTTTGTGCCACACTGTTCAGCCATGTGGTTCTTGGTTTCCGGTCTTCTCAGTTGTCAAACAGATTGCATTTCTTTCCACCCCATCACACTCCAGAAAACATGCTGCATTTTGGTTTGAGTCATAGGCAGAGTCTAAATTCATAATGAGGTCTTCTCACCTCTATCATTTTTATTTCTCTTTTCCTCCCCTTCTCCCTCCCTCCTTCCCTTTCTTCCTTCCTCTCTTCCTTCCCTTTGTCTGTTCTCTTTCTCTCTCTCCCTCCCTTCCTCCCTCCCTTTCTCTCCCTTTCCTTTCTCTCTGTTCTCTCTCTCTCCCTCCTTCCCTCCTTCCCTCCCTCTCTCTCCTTTCCCTTTCTCTCTCTCCTTCCCTCCTGGCTTTCTTTTGACTTGGCTTGCTACAGCTCCCTCTAATCTGTATTTACCTGCAAATAAACTTTCTTTTTTTTTTTTCCCCCAGAAAGTTATCAGATTCTCTGGTCTATGAACAGTTTCTCCCTTCAATTCTCTTTCCTGTATTTTTAGTCATGTCTGAGGAGGAATTTGGATGAAGGGAATGTAGACGCATGAGTTCCATCATCTGTCTTAAAGCAGACAAGGCGGGAAAAATGTAAAAGCCCCTCTGTTCTTTAAGTCACTTCAGTCCTGTACGGCCTACAGCTTGAGCAAACAGGCAACACTTAGTTTTTCAGTTGGCTCAGGACAGATAAAAAGACCTATAAACCAAACCACCAAACCAAACCAAAACCCCTGGTAGAAATGCCATTCATCACTGATTTTGTTACAATCTAAAAACGTCGCATCACCTCTCAGTCCCAATTAACAAGGGGTAGGGTCCAGAGAAGACCCCTTGCCCAGAGAGAGGTTAGTTTTGTAATAACACACCCTTCATTAGGCTGCCCCAGAGAGCTGTACAGGAAGTAGCCAGAGGAAAGCCATGATTAAGACTTAGGAATCCAGTATCCTGACACCTCATAGCTCTGTGATGTTTCAGCACTTGACCTCTTAAACTTGGACTTCCTGCTTTATAAAGCGGGCATCGTAACAGTGCCCATCTCACAGGACTGTGAGGCACATATAAAGCCCTCAGTTCAACGACGACGCACAGTAAGCATCCATCCAATAGATGTTGTTTTGATAACAGACTTTGCCTTCTGAATCCAAACAGTGCTCTGTGGGAAATTCCAGAGGAAGAAAGGAGTTGTTCCCCATGGTCAGGTTCATGGTCTAAGGTGAAGATATAGCCAATATTTTCTCTCTACAGCGTTTCACATACGGCAAGGATTTAACAGTTAGCTGTTGGCTAAATGATCGGTTTCCTGGTCCCGATGAAAAGTATGTCTCCTCCTTTCCAGAAATATGCCAAGAGAAATAGACACATTATATAAATAAGTACTGACCATATTTAGTACAGGTCACTCATGACACTTTGTTCAACTTTGTTCAGTACATAAAGACAAGTTAGGAAATGTGAGCCAGGCATCGGTGACAAATGCCTTTAATCCCAACCCTCGGGAGGCTGAGGCAGGCAGATCTCTGCGTTCTAGGTCAGCCTGCCCTGAAGAGTGAGTTCCAGGACAGCCAGGGCTATACAGAGAAACCCTGTCTCAACATCCCTCCCCCCCAAAAGATGTTATGTTAGGAAATGTAACAAGACACAAGTCTGGTAGGTAAGATTTACACACAGCCAACTTCATTTGGGTGAGGAGGTTACTGACTCTCGGGGTGAGGCAGTTTTTCCAGGAACCTCACTCCTGTGTCTGAGTCGGCTTTTTCCTCTTTGACATCTGTCTGCCTCCTATGACATGTCTGTAGTTCGTTTATTTCTGAGATAACAAAAACGTCGTGTAGGTTGTGTCCGAAGAAAACTGGACATGGCTGTCTAATCCCCTGGCCCTCTGAATAAACCCACGGGTTTGCCTCCTGCAGAGAAGTGAGTTTTGTAGAGGATATATGTTATTCATATTGACCTCCTGGTCCTTGCCAGCTGCCGAGTGCTGTCATAGGAGCTCTTCAGGCCATTAATCATCTTATAAATAAATACACGTCAGTTGGGAATTTGAATAAGATCTCTTACTTGTAAATTCCGCCATTACCCCAAAGTCAGAATGTTACATCTCTAAAGATACTGAAGGGTGGGGAGAACAAAAGGCTTTGAAGCTAGATAAGTCCAAATTTCAGGTCCTCCACTTACTATATACATAGACTAGTAACGCTGGGTAGTTAACGTAAACTCAGTTTCCTACCTATTTATTTATCCGTTCATTTACGTGTGTGTGTGTGTGTGTGTGTGTGTGTGTGTGTGTGTGTGTGTGCATGTTTGTGAGTCTCTGTGTGGGGGCAAACATGCCATGGCACCCCATGCAAATCAGAAAACAACTTTTGGGAGATTCTATCCTTCCACCGCAGGATCCAGGGATCGAACTCAGGTCCTCAGGATTGAGCTGCCAGGGCCTTCAACCACCTAAGCCACCTTGCTAAAGACATGGTCTTCCTCTGTCCAGGCTGGCCTTGAACTTGTGGTGATCCTACTGTGTCTGCCGCCTAAGTGCTGGAATTGTAGGTGTGTCTGGCCGTGCTTTAATAAGTGTGTGCCCAGCAGTGTGGGCCAGAGACTGCCGGGTCTTCCCACAAAGTCTTTCAAAGTCTTTCACCATAGCAGCAGAGTTCTGGCTATGAAGTCGTCCAATGTGGAACAAGCAAGCTCTTCTTGGCCATGTAAACAAATTCTGTTAGATGTAGGTAAAACTAGTGGTGTGCTGGCAAGTGTTTAACTGATCACACACACACACACACACACACACACACACACACACGGTGTGTATATGGTTTTCAAATGTATGTTTATTGTATATACATAAGTTTACACACATAGGTAATAATAATGAATATATAATAAATAAACATATCTAGTAATATAATAAATGTGTTTATTGCAAAAATTTGCAGACAGTAATGCTTTGCAACCTACAAATAAAAAATACCCAGGATTGTTTCTCTTTCCTTTTTAAAATTTATTTTTATTTTATGTGTATATGTCTTTGCACCATGTGTACGTCTGGTGCCTCCAGAAGAACTGGAGTTACAGACTGTTGTAAGCTTCCATGTGGGTGCTGAGAATTGAACCCAGGGCCTCTGGAAGAGTAGTCAGTGCTCTTAACCTCAGAGCCATCTCTCCAAACCTATCCAGGACTTTATAAAGTGCCACAGAACCCATGACTACGACTGAATGCTTTGATTTTTGCTGAAGTTATAGGAACGTGTCTATGGTTGCAATTCAGCCGTGATTTAGCGAGTGGGATTTCATTCCAATTCACTAATTCCTCCCACCCCCATAAATGCTATCAAGTTTGAGATGTGATGTATTTGGAAGCTTTTTCTTGTGCTTATACAAATTATATTCACTAACTGCAATCCCCTTTCAGCTTCAGAGTTCCCTGATGAAACGTCCCTCATTCACCAGTGACGGAAACAATGTCTTTCCTAAGTTGGGGAATTTTCGAATAATGGTAGGGATCAACTTCATGTTTTCTGCTATTCACAGTGACTACAGACATGCCATGCCTTTAAGTTTAATATATATTTTCACACTTTTTCTCTTTCTTAAGTTTAGGCAGCCAACAATACAATAAGTGAAAATGGGATGTGTGACATTTGCTAGTTTCCATGATGTAAATATTCCCGTCATCATTAAATTCAAGCCACCATCATGACGTCACTGAATGCAGAGTTGGGAGGAGGCGTGCGTCATCTTTCTAAGAATGCCAGAGGCATCCTTCCAAGTTGCTAGAATTATCTGCAATCCTCATTTGTATTTTTCTGTGTTTCCATTTGATCTTTCCTCTCTCTTGCAAGAACTCTATGTTATCACTCAAATGTATCATCTGTCACTGGGATGTAAGGTCGTGAATGCAAGAATATTCTTCCTTCTATTCAGCATTGCATTTGGTGGCAACTATTGAATAGATCATTTTTAAACAAATATTTCCTAACTGAATGGGTGTGCTGCAAATATTTTTCAAGAGAATTGTGTTTTTCCCCCCCAAACTCATGCTGGCATTTTTGCTGTATAAAAATGTTAAATTATACGTTGTCAAATATGTCTGCCTTTTCATTTATTGTGTCTGAGTTTTCTGTCATATTTAAAAATGCCTCTCTCACCCCAAGGTTGGTTACTCTCCTAAATTTTCTAAGAGTTTCATTTCATGTTTGTTATGTATAATGCAGAATCCATCTGGAATTTATTTTTGTGTGTGATGTGCGTTTCTTCCAGATGGCTAGCTTGCTATGCCTCTTTGGTAAATAAATTATCTTTTTCTGCTACACTGAAATTCCACCTTTGTGGTACATGCGGTTCTCGCCACACACCCTGGCTTCTATTTCTGGTCTTCTATTTTGTTCAGGCACGTGTTTGCCCACTTCTGGACTTCCAGGATTCTCCTCAGGTGCATAACTTTATGGTGGTTGTAATAACAGTACAGTTGCCATCGTGTGTCACTGAACGAGAGGCACACTCTGAGAAACGTCTCCTCAGATCCTTAGATTCTCACTCCTGTCCTACGCCATATGTAATTCTGGCTAACTGTGTTTTCCAGTCTTTAAAAATGAAACAGAGAATTGGGTGTTTATATGAAATACTCTAGTTGAAAGTTTTGTTTAATTTTTAAAGTGGTTTTCAATAAATAAACAAAAATATACACGCTGGTGAGGCCAGCTTTCTCCCTCACTCCTACCTCCTAATTTTTATAGAGTTTTTGATTTTAAAATCTCTAGCTAGCTGTGGTAGTGCATGCCTACTGTAATTCCAGCACCGGGGATGTAGAGGCAGGACAGAGAGCAAATTCTAGGCCAGCCTCAGCTACACAGTGAGGGGAGGAGAGGAAGACGAGGAAGAGGAAAAGAAAAACACTTGCATTGATATTATTATTTAATTTTCCCTCACTAGGATATCTAAATTTTTGGCTATGCACAGGTAAGTTACCTTTATTGAATTTGCTTTAAATCAGTGGCTTAGAAATTCATATCTCTCTCTCTCTCTCTCTCTCTCTTTCTCTCTCTCTCTCTCTCTCTCTCTCTCTGTTAAGACAGGGTTTCTCTGTGTAGCCCTAGTTGTCCTGGAACTCGCTCTGTAGACCAGGCTATCCTTGAACTCACAGAGATTCACCTGCCTCTGCTTCCTGAGTGCTGGGATTAAAGGTGTGCTCCTTCACTACCTGGCAGAAATTCATCTTTTGATCAATGCTTTTAGTGTGTGTGATTCTCTACGTAGTCCAAGCTAGCCTTGAACTCATGATCCTCCTGCCTCAGCCTCCTGAGTGCTAGGATTACAGGTATGTGCTATTTTGCCCAGCTCTCAAGTGATCTTTTTTTTTTTTTTAATGATTGTTGCTATTAGGTTTGATAAATAGAGTTTATCACACTTAGGCCCTTTTCTTTGAGTTTATATTAGACATGGATGTTGTTTTTTTTTTCTTTTACCTACTAATAACATCTGTAATGTTGAAGGATTGTTACACTTAAACAAGCTTTAAATTCTTCCAGTAAACCCACATATCATATCACTTAAAACTTTCCTATCCTATTTAGCTCTAAAATATATCCTTCAGAATCAGAATCACCTGTTATGGTCATTTGGGAGTTCTATTTCTAATAGTCTAAGTATTAAAGTTCTGTTAGCCTCGGAAAATAATGAATTTTGCATATTTGAAATGATTTGAGAGAATCTAAAAAACACTGGCCTCATCTGTTATTTAAAGACTAGATGTGTCTTAATTATAATCAAACCTACAGGCTTCAAAAATATAGGTCTTTAATTATTTTTTAAAATGGAAAAACTATAATAGGTTTATTTTGATTTTTTTTTTTTTTGAGGCAGGGTCTCACTGCCTATCCCTGGCTGGCCTGAATGCTCTATGTAGACCAGGCTGGCCCCAGACTCACAGAGACTTGCCTGCCTCTGCCTCCCAAGTGCTGAGATAAAAACTGTGTGCCACCACCTCTGACCTGCAATAAATTATCACTTTGCACACCCAGGACTCACTTGTGGAAACATAAAAGTGTAGCATGAATCTTAACAGGTCTTATTAATAAAATCAAACCTGAAGCCAGTTATTGGGGTGAATGCTGAAAGATCAGAGAAGCAGAACAAGCCACAGCTTCCTCACCTTGCCAATTCCTCAGCTGATCCTGTTTCCTCAGACTGGAAGCTTCTGAGTCCTTTTCCAAATGGATCTCAGCTGAACTGCTTCTCAAAAGCCTGAAAGCTTAATCAGGCTCTCGTTCCTCGTCCTCACGCCTCATATACCTTTCTGCTTCCTACCATCACTTCCTGGGATTAAAGGCTCTTGTTACCATGCCTAGCTGTTTCCAATGTGGCTTTGAACTCGCAGAGATCCACATGGATCTCTGCCTCTGGAATGCTAGCATTAAAGGCGTGTGTGCCACCATTTTCTGGCCTCTATGTCTATCTAGTGGCTGTTCTGTTCTCTGACCCCAGATAAGTTTATTAAGGTGCACGATATATTGGGGAACACAATATCACCACATAAAAGTCACTCAATTTTGACCCTCACCTTTCCCTTTAACCCTATTCAGTGGAGTAGTCTCTGGCAGAGGGCACTTGAGCAGGTCTTGGGAAGAAAGTCCGAGTTACCCGCAAGGATGAGAGCGGACTCAGTGGCGTAATCGAGGCCCTGCCCCCAAGGTCTCGGATGGATGCTGTGAACAGCTGACTCTTGTTCTGTCTCTTGCTGCTGATTATATTTTTGTCCTTCTTCCCTATTCCTTCTCTCACATTCTGCTTCCCTCCCCCAAACTCCCCTACTCCCCTTCCTCCTCAATCTTTTTGTTTTAAGGTAGAAACAGTCACAGAACTTGGAACAAAGTAAGTTTATTATGAAGTAATACAAGTTAATATAGGAGGAACACCCTTGCTCTGCTCACCCTCCCTCGGCCACCTCTGGAGAACCATGCAATCCTGACTGTGCTCACTTCTTGGTGTTTCTTCAGAGCGTTGTTAACAGGTGGGTGACACTTTCTGTAAGTGGAATCATCTCACGGGGGGGGGGGGGGGGGGGGGGGGACGGACTTTTGTGTTTGTCTTGTTTTGTTGTTGGGATGATGTATGCTGAGAAAGGCCTAGGGCACGCTGGGCAAGTACTCTATACCCTTTTTATTAAATAATAATATAAGATTTATTTATTTATTTTGAGATGGACCATACAGGCCTGAAATCTCCATCCTCACATCCACCTACCAAGTGCTAGGATAGTAGGCCTGTGCTACCATACCCCACTTAATCAGGTTTTTTTTCTTTTAAAGATTATGAATTAATGAGTTTAAACCCATTTGATGATCATATAATTATTTTTCTGAAGCTCAGCTTTTCCTCTCTTAGTCATATGAGCCCCTGTACTTGGCGTCTCCATTCTTAAGCATCACATTATTTTTCCTGGGCAAATGGCATCATGGGATACTCTTGGTGCAGTGTGTGTATTTCTTGTCGTAGGCCCAGAACCTTTCATCTCTCAGCTGCTTTGATTTCTTTCATGACCTCTTTCCAGACCACATTTTGGAAACTAGGTTAGTTCACTACTATTGGATGGCTGGTTTCTAGGCATTTTCAGTAAACAAAGCTAGTTAGCATCTTTGTCTAGTTCCTGCCCTGCCCCCCCCCCCAGGGTTTCTTTGTATATCTTTGGCTGTTTTGGATCTCGCTCTGTAGACCAGGCTGACCTTGAACTTGCAGAGATCCGTCTGCCTCTGCCTCCCAAACGCTACGGATTAAAGTCGTGTGCCACCACTGCCCAGCTACTAAATTTCTATTTATAGTTTCCAAAGTAAAATTCCTCATGAGTTTACCCGAAGCTTTTTACTTAGTCTCTTGCATTTTATAGTTGTGTCTAGTTATTTCCGCACCGAGAGTCCTGGTTCTTGAGGTTACAGGGGACAAAGGAATTAGAACACCACATGACTGTTCATTTACTTTATCCCAGGTATAGAATATGCAATTGTTCATTAAAACAGTGATATTTAGTGAGAAGACTTTTTAAAAATTGTGTCACACCCACCTTGTTCCAGTTAGTGGAGGAAAACCTATCAAGTGATCCATATATTCCCAGTCCAACAACTGCTAGTGTTTATGGCCTATAATCAAGTTTGAGCCTTCTAATGAAAACTGGGATTTTAGAAAGCTTATTTGTGCCTCCACCAGCTTGGCAGCCTCTAAAACGTTAAGATTTTTCTGGTAAAAGTGGTGGTGATATTTATTCATGTGAGGTTTTTTTTTTTTTAGAAGCCCTGTATGATTCAGAACCAAAGTTATTCAAATGATCAACCCATTGCTATAAAGTTGTGCCTAGGTCAAAGAGCCACTCAAAGATTAAAGCAAGCCATTTTCACGGAAGAATGTGGAACACTTATTGACTGGCTCTCATGTTCCCCACCGCTGCTGACTTTCAAACCACGTCACTTGTTCAAGGGTGGTACTGTTAAAGAATGTTCTTGATTATTTGAAAAGATGTAGTAAGACACTTTTTTCCTTTGGAACAAGGCAGAGAAGGTCAGTGTGGCCCCTGCACAAGAATGGCATGCAAATTTGTGAAGCATTTCATAGCTGTGAGGCTTTGTGTGTACAGGAAGGGGCCAGGGCATACAGAAAACCTCTGTATCTTCCAGTGAGTTCTGCTATGAATCTAAAACTACTCCAACTAGTCTATTAGGTTTTTAGTTTTAAAAACATACATTTTCCTTGACAATTACAATTATACATCTGTGCAAAGCTGGATCTTTTCGTATCATGTAACTAATATACCGTATAAGAAATGGAATGCAGGGGCTGGAGAAATGGCTCAGTGGTTAATAGCACTGGCTGCTCTTCTAGAGGACCCGGGTTCGATTCCCAGCACCCACATTGAAAAGTTTCAATCTCCCAGTAGTGAGTAAGGCTACAGATGCAATAAGCCAATCAAGACGCATTAATAAATCCAGGTTTAATCTGAGTAGAGCAAAGCACCTCCCAGTTGACTCTTCAGAATGGTGACCAGGCTAATGTAGCCTGGAGGTATGGTCTTGAGCAGCCCTGGGGAGGGGAAGGGTCTGACTCTTGGACTGCCTTAGGGGCGGGGTCTGAGGACAGACCCATATACCCAGACTCCTTGGGTATATGCCCCTGGCAGGGCTTCCACCTAAATGCACATGGAGGCTCACAACTGTCTATAACTCCAGTTCTAGGGGATCATTTCTGGCTTCTTTGGTGCACCCACATGGTGCAGTCACATACACATATAGACAAAATACCAGTGCACATTAAATAAATATTTTATTAAAGAAAAAGAAATGGAATGCAGTAGCACATATGGGCATCCAGCTCTTTTCTTCTAAGTTGGATGTTGAAGGGGGCCACATGAATATAAGACAACAGCATTCTTTTCGTTAGGTTACTTTTTTGTTTCAGAAGACATAGATATTTATCATAAGATATGCTATCGCGTTAACATGAAATGGTCACATTTTCTTTTAAAGCTAATGAATATTTTGAATATTATTCAGTTTAAGTTTGGGATTGGGTAAAGCACAATGTGACCACATAAAGAAACAGGTTCAGCAGGGGTCATAGTTCTTTTGGTAGAGGTCTTGTCTATCACTCCAGAGCACCGCATAAACTGAGTACAGAGGCACATGCCCACATGTCCAGCACTCACTGGAGGTGGAGGCAGGAAGACCATGAGTTCAAGGTCACTTTCAGCTACATGGTGAGTTCAAAGCCAGGCTGGAATATACAAAACCTTGTCTCAAAATGAAATGAACCAATGTAAAACAAAACAATATAAAACAAAAACAAAACAATAAAAATAATTTTTTTGATCAGGTGGTGGTGGCGCACACCTTTAATCCCAGCACTTCGGAGGCAGGAGCAGGCAGATCTCCGTGAGTTTGAGGCCAACCAGGGCTGTTATACAGAGAAACCCTGTCTTGAAAATTCTTTTGGAGGATAACTTCACTATTTAAATAATTTTTAGAAATTCTTTATTTTATGTGTATGAGTGTTTTGCATGTACGTATGTCTGTGAACCATGTGCATACTTCGTGTCCAGAGAGGTCAGAGGAGGCGGGTGGGAATCTCCCAGAAGTACGGTTATAGACGGATGTGAACTACGTGGCCTCTGAGAATTGGTCCATCCTCTGTACGAGCAGCAAGCACTCCGAACCACTGAGGCATCTCTCCAGCCCTCTCCCTCACTATTTTTAACAGCATAAATAAAGGCAAGCTGAGAACAAATGTCTCTGGACCCTTGGATTATGAAACTGCCACGCTGCAGATTACTATCTTATTATTGTGTGATAATTTTGTGTGGCCGTTGATCTCAGCTGTTTCCTATTGTTCATTTTTAAATATGGAGTTTGTTTTCATGAGCCTCTGGCGGGAAGCGGGGCTCAGGGTAGCCCCCACAGAGCTTTCTCTCTTGTTTTCACATAACATGGAGGAATGTATCAGCTTTTTGTCTGAAAATTTAATACAAAAGGCTTAATTTTCTCTTTATTCTAAAATAGCCTAGACTTTAACTTACTGTTCACCCCTGTTGCTTCCTTTTTATCTTCCTGACGCTTTCTTTCTCTTGTCTGTATTGTTTTCCTTAACTGGATTTGAAAGAGGTCTACTCCTTTTATTGACTCTTTCCAAACACCATAGAGGTTTTATTTATAGTTCTATGTACTTAAAAAATTTATTTCAACATCTGACTTACTAATTACTTACTATTTTCATTTTGTCCCTCTCTGCATTTTTTTTTCTACTTTCTTAAAAACAAAACTCAGTTCCTTTTGTGCTCAGGTTGTAAATTTCCCTCAGGCTACACCTTAAGCTCTGACCTACTGCTTACTAGAAAGTACTCTCCTTTTTAAGATTATGTACATAGTTTATAATTTCAGTATTAATTATTTCTTTGATCAGAAATTTTGTAGCTGAAAGTTTTCCTGTGTCCTGCCTGGCCCGCAGTCAGGACAAATTTCTCTCACCCACTGGTCCACAGACGCCCGAACCCAAATAAACATGCACAGGCTAATATTATTTTTAAACTATGGCCATGGCAGGCTTCTTGTTATCTAGTTCTTATATCTTAAATTAATCCATTTCTATAATCTATACTTTGCCACATGGCTCATGGCTTACTGGTACTTTTACATCTTGATTCTCATGGTAGCGGCTAGTAGCGTCTCCCCTGTTCTGTCTTCTTCCTTCCCCTCTCTCTCTCTTTAGAATGTCCTGCCTAACCTTATTCTGCCTCACCATTGGCCAAACAGCTTTATTTATCAACCAATCAGAGCAACACATTTTCACACCATACAGAATGACATCACCCATCAAAATTTCTTATAAAAATAATGAAACCTGGGGCTGGAGAGATGGCTCAGTGGTTAAGAGAGCTGGCTGCTCTTACAGGAGGCCAAGGTTCAGGTCCCATTGCCCATATTTGGAGCTCATAATTACCTGTAACTCCAGCTTAAGGGGATCTAACACCCTCTACTGGCCTCTGCAGGCACCTATACTCACAGACACAGACACATACACATAACTAAAAATAAAATAGATTTTTTAAAAATGATGAAATATGAAATAAAAAGCAAGGTAGATAAGCAATGACCTAAAAAAGTAAATTTGTACCCCCAAAAGTTTAGATCACTCCCAGAGCAATAAATTACTAAGAAGAGACACAGTTTGAGTAGGAGGAATGTGCACTCTCTTGTTTGGGAATCAAATCCATGAAGATCAGAAGAGCACATAAACATAATGGGGGTTATATTGCCTAGCAATGTAACGCCAAATACAGACAGAGATAATTATGTGGTGCTCATGTGACGTTTACACAGGAGTAATGGTGACAGCTGGTTAGCAGGCATTATCAACTCAAAGAGAACTGAAAATTGGTCACTCTGAAAGAAAATAGGAAGAGACCTGAAGGTTTACAGTGCATGTATGAAAGAAACCTGTTAATATTACTCAAAATGTGACAAAAAATTCTACCAAGTTGCGTGACAAGTCTCAGATCATATTGTAATGCTGAGGAAAACTTTTCCAAAGCATCACTGAAAAAAACCAAACCAAACCAAAATTGAACCAGTGTGTGTGTGTGTGTGTGTGTGTGTGTATGTGTGTGTGTGTGTACACAGGCATGTGTGTGTATGAATGCATGTGTGCATGTGTGTGTGTTTGAGTGTGTGTGAATGTGCATGTGTGACTGTGTGAGTGTGCATGTGCGTACCTAGTTTCTGCAGATGTTAGAGTGGGAATCAGACCCACTGTAACTGGAGTTATAATTGTGGGTGTTGGAAACCAAGCTCCGGGTTCTTTGTGAGAGCAGTGAGTGCTCTTCACTGCTGAGCTGCTCCTCCAGTCCCCACGGGATGTCTCACCAGGTAATGATGGTGTTTTTCATACACTACAAGGAACGTGATTTCTAAAGGATTGGAGGCTAGGTAATACCAATTTCCAGATTCCCTAACTGTGTTTCCCAAATTTATCTTAAAATCATAAAATATAAAATGGTTTTTTGTCAGCTTGGCAGCCATTTAGAAAACTAAAAACTGAATCACTAACTTGTTCCTTGGATCTAATATATTCCAGATGGATCAAAGATTTAAACATAAAACACAAAGTCATAAAATGCTAGACAAAAACATAGGAGAGTTTTATATAACATCAATGTGGGAAAGGGCTTTGTAAGGTTGATACTAACCCCAGAGGTCATAAAAGAGAGGATTGATACATTTTAATGTATAAAAAGAAAACATTTTTCCTGCTAAGAAACAACAATGTTAAAAGATGAACTATAAGTTGAGAAAAATAACACCTATTCTGTAGAGTCTATCTCCCTCATATGAGAAAGAACTGCTACATATTAATAAGAAAAAGGACCAAATACTTATTAGAAATATAGGCAGTGGAGATTAAAGATAGCTTACGGAAAAGAAAACATGCCTTATCAACATGAAAAGTTGCAGTTACCTTTATAATAAAGAAATAAATCTGTTGTGGAATATTTGTACACTCTGTGAAGATGCATCACTGTGATTGGTTTAATAAAGAGCTGAACAGCCAATAGCTAGGCAGGAGAGGATAGGGGAGACTTCCAGGGAGAGAGAGGAAGAGGAGAAGGAATATGGGCACAGGAATCTAGGTGCACAGGAGATGCCAGGGAGACACTGAAGAGGTTGGACATACAGTGCAGAGTAGAGATAACCAAGTCACATTGCAGAACATAGGTTAATAAAAGCAGGTTAAGTTTTAAGAGCTAGTGGGACGTGTCTAAGCTAACAGCCAAGCTTTCACGATTAGTAAGAAATCTCCATGTCATTATTTGAGGGCTGGTGATCCTGATGAGAAAGTGCTACTACAGAAATCAATTGGACACAGATCTGAAAGTCTGGTACACACTGTGCAGGCCTGGACACCAGAAGCAAGCGCACTTGCTATGGATATCTGTATGCTGTGAATGTGTTGCTCTGATTGGTTAATAAATAAAGTGCTGATTGGCCAGTAGCCAGGCAGGAAGTATAGGCGGGACAAAGAGAGAAGAGAATTCTGGGAACAGGAGGGCTGAGTCAGGAGACGCTGCCCGCTACCACCATGAGAAGCAAGACGTGAAGGCGGAACTGGGAAAAGGTACCAAGCCACGTGGCTGAACATAAGAATTATGGGTTAGTTTAAATGTAAGAGCGAGTCAGTAATAAGCTTGAGCTAATGGCCATACAGTTCATAAGTAATATAAGCCTCTGTGTGTTTACTTGGGTCTGAGCGGCTGCAGAACTGGTGGGTAAGAGAGATTTGTCCTGACCAGCGGCAGGCTGGGACACAGAAAAACTTCAGGTATACACACTTCCCTTCTGGCAAGGATGGATTACATTTGACAGAGGAACTTCATTTGTAGGAATTAATATGATAGATCTGGCTTTGTAAATTGTTACAGGTGAAAAGGCAGTCACTGTAGTATTATTTACAACAACGAAGTCTAAGAAACAACGCAGGGACTGGAGAGATGGCTCAGCAGTTAAGAGCGCATACTGCTCCAGCACCAATGTCAGGCAGATGACAACTATCTGTAACTCCAGCTTCAGGGGATCTGTCTTAGTCAGGGTTTCTGTTGCTGTGAGGAAACACCACAACCAAAGCAACTGGAGGAGGACAGAGTTTATTTGGCTTACATTTCCACATCACTGTTCGTCACTGAAGGAAGTCAGGACAGGAACTCAAACAGGGCAGGAACCTGGAGGCAGGAGCTGATGCAGAGGCCATGGAGGAGTGCTGCTTACTGACTTGCTCCCCATGGCTTTCTCAGCCTGCTTTCCCGGGACCACCAGCCCAGGGATGGTACCACCCACCATGGGCTGGGCCCTCTCCTATCAATCACTAATTAAGAAAATGCTTTATAGCTGGATCTTATGGAGGCATTTTTCTCAGTTGAGGTTCCTTCCTTTCAGATGACTTTAGCTGTGACAAGTTGACATAAAACTATCCAGAACAAGATCCACCACCCTCTCCTGGCCTCTGAAGGCACCAGGCATGCAAGCGGTACTCAGATGTACCTTCAGACAAAACACCCATATACATAAAATAAAATAAAATGGAATAATAAAATGTTTTTGGTTGTTGTTGTTGTTTTGAAAAAGAGTGGGTGGGACACTGCTGTTAAATGGATAAACTCAATGCTTATCGTGGATTAGCTCCATGGTTAAGACAGTGGCTGCCACTCCAGGGATCTAGAGGGAGAGGAGGGGCAGAGCATGACAAGCTGTGTGGGGAAGGCTCACTTTTCATCGTGTAGCCTTTGTGCTTTCGCAATCTTCTCACGGGCCCATGGTACTGATTTACATGACTTTCCTGTAGATGTAACCAACCGTCTTATTAAATAAGAAACACAGAACCAATGCAAAGAAGAAAGCCAAGAGGTCAGAGCTAAGAGCTAAAACCTTACCCTTCCTCCTGCGGTGGTCCTACCTCTCCGAAAGAGAGCTACTTCCTGTGTTAAAGTCTTTATATAGACTTTCTGTCCTGCCTTCTCATTGGTTGTAAACCCAACCACATGACCGTGTAGCTTAAGTTTTCCTGCCTGGCCCACAGTCAGGATATATCTCTTTCACCTGCCAGTCCCACAGCCTCTCAGACCCGACCAAGTAAACACAGAGACTTATGTTGCTTTCAAACTGTATGGCCGTGGCAGGCTTCTTGCTAACTGTTCTTACAGCTTAAATTAATCCATTTCCTTTAATCTATACCTTGCCACATGGCTCGTGGCTTACCGGCATCTTCACAAGCTGTTTCTCATCGTGGCGGCTGGCAGTGTCTCTCTGACTCAGCCTTCCACTTCCCAGCTTTATTCTCCTCCTTGCCCCGCCTATACTTCCTGCCTAGCCAATGGCCAATCAGTGTTTTATTGATTAATTAGCAACACATTTGCCATACATCCCACAGCATGACCGCCTCATGAGGCTTGTTCCTGGTCTAGACAATGTGTTCGTACCTAGACAAAATTTGTTGGGCTGGGCATGAGAGTGTATTCCTTTAATCCTAGAACTTGGGAGGCAGAGGCAGACCAATCTCTGTTGGGTTTGAGGCCAGCCTGGGCTATGTATTAAGTTCCAGGCCAGCCAGGGAGATACAGTGATACCCTGTCTCAAAGAAAAAAAAAAATTGTTGTTCATTCCTGAAACTACACAATGAAATTGAACACATGGAGAAAGAGCGAAGAATAAATACAAGGGTGCCTTCCTCCAGTCGAGTGTGAAGAGAGCAGTGATGTATACAGGCTGTTGGGAGTCTCGGAACCTTCCCAACGCCAGCCAGCCGCGTCCATCCTCAGGACTCTAGAGGTTAGCTTGTTGAAAGGGAAAGCTAGAGTTTTCCTGCCTGGCCCACAGTCAGGACAAATCTCTCTTACCTGCTAGTCCCACAGCCACTCAGACTTGACCAAGTAAACACAGAGGCTTATATTGGTTACAAACTGTATGGCCGTGGCAGGCTTCTTGCTAACTGTTCTTACAGCTTAAATTAATCCATTTCCATTATCTATACCTTGCCACATGGCTCGTGGCTTTCCGGCATCTTCACATGCTGCTTGTCATCGTGGCGGCTGGCAGTGTCTCTCTGACTCAGCCTTCCACTTCCCAGCTTTATTCTCCTCCTTGTCCCGCCTATACTTCCTGCCTGGCCACTGGCCAATCAGTGATTTGTTTATTGACCAATCAGCAACACACTTGACATACAGACCATCCCACAACACAAGCCTGCCGTCTGTGTTCCGGTCCCTTATCTCTCGGAAGGAGACCGTGCTGTGTGAGAGACTGGTCGGTCAGAGCTGGAACCGGAAGCCCAGAGAGCAGAGTCTGACCTTTCGGACTTGTCGGTCTGGTCCTGACGGGGAGATGCTTCTAAAACTGTCTTTTAGCTTTCCTATAAAACTAGTTACCGCTATTTGGTGATTCTGTGGTTTGGCTAAGAACATGGCTTTGGAGAGGAACAGATTGGGGTTCAAATGCCGAATGTTCTATCAGCTGAATGATTTTTAGGCCAACGCTAATTCTCTAGGTGGAAGTAAGACCTGGATCATAGTCCTTACTTCAGGGCTGTAGTGAATTCAGAAGCACCCCCTCTGCGCCCCCCACCCCGCTTTCCCCCCAAGGCACATTTAGCACTAGGGTCTGTGCTAATGCACTTACTGATTGGGAATCCTTACTCTTATTTACTTATTGATTTAAATTTGCTTATTAGTTTTGAGACATCGTCTTCCCAGTGCCAGGATCACGGGCCTATGTCACTAGGACCAGTTTAAAACAATGAAAACGAGAAAAAAACAGGCCGGGTGGTGGTGGCGCACGCCTTTAATCCCAGCACTCGGGAGGCAGAGGCAGGCAGATCTCTGTGAGTTCGAGGCCAGCCTGGTCTACAGAGCGAGATCCAGGACAGGCGCAAAGCTACACAGAGAAACCCTGTCTCAAAACAAAACAAAACAAAACAAAACAAAACAAACAAACAAATAAAAAAAAAAGGAAAAACAACTCTGCCGTTTAAACACCTAAAGAGAAATCATCGGCGTGAATTAAGTGGAGTTAAAAACCTAACCTCTTATCACTAGCCATTCAACTATTCCGTCAGACAGGTCTTTGAGAAGGTGAGGGAGCCCTTTATTTATTAATTAATTTTGAGGCTCTTATTATATAAAGGAAAAATTTCAAAACTGTTTTTCAAAAACCTTCCTTTCTCCTTCCCTCCCTCCTTCTCTCTCTCTCTCTCTCTCTCTCTCTCTCTCTCTCTCTCTCTCTCGCTCGCTCGCCAGAAATCAAACTCCAGGCCTAGTGTATGCTGGGCAAATGGTCTACCACTGAGCTACACCTTAGCCCTCGGACTTTATTTTATTTGTGATAGGTTCTCACTACCCTGAAACTCCCTCTGTGGCCCAGCTGCCTCCTAACTCACCATCCTGCCTTAACCGCCCGACTGCTGGGCTCCCTGGCATGCTGTGCTACTTTACCTGTCTGTGTGGTGAGCTTTAAGTCCTATTTATGTTGGCTGCTGTGATGGATGTGTGTTGTTCATGCAGTAGTAACGATATGTGGAGTGTGAGTGGCCGGGGCCAGAGGCGAGCGCGCGAGATGGAGGAGGATTTGACTACAAATGTCATCTTCTTTCAGCTGGTGTGTGTATTTCAGCCACTGGATGGGTGGTTGTCTTTGATGCTGACATCAAATGCCAAGAGCTGAAACCCTTCCTGGATGTGAGAAGCAGCCAGAGGCCTCTGGAATCCTCAGCCCCGGCTCTTGTGCACAGGAGCAGGACAAGACAGAAGAGCCAGAGCCCTTTAATGGGTTACAAAAACGCTGTCTCTTTCCTTTACTTCCTCAGCATTTCTAAGTTTCCAGCGACACTAAAGCCAGCATATGTATGTGCCTCTGTCTTCATCTCAGTTGGTGTCACTCGGGCTTTAACACTAATCTGGGCAGGTTGCCGCCTGGGGGCCTAGATAATTCCCTTGTAATGCAGAGAAAACCCAATTCACTCACATCTCCCTGGGTCCTGGGGAGCAGCTTCAGCCCAGTTAAAATCAAGAAATACCACAGTTAAAAGACTCTTAAAGGACCGGGAGACAGCTCCTAAGTGGGGCTTCAGTTGGACACCAAAGAGGAATGGCCCATTTTCTCTCTCGTTGAGTGGGTTTGCGCTGCTGACCTGAGCATTTTACACTATTTCAAAGTTACTGACTGGGAAATTAATGGGAAGCGAGCAGGGGATTTTTTCCTTTCTTACCCTACATGGGATGCCTTATTTAAAATAATTCAGATTGGAAGTGAGTTTCTAGCAAATGGTGCTGTGGCCGCTATTACATTTCCTGATGGTGAATTCATCACCCTTGGTTTTTACTGATGATGTTGCTAATGTAGTGTTTTTTTTTTCCCCTAGCACCATGGTGAGATTTTCTTAAAATCCACCACTTCCATCAGCCCCCCCCCAGTCTTCTAAATGACTCCAGGTGAAGATGTCATTTAGCAAATTGATTTACCATCTTGGTATTTTTATGATAAAGGAATTTTCTGGTGTGTACACATCCATGAAGACAGAGCACTCATATACATAAAATACATAAATAAGTAAATCTTTAAAAAACATACATATACACACACACATATATAATTTGGGATTTTTTGATGTGCCACCATTTTATATAAATTTGTTATCTTGATAAAGCCAGATAAATAAGTGCTCATATTTGTGCCTAATAACTCAACTCTTTGCTTTCACAAGGCCAGAGCAAGGCTGAAAGGAAATTCATCTCAAAGCTATTAAGAAAAGCCAGATAGAAAGGGAACATAAAATGAAATGAGCTACGGCAAAAGGGCCAGACCCTCTCTCAGCCTGCTCTACATCATTCCAGCTACCCAGCTGGAACGAAGATTTAGAGTTTCAAACGAAACTCCAGAACAGAAAGAAAGGATGCGGGACTGTCTGAGAGAGGGATCAATTCATTTATCCTGTGTTCTTAGACACAGGAAGACAAAGAAATCATCTGGCAGTAACCTTACTAAAGCAGAAATAACTCATCCCACTCCCAAACTGTCCCCATGGCCCCAACCTGAAAAATCATCCTTAGCATCCTTGACCCTGCCTTCTGCTTCTGTGTCCAAGAGACAAAGCCGGGGAAGCCATGAAGCCACCGTGGACCTCCTCCTTCAGGTCTGTGACTCAGGCAGGCTGTGTTTCCCATCAGCTACCTGGGGGCCGTTTGATCTGTCCAGAGAGCAATTGTTAGCAGGTAAGAGAAAGTCCTTTACCGCTGGCAATCCTGAGCCTTTGAATGCTCAAAACTTAGGGGCTGGACTGGAGGGCCCAGTGGGTTATAGCCGAAGCCTTGAGTGCTGGGAGCTTACTGTTCTAGGCTTAGAAGCTAGAGGCTTGGGGTTCTAGTTGGAGCCTTGTTGCTCTAAGTGTTAGCCACCGATGGCCCTGGCACTTGAACACTATTGGAACCTTCATTCAGTATCCAGCAGCAGCAGCAGCAGCAGCAGCAGCAGCAGCAGCAGCAGCAGCAGCAGCAATGGGCAATGCCTGCTAGCATTCTGTTCCTGGATAGGTGTGCACGCCTGGGTTTCTCAGGATCCTTGGCCCTTGATAGAGGTTACTGTTGCAACCCTTGACCTTAAGATGTCTGGATCCTCAGTCCTCAAGGCAGCAGTTTTTTGTTTTGTTTTGTTTTGTTTTTTTTCTTTCGGTTTTTTGAGACAGGGTTTCTCCGTGTAGTTTTGGTGCCTGTCCTGGATCTTGCTCTGTAGCCCAGGCTGGCCTCGAACTCACAGAGATCCACCTGCCTCTGCCTCCGAGTGCTGGGATTAAAGGCGTGCGCCACTGCCGATCAGCAAGGCAGCAGTTCTTAACCTGTGGGTTGAGACCCCGTTGGGGCGGAATGACCCTTTCACAGGGGTCACATATCAGACATCCTGCATATCAGATATTTACATTATGATTCATAACAATAGTGAAGTTACAGCTATGAACTATCAAGGAAATAACTTTACGGTTGGGGGTCACCACAACATGAGGAACTGTATTAAAGAGTCACAGCATTAGGAAGGCTGAGAATGCTGCTTGAGGTCTGGAAGCTCTCTTGCACTCTTCTAGTAACTCGGGTCCATAGTTCCTCATCTTCAGCTCTTGAAAGTCTTTACTGTCCCTGCCTCTCCTCTCTACCTCGTCTTGAACCCTGGAATTCTTCAACTGCTCTATTGCTGTTTCCCCTGCTGTAGCTGAAATGTTTCTTGGGTCCTGCCTGCCCACCCCCTCACCCCCCACCACTCCTCCACTCTCTCACCCCCAGCAGACTGGCAGCCACTTATAAAATAATCACTCAGAGGCTTATATTAATTATAACTGCTTGGCCATTAGCTCAGGCTCATTACTGACTAGCTCTACACTTAAATTAACCCATAATTCTTATTTATGTTTAGCCACATGGCTTGGTACCTTTTCTCAGATCTGCCTTATAGTCTTGCCTCCCCTGTGTCTGGCTGACGACTCTTCCCTTCTGCCTTTCTTCTTCCTGTCTATCTGCTTGTATTTCCTGCCTGCCTCTAAGCTGCCTTGCCATGGGCCAATGCAGCTTTATTTATCAACCAATCAGAGCAACACATATTCACAGCGTACAGAACGACATCCCAACCAATCAGAGCAACGCATATTCACAGCATACAGAACGATGTCCCCCAGCACCCTGCCATTAATTCTGCTCTCACTCTCACTGCCCATCACTGCATGGCTACTTCTGTCACCTTTTTCTTGAGGAACCAGCTCAATTACTAGCAAAGACCAAGGCCTGGTGGTGGCAGTGCACACCTTTAATCCCAGCACTTGGGGAGGCAGAGCCAGGCGGATCTCTGTGCTTTTGAGGCCAGCCTGGTCTACAGAGTGAGTTCCAGGACAGCGAAAGCTACACAGAGAAGCATTATCCCAAAAAACAAACAAACATACAAACAAACAAAACCAAACAACAACAACAACAACAAACCCTCAAAAGTAGGTAAGAAAAGATCATTCTAGAGAAACATTTTAATGAGCCTAAGTTGCAATACCAGGTGCACTCAGGAGGGGGTTATCGGGGTGATTCCCAACAACTTTATTACATAGCCAGAGGGAGCTGTGGCAAAGCTGTGTTGCAGCCGACTGGGCTAGCCCTTCTGTGGATGAAGGACTGCGCTTGCACCAACCGCAAGCCTCCCTCTGCTGGATCACCGGAAGCGCTCTCCCCCTGGAGTGAGTGAGAATAACTGCAGGGTACGTGGGACTGCATTTACCAAAGCCTATTTACTTTAGAGTGCCACGTCCAAGGCCAGCGCGGGCTGCCTGGAGTGGCCACGACCAGGGCATGTCTTCAGCCATAGCTGTCGTGGTCCTCTGCTTTGCTTTAGTATTCTCAGAGTGACTGTAAAGCACCCAAAACTGCTGCCAAGGCATTCTAGCTGGTTGACGGCGGAGGGTCTGCTTGGCTGTCACTTCCCTGCTCAAGGCTGCCAGGCGTAATAAAGAGGCCTGCCAGGCGGTCTGCTCCTGATAATTTTTAACACCATAATCTGAATTTAATTTTTATTGTTTTAAAAGGATTATACGTATTTAAATGTCTTATTTGTGTGTGTGTGTGTGTGTGTGTGTGTGTGTGTGTGTGTGTGTGTGCCTGTGTACTTGTATGCTGTTTGTGGACAGGTGCCAAGGTGGCCAGGAGCTGACATTTGGACTGCCTGGAGCTGGAGTCACAGGCAGTTCTGAGCTGCCCAGTATGGGAGCCGTGAACCGATCTCCAGTCCTCTGCGGCTGTAGCAGAGTTCTCAAGCACTGAGCCATCTCTCCAGCCCTGCCCCACAGTCTAATTTTAGGCTAGTTTTGTACTTAAAAAGAAGTTCCATATTCCACTAGTAACTTCTCTCTCGCGACTCCAAGCTCTAGACGACCACTAATCTGCTCTCTAGATTTGCCTACTTAACGGAATCTCATGACACATGTTTTGGCGCCTGGCTTGTGCACTGAGCGTGGTTTCACGGTTCCTCCACGCTGTCACACGTATCATGACTGTATTTGTTGGTTGGCTTTTCTCCATCGTGTGGACGCACGCCATTTTCTTCACGCATTCATCAGCTGGTGGCGTTTGGACGGTTTCTGTCTTCTGACTTGTTAGTGGACGGTGACTCTGTGAACACGGTCATGTGTAAGCTTTGGTGTTGACAGGACGTCTTCATTTCTCCTAAGCATGTGTCAAGTATTGAAAGTCCCAGGTCCCAAGCATGTTTAGCCTTTCACACGACCACTTACAATGTGTGATGGTCCCACTTTCTCCACAACCTTGCCAACACTCGCTCTCACCTGCCTTTTGTTTGTTTGTTGTTTACGTCATCCTAGTGGGTAGAAAGTGACATCTCACTGTGATTTTGCCACTAATTCTTACATAAATTCTTCCTTCTTTAATTTAGTTTCTTCTTATTCAGTCCATACTGGGCCAGAAGTCTCAGAAATGCAACTGAAGTTGATTTTTTTAAAAAAAGATTTTATTTATTGATATATTTTTGAGACAGGGTCTCACTGTGTGTCCCTGGCTTGCCTAAAATTTTCTATGTAGAGCGGGCTGGCCTGAAACTCACAGAGATCGGCCTGTGTTTGTTTCCTGAGTGCCGGGATTAAAGGTGTATGCTACCATGCCCAGTTTATTTGTGGTGTGTGTGTGTGTGTGTGTGTGTGTGTGTGTGTGTGTGTGTGTGTGCACATGAGCACAGGTGCCCATGGAGGCCAGAAGAGAACATCAGACCTCCTGGAGTTAGAGTTATAGGAGGCTGTGAGCTGCCTTATGTGGGAACTGAATTCGGATCCTCTAGAAGAGCAGCAAGTGATCCAAACCTCCAAGCAATCTCTCCAGCCCTTGCTATTGAGCTTTTATTAGTTGTGGACAAGTCTCTCTAGACAAGAAGCTTTACTTCTCTCCTGAGTTGATATCCATTAGGGGTCAGGGAAGCCATTGTTTCCTTCTGCGTGTTCCTATAATTCTTCCTGGATGTTAGCTCTTACGAGAGACTATTGATTGATTGATGAAAATATTTCCTCACTTAACTTGCCATTCAGTAGATGCCTCTTTCATTCTCCTTAAACAGCCCCAGTCATGGAGACATGTGGCAGGTGCTGGGGACATGGGCTTTGGAGACTGGTTTGGCTTAGGTTCTGATTCTGTCTCTAATTGTTGCCAGAGCCCAGAGCCCAGAGCCCAGAGCCCAGAGCCAACTAATGGCACTGTCTGAGCCTTGGCTTTCCTATTTACAAAGAGAGATAATAACAGATCTCGCAGATAATTGTTATGAGGATTAAACTACATCCTGCATGTAAAACAATAGGACAACAGTGCATGGAAATTGCTCAATAAACAATAGTTTCCTCTGCACCCCCCCCCCACTCCCCAATCCCACCCTCACTAACCTGCCTGAGAGATGCAGCCTAGTTAAATGCGCTGTTTCGTCGGAAGATGGAACAAGGCTGCTGTATATACAATTTAAGTAATGCTGTCTCAAATGAGTATTAGGCTAGAGGGAGAAGAGACTGGAAGTCAAGGGAGAGAGGGAAAGACCTTGCCCAAACTCACTTTAGAAAACAGAGAGCTACCGACTTAATGGAGGTCAGAGATGTCACAGCCACGGGGAGGGAGGAACAGGCAGGGAGGGAGCCTTGAGCTCTGCTGTTTACATGGTCTGTTTCCCCAAAGGACTCTTTTTTTGGATGATGACGGCACAGGCATAGAATCTTTTTGAAGCGAAGTTGATGTTTATTTCAGACGACCTATTTCCAGGGGCATTCTGGGATCTCACTGGACAGAGCCGTGTGCGCGTTACAGGCTGAAGGATTCATGATGAGGGTGGCCCACAGGAATGCTGGTGTGGTAAGGGAAGAGCCTTGTCCGGCAGCTGCCGTTATCCACAGTGCCTTCAGAGAAAACGCCCACCCATCCTGGAGGGCTTAAGATACAGTATCTAATTGAGCGAAACTTTTTGCAACACAATTGTCAGCCTCCGAGCTGATGTCTGCGTTCTAAACCCACGGGAATTGAATCTGACTTTTAAGAAGCTACATGTAGGACATGTATGTGTTCTCAACCTGGGGGACTCCACCCCTCTCCCGGTTCCTTTCACAGGGGTCGCCTAAGACATTTACATTATGATTTATAACAGTAGCAAAATTACAGTTATGAAGTAGCAATGAAATAATTTCATGGTTGGGGGGTCACCACATCATGAGGAACTGTATTAAAGGGTCACAGCATTAGGAAGGTTGAGAACCATTGCTGTTGGACAACACAAGTTTTTTACTTAGTTTTAAAAATCTTCTCTGTTGCCAGGTGGTGGCGCATGCCTTTAATCCCAGCACTTGGGAGGCAGAGGCAGGAGGATCTCTGTGAGTTCGAGGCCAGCCTGGTCTACAGTGCGAGATCCAGGACAGGCACCAAAACTACACAGAGAAACCCTGTCTCGAATTTATGTCATGTTGCGTATTCCTCAAATGACAAGCGTGGAAGGCCCGACAAACTACTACCTTTATTAACAGGTAAACAACAGAATGCAGGGCTTTGACGACGGTGAGTTCAGGGTTAGATTCTGAAATGGATCCTTTCTGATTTAAACATCAAACAGCATGCCGGAGAGGCTGAAGACACAGCAGAACTTTTAGTGTCCCCAAGAACTTGTCCTAGGGCTGGGCAAGGTGATGTAAGCATTTAATTCCAGCACTGGGGGTAGGGGGGGCAGAAGCAGGCAGATCTCTGTGAGTTCGAGGCCAGCCTGGTCTACACAGTGAGTTGCTGCATAGTGAGATGCTATTTAAGAAGAAACTATCTCTTGGCTTTACTTAGTCATCCGAGTGTTTAGTGCACATGTGAGTTCTGTGCCAGGGTCTTGAATAACAAAGCAGGGCTTTTGTTGTGGTGGTCACACACCGGTGATGGGTACCTTCAACACAGGAACCTCAACTCTCACCTAGCCCATCCCAACCACGGGCAACTTGAGGACTCATGAATAGAAGGGACTACTATCATGGAACTCAATTATACAATTATACATCAACACATCATCATACGTTTTCTAAAAATGTTATCATGAATTTTTTTTTGAGACAGTGTTTTACCTAGCCCAGGTTGGCCCTGAACTCGTTACGACAGACAGAAGAAAAATATGGGCTAATCACACGAAGTGAAGCACGGTGTGAGACCAAGAAAACAAACTTGGGATAGTTATGCACTGTTCAGAGAGCACAGGAAGGAAGAAAAAGGTAACTGGCCGAGGTGAGCCTCAGAGGAAGCGAGAACGAGAACTCCAGAATGGGTGGTGGAATAAACCACCAACGAAAAAGAAGCAACCTCCAGCTTTCCGGTGGAGATGGAGAGGAGAGAATGCTTCCACAGTGAGTACATCAGAGAAGCTGGAAGTTTTTCTTTCCCAGAATCTCCGAGGGCTGGAAACAGAGCCGCGCTACAACTCAGGGGAGAAACTTGAGCACTGGACTCACCTCCAGGACATTCTCATGGAGCTGAGGCCATAGGTTAAAAGCAGGGGACTGGTGACTCTTTGTATCAGATGAAGAGTCTTCATAGCCTTGATAGCACCCTATAACTCCTCATGCCCTCGATGAAGATATCGAATTCATAAAATCGTTGTTGTAACAGGATAACCCGTGGAAAGTGATGACGAGGACCAGTGAGCATCCTGGCTACCAGGGCTCTGGAGACAAAACGTGGGAGGCAGAGGGATGAGGCAAAGGCAAGTACACACACACACACACACACACACACACACACACACACACCCCACACACACAGACACAGACACACACACCACAGAGACACAGACACACCACACAGACACAGACACACACACCACACAGAGCTGCACAGCACACACACACACACACACACACACACCCCACACACACAGACACAGACACAGACACACACACCGCAGAGACACAGACACACCACACAGAGACAGAAACACACACATACCACACAGACAAACACAGAGACACACATACCACACACAGAGATACAGACACACACATGCACACACACACATGAGTACATACACCCTCAGAGTCTTCATTTCAAGCCAAGTCAACCTGACCAAGATTATTTTCTTCTTTCCTTCCTTCCCTCCCCCCCCCCCCTTTGCTGTGGATTTTATGTCATAATTGACAAACCCGTACTAGATTGGAAGTGACGAAACTGAAAACAGCTTACTGGGTGAAAACTCATCTTTCTGGCCCCGTGGTGAGGAGTGTGCCCTGCTCCTGCAGAGGACTTGAGTTTGGTCTGCAGCAATCATGTTGGGCATCTCACAACTACCTGTAACTCCAGCACTGAGGGATCCAGCGCCCTTTCCTGGCCTCCTGGAGTACATGTATGTAGTGCACAAGCCACACATACACATACACATACACACGTAATTAAAAATAAAATCTTAAAAAGTGAAGCTTATCTTTCACAAATGTGTTATTTGTGTAAAGTGAAGCATATCTGGGCCAAAGTTTACACTCAGATTATATGTAAAGGTACTGATTTCACATACTGCAGAACATAACAGACACCTCCTTACGTCCCAGAGCAGGGACCACAAGTGTTGTTATCTCCGTATTGCAGGCGGGAAACAGAACTAGGCGGAGGCTGCATCACTTCCTCAAGGGTCCTTCATCTTCCAGAGCATCCCAGCACCAGAGTGTGAGGTAAATCGCAGAAGCATCCAGATCAGAACAGTGAGCAGACAGCTATCACCCGTGAATATTGATGGAGCCCCAGTGCCATCCTCAGCTGATGACGAAAACTATAAATTATTAAAATAAAAACGTGCAGTGCACATTTTCTAAACTAAAAAATCCTGTAATCTGGTGAGAGACCCCGAAACTCAGAACTTGAAAAGTTTACAAGAAGACTGGAAAAAAAAAAAAAAGATTTCCAGAAAACATCCTGGACCACATGTGTTATGTAGAGTGGAATACACGATAAACTGGAGGGTGGCAGTGGTGGTGTGCGTGCGTGCGTGTATGTGTGCGTGCGTGCATGCGTGCATGTGTATGTGTGTACATGTGTGAATGGACAGAGGAGACAGAAGGCTTCCTAGAGTGGTGGGGATTTAACTGGACCTTGGAGAATGCAGAGTGGGTGGAACATTACCATTAATATTATACAATGAGACAATGCTTATACAGGAGAGCAGCTGTATAAATACGGAGCCTTCCAAGTCTCCATTTGAGAGGACTCTTTGAACAGAGTCTGAAAGCAATTCCCCTCACACAGACATCAAGAGGAGGGGAGAGAAGTGAACTAGGGCTGACTCTGCTGCTATCCCTTATTTGTTCCTTGGACTGGGTTTCCGTAGGATCCCCGGGCATTGCTCACACACCTCTGATGCTGAATGTCTCTGCAGTTGTGAGGTTGAGTGAATGTAGCACGAATCCTAATTGGTCTTAATAATAAAAACCCAGAGCTGGATATAGGGGTAAATGCTGGAAGATCAGAGAAGCAGAGCAGCCAGCCGCTAGAAAGACTTCTTACCTCTACGAGTCCTCAGACTGCAAGAGCTGAGATCCTGTCTCCACCCGACTTAGATTCCTGTCTCCACCTCCCAGAGTGCTGGGATTAAAGGCATGCACCATCACCATCAGGCCCTGTTTCTCTTTTAGAAAGATTCAATCTTGTGTAGCCCAGGCTGGCCTTAAACTTCTGATCTTCCTGCTTTCTCCTCCTAAGTGCTGGATTAAAGGCGTGTGCCACCACTGCCTGGCCTCTATGGCTAACTGGTAGCTTAGCTCTGCACTCTGATCTCCAGGCAACCTTTTTTGTTAAAGCACAAAGTATCACCACAAGTGAATTCTTCCACTCTCCCAGTTCCTGGTGCGCTGAGGCTTCGAAGCTCCATAGAGTTCAAGTTCTCTGCTACTTGGCCTCGTGTGATTTGAAGACAACCCACTTCAGGAGTTTTCCGAGGCAGCCTCCTGAGCTTGGTAAACACTGGCATGGGTGTGATCTTGGCAGGGTGGAGTGCTACTTTCACCCTGCGATTAGAAATCTGGTTAGTAAGGGGTGGCAGAGACAGTCATTTAGAGTTCTTACTTGTCTGGAATCTGCATGGCCAGCTGATTGAAGATAGAAAGGTCATTGGACAGAGAATGTCACTAGAGTCCTCCGACTCACTGGGGCTCCAGACAGCAGACGCACACTGAAAACACTTTCCGTAGTGAGTTCTTTGCATGTGTGACCAGAATTCAAAAGGCTCCAACTTTGCCTACTCCCTCACAGGCTTCTCCAAATCCATAATGGCCTCCTCTTAACTCCTCCGTAAGAGAGCCATATTCTTTTATTCACCTCAACAATGATGGTGGATGACCTATGGAGAACACATTTGTTGATAAAATGCAAGCATTCAGCAATTCTAGCCTTTATATTTAGAAAAAAATGTTGATTTTTAGCCAAAAAGAACACTGGAAATTTACTTTTTGCTCCAAACAGCTGAATTGCTGCACATCAATTACATCTGAAGAACAGAGGCAAGCTTAGAAGTAAGAAAGAAATTTCCAGGTATCGAAATTTGAGATAGAGGTGCTGGAGAGATAGATAGCTAAGTAGTTGAGTGGTACAGCTCTTGCGGAGAACCTGAATTCAGTTCCAGCACCCAAGCTGGGTGGCCACCTGTAACCCCAGCTCTAGGGGATGTGCTGCCCTCTTCTGGCCTCCTGTGCACTTACACTTGTGTGCACATGCACCCCCATATAATTAAAAATAAAAGTACATTCTTAGAGCAGTCCCACCTCCCTCAGGTATGGATTATTAAAACCCACTTATTAAAAGTGCCATGAGCTGGTTAAGCCTTTAGGCTGCTGCTAAGCTCCCTGGAGAGCATGGTGGAGACCTGCTCCCATTTTGGACTCCGAATGTCTAAAGGGTCAGCTCAGCCAAATCTTCACTGTAGGCTTGTTGTGTAGCTACCCCGCCACCCTCTTATGGGGTGTATAGAAGCTGTGGACCGAGAATCCAGACTCACAGAGTCGATGAATCCTCTGAACCTTTAGCAAAGGCAGCTATGGGCAAACTTCACGGGCTTTTCTCCATCACCCAGGATGCCATACAAAAGTGGCTTTCAGCTTGTTGAACAGTGTCTACAGAAAGAGAGAAAGGAATAACCTATGAGGAATATTACTTTTTCTGTTTTGTGAGACAGGGTTTCTCTGTGTGGCTCCGGCTGTCCTGGAACTCGCTTTGTAGACCAGGCTGGCCTCAAACTCAGAGATCTGCCTGCCTCTGCCTCCCAAGTGCTGGGATTAAAGGCATGTGTCATCACTGCCTGGCAGGAATATTACTTTTTAAAGGAAGGAGATTTTAAAAATTGTACAGTCCAGTATCTTCCAAAGTTGTATTTTCTCAGCCACAACTTATTTACCACCTGTCATGTGTGATATGGAGTGTCCTTCCAAAAGGCTAAAGCATTAGAGGGGTTTCCCCTAGAAGGCGATTCTACTTTGGGAGGTTCTAGACTTTGGGAGGTGGGATCTCGTTGGAGGATGTGGGTCACAAGGGACTTGTCCTAGGAAGCTATATATTGTTCTAGGCCATTTCCTGTCTTCAACCCACCTCGAGGTGCTTAGCCTCTGTCACATGATTTTGTCACCATGGGGATCTGCCTCATGTGAGTCCAGAATCAATGGATTCTGAAACCTCTGACTCTTGGAGCTAAAAATCAATCTTTCTTACGTATTTTGGGGATTTTGTCACAGTGATGCAGTATGACTCTCCATTTCCTTTGCTTTTCTGACAATGCGTCTCTGTCCCTCCACAGAGAGGAGGGCTTTCTGTGCTCTCCCGTGAGGGACATGATGGTGTTCGGCTGTAATTAGTACAGTGCTTAGATGTGGTACTGTGCAGCTTATGTTAGGTCACAAATGTGGGCTATTCTGCTTTGCTTCCCGGGGGGCTTGCACAGGGGCCACACGCTGCCATAACGGTCTTTCTGCCAGTGGCGTTCAGGTTCAGAAGACAAAACTGGCCTCTGCATGTAGAGGACCTGGAACTACATAAACAAACAGAGGTGTCCAGCCTTCCCCAGCCTCTCCTGGTCTCCAGCCACTCTACAATAGTTAGAGCACCAGCCACTCCAAGGGAGCCTTTCACTGTGCTGAGTGTGAGCTCCTAATCACCAAACTTAGGAGCTAAATGTAATAGTCATTTTAAGCTGTTATGTTTGAGATCATTTGTTGTGCATCAACAAGCAACTGGAATGTTCTAGAATTTAGAAGTTAACATCGAGAAAATTTAATGAATGAATTATATAGCAATTTAGATTTTCTGCATAGAAAAATAACAGCACTAAAAAAAATATGAATTAGCTAGGTGTGGCGGCACACTCCTTTTATACAGCATGTGGGAGGCAGAGGCAGGTAGAACTCCTGAGTCTGAAGCCAGACTGGTCTACTTAAGGCAGTTTCAGGCCAGCCAGGGCTGTCTGGTGAGACCATGCTCAAAATAAATGAATAAATAAATAAGCAAATAAATATAGAAACCACACAATCCACAGCTCAGAGAGAAAATGAACAGACACCATTGTTGAAATAAAAGCTTATACCTCACGCCTAGTGGAGCCACAGTGAGAGAAAGTGAGGACACAAGGAAAGAAACGTTCTAGAAAGATGATTCAATAGATTTCATAATTAATTAAGTAGCGTGTGAGTTTTCCTGAGAGTATGTGACCAAACATGTATTCACCCTAGCTTCGGCTTCATGATGGTTTGAATGAGATGTCACTCATAGTCTTGAGCGTTTGAATGCTCAGTCCCCAGTTGGTGGCACTGTTTGGGGAGGCTCAGGAGGTGTGGCCTTGCTGGAGGAAGTACGTCACTAGAAGCAGGCTAGTTTAAAGACTCCTGTCTCTCTCTCTGCTTTGTGTTTGCAGCGTGAACTCTCAGCTACATTCCAGTGGCCATGCTTGATGCTTCTGTACTGCCGCTGACGTGGGCCATAACCGTCCCATCTAGAACCTTAAGTCCAAACGCGACCTTTCCTCTGTAAGGAGTCTTGGTCATGGTGTTTTATCACAGCAATAGAAAAGTAATGAATACAGGTACCAATAACAGACCAAAGAAACAACGTCTACCAAGCCCAGTGTGCTGAACTAATATGTTCATTGGAGTCATTTACAGTGTATGGGTGAGGGGTTACTGACAGGGGAGTCGTGTCCCCCAAGTGTGCTCGTCACTGCAGTCTCACACCATTGTGGGAAATGACCACAGGCAAGCTGGGTCATTGGGCTGGCTAATTCTACGTCAACTTGATACAGCCATGGTCAACTGAGAGGAGGGAGCCTCAGCTGAGAAAAATGCCTTCATAAGATCTGGCTTCTGGGCAAGCTTCTACGACATTTTCTTAATTAGTGGTTGAAGGGGAAGAGCTCAGCCCATTGGGAATGGTGCCACCCCTGGGCCGGTGGTCCTGGGTTCTATAAGAAAGCAGGCTGAGCAAGCTATGAGGAGCAAGCCAGTAAGCAGCACCCCTCCATGGCCTCCGCATCTGCTCCTGCCTCCAGGTTCCTGTCCTGTTTGAGTTCCTGTCCTGACTTCCTTCAGTGATGAACAGTGATGGTGAAGAGTAAGCTGAATAAACCCTCTCCCCCACCACTTGCTTTGGACGTGGTGTTTCATCACAGCAATGACAGCTCTAACTAAGGCAGTCATGAAATCCATCTTCTCTCAACTTTCTACCTCCCTGAAGTCTAGCACGTCCCAAGGTCCCACGCAACAGAGACAGTGACGACATGAATCCCAGGAGAGAGTCCCGTGTCTGGGGTGTGTAATAGCACCGTCCCCATAGCACCATAGACCTGGCTTTCACTGTGTGATCTAGTTGACGGAAGGACCAGCTCACCTCTGCCCCCCAACAGCTGATAAGCATGTCAGACCTGGAGCAAAAAACTATTGTACAACAAATAAAATAAATAAGAACAAATCAAAATAGAAACACGGTGTAGCAGAAACACAGAAACACAAAGTAAAAGAAGAATCTTAAAACTTTAAGACGAGAAAGACAAATTTTCCACTGGGCTAAGCCATATGGACTGTAGCTCAATTGCAGATAAAAATAATGGTGCAGTGAACTTTTGCTGCTTCTGCGAATGGTTGGCCGCTGTACGGATTGCCCTCCCTCCATAAATAGCCACACAACCACCTAGAAGGTACTAACACAGTTATCCATGGCGTGGAACATGGTTTCTCCCAACAGTAGAATAGTACTGCAATAAGAAGGGAACAAAACTACCAGCAAAGACGACGACCTAAATGATCATCAGAAGCATCACTCGAAACGAAAGGCAGAAGACAGGAAAGAGCACATGCGCTCTAAACGAAAGGCAGAAGATAGGGAAGAGCGCATGCGCTATGAGTCCATGTAGCTGAAGTTCTAGAAAATCCAACCCAAATAGCATGGCAAATAGCAGGTTGATTGCTTCCTGGTACCAGGACAGGAGGAGGTTATAGAAAGTGTCTTGATGATACATTTGGGGGTTCTGGAAATGTTTTATGCCTTGATTGTGATGTGTACATTTACCAAAACTCACTGAACTATCCGCACAAGATCGATGGAGTTAATTATTTATAAGTTTGCTACAGTGAAATAGGTGAACACTGGCTGTTTCATATGTTTCAATTGAATACAATGACAGTGACTTTTCATCAATAATAATGGATGCTGAGGGCTTATGAAATAACATTTTCAAAACACCAAAAGAAGATTAGTGCACACACAGAAGGCTGTGGTAAATCTGACATTAGTGTGCGTCAGAGGCGGCTGGAGGGTTATGAAAACACATTCTCGGGGTTATCAGAGCCATTCTTTAGTGGGCTGATGACATACTGTCCAGCAAGTTCCTAAGTATTTTGGGGACTGCAGGGACTGAGCCTGAGAACCATCAAACTAGACCATGATGGCATAAAAAAAAGTGAGGAAAACCCTGCTGCATGAGCCACACCTCTGAAGGAACTCGTACTAGAATCTCTGACGTAAAGAGAGGCAAGAAGCATTTTAAATATTATTGACATACCTCCCCTCACCCCCCTCCAACTGCCAAAACACCCTTCTCCGGAAAAGAGATCCAGCCCAGCCTTGAAAAAGGCCCTCTTGTGCTAAGGATACACTGCATGACTTTGTAGTAATAAAAATAGTGGTGTGTGTGTGTGTGTGTGTGTGTGTGTGTGTGTGTGCAGCACAGTAGGAGAGGCCTCGCTTAGCACACAGGGACCCTGGGTTCAACCCCAGCACATTCCCCACCCCACCCCCCAACAAAACAGAAAACAGAGAAGAAAGGAAGGAAGAGTTGGTCTCTGTTGGGTCTAGGCCTGGACTCCTTTTCCTGCTATAAAATGCAGGAACAGTTGGGCTCCAAGGACCAGGTATTTTATGTAGCAGTAAAACGAGAGTCGGGTGGGGGGAACAGTCACGTCCCAGGGAAGCACTAGAGGGTGGGCTTTCTCTAGGGCTTCTAAAAACAACAACAGATCCAAGTTAAAGTAGATGGCGTCCATATTATCAGCACCAGGTACCATCAGTTCTTAATACTGTCGGTGATAGAACACTGTCAGTACGATCTGCCCACCTCAACCGCTGCTGGGGTCAGCTGCTATATTTCCTAGCACATGCAACCTTCAAATTAGTATGCTTTTCTTCGTTTTCTCTTCTCTTAGTAAGTACTGTCTTCTACACGAGAGATCATACAGAGAATTCCCACTTATGTTTGGCTACATATTTTTAAGAATCGGGTTGTCATCGTCTGGAACCATGGGAGCTTGTGTCTTCACTCCCAAGGGCATTTCAGAGCCCCATGTTTAAGTTATGGATTAGAAATAAACACTGCTACCATGGCAGTTGAAAAGACAGAGGAACAGAACATGAGTCAGGACATTTCTATATCTTAATATATATATATATATATGAGTGTGTGTGTGTGCTCTCACACCTGTGTTGATGGCAGTGAGGCGGTAGGACGCACATGCATGCATGTGACAGTATGCCTCTGAAGGTCAGACTTGTAGAAGTGGGTCTCCCCTTCCACCACGTGGTTCCCAGGCTCGAACCCAGGTCGTCAGGAACGGGAGCAAGGACCCTTATACACTGAGCCATCATAGCAGACCTAAATTTCCATCTTTTTCCATGTGACTACTTCAGCATTTTAATTGTGATTGAAATTTGACACAGTGAAATAGGACTTGAGGTGTCGTATTTTTATTAAGTATAAATTTCAGTTAATTCATAATATTTCCCACTGGCTATTCATATGTTTAAAATGGAAGTTTAGTTGTCTCATTGCTTTTATATTGCATTGCTATTCATGATTATAATATGCCAGTTATAAGGACTCATTTAAAAATTTTTAACTCCAGAAATGCAGTATAACGAATAAACTAAAATCTAGTATCGATTCTCTTTTTGCATTTTAATATTTATATTTTTACTAGCATACATATACAGAAATACATTTAAATGTAAAAACTCCATCTTCTGTGTTTGTTTGTTTCTTTTCTTGGTCTGTGTTTCTTTTTGCTCCTCATGTTTGTCTGATTTCATGACTGTTACTGAAAATAAACAATGTAGACAATGGGGTGTTAACAATGATCTGCTACAAAGCAGACATAGTGCTGTATACTCAAAATCTCAGCGTGTGCGTGCGTGCGTGCGTGTGTGCATGCGTGCGTGTAAGCCAGAGGATCAGGAGTTCTAAGTCAGCCTCTTCTACTTGAGACCCTGTTTCAAAAAAAAAAAAAAAACAAAGCCAAACAAAACCAGGAAAACCCTGACACCAACAACAAAAATAAAAACCACCTGTTCTGATGTTGGCAGGAAGGAGCGGGTGTGTGTGCCTTCCAGAATTATCTCTTGAGGAGACGTGTATGTGTGTGTGTCATGTCCTCCAACAAAGATGCCAAAAAGGGAAGATTAAGGTTTTGGTTGTGGCTCACTGTAGGGAGTTAGGAAGCACACTTGAGCTCTTGGGATTATGTAACGACACAAGGGATCAGAAACAAAGCTGGTGTTGGGGTGTGGCAGTGGCGGGGTGGTCCTGGCCACAGCACAGTGATGTCCCCACACAGAGAACAGCAGGAGGCCACCAAAGCTAAACACACAGAGCTTTCATGAGGAGGGATTGATTAGATGGGCACATGAGCTGCCTGTTCTCTCCAGAGGAGAGATAGGGAGGCTGGGAGGGGAATCAAAGTCAAATATTATTTCACTTGTCGTTCAAGCCTGTGACGGACACTAAAGCAGACGTGGCCTCAGTGGATAAAGCTGCCTTGGCTGGATAGTAGTCCTCAGGAATCGATATTGAGTAGTGGGTCATGAGAGCTATTTTGAATTGAACAGAGTGTGTGTCAGTCTATGAAGAAGGCGTGTGAGGGCCAGGGAGCTGACTCAGCAGATAAAACGTCTACGTCAACCTGAGAGTTTGATCCTTGGAATCCACATGGCGGAAGGTAGAACTGTTGCTGGGAGTCGCCCTGTGACTTCTACACTCTTGCTGTGGTATGCACATGTGTGCATGCATGTACACACCCAGAGAGAGAGAGAGACAGAGAGAGACAGAGACAGAGAGAGACAGAGAGAGGCAATAAATAAATGAATATATATATGCAAACATTAAAAAAAAGAAGTTATGCAAATTGACCTAGTGGGGCCAGGCCTGGAATTAATTACCAACTCCAGTGACTCAGGACCTGGCTTCCTGCTGCTTTTGATCTCGACTACATGGCTGCCTTCTTCTCATCAGGCACCTGGGGTCATCTTGTTCTCCCGGAAGGATCATCTATCAAAATATTTTTACACTAAGTCCTGAAAGACCGAAAGAAAAAAAAAAAAGCCAAATGTGTTTTCATCTGCTGTATTTACTTAAAAAATTCCTTCTTGCTTAATAATTATATGTGCATACATGCTGGAGGGATGTCTTTCTGTACGCTGTGAATATATGTTGTTCTCATTGGTTAATAAATAAGCTGCTTTGGCCTGTGGCAAGGCAGCTTAGAGGCAGGAGGGAAATCCAAGGAGAGAGACAGGAAAGAGAGAGGCGGAGTGAGGGAGATGTCAGACTGCCATGCTAGGAGCAACATGTGCTGGGATGCAGATAAAGTACGGAATACGTGGTGATACATAAGTTAATAGTTATGGGTTGAGTTAAACTATAAGAGCTAGCTAGCAAGAGGCCTGCCATAGGCCACAGTTGATAATATTAAGCCGCTGAATGATTATTTTATAAGTGGCTGCGGGACCACAGGGCCTGGCCGGACCAGAGAAACCTTACACATACATTTATATATATATATATATATATATATATATATATATATATATATATATATATACACACACACACACACACACACACACACACACACACACTCACACATATCTTGTGAACTCTCCACTGATTCATTGTTTCCCTCACTCTGGGACACTCATGCAAGAGTCTTAGTCACATGGGAGTTGCATGTGTTGTTTTTAGGAACCCGCGCCATATTGTTCTTCGGAGACTAGAACACATTGCATTTCCGCTAAGGACGCCTAACTCTTACAGTTTATCCGTGTTCTCGTGGTAATTTGATGTTTCTGCTTTGCTGAGTCACCTCACCGTGGCTTATATGCATTTCCTCAATGGCTAATTAAAGAGGCGTCTTCCTGCGCATGTGCTTGTGTGTGGCTGACATATCCTCTGTGGATATGCTCTGCATCTGCGGGTATGTCTGCATCTGCGGGTATGTCTGCGTCTCTTGCCCATTTCCTTTTTTCTCTCGTGTTAAGAAGTGAACCCAGAGCCTGCGTGTACTAAGCCAGAGCCTCGCTTCCGTATACCAGGCAAGCGCTCTACCACTAAGCTACTTCACTGGCTCGACAGCATCTCATGTTGCCCAGGCTAGCCTCCAACTTGCTTTATGACTGAGGATGACCTTGAGTTCCCCATGCTGACTCCACCTCCCAAATGCCTGGATTATAGGCCTACACCACAGTGCCCGGTCCGTCTCCTCCTCTTCCTTCTGTTAATGTCTTAAAAAATTCTTTGGCAATTTTATTCATGTATATAATGTAGTTTGGTCATTGTCACCCCCTCTCACTCCTGTTGAACCCCCTCTTTCCCAAAAGTCCCCCTCTTCTTAGTTATTATTGTTTCATCTTTTTGTTATTTACATAGTCAGGGTTGCTTGCATGGGCATGGGTCGGGGATTATTTACAGGATTATGGGCAATTTACCAGGGGTTAGACCACTGAAGAAACGGGACCCCTCCCAGCAACTGCTAACTGTCCCCACCTTCTTCAATAAATGGAGTACATGTTGAAAAGAGCTCGTCAGTGTGGGAAAGACGCTGAGTGAAAGGACACAGATTGTAGAGCAGCTCTGAGGTAAGTTGAGGGAGGTCAGTAGATGTAAAGGATGAGAAAATGAGATGGCATCAGAATGGGAACTTTTAAGATCCATGCACATAAGTGTTTCCCCTCACCAGGACTGTTTGAGCACACAAGATAGATGTGATGTCCCTCATCTTCATCCCTCAGTATTTTAGTCCATCTTTTCTTGTTTTGAATTTAAAAAATTATATATATTTTATATATATAATTTGTGTGTTTGTGTGTGTGTGTGTGTGTGTGTGTGTGTGTGTGTATGTGTGTGTGGTGCCTGCCACGGATCATGTGTGGAAGACAGTGGACAATTTTGTGGGGTCAATTCTCTCCTTCTGCCTTTATGTAGACTCCCAGGATTCCACTCAGGTTGCCAGGCTTGAGTAGGAAACTCCACTACCCACTGTCCCATCTTCCCTAAGTTTTATTTACTGTGTGTATGTGTGTGAGCGGACACGCCACAGAGTATGTGTGGTGATCAGAGACAACCTCCGTCCACAGTGTGGGTCCTTCGGACTGGATGTGATAATGTGCAGTCATGCATGGTGACAAGCACCTTAACCTGCTGAGCCATTTTGCTGGCTCCAGACCCATTTTTTCCCCAAGAAAATGATATTCTTTTATGTAATTAATCATCGACTTCAGAAATTGAGTATTAGTATAATATCTAATATTTAATACATATTCCAGAAGTTTCCTTTATTGTCCCTTCCTCCCTCTGATCAAGTATCAACCAGGGTCATGTGTAGCAGTTGATGCTTGAAAGTCTCTAGTTCTATTTGACTTGGAGCAGCTTTGAGTCTTGTTTGTTACAGGTAACATCCATGTTGTCTTTTGTCTCTTTTTCTTCTGGAGGCAGAATCTCACTATACAGCCTTGGCTGACCTGTGGTTCACTGTGTAGAAACACTGACCTCAGATCTGTAGCAATCCTGCCTCTCCTTCCCAAGTGCTGGGATTCAAGCAATGCCAACCATGCTCAGCTAGACACTGATGTCTTTTGAATAATATGAACAAGTTCTTTTATAGAACGGTCCCTCCGTTGTGGGTCATTTACTTTCTCATAATTACATTTTTGTGTGTATGAGTAGTCTCTGCCATATGTTCACTAATGTGTGTGTGTGTGTGTGCATGCACATGTGCCACGATACAAGTGTGAGGATTATATTCTCTCCTTTTTCTACCAGGTGGGTTCTGGGGCTTGAACTCAGAGCATCAGGCTTGGCTGCAAGCTTGTTTATTCATTGAGCCATCTCACTGGCCCCTCATAATTACATTCTCATGGTACATATTTGGCACCAGTACTATAGAGTGTACCAAAGTGTATCCTTTCAGTAAGTCCCATCAGGCAGTGCGTGGGGGCAGTCCGTCTCATGGTTGGTGGTTGTCTCTTTGCTTGGTTGAGGTCCCTGGGCTCCTCGGCCTCCTTCTAACTGCTGAGTCATTGCTTCTGGCATGATTTGGTGCCTCCTTTAGATGCCAAATTTCATCCATTGTCGTTTCCATCTGCCGGAAGTATTTCCTTTGTCCTTTCTGTTGTGAGAAATATCTTTGACACATGAACAATATATGAGTTGTTTCTGTGAGAGTGCCTTGATTCAAATTTACTTCTGGGATGGTTAATCTTGGCTGTCAGTTTGATTAGGTGTGACATCAACTAAGAGGTCTTCAAAGGCATTTCCTGGAAGGATTAACTGAGAGAGAAGATCCTCTCCACGTACAAAGAATTCTGAGAGAAAACAGTGATGCTTTTGCCTGCCTGCCTTCACTCTTTGCTGGTGAGTGCATCTAACATGCTGTTGGCTGCCACTCCGCCAGCCTTTGCTGACACTGAAACCCGGATTCTTTGGCTTTACCACCTGGACTGAAGACCTGTGGCTCTTCAGGATTTCTCTAGGCCTTCCATGCCACACTGGGATTGCAAAAGCATCCAGCCTCATGGACTGAGCAGCTATTGTATCCTCTGCCTCTCTAGCAGGCAGATGGCCACTGCTGGGTGACCCAGCCTGTACTGTGCAAACCGAGTATGAGAATGAGAATGACCCCATGGGCTCATATACCTGAAAGGTTGGTTCCCAGCTGGTTGAACTTTGGGAAGGATTAGGAGGTGTGGCCATGTTGGAGGAGGTAGGTCATTGAGAGTGAGCTTTGAGATTTCAAAAGCCCATGCCATTCCCTATTAGCTGTCTCTATCTTATGCTTGTGAAAAGGATATAAGCTCGCAGCTACTGCTGCAGATGTAACCAACCGCATACAGACCATCCCCACAGCATACTGCTCCAGTGCCATGCCTGCCTGTCTGCTGCCAAGCGCCCCAACATGATGATCATGGACTCTAGCCTTCTGAAACTGCATGTCTCTTCCTTCTAGAAATTGTTTTGATCATGTGTCCTCATAGCAGTAGAAAAGTAATTAAGGCACAGTCATGGAATGTTTTTTGAGTAATTCTAAAAGCCTTTTAAATTTATTGAAACTTTACAAATATTCTAATATATGGTCTATCTTGAAGAATGTTGTACAAGAGCTTGAAAAGAATGTGGATTTTGGCTGTAGGGTTTTTTTTTCTTTTCTTAAAGAATAGTTTTTGAAATGACAGGCATAATGCTGCACCCTTTTAATCCCAGCACTCTGGAGGCAGAGGGAGATGGATCTCTCTGAGTTCAAGGCCAGCCTGATCTATAGATCAAGTTCCAAGACAGCCAAAGCTACACAAAGAATCCCTGTCCCGGAAGCCAAAAAAAAAAAGAATTTATTGAGGGCCAGAGAGATGGCTCAATGGTTAAGAGCACTGGCTGCTCTTCCAGAGGACCCTGGTTCAATTTCTAGCACTTACATGGCAGCTAACAACTGTCTGTAACTCTAGTTCTGGTGGATCTGACACCCTTACACAGACATACATGTGGGCAAAACACCAATGCACATAAAATAAAAAGAAAAATCATTTTTTAAAAAAGAGAGAATAATTATTGGTTCCTGCAAGGGAATAGTGGGCTGGGTGTTAACTAGAGTTCTGCCTGTCCTGATTGTTAGGTCAAGCTGATTGACAGTGTGTCTTGGTTAGGGTTTTCTATTGCTGTGAAGAGACACCATGACCACGGGAACTCTTATAAAGGAAAAATATTTAATTGTGGTGGCTCACTTACAGTTTCAGAGATTCGGACCATTATCATCATGGCAGGGAGCGTGGTAGTGTGCTGAGAGTGCTACATCTTAAAAGCAACAGGAAGTCGACTGACGGCCACACTGAGGGAAGCTTGAGAAGAGTGATCTCAAAGCCCACCCCCACAGTGACACACTTCCTCTAACAAGGCCACACCCACTCCAACAAGGCCACACCCACTCCAACAAGGCCACACCCACTCCAACAAGGCCACACCCACTCCAACAAGGCCACACCCACTCCAACAAGGCCATACCTCCTAACAGTGCCACTCCCTTTGGGGGCCATTTTCCTTCAAACCACCACAGTGTGTGTCTTACTTTTACTATGAAGACACCTTCTGACTAAAGCAATTCAAGCCACATTGGGTTCGTTTTGGTTCCCCTTCTACTCTGGGATACAGTCCATCATGACAGGGGCAGTAAGAAGTCCATGCTGTCCATGGTCAGGAAGAAGTCAATAATAAATGCTTATGTTCAACTGAATCCTATTTATTCAGTCTGGGGCCCACCTCAAGAAGGGAGCTGCCCACAGTGGGTGGGTCTTCAGTTAACTTATTCAGATCGTCCTTGACAGTTATGGCCAAAGGCTAGCCTCATCTAGACAGTCCCACACAGAGGTCCCCAGGGCCTTGTCTCCTGGGTGTTTCTAGAGCCTGTCTGTTGAGTTAGCGATCTCAACCATCACTGATATTGAAGTCTTCTGTATCCTTGCTATTTACAGTCTGGTTCTAGGAGGGACTGAGAAAGGGCAGTCAAGTCTCTGGCCCACATTATTGAATTGTCTCTCATTTTATTCTCTTACGGTTTGCTTTATGTCTTTCAGAGCTCTGTTACTTGGCACATACATATTTAGGTATTTTCATAACTTTTTGGAAATTTATTTATTTATTTATTTATTTATTTATTTTTTTTTTGTGTGTGTGTGTGTGTGTACTTCTCTGTATGCACACCGTTTGTGTTCTGGTGCCTGTGGGAGCCAGTGAACATCTCTTCAATGCCAGTTTTCATATGTTCCTATTGTACTGAGTCTGGTTATCAGGAAACTCCTCTGCTCTAGTAATACTTCTGCTCTGAATGTTTCTTTTCCCTGATGTTAATATGACTATTCTATTTTTTACTGTTACTGTATGCATGACACACCCTCCCTCCCCCCACAACTGAGAAGGAGAAAAACAATCTCTGTGAACATCACAGTAAATGTCTCGCTACAATCTACTTTAGGTTAGCATTTTTTTAACTCTAGGAAATTTAGCAAATAGACTTTGATACGACTCCATTTATACCTCCTCCTTTGATACACTGTAGTTACAGATTAAATATAGATTATATTTTAATCTATATGGTTAATGAACCTTATGATATAGAGTTACAAGTATTGTTTCCAACAGTTTTAAGGAAAATTTAAAACGAGGAGAGCTATGTTCATAAACAACTATATTTGTAAATACAAATTTTGTTTGTATCTGGGGGTCCGTCATTCCTGTTCACCCACATATTGGCTGCTGTTTCTCATTTCTCTACCTCCCTCTGACATCATTCCCTCCAGCCTAAGGACGTCTTCTTCTTTTTACATCTCTTGTATGACAGGTCAGCTAGCCACACATTCCGTGAGGTTTTGGTCATATAGAAATTTCATTGTTTTTACTTTGTATGGATCTAAAGTTCTTGGTGGAATTTTTTCTTTCTTTCTTTCTTTCTTTCTTTCTTTCTTTCTTTCTTTCTTTCTTTCTCCTTCTTTCCTTCCTTCCTTCTTTCCTTCCTTCCTTCCTTCCTTCCTTCCTTCCTTCCTTCCCTCCTTCCTCTTTCTCTCTCCCTTTCTTTCTCTCTCTCTCTCTCTCTCTCTCTCTCTCTCTCTCTCTCTCTCTCTTTCTCTCTCTCTCTCTCTTTCTTTCGTTCTTTCTTTCTCTCTTTCCTTCTGAGACAAGGTCTCACTGTGTAGCGTTAGCTGCTAGGAGCTCCTATGAGGAGCGGGCTGGCCTCTGCCTCTGGAGTGCAAGGATTAAAGGCTTGCAGGACCACGGCAGGCTGGCTGAAGGTTTTTCTTGAATGGTTTTGACCCTATCATGGTGCTGCCTTCTGGATCCTGTTGTCTCTGACATGCTGTCTCTACCACAGTCTTGTTCTCCTGAACATACCACGCCATTTTTCTTTCATTACTTTCAATTTTTCCCCTTTTCCCTTTGGCTTTATTCTCTCTCTCTCTCTCTCTCTCTCTCTCTCTCTCTCTCTCTCTCTCTCAAACTGCAATGAGTCTATTAATGGTCTAGTTAGAGTTTACTGTATATGTGGGGTGTTGAGTTCTTAGATTTGAAAGTAAAAGCTTGTGATACATTTCTAAGAACTTTTTACACCATGTGATTTTTTTTCTTTGCTGTCACATCTTGCATGACTCCAGGGTCTGACCTAACTGTGGCCATGAGGGAATGAAGAAAGGACAGACACACGGACACAGTACTGGGATTGGGTGATCTGGGCTCTCGGATGGAGAAACCACAGCATCCTGGAAGCTCAGCGTGTTTATTATGTACAATTGAACAGGGAAGTGGGATTGCTATATCAGATAAACAAGGAGGCAGGATTGGTATATATGGCAGAACAAGAGGGCAGGTTTAGCTAACGGGTAGGAGCAATTTCTTAGGGGAACAGTCATCAGGCTGTAAACATTCAGGAGAGAGGAGGGTAGGGCAAGAGAAAGTTACAGTGGACATTTTCTGCACACATTGCCAACTGTCATCCCTCAGAGCCTCACCCGAGGAAGGCCCTGTCATCCCTCAGAGCCTCACCTGAGGAAGGCTTCTCCATTACTGTGGGTCTGAAGCATCGAGGTCCCTGGCATGGCTCGACACATTAAGTCAGGACTTGACTTGCTCGCTACGGTCTATTTTTGTTTTGTTTGAGACAAGGTCCCACTATGTGTCCTGGCTGACCTGAAATCTGTGTAGACCAGGCTGGCCTCAAACTCACCGAGATCTGCTTGTCTCTGCCCCCAGGATGCTGGGACTAAAGGCATGCACCAGCCATCATGCCCAGCTATTCCCTCCCCTCAACCAGATTTTCTCTCTCCTCACCTCCTGGCATTCCTACACAGGGGTAACTTCATTCTCTCCCACAGGTCTTTGAAAGCCCTGTTCATTATTCACCTCTCATTTTTCTTTCTCTTCTTCATACTTGAAAATTTCTATTAATTTATCTTCAACTCCGGATTTGGTCTCCTGCCAACTCCATTCTGTGGTGGAGACAATTTAGGGAAATCCATTGTAGTTATTAAGTCTAGAATTTTCATTTGGTTCTTTTTAAAAATTTATTTGGCAGGCCCCATGCCCAGGAGTAGTTGGCCAACACAAAACGGACTCCATGGTTGTGTGTGTGTGTGTGTGTGTGTGTGTGTGTGTGTTTGTGTGTGTGAGTGTGTGAGTGTTGGCAAGGGCTTTGTGTGTGTGTGTGTGTGTGTGTGTGTGTTGGGGTGGCTTTTTGTTTCATTTTGATATGTTCTTGTCTTTTTTTTTTTGCAGAAAAAAGAGAATGAAGCCGGGTGGGTAGGGAGGTAGGCAGGATACGGGAGGAGTTGGAGGGAAGAGAAAATATGATAAAAATATATATGATTTTTTAATTTTTTAAATTTAAAATTAAATAAAATTTAATTTTTTAATTAAAATATTAGGAATCAAATGTACAAAAATAAACTTATTTTTAATTGTGTGCCTCATTTCCTGGATCTCCTTGTCAAATCTGTGCCTGGTGTTGTCACTGTGGTGAGACTCAGGCTACACTGGGTGTGAGGGCACATCTGTATATATGCCTGTAATCCATGGACTGGGGAAGAAGAGGCAGGAAGAGCTGGAGTTCAAGATCCCATCATAGAGTTTAAGGCCAGCAAACAATGTCAGGCTAGCTCTGCGTTTAACTTTTCCGTTCCTACAAAATTTCACCGAGGAGCCGTTGGCCACACATTTTGCTTCCTGTGTGAGTCAGAGAGCGCACGGCTCAGCCTTCAGTATTCAAGTTCCCAAATCCTGTCCACCTCCACCTCCCCTAGCCAGATCACTAACTGTAACTCCCGCCTAGAGCTGGGGCTTACCTCCTCCACTGAGAGAGAGGGTCCGCAGGTTGTCCCCAGGGGTAAGCTCATGCAGCCACAGGCCTCTCTTTGCTGGCTTCCTTCTCCCAGGGGGCCACAAATGTGTTGGAGTGTGTGTGTTTTTTGTACTCTTTCGCATTCTCTGGCAGTAAGCTTCTAGTTTTCCAACCAGTTCCGCCTTTTGAAGTGTCGTTATTAGCAGCAAACCTGGGAGTGGGGGGGGTCTAGCCCCGGCCTGAAGACCCACCCCTACCATTCTTAGCCGAAGCTCTAGGAACTGTTACAAATTAGTAATAAATGCTTCTCGGTTTGCATTTGCCTTCCAGGGACCTGAAATGTTTGTGCATGTGTGACATTTTTGTGCAGCTTATACTTACATGATAAAGACAGGATTCTCAACCACTTTCAAGTCCACCCAGAAGTCCTGTGTGCATGCTTCCAATTTGTTTGTTGGCTTTTGTTTTGTCTTTTGAGACAGGGTTTCTCTGTATAGCTTTGGTTGTCCTGGAACTCATGCTATAAACCAGGTTGACTTCGAACTTACAGAGATCTGCCTGCTTCTGCCTAAGTGCTGGGATTAAAGGAATGCACAACTTAAAAATTTTAAAATTAGTTTCCGGGCATTATGAATTTACATCCGTCGTGCCTGAATTTTGTTCTATTCATTTGATGAATGCTGGACGTCGTTGGGCTGGACGTCGTTTAAAAGTAACCTGTGATCATTTGGCTTATTCCGAGGCTGGCTTTGAGCTTTGCCGAAGTGTGTCCAGTCTCTCAGCTATGGTTTATTTACTGTTAAACTGCTACCTAATCACAGTCTCTTCAAGTCTCTCTCCAAGCCCTGGTGTATTCTGAGGTCTTTTTCAGTCTGGGTAGTAGGAAGATGAGCTCCTCTCGGATCTGCGAGTGTTCTGCCTGTGACTCCCAGGCAGATTTGATTCTCCTCGACGTGGACAGCTCACACCGCAGCTGGAGACTTGACGGGATCCTCCGAAAACCCTGCGCATCCCTTGCTCTCTGGGATCCCTCCGCACCCCTGTGCATCTCTTGCTCTCTGGGATCCCTCCGCACCCCTGCACATCCCTCGCTCTCTGGGATCCCTCCGCACCCCTGAGCAGCCCTTGCTCTCTGGGATCCCTCCGCACCCCTGCGCAGCCCTCGCTCTGGGATCCCTCTGCACCCCTGAGCAGCCCTTGACCATACATATTCTTCACTTGGACTCTGCCTCCCGAATTCTAGCCGCTTTAACCAGCCCTCTATTGCTGCAGTCCGTGAAGCCGTGTTAGTGATTTGGACAGGAAACTGCCTTTAGGCAGTGAGCTCATGAAATCACAGGCTCCTCTTCCCAGCTGCCTTCTGTCAGGGACCAGAGTTACACAGGACCTGTTTGGAAACACGTTTGTTGTTGCCGTTGTTTTGGTTTTTTTTTTTTTTTTTTTCTTCCTTATTGCTTAGGAAAGTAGATCTGATCCCTCTTACTCCATCCTGGCCAGAAGTAAAAATGGAACTATTTTAATTAGGAGACAGAAGTAGTTTTATTCTTGATTTAAGGTTACTGTGGTTGGTTTGTAGAGAAGGAATTATATGGGAGTAAGATTGCAAAATTAGCTGGGTGTGGCGTTGCATGCCGGCGATCCCAGGACTCAGAGGTAGAGGCTGGAGGATCAACAGTTAAAGGTCATCCTTGGCTGCATAGTGAGTTTGAGGCTAGTTTGAGCTACGGGAAACCCTGTTTCAAACAACAAACAGAAAAATAGAAGATGGAGGGTGGGTCAGTTAGGAGGCGGGGTGTGTGGGGTCGGTCCATTAGCACAATCCAACCAGAAAGAGTTCAGACAAGCAAGGCTTAGAGAAGGTCTCACTGTACTCCACAGCGGCGGTGCTGTCCCGTTGGCTGAGACTCTCTGGGGAGGAGCTCAGAGCCCTGCATTTGGCCCCACAACAGCCACAGCAAGAGAGGGATCTGCCGGATTCCGTTTTCAAGGCAGGAGCCATTGTGCTGTGTTTTAAAAAAATAAATTTCTATTTACTGTGAGAGTTGAGTTGCTATCTGTTTCCTGGAACCTGACCTTCCCCAACCCATGACCTTGATTTGTTTTTTGAGAATACCCTTACCCTGACCCTTCTTGACCCCTCCCTGGTGGGTGAACACATTTTTTTTGTATTTCCTTGTTGTCCCATTGTCTCCCTTTTGTAAAACTACACTTGATTTTGCTCCTTAAAAGGGGCCCGAGAGATGGATTTGGGGCTGCTCTCTTTAACCTGACTTAGAAGGCAGTCGCTTGGCCAGCTCTTGGGTGCACCCCATTAAAAAATTAAGCTTGCTTTAAATTTGGCTCTAATTGTGGTAGTGGTCTTATTCTCGACGTTGGGATTAACACAAGCACAATCTTCCTAGATGTGGAGGGTGTTGTATTTTAAAAAACGTCGGGAAGGAGTCACAGCATACAACAGGGCCCTGTAGGGGGTTTATTGAGAGGAGGGGAGAGAAGGGGTACAAAGGGGAGCAGAGACCAGTTCCTGGGCATGAGAGCAAAGGAAGAGAGACAGAGATGGTGTTATGAATTATTGTTGGGGGGGATGACCCCCAAGGGTATCCTGTGAGTGCAGGGAAATGTGCTGGGCAGGCGCAGTGGCAGGCTGGGCAGATGCAAGCCATGTAGGCATAGAGTTGGCATCGGGGCCAGGAATTCACAACCCAGACACTGTATCCACATGGAGAGTTTATTATAATAGAGAGATGAAGAGAGAGATAGGAAAGAGAGAGACAGAGAGAAAGAGAGAGAAGAAGAAGAGAGAGACAGAGAAAGAGAGAGGTTGCACACCCCGTGGGAGGAAAAGCAGAAGAGAGAGAGGAAGGGGAGGAGTTTTTCCTTAGAATGAGGCTTTTACGTCAGGACGCAGGGCGGCACCAAGGGGTGGGATTTCAAGGAGCGGATCAGAATATTAACAGAATGGAGGTGTACAGGGCCCGCCTTTTATAAGGAGACATTGCAAATGCACACAGGATGTGCTCTTAGTGCCTGCAGCTGAGGTGTATCCTGTCAGGACCCTAAGAGCAGGCCAGCACAAATGCCTGAATGCTAACAGATGGTAGGTATCCAGCTTGTCCCAGTGGTCTATGGCATTTGTGCTAAAAAAAAGTGTCACCATGTGTGCTGGTTGTTTTTTGTCAACGTGACACAAACCTAGACACACTTGGGAAGAAAGCATCTTGACTGGGAAAATGTCTCCATAGAATTGGCCTGTAGGTGAGTCTACAGGGCAGTTTCTTGATTGATGGTTGATGTGGGAGGGCCCAGTTCACTACAGACAATACCGCTCTTGGGCTGGCAGTCCCAGGTTGCGTAAGAAAACAGGCTGAGCAAGCCGTGGGGAGCAAGCCAGGAAGCAGCACCCTCCACGGCCCCTGCTTTGGTTCCTGCCTCCAGGTTCCTGCCTCCAGGTTCCTGCCCTGAGGTCCTGCCCCGACTTCCTTCAGCGATGGAATGTGACCTGAAGACTGCAACATGAAATCAACTCTTTGTTCCCCAAGTTGCTTTTGGTTATGGTGTTTTATCACAGCAAGAGACCCAGGACCCTACTTCTGGAAAGACTGACCTGTGGTTGGAAGCGTTTTCTTAGATCTTAGAGCAGGAGGCCCCAAAGACCATGGTGACAGAACTCTTGGTACTAATGTTGTCACAGATAAGGACTAGGGAAGAGCCTGTAGGTGGAGTCTGCAGTGTCTGGACAGCTTCCATGGATCTGCTCAGTGCCGTGCAGCTTATTATGCATTATTCTGAAGCTACTTTTCTGTATCTGAGTTTCTTACTTGTTTGTGTTTCAGTGTTTTTGTGACACAGTTTCCCTCTCTAGCCCAGCTAGAGTGAATAACTCTTTATAGCTCAGCCCTTGAAATGATGGTAATCTTCCCGCCTCAGTCTCCCAGGTGCTTGGGTTACAAATGTGAGCTTGTAATTCCTGGCTTTCTATCTAAGAGTTAAAAAATACATTTATTTTTATTATTTTAAAATTTTCTGTGTGTATATGCATCTCTCAGTGTGCTTGCACATGAGTGCAGGTGCTTGAGGAGTCCAGAAGAGGGCGCCATATCCACTAGAGCTGGAGTTCCAGGTGGTTGTGAGCTGCCTGATATGGCCACTGGGAACAGAGCTCCAATCCTCTGGGATATCAAGTGTTCTTAAGTGCTGAGCCATCTCTCCAGCCCTGTCTCTGAGTTCTTCAGTCTTCAATTACAGCACCGTGTTAGTCCCTGCTATTGCCACTGCAAAGCACCATGGGGTGAGGGTTTTTTGAAAGTTTTTTATTTTATTATTGCACACATGTACACACAGATGCACATGTGACAGTTCTAATGTGAAAGAGCTTTTTGTTTGTTTGTTTGAGACAGGGTTTCCCTGTCTGTCCCTGGCTATCCTAGAACTCTCTCTGTAGACCAGGCTGGCCTTGAATTCACAAAGATCCATCCCCTGCCTCTGCCTCCCAAGTGCTGGGATTAAAGGTATGCGCCACTGCCAGAGAGGACAACTCTTAAGAGTTGATTCTTTTTATCTCGGGCTCTGAGGAAAGAACAGAGGCCAAAGAACTGAACATCCATCTTGCTGGCTCAGAATGGCTGTTCTCTGAGCCACTGTGCTGACCAGAAGGAGTGTTCTGTGAACCATCTTACTCAGAACTGGTGTCTTAAGAGGAGAAACCTTGTATTGTCATGCAGTCTGCAGTCCTGAAGGATGACATTCAAGACCAAGGTGTCAAGTGTCAACAAGACCAGGCTACACCATTAATCCAAGAGGCATTCAGGGACTGGCATGTGTTTTTCACTGGACCAAATATGGAACACTGTCAGATCTGAGGCCACACATTCTTGGGAAGCCTGTGAAGGAATGTGGGGAACAGAGTGAATGAGTAAAGAGTGGGTGAAGTCCTGAGTGAATGTCTATTGCTGACATGGGCACAGCTATGTCAAGGACCAATGCCTCATGGGAAATTGGCAAAGACCCATGGGAAAACTGACCCGTGTGTGTAAAAACAAGCAGTTGCAGCCTCCTCCTCCTAGATGTTTACAGCCTGAGACTACTCATCTACAGAGAGTTCTTACCCTCTCAGCACTAATCATAAGAAATGCTCTGAGGGTCTAGGCTGGCATTTCACAGGTGATGCCCCTCAATCAGAGTGCACAGCCCACCTGACCCCAGCTTTCCAGTACGTGTGTCTGTCCTTTCTTTGTTTCTCATGGTTCTGGTCAGGTTTCTGGGACTCAAGCAGTTCAGGACTTAACAGAGGAATCCTGCCTTCCCTTTAGCTTCTGGTATTGGCTGACAATCCTTCATGCTCCCGGGTTTGCAGGCACACCACTTCGATCTCTCTCTGTCTCTCCTCACAGGACCCTCTGTTAGTCAGCTTTGAGTTACTGTGACAAATACTCAGGCTAAATTGACTTATAAAGGGGTGGGGTTTATTTGGGTTCATAGTTTCCAAGGTGTTAGTCATGGTGATTGGCACCATTGCTTCAGGCCTGTAGCTGCATATCAAGATGTGGCAGAAAACAAGCAAACAACCCCCAAACAGCTGGGTGTGGTGCCACACGCCTTTCATCCTATCTCCTGGGGGCAGACAAAGGTGAATCTCTGCCGGGGTGCACCATGTAGTGAGGGTTGTAGGTGGAAGAAAGAAGTCACTCCCAAGATGAAATTTTAAGGCCTAGGTGGCAACAGGAAGAAGGTCCAACCTCTTCTGATAGGCTGAACCCTGAACAGCCGTACAAAGGCATATTTATTGATTGTTACACAAAGTATTTCCTCCTACCAAGGTCCCTAATCTTAATGTACATGTCTTACTGAAGGAGAGCATCGCCAGAACTCCAGTTTTTTATTATGTGTGGTGTGCAATACACAATAATACAAGAGCCTCAGGTGTGCCTGAGGTGTCTTGTGACCAAAGAATGGGGATGGCTGCAAAGCCCCTTAAGCAAAACAGTTCTACAGATCACGGGAAATGATCACTGTTTTCCACAAGGATTCTTCAAGGTCAAAGTACTTCTAAAACAGTTGTTCATTCTAATATCTACCCCGTACAGTGATTCTGCTAAATTCCTACAACAAATCTCTGTGAGTTCCAGGACAGCCTGGTCTACATAGTGAGTTTCAGGGCAGCCAGGGGTGTGGAGACAGACCCTGTCTCAAACAAACAAACAAACAAACAAACAAACATCCAAACCACTCCCTTGGTGGTCAAGAAGTGGAGGACAGAGGAAGGGACTGGAATTCCTTAATCTCTTTTGAAGGTAAAGATCCCCCCACAAACCCCTTACCATGCAAAGGTTCCGATATCTTCCAATATGGAGGCCACTCTGGGGAATAGTTTTTAACATATGGACCTTTGGGAGGCACATGTAACTATAACACCATCTTTTTGATGTCTCTGTCTTTTGATTTCCCCTGTCTACAGATGCTGAGCTAGTTCTCTTTCTTGCTGCTGTGAGAATACCTGATAAAATCAGCTAGAGGAAGGAAGAGTCTAATTTGGCTTATGGTTAGAGGAGACAGTCAATCACGGTGGGGAGAGGCAGTTTGTCACATTGTAGTGGAAGCCGAGAAAGACAAACCTTGGCTGGCTTCCCTTTTCTTTTTCAGTCTGAGGCTCCCCTCCCCCTTGCTGCCTGTTCTCAGCTACACCTCTCTGGTGGCATCCATATTGTATTACAGGCTTGCTCTCCTCCAGTGGGACTCTATCACAGCTGACTGCGCCTTCAATACCCTGTTTCCAAACTCGGAGTTAGGACTTCATCATATTTTTGTGGGAGACATAATTTAACCTATAACAATCATTTTTATGGGAAGGGGCTGCTGTTATCATTTCTAGCCACTTCCTGGCCACATGACTGTGCACGTGCTGTCCAGTAGTCAGGCAACACGCTTAGCCACTCCAGGGCCTTACGTCCTACGTAATCCGTGCACAGTGTTTATGTAATCTATGCACATGCGTGGCGTGGCTACCTAAGCCCATATACACATGCTCGAGGTGAGCTATAAAAGCAGGCTCCACCTGCTCCCCTCTCTCTTCTACACTTTTCTTTTCGGTAGGCCTACCCACCTCCACTCTTTCCCTTCCCTAATAAAAACTCTTATAGTGGGTTCTGTTGTGTTTTCTCACACCCCGTAAATAACACCAACAAATAAATAACAGCTGCGTCTCATACTGTCTTCACTCTAAGGAGACTTGGGTCATTGATGTTTTTCTGCCTTGTGGAAGGAAATTAAGTACTGTGATTTAAAAGCAAACACATTTTATACAGGGCTGAGACATGTCTTTCACTGTGGCAGGGCGTCATTTTTGAATTGGTATGTCTCCCCCATAATTCTTTCTAGCTACCTTAGGGCCATCCCCTACCCACCCCAGCTTTGGAGTGTGTGTGTATGTGTGTGTGTGTGTGTGTGTGTGTGTGTGTGTGTGTGTGTGTGGTCTTACTGTATCTCAAGCTGGCCTGAACATACTATTTACTCCAGTCTGGCTTCAGACTTGCCAATTCTCCTGCCTCAAGCTTCTAAAGTGCTGGGATTCTAGCCAACACATACTACCACACTCAGCTCCTTTTCCCATTCTTATTTATTTATTATTTATTTATTTATTTATTTATTTATTTATTTATTTATTTATTTATATATTTAGGTTTTTTGAGACAGGGTTTCTCTGTGTAGTTCTGGCTGTCCTAGAACTCACTCTGTAGACCAGGTTGGCCTTGAACTCAGAGAGATCTCTGCCTCCCAAGTCCTGGGATTAAAGGCATGTACCACCATTGCCCAGCTCCTTTACCCATTCTTAAGACATAGGTTGTCATAGGGAAGGTTGCTACAGAAAAACAGAAAGAGAGGAGGGAGGGGAGGGAGGGAGGGAAGAAAGAGAGAGAAAAAGAAAAGAGAGAATTTTACCTTTTGTGTTTCAAAATCCTAAGTCCAGAAAGAGGAAAAGAAGACTTAGAAAACTTAGAAACTTGAAGTAACCAGTGGTTACTTCAAGCTAGTTTTTCTTCCCTCTTTTCCACATGAGACCCATCTAAGTCTCCAGAAGAATAAGAGAAGCATCTGGGATGGAGCAGGATGTGCTCTAACCCAGGGCCAACTCTCAGGACCTTAGACACAAACAAGGATTCATGGAAAGAGGAAGTACATACTTTGCTTCCTGTGACATCATGAGACTTGTAGACATTTCCTGTCCAAAGGGATAGAAACACAGCTGAGTGTTTCTGGAGCCTCTGAGAAGGCACACCAGTGCTCATGTTAGCATCTGGAGAGGCTCTGGGACTGAGGAACAGATAAGAAATATCTCGTAGATCCAGATGCAGAAATATGACAACTGAGGCCCTGAGCTCTTACATTGGACCAACCTCATAAAGAATTGTGTTCAGTTATTAGAAAATAAAATTGATTTTAAAAATTTTTTAATTACATTTATTTATTTCTTTATTTATTGTGTGTGTTTGTGCATACTTGTGCCATGGAGCACATATAGACAGAGGTCAGAGGACAATTTTGTAAGAGTTGTTTCTCTCCTTCTAGCATGCAGGGCCTGAGGATGGAGCTCAGGTTGGCAGGTAGGCAGCAAGCACCTTTATCTTGTGCCCCAAATTGATTTCTGTCACCCCTTAATTTGTGATCTGAGATTATTTCTGATACATAAAGAAAATTAATATTCTATGTTCGCAAGTTATTATGGCTTATTTGTAGTGGGCAGGGGAAACAGAACTATTTATGAGCAGACATGTGTAACCTCAACATTTTCCCGGGTTACAGAAATGATTGCTGAGCTCACACTGATTGGAACTGAAGGAAGGAAGGAAGGAAGGAAGGAAGGAAGGAAGGAAGGAAGAAAATGGTAAAGGAAGGGGTTGGGGTATGTGACAGAACCGCTGAAGTTATGTCTTAACGTGTGAGTTATTATTCTTTGAGAGAGACTCTGGACCTTCTGAAAGGGAGGCGCTCAAGCATTGCTAAGAAACAAGTATATATGAGTTCTGCTATCGATGTCACCAGATCATGTTCCAATGGCATAAAGTAAAGGAAAGATGTAAAGTCATTACTGGAAGGAATGGTTCAGTGTGGTGGGTCATGAGGCATGATGCTGTGGTGGTTTAAATAAGAATGACCCTCATAGGCTCATATATTTAAATGCGTAGTCATCAGAGAGTGGCACTACTTGAGAAGGATTAGGAGGTGTGGCCTTGTTGGAGGAAGTGTGTCACAGGGGTGGACTTTGAGGTTTCAAAAGTTCAAGCCAGGCCCAGTGTTAGTCTCTCTCTGCTTACAGATCAGGATATAACTCCCAGCTACTGTTCCAGCATCTGCCTGCCTGCTGTCATGCTCCCCACCATGATGATAATGGACTAAACCTCTGAAACGGTAAGTGAGCCTTCATTAAATGCTTTCTTTCATAATTCTCTCTCTCTGAGTACATATGGCTTCACGGTGTGTGTGTGTGTGTGTGTGTGTGTGTGTGTGTGTGTGTGTGTGCGCGCGCGCGTGCGCGTGCGCACGTGCGCACATGCACACATATGTGTATAACTAGGAATGGAATCTACGGCCTTATACATGCTAGGCAAGTGCTTTGCCCCTGAACTGTACCTCAGCTCTTGTGTCTTGTTGGAGGGTGTCTTAGAACTGATTACGATAAACGTGTCAGCTCCTAAGTCTCTCTCAATGACAATAAGTAAAAAGAAAAGTAGGAACCAGAGGAGTAAAGTAAGCAAAGACCATCTTCCATAGATGACCTAATCATGCTGACCTGGGCACATCCTGATATTTGGGAGGCTGAGGCAGGAGGATTGCTAATAGGACAAGGCCAGCCAGGGCTACATAGTGAGATTGAGCTAAAACCAACCAATCAATCAACCAACCAACCAACCAACCAACCAACCAACCAACCAACCAACAACAGGGATGTGGCTCAGTAGTGTGTTTGCTTATCATGCAGGAGGCCTTGGGTTCAAACCTCCAGCACTGTGGTGATATTTTAATTGTGCTGAAATGTGATTTTATTTGTATGTTAATAAACAAAGTTTGCCTGGAGATCAGAGGTCATAGTGAGCCAGGGACAACAGTCAGGCAGTGGTAGCCTATGTCCATAATCCGATCACATGGCAGGCAGAGTCTCTGTGTGGTCAAGGAAACAGCCAAGCGTGGTGACACAAACCTTTAATCCTAGTACCAACCATCGAGACCAGGAGGTCTGTATAGACAGGCAGTGATGAGGAAGTGATGTGGCTGGGCTTAGAGCCAATGAGAAGGCAGAACAGGGAAGCAATAAAAACACAAGTCAGATTAGAAGGTCCCTAAGGTACTGCTGGTGGTAAGCTAAAGCTAGGTGGCTCTTGCTCTGATCTCTTTGGCTTTAACTCTGTGTTTCTTATTTAATAGGACTGCTTAGAAATTCGTCTACACAGCACCGTGTAAACCAGGCCTGGGGCACACATCTGTAATCCCAACATCTGGTGTATAGAGAATCAGGAACTCAAGGTAAAGAATTCAACCTGAAGAATTCATCTTCAGTGACATATCAAGTTCTAGGTCTGTCTGGGATATATGAGAACTCATCTCTAAACAGACAGAACTACCCAGCTGACAGACTTATGGGGAGAAGTCAGAGCTAGAATGGAACTTACAGATTCAGATGAGGTTTGAACATTGATTTTGACACTAACTAAAGACTCCAGGGCAAATGCTTCTAACTGCTCCGTGCCTTGAGTTTCAAGTGGGTATTCATTCATTTTAGTATTTCATTCTCACAGTCCCTCCTCTCCTCTTCTGTTTTTTGTTTGTTTGGTTGGTTTGGTTTTTTTAGTCCTGGCTGTCCTAGATCTCACTCTGTAGACCAGGCTGACCTCGAACTCATAGAGATCCACCTACCCCTGCTTCCTAAGAGCTGGGATTAAAGGCGTGTGACACCATGCCAGGCTGTTTATTACTATTATCATCATCATCATTTTCTTTTCTCCCTATGTATGGGTTTTTTCCTGCACACATATCTGTGTGCCAGAAGAAGGTGTCAGACTCCCTGGAACAGACTGTTGGGAGGTGCCATGTGGGCCCCGGGAATTGAGCTCTGGTTCTCTGGAATAGAAGCTAGTGCTCCTGACAGCTGAGACTTCCCTCCAGCCCCATTTTTTTTTTTTTAAAAAAAAAGATGGGGTCTTTACGTGTAGCCCTATCTAGCCTTAAACTCCTCATCCTTAGGTTTCTGTCCCCCAAGTGCTGGGACTGTGTGTTCATTACCACTCCTTACTTAATGTTTATTTCTTTGTTACTCAGAACACGTATTCTTATTTCTGGTCCCTATTGCCTCGACTCTACAGGCTCATGTAATCTTCTTGAGAGTGGGGTTGGACTCAGTGACTCTCACTTCTCATAAATAAAACACGGTGGACATGACGGGCATCATCTCTTATTCTAGGTGATAACTTAACAACCTCTGGCTTAGTTCATGCTCTTTCTCTCTGAGTTCCTGTACTGAGAGATGAATGCTTTCGTACTGTGAGCAACTCTATGCCGCACTCACAGGCTGTGGTGAGGAACTGAGGCCCTTGGGTGAATATTTCAGCGACACTGCGGTTGTCAACAGCCAGGTGAGTGAATTTAGGAGTAGTCTGTCCTCTCCAATCAAGTCATGAGAAAACTGTAGCTTCTAGCTACAGCTTGCCTGTAGTTTCCCAAGAAGCCTTGGGCCAGACATCCAATGAATCGGTTCCCAGATTCCTGGTCAATACAAATTACTGGATAATACATGTTTGACTCTTTTCAAGCTCAGAAGAATTTGTTATTGAGAAACAGAGAAGTCATAGCTGGGCTCAGGCCCATCTCTCTGTAGCTCAGCATACCCCCAAACCCATCCTGTGGTTATTTTCTTAGGCCTAGACTGCATAATTAGGATAGAACTCAGCAGCCGGCAGCATTCCCACAGCAGTTCCCTGATGCATGGAACAAGGGCTATTGTGATTAAAAACCATAATGGAAGTTTTAGACAGGCCTGTCTTAATGAAACAGCAACCAGAAAGCAACACTGCATTCTTGGAGGAATTACCTGACTGGTAGCCTCGAAAGACACAGAGGCCATGATTCTAAGAGTGACAGTGGACTGTCTTAAACTTAATCAGGCAGTAATTTCAGCTACAGATGCTTCCAGATGTGACTTTGTTGTTGCAAAATCATCACACATCTGGTATGTAGCTAGTGATCTGGCACATGTGTTTTACTATTTACCTATTAATGAAGCTCTCAGAAGTTTATTCTTGCCTAATGAGGTGGCAATCTGTCTTCAGTAGGCAACCTCAGGAGTAAACAAACTGTCCATCCCAGCACTATTCAAGTCCACAGCCCTTGACTACCTTTCCCTTCCATAGGACATGACACTGGTCTGTTACATTGATGCGATGCTTAATGAACATGGTAATCAGAAGGTTCTGGGCACCCTTTGTGTGTGGAGAGTGGGAGATGAACCCCACGGAAGTTCAAGGACTTGCTACTCCGATGAAAGTCATCTAGGGGTCCAATTATCTGAGATATGAAGATATTTCTCTCCTCTGGTGACGGTTAAGTTGTTGGATCAAGGCCTTCCCACAGTGCCTCCTGGGTCTCTTGGGTTTTTGGTGGTAATGTATTTCTCACTTGGATATATTTCTTTGGCTCATTTGCCTAGTGACTAGAAAGTGCCTATATTGAGTAGTCCTCAAAATGAAAGTTGTCTCTAGAACAGGTCGAGCTGCTGTGCAAACTGTTCTAATTGGGTCATGTGACTCATCAGATACAGTGGTACTGGAACTATAAGGATGCTTTAGGAGCCTTTGGCAGCCTGCTTTGGTGAATCACAGCACAGATGCTTGGAAATTTTTAGTTAAGTGATGGTACCTGCTGAGAATAATGATTCTTCTTCGGGAGAACAACTTGTGGCCTGCTACTGGGCCTGAGACGAAACACGTGGCCGGAAGAGGCCGCATTACCATGTGAAAGAGCTGCTCCTGGTGTATGGTTATTGTTTGGCCTACCAAGTCTGAAAGTGGGCAGTGGCTTTATCAAACAACATGAAAGCTTTGAGATTAGACGGGGTGGGTCCTGAAGGCCCAGTCACATGAGGAAGTAGCTCAGATGTGAATGTCCTCCACTCAGGCTACCCATAGCCTCAGCCTATGGCCTCCGCTGACTGAGGAAGAAAATGCTTGAGGCTGATTTACAAGCATTCTTCCTGATTCGTAGGAATCACCTGAGAGAAGATAGCTACAGACCACCCTGGGAAGGTGACAGACCACGGTGAAAGGAAAGCCTTCCATTGGACTAGACTTTGACCAGAGCGTATGGTTGTTCTTTTTGCCCAAAATGTTAGATGGCCAGATGTTTCGGCCCACATCAGCTCATTGGCTATGGCTAATGGTTTGTTTAAACAGTCAGGGACTTGATGGGCAGGCACACAACTGGAAAACTGGTTTGTGAGGAAGCAGTAGTTCCATCAACCTCTCCAAATGAACTCAGATTATGATGGTATTTGTATCTCAGAAGAAAGCCTAGCAAAGGGAGGCCCAGACGGCACACAATGACAATCAGATGCAAAGAACGATTCTGTGGACAGCAGCCATCCTTTCCGGTCATCCCTGGTGTTGTCCAGTGGGCTCATGAGCAGTAGCCAGAGAGTCAAGGACAGAGGCTGTACCAGGCTCAGCAGCACACCACCGATACTCAGTTGCCAGCAACACGGTGGCAAGTTAAATCACAGACCTTTCCCATTAGGAAAAGGACAGCATGTGTATTTACCAGATACGGATTTGCCTTTTCTGCTCACAGCATTTCTGCCTTAACTATCAGTTATATGAATCATCAGATGATTTTGTAATTATCCCAAACCACTGTATTTCACATATCATTGCTTTTGACCGCAGAATTCATTCCACATAAATTCAGTGGGGCACTGGGCCCATGCTCAAAGCCAGTGAGTCAGACCTCTGGGATAGCCTCTGGGGGCTCAGCAATGGCCCCTCTAGGTGTATACACTGTGCTGCTAGAACAAGTCTGAGTTTTCAAGCTCAGGAACGGAGGGGAGAGCCATGGAAACTGTTGCTCTCATACGCCCTGGGGACCCACGGGCACATGTTCTATTTACCGTGTCTACAACATTATTCTGTTGTATTGGTCACAGTTTTCTAGAGGAACAGAGCTGAGAGGGGTTGGAGAGATGGCTCAGTGGTTAAGCGCACTGGTTGCTCTTGCTAGAGGACCTGGGTTCAATTCTCAGCTCCTACATGGCAGCTCACAACTGTCTGTAACTCCAGTAAATAAGTATTCTTCATAACACTCCCTTTTAATTTATAAAAAAATGACTTTATTTTGGGACTGGAGAGATGTCTTAGCGACGGAGAGCATTTGCTGTTCTTGCAGAGGACCAGAGTTGGGTTCCTAGCACCCATGCTGGAGGGCTTGCAATTACCTGTAACTCCAGCTCCAGGGAATGCGATGCCCTCTTCTGGCCACGTGCATGTACACACATGCACACACACACACATGCACATGCATATACATAAATAAAAATATAATCTTTAAATCTTCAAAATTTGTTCCTTATGGATTAATATATGATCAATTATAATAACTTTCCATATTTCAGAGCAATGTGTATGTAATCCCTGTTGAGTATAGAGTTAGATGTAATATTTTATTATTATAAATTATCTATATACTTAATTTTGTCAATTTGATCTAGCTTAGAAAAAAGTTGTGTTAATTTCTATGATAATAGCTCTGTTGATTCATCCTTGTAAAAAATACTGGAAACATTTTTGCTTTATGCATTTTTGAAACTATTCTGTTAGGTGCATAAAAGTTCTTAACTAGTATAGCTTCTTGGTAGGCTGAATTTTTATAAATATGAAACCATTTTATCCCTTTTAATTGTCATATGCCATATTAACACTGGCCATTTCTATTAACAGTTGAGCTAATGTATTAAATACTTGGGCCCATGCCTGACCATAATAAGCAAGCCACAAAGAGTCGCTGCTATAATTATCTTTATCATTATCACTGCTGTCATGATTGCTCTGGGTCCTACTGTGTGCAGTTTTTCTGGTCTCTCCGAGAGACAAAAGAAAAAAATATTGAAGGTCTTCAGGTTACCAAAGTAGAGCAGGGGACGTAGCTCAGTGACCGAGAGCTCACCCAGTATGTTCAGGTCCTGGGTTTGACCTTAGTACCAAAAGGACAAATGACCCCTTCAACAGTGCACATTGCCACTTAGATTCTTTTTCTTCAAACAAGGTGATGGAAACTCCAGGAAAAAGAGGCCCCAGACTTGGACAAATCGTCAGAGAGCCTGCCAAAAGAAGTCTCCTAGGCAGCCAAGATAATACAACAGAAACAGATTTCTTGTTGGATTTCAGCCTTTGTGTTTTGGAGGCCCAGCTAAACCGAGGAAGAAAAAAAAAAAGAACAAAACAAGGTCTGACCCAGGGCAGCCGTCTTCTTGCAGTTGGGAGTTTGGCATGATCTTTTCAGAGGTCCTCTTGGATTTGGGCTCATGTCCACAAGGGCCATGTACACAGCCGTGACTGCTCTCCATTCTATATGCTTAACATTCTGGTCTCCCTGTCTCACTCTCCACATCTGCCAGTCCACCTCGAGTTTGGGCTTCTTAGTGTTTTATTAGATGTTCTTGTTCCAGTGAGATGTTCGCCGTAGACTGCCAATATGAACTCGTGTGTGTGTGTGTGTGTGTGTGTGTGTGTGTGTGCTAGACTGCAAATATGAATGTGTGTTTATGTGTATATGCATGTGCTAGACTGCCAATATGAACTCGCGTGCGTGTGTGTGTGTGTGTGTGTGTGTGTGTGTGTGTGTGTTAGCTAATCTTTCTCTATCCCACCATCCAGCTCCCAAATAACCAAACAGAGACTTGTTATTAATTATAAAAGCTCTGCTGATAGCTTAGGCTTGTTTCTAACTAGCTCTCATAAATTAAATTAACCCATTTCTGTTAATTTATATGCTGCCACTTGGCTCATGGCTTGTTACCTCATCTCCTACATGTCATGCTTCCTCTGTGGTTCCTTGTGACTCCTCCCCCTTCTCCCCAGTGTTCTCTCTGCCCCAAAAAATCCTGCCCAGTTATTGTCCATTTAGCTTTTTATTAAACCAATCGCAGTGACATACCTTCACACACTGTAAAGAACTAGTCCACAACATGCATGCATGCCTATCTTTGGAGTGGTCTTGTTCACTGAACACTTGACTGCTTAAAATCCTTGGCCCCCATTACCTGCCTGGAACTCTTTGCTGACTGAAATCCACCAGAGCCTTAAGAAGTTAAAGCTTAAAGATGTCTTAGAGATTAATTATCCTTTTCTCCTCATTTCATGGAAGAAGAAGAAGAAGAAGAAGAAGAAGAAGAAGAAGAAGAGGAGGAGGAGGAGGAGGAGGAGGAGGAGGAGGAGGAGGAGGAGGAGGAGGAGGAGTTCAGAGAGATGAAGTGATTTACCTGGAATCACAAACTCATAAGAGGCGAAGTAGGACTGAGCTCAGCTCACAGCAGCAGGGCTAGGAAAGGAGACCCCACAGTGGGCTGGTGGCAAGGGAAAGGGACCTGGGGATTCAGGATTCTGGCTGCCTGGATGAAGAGCTTGCTTTGGGCAGGGTCCATGGAACATGAAGTCTGAGGTGTCTGGGAGGGACTGCTGGGTTGGTGGGTACCAAAAACATGTACCTCTGCTGTTTTGACCCTGCCAGAACACAATGTCCTCTGTAGAGTAAGCTCCCATGACACCAGCAACACAGCCATCAGTAATGACAACCCAGATTTATATTGTGTTTAAATCTTTCCATATATCTCATAGGCTCACTCCATAAGGTACTGCTATTAGCACCAACACCAGCATGAAGAAGTGATGATACTCAGAGACAAGGAGAACACACGGGAAAATGCACAAATGTACCATAGAAGTGAGCTGGGTACTGCTGCCTGTCAATCCATGACCACCTCACTCCTCCTCCAGCTTGTCTGTGACATGTCCACAGTAAGATGGCTATGCCTCCAAGTTTTAGGGATGGCTTAGTAGATTTAAGGATAATTCTACTACCTTAGAAACTGGTTTGAGAATGGGCTAGTATTGCTACTGGGCCACTGAGCATGGGTGAGAAGCTGTGTGTGGAGTATGCTGGTCCCTGAAGGCCTCCTCCACTCTTCTGGGAGAGCAGAGGGAACCATTTCCCTTCTACACTGGATAGCAGTGAAGAACCGTGCAGTCCTGACCACTACAAAATTAGGACAAAAGCCAGCTCCAGAAGGAAACTGGCAGAAGGTGGAGAACCAGAGAAACACAATCCGAGTCTTTGGAGCTCACTGAGTCGTAGAGGTAGCCAGCCTCAGCATTGCCCGACTGTGGGACTTGTGTTTAAGTGAGTTCTTGTTGCCCATGGAGACAAGCTGGAGGGACGTTCACATTGTAGCCGAGAGCATCCCAAAGCAGAGAGGCTGAACCTCATGGTCATAATAAGTAAATTCAACACACACACACACACACACACACACACACACACACACACACTCATGCTATGTAAACCTGGCTGTAACTTGTCATGTAGACCAGGCTGTCTCTTCCTCCGGCTGTACAGCTTTCACAGCTTTTCTGTGTGGTGTTTGAAGGATGTCAGCCTTAAACCACACTGCATTCAAACCCTGGAGCCATCACTTGGCCTTAGGCAAGTTACATACCCAGCCCTTCATGTCTCACAGGATCGCAACACTTATAAAGTTGTTGAGAGGATTAAGTCAATTAATAAACAGAAAGATGTGAACTAAAAATGTTTTGTTATTATGTGTGTGCACATGTGATGTGTGTGTGTGTGGGGGGGGGGGCATGAGAGCCTCAGTGTTTGTGTGGAGGTCAGAGGACAAATCAGTGGCATCAGACATCCACTGGCAATCTTGGAATGTAGTCTCTGGTGATAAGAGCCAAACTCTCATATCGCCTTTTGGAGTAGTCACAAGCTCTCAGCCACATTAGAGGAGAAGAGAACTAGACCCCATGGTAAGAGGTTAACAACAGTCCCTAAGAGCAAAGTGCAGGTCTCACCAAGCTGCATTTCTGCTCGAAAAACAGTCAGTAACCAAACATGGCCCTTTAGATATGGGTCCCCTCTGGAGATACCAGAGGTGAATGTCCCAAGGTACCTGGACCTTTGAACTTCCAAGGCATCAAAAAAGAAGGTGGGGGGCAGGCAGGAATATTCATAGCAGTGGATACAGCTGGGTTATATGAGAATGGGAAGCTGTGCAAAGGATGGATGCTGTCTGAGTCTCAGACACCATAAGTAAAAGGTGGGAACCATGTTTTCGGGGCTTTGGCCAGGAATGTAAATGTAGGCAAATGCCTATGTAAATGTAGGCAAAACACTCACACATATAAAATAAAATAAATAAACCTTTTTTATATGAGATTCCTAGACAGCAAAGACAGCACTCGGAAGGGTCCAGGGGAATACCTGGACAACACTTGTATCGCCAGGCCAAAGGAGCTGTTTGTAGAAGAAGCTGTAAACAGAATTACTATTTTAATTAGGGTAGTTCTAATCTGCTTTCATAATACTTGGAAGGATTCAGTGAGCTAACACATAAATTGTTGTTGTTGTTGTTAGGTTTTTTTTTTTTTTGGTACTTCATAGATGCTTGTCAATTTTGTATGGTCTCTTCAGCAGGCCCCAAGGGAAACCCTGGGGTGGAGACGGGTCAAGATGACTCCTCTGAAGTAACATCCCACCACCTATTGCATTCAAGTTTCTTCCAAGGTCACTCCCAGCATCTTATGCATCCAGCCAGGGCCAGTGACCTTGGATCCACATGGTATAACTTGAAAAACTAAGGAATGCTCTGGTCAGCTTTAAAAGACAAGCAGGTTCTCCCTGTTTAACATTGCATAAAAAAAAATCCTTCCAGAGAAGTCCTGTGAAACCATTTTATTCCACAGTAAGGCAAAGTACCTGATGGGCCCTGACAGTAATGCAAGGAGATGGTTAGCAAGTTGTTTTATCAGGTCCTATGCTGGTTATTTTTAGATTTCGGGAAGGCACCCAGGAAGGTGCTGGGAGGAGCAGAGGGAGGGCTTGATGGCTGAAAGGAGAAACAGAACAGGCTAGAGATCCTCTTACTTTTCTGTTGCTGTGATAACACACTGCAACCAAGGGAGCTTGTAGAAGGAATGGTTTATTTGGGCTTGCGGTTCCAGAGGGCTAAGAGTCCCTGACTGCAGAGCTGAGGTGTAGTAGGAGCTGGAAGCCAAGAACTCACAAATTCAACCACAAAGAGTGAACTTGAAGCAGCGTGGGTCTTTTTACACTCTCAAAGCCCTCCTCCAGTGATATACTTCCTCCACGCCCACAGGACTTGAACCTCTCCAAACAGCGTCACCAACTGGAGAATAAACATTCGAAGGTCAGAGACTGTGGGGGAAAGCCTCATTCACGCCACACAGATAACCTCGGCAAATTTCACTGACATCTCAGTTTCAGAGTTTGTTTTCAACTTTTCGTGCAAAAACAAACAAGCAAATAACTTTTCGTGCAAAAGGGCATTAGGTGTCCAGAGCCAGCCCCCTAACTCAGTAGAAACTGCATCTGTCTCACAAGGTCCAAGGGCACATACCCTGCTCCGGCAGAAGTAGGCAACCTAATGCTTAGACTAGGGATGGAACAGCACCACGCCCTACCGTTTGAGGCCCAGGTAGGCTGTGGCCCAGGCAGGCTGCAGGGCTGCGGTGCCGAACCAGCGCAGGGATTGCTAGAACTGGAGTCTCTGGGGAAGTGGTCTCAGGAAACTGAGCTCTCCTTCACCTTCGAATCAGCACTTAAGAGTGTGTTGGGTGTGTGTTCCCACCTGCCTGGCAGGTAGGTTCCAAGTTAGAGTCTCCAGAACAGAATACATGGCTGAATGATGATCCTTTCTCCCATCCCACACGAGCAATGAGGAAGCTTTGGGAGCCTGGTAGCTCAGCCCAGTGGCAGTATTAGCCTGTGCGGCAAAGCTGTTGTTAGCACTGAGGGCCACACACACACAGACGCCCCTCCGAGGGCCAGTAGTCTTCACCCATGTCATCAGCCGTGACCTTTGTTTGGACTATGAGGCTATGTCTGTCATCTGTACAATCGGGCACTTATTGGGTGGATGTGCTCCTTGTCTGAGGCCCACCTAAGCCCCACAATACTCTAAACCCACCGTGATGTGCCACAGCGGAGTCCAGCCCGAGTCAAGTCACACGTGGTCTATGTGCTGGGACTGAGGATGGGGGACAGGACATCCTGTCCTCAAAGAGATCCACATGGTGGGGTTGGGAGATGTCAGACACAATGGGCGACCCCTCCCGCAAGGCCAGGGTGGTCTCCCCACAGCTCTCTCTCTCCACTGCCCACCCACAGGAGGCAGCCCTGAGGAAGACGCTCCAGGGGGGCTCTGCTCATCCTGGACGCTGAGCCCCATCCGATGCTGTGGCTCCCTGCTCAACACTGCCTGCCCTAAAGGTTGCCTACTGTCTTCAGGAATAGCCCTGACTTTTCCTTGCCAGGATCGATGCCACCTTCTCCCCATGCCACTCTGACATGAACTCCACCTACCCCAAAACAACAGGCCCCATCCTGCTTGTGATAGCCTTGTTTCGGCTGCAGAATGAACTTCCAGCTTCTTCAGCAGGTATATGTATCTACCTTTCTGTCTCCGGTCCTCTAGTGGACAGAACCCTAATTCTAGAACTTTCTTCATTAACAATTATAAACGGAGGCAGAGTTTTCTGTCCCATACACCTGATTATTCCCAGCATCCACTTCTCAAATAATTGACTTAGAGGCTTAATATTACTTATAAATACTCTGTCAGTAGCTCAGGCTTATTACTAACTAGCTCTTATACTTAAATTAACTCATTATTCTTTCTTTCTTTTTTTCTTTTTTTCTTTCTTTTTTTTTTTTTTTTTTTTTTGGTTTTTAGAGACAGGGTTTCTCTGTGAAGCAGTCCTGGCTGTCCTGGAACTCACCCTGTAGACCAGCCTGGCCTCGAACTCACAGAGATCCGCCTGCCTCTGCCTCCCGAGTGCTGGGATTAAAGGTGTGCCCCACCACCGCCCAGCCCCACATTGCTTTTACCAGGGTATTTGTCACAGCGATAGATGTGGGACTAGAACAGAAGCCAATGGGTACTAGAACCTTCTTTCTCACATTGTGGCTGTAAGGCAGAGCACCAGGGAGGAAGGGCAGCAGAAAGACAAAGTACTCAGGCTAAAGAACAAAAACGAGGTGGTAGCAAGCTCCACACTGAATTCCAAGCTCCTCTGCTGTCTTAGGGTTTCTTTGCTGTGAAGAGACACCACGACCACAGCAACTCTTATAAAAAGGAAAACACTTAATTGGGATGGCTTACATTTTCAGAGGTTTAGTCTATTATCATCATGATGCAACATGGTGGCGGTAGCATGTGGGCAGACATGGTGCTGCATCTGAAAGTTCTACATCTTGCAAAGGCAACAGGAGGTGGTCCTAGACACTGGATAGTATCCAGCATATATGAGACCTCAAGGCCCGAGACACACTTCCTCCAACAAGACCACACCTACTCCAACAAGGCCACACCTCCTAATAGTGCCACTCCCTTTGGGGGCCATTTTCTTTCAAACCACCCCACCTACAAAGCGATCCCATGCCTTGGTTGGAGGAACTGTGGCCCCACGGACACTTGAAACACCAGGCCAAACTGAAATTCATTAACTTTTCTCCATGTTTCCCTATCTGTTTGTGTGATCCAGCCATCCAGACCAAACATCCAGTGTTAAACCAAAAACGAAGGTTGAGAGTCCAAAGATGGATCGTGCAAGAGAAAAATCTTATTGCCAAGCAGGGTGGCTAACTAAGCAGAGTCTAGGCTCTGAGAAATGAAGTTCCAGCAGATCACAGGTCATCCCGTGTCGTGAATTCACGGTCTCTGCAAGCAGGTTGTTGGCCAGTGTGCTGGTCTTCCCAGGTAGGGCTGGCCAGAGAGGGAGTGAGTCGTGTGTACAAAGTGCTCCCCTTTGGGATATTGGCACAGGCCTTCCCTGCTGTGAGTGCCGCAGTTAGGATGTGACGCTGGGAAGCTGTACTATTGCTATCTGTGCTGGTTAGTTTTTTGTCAACTTGACACAAGCTACAGTCATTTGGGAAGAAGCAACCTCAACTGAGAAAATGCCTCCCTCAGGTTGTCCTGGAGGCAAGCCTGTTGGGGGTGTTTCTTGATTAATGATTATTGTGGGAGGGCATTGCCACTGATGGGCAGGCAGGGGGTCCTGGGGTCTATTAAAAAAAGCCAGGAAGTTGTTAAGATCAAGAGAGCCAACAGTGTTCCTCTGTGGCCGCTGCTTCAGTTCCTACCTCTGGGCTCCTCCCCTGCTTGAGTTCTTGCTTGGCTTCCCTCACGGCGGATGGATGTCGGACAGTCTGCGTAAACCAGATAAACCCCTTGAGTCGTGGTGCTCAACACAGCAATAGAAAGCAAGCCGGGACCCTGCCTTCCTCGGACCCTCCGTGAAACCAGTCACCAAGACACTGACTCAATCTTTCCATTTCTCAGGTCGATCCCTTCCCTGCCACGCCGTCTGCACATTTACTCCGAAGGTCTTTAGACATTATGCACGTTTATATCCCAGGTGCCTCTTCCCTTTAACCGAGGTGCCTCTCCCGCTCAGGTCTATACATTCTTCCGCCACAGCGCTGGCTTCCATCTCTGAGCTGTTTATCCATGTGACTTCCTCTATGAGACCGTGAGGACTAGAGGACCTTTCTGTATCATCTGTGCCCAGAACAAGTATAATCTTGATCTGCCTAGGTATTTAACAAGTGAGCAAGAATAAATGAGGACCTCTAGGTGTTTCTTCACATGTGACATCATTATCTTCACACCATCTGTGTATGTGAATGAGCACAGTGTGCACTTCCTATTGACATCGTACTGCTACCGGAGATCCTGGTTACAATCCCAGAGGGTAATGGCAGAAATCGTGCGCCATCAGGTAAATAATTTGTTTCCTCCTAAGCCCTTTTCAGCTTGTTTTCTTTATCAAATAATTGGATATTCAGCTTTTACGGTGCACAAGTTCTCCTGTATTTATTTTCCAGGGGAAATTTGGAGAGCGTGTTTGCAAATGGAAAATAGTTTACCTGCTTTATCTTCTCATTGGAAACGGCTCTGACAAGCTTGGTATCTCTTGCTTTGTGAACTGCTTTGCCCAATATTTACCTTGAGCAATTTCACTGCTGTTATTTTGTTTATGCAAAGAAGTGCCTCTCTTCACATTTAAGAGGCACAAATTGTTTCTCCCACTTTCAAAAGAGATGTGGTGTTTCCCAATTTAGAAAGACCCTCCCAAGCTGCCAAGCTCTGTCAGAGCCTACCTCGGCTAATGAGGAGTGTTTCTGGTTTATTTTTTCAAAGAAAAAACAAAACCAATGGAGCCTTCAAATTATGTAAGTGTCTTTCGGTTGGTTTGGAGGCCGAGAGAGGCAGGCATGTGAAGATGTGAGGAGAGGAGTTTGGATTGAGGGCTTGGCCTCAACTGCCTGATGCTGTGGCTCGCATCTGCCAGCATGAGCATGCCTCCAGGCCTGTTGCCTTGTCTGTGTGGTGAGGAGACAGGATTCCATGGTCTTGGAGCTTGTTCTGGTCCTCCAGTTCTACCCTTCAACTCATGATTCTCTTTTGTTATCACCTAGTTTGGTGTGTGAATACCCTCTCTAAGGTTGGTAGACCCTGTTTTTATCGTCCTGAAGTGGCCATGGGCAAAGACAACACATCCCTGGAAAAATTGTTGATGTTTGCTTGGGAATGGGGGGCGGGGGTTGTTACAAATGATGGGGCAGGAAGTGAAGTCAAGTTGGAGGGAGGAGCTTCCTCTCCTCTTGGGATCTAATTGGTTGCTCGTGAAAAAGGTCTCATTTGTGGCTACTGAAAAATCTCTACCGCCTGGTCACGGGACCCTTGACTGTCTTAGGTAGAAAGGATTTGTGAGTATAAAAATATGCCCCTAAAAATCTTTAACACGGATATCTGAAGCACCAAAGGTAATACATAACGAGGGGGTGGTGGATAGGAAGGAGCGGTGGAGCAAGGTATTTTTATCCTCCTGGTACTGAAAGACCACCGCCAAACTGTCAGGGAGCCTCACTCAGTGGTGATTCTTACAATATTCGGGGCCGGTCAGCCAGCAGCAGCACCACCACCACCTGGTTGTCATTATCGTCATCATCATCATCGTTGTGGTTGTGGTCCTCCTCCTCCTCCTCCTCCTCCTCCTCCTCCTCCTCCTCCTCCTCCTCCTCCATACTAGGGACCTCAAGCATGCTAGGCAAGTATTGTATCACTCCACTGTGAAGAAACGCGCAACAGTGGTAAGTGGAGAGAGAGCTTTTATCAGCAGACAGGATGGACTTTCTTTAAGTGACCTGGGAAACCATGAGCAGGCTTCTCAGATACATCACAGCAGGAAATCCCAGGTCAGGAGACTGTGTTCCTTGTCCTTGGAATGGGGGCGTGGCCTTTTGCTGATTAGATGATGGAAACAGATGCCTTCTTTTGTGCTCCAAGGGGTGAAGTAGGTAGTTCACTAATAACGTACTTCTTAGTTTCTCCTCCATTATAACACTGAATGCTTGCTAACTGAGTGATTCATTGAAACTAATGTCAGAAATAAACTGGGAAGAAAGGAGCTCTGTTGGCCCATTAGCTGCCTGTCTTGACTTATCCTCTAAGGTGGAGTTGGGTTGAAGAATGGGCAGCGTTTCCCAGTGTAATTAAGTATCTGAGGTACCTAGTCATTCCAAATCCTTAGGGCTACGTGGGCCGCTAACAAAGGGGGTTCCGGGAGCAGACTTTTGGCTATTTAAGAAAATTACCAAATTTAGCATCTCAGAATAGTAGCCGTTTCTATTTTGTTGTTCTGGGGTCAAGCGTTCCTCTGCTCCCAGTTAAATGATTCTCCTGTTCACCCTGGTGTTGGCTGAGATTGTTTATTGGTACTCAGCTGCAGCTGGTCTGGCTTGGAGGGTCCACAGTGGATTTTCTCACATTCCTGGCTCTTTAATTGGAATGCCTGGATGGCTGACTGGGCTGGCTCCTCTTCTTCTCCATGTAGTTTCACGGTATCTCCATGTGATCTTTCTGGCAGAACAGCCACTTAGGGTTTAGTCCCAGAACTAGCCTAGCCTCCCTTCCATGTACTCTGCTGGGTGGCTCAGAGTCAAGGGGAAGGGAACTGGAGCTCATTTCTCTATGGGAGGAGTGTCAAAGAATCTGTAGCCCTTCCACTCAGCAGAGAGGGCCGTTAGGCACACACAACTCGGATGCCCTCTGCCGGAAAGCAGGAGGGTGAGGGTCAACCTCTTTATATTCCCAGGAGTATCAGGCATGGAAACATCTGGACTCACTGAGTCAAAATTCCGACTATCCTGATGGGATGGAACAGTGGTTTTGTGCCAGTAGATATTACACAAATATCTGTAGAATGTTCTGGGTCTCATGCCTGAAGTTAATCATTTTTAGTGCAATCCCCAGTATTAGAGTGTTGGGTGATTTTCATTTTGATCCTAAACAATGTTTCCTTTTTAATGGCAGAGGCAGGGAGACCACTGTATTCTCAGTGTGAAATGTTCTTCAGTGGGCCCTTGGCTTGTTCATTTTACACCTCTTAAAAATATGAAACTGACATAAGAACTCTGGTTCCAGCATGGCTGGCACTCTGGACACTGTCTCTAAGCCCCTGGTAACTGTGCAGGCTCCATCTGCTAGCCTGACTTCGCACACAATGGGAACATCAGCTCACAAAAGGGTTCGGAACCAGTTCAAGGTTACAGAAAAATTGGCATGGTTGTAATTTTGAACCAAGGCCTGCTTGGCTCCAAAACCTCTTTCCACTACCACATGTGATGGCTGGAAAAACCAGAAAGCCTTCAGAAACACCCCTAGAGTACAGTTTGAGGAATCACAGAGCCAATGAGTCTGCAATGAACAGCTAGGAAGAGGATCCATAGCTTAGCATTGTACTCCCGATGGCCCAGTCAAGTTGACATAAAATCAACCATCACAACTTGCTGTACCCAAAGCATCCTCTCAACAGCCTCCAGGGACCCATTTCTCCAGGTATGACCTCCCTTGCAGTTCTAACGGCTCCAATTGACTGCAAAGCCAACCAAATGAAGCCCATTTCATTTTAGAGTTCCCTGGAGGGCCAGGGACAGAGGTATTATCTGGAAACAAGGCCAACCTGAAGTAACTGGACTATCACTATCGGGAGTGGGACATCCATGTCCCCGTCTAAGCTCCTTGAGAGTTTAGGATTGGTCTTCCAGTCTCCGTGCTGGAGAAGTGGCCCACCATGTGGAGAAACGGGAGAAACAGTCAGCAATGTGGAGCCCAAGAACAGAGCTTTCCCTGTTCTGGGAAAACCAAAGCCAAGGAAGGGACTTTAGGGAGCTGAAGGAAAAGTCAAGATTTACCAGGGAATGCTGGTGCCCATGTGCACATCCTACTGTGCACAGTAACCTGGTACCATCTTATCAGGCCAAAGGTAGAGGACGGGAAGCCCACCCAAGCATCCAGGAAGGACAGAGGCCCAGGGCTCCCCATTCTGGAGCCTGTACTTCCTTCCCACCCAGCAAGGATCAGGCACAGCCCTTGTCCCACCCTCCAATCCTTACGGGCACTTAGTGTGTTCACGCAGTGTTTAGGAACTGGTTGTCTTTTTTCACCTCGGTCTCAGCCTCCCTTTCCACGAAGTCTTTCTGATTCCCTGAAGCCCAGTGTGTAGCACGCCCATAGCCCATTCCATCTGCACGTGTGCACTGGGCACAGGGAGCAGGGTCAAGGAAAGCCTTCTATGATTTCCCAAGAGGCGCCATGTTGGAAGAATTTAGTCCCCTGATCAGGACCCCATTCACTTTGTGGGTGTTTATGTACTACCTACCTAGCCATGGTAAATACAGCAAACACAGATTTCTCTGTTTCTATTTGTCGAAGATGATGCAGCTCCCCAGGGGGGCCTGTTCCCCTGCTGACCATTTTATGATGTTTTCAGTGCCAAAATGGCTCCTCAATCCTTTCTCCTCTACTGACGTGAGGACAGCTTTTTAATATACGGCACTATTATTTGATATTATATCCAAAACAGCTGTTTCTAATTTTCTAATACACAAGAATGAGTGGATGATTTTCAAAGACATTCTTACTAAAATTGACTCAGAGATTTTTTTTAAAAATGCAATTTGTGGGAGAAATCGACAGAGCTGCCATGGACCACTTAGTCTTAGATCACTCAACAAGTTACTAATTTTAAACCTTTGAGAAAGAAGTGTTCTTTTTGAAATTTAACTTATCCAGAGCATAAGGGGAAAATTCCCCTATTTATTGTATGAAGCCAACACACCCTTGGTGCCCAAACTTCATAGAGATAGTGCACATCACACACTGCACACAAGCACCGTTCACCCCCACATATACACAATACGTCACACACACCACAAAATAAATACAGATATGTCTGCATACATACATGACCCACATGACATGACACTTTGATGGGGTTCTTTGAAAGCTAACATGAGAAATGTTTTTTGTGTTTGTTGTATTTTTCTTTTTTTTTTTTTTTTTTTTTGGTTTTTCGAGACAGGGTTTCTCTGTGTAGCTTTGCGCCTTTCCTGGAACTCACTTGGTAGTCCAGGCTGGCCTCGAACTCACAGAGATCCGCCTGGCTCTGCCTCCCGAGTGCTGGGATTAAAGGCGTGCGCCACCACCGCCCGGCGTTTGTTGTATTTTTCAAAGGTACATGAACCACCACCCTTTTTATGCAAAGGAATTCAAATCTTACAATCTCCCTCACTCAGAAAAACTTTTGTTTACACAAAGACCCCTCTGAGTTCCCAGAACTTGATGGCCTAGATCAGTGGTTCTCAAGCTGTGGGTTGAGGTCTTTTTGGGGTTATGATGACCCTTTCACAGGGGTCACCTAAGGCCATCAAAAGACACGGACATTTACGTTATGATTCAGGACAGTAGAAAAACTATAGTTACGAAGTAGCAAGAAAAATAATTATATGGTTAGGAGTCTCCACAACATAAAGAACTGTACTAAAGGGTCACTGTAGGCAGACTTTTCTGTTCCACCAGCCATTCCCTAAATACCACACAGAGACTTAATATTAATTATAAATGCTTGGCCAATAGCTTAGGCTTGTTTTTTAGCTAGCTCATATAACTTAAATTAACCCATTTCTATTCATATATGTGCTGCCCCAGAGGCTCATTTACCTCATGTATGCACTTCCTATCCTGCTTGCTCTGCGTCTCATGATGTCCCCTCTCATTCCTTCCTTCTTCTCCCCAGTATTCTCTCTGACATCATCGAATCAGCTCTTTATTAACAATGAGAGCAACACGTCTTCATAGTGTACAGAAGGATTATTCCACAACAGGCTGTGGCATTAGGAAGGCTGAGAGCCACTGGCCTAGAGCAACCTACTTCATTTTTCTCTCCTTCATTTTCTTCGCTCCTATTCTTTTAAAACTAGCCTGTCTCAAAAGACTGTGACATTGGGCCCAGGCAATAGGGGGAAAGACACAGTTACCACCTGTGTTAAAAATAAAATCAAAACGAATCTCCTGACCCTGAGTGCTTTGCTAGCTTGGCTGGGGTCAGGGAGGGCCATTTTCACAAAAAGAAGTTGCCTTGTTGAGTTACTTTTGTGTGACACTGAGAATATTTGTGTGCAGCACTGTGGAGCTTTTTTTTTTTTTTTTTTTTTTTTTTTTTTTTTTTTTTTTTTTTAGCTCTTAGTGGGTTTAGGTGCCAAAAAAACTCAGCAGCCACCAAAGCTGCTCTGAACCAGCAGCTTGTGATCATGAAGAATGACGAACAGGAACAAGAGAAGGGTGAGTAAGCCAGGTATATTGAGCAGCACAGAAACAACTCCCTGTACCAGGGAGGGGACTCACCAGGGAGTTGCTAAACAGTACTGAGCTCCAAGGCTCTCTTCTGTGTTCGGAGTGACTCTGATTGGCTCATGCTGAATATAAAGAAGGCATTGATTTGGGATGAACCCTATTAGTTAGTTTGATCAGTCCATATCCTGTTCCTGAGCTCTTCAATTGGGTGGTTTATTATAAAACCTCAGTGCTTTGGGAGCTGACTTGGTGCTATGGGGTCTACCAGGACACATGGACATGGTGTTTTCCTTGGGCCTGTATCCCTGAATGCCTACAAAAGTGGCTGCCTTACTCCTAATGCTTCTCCAGGCCACAAATACTCACCATATATACATCAGATAAACAAACTATGGTGGTCTGAGTAAGAATGGTCCCATAGGCCCACAGATTTGAATCCTTAGGGAGTGCCACTATCTCAACCAATTAAGATGTGCGGCCTTGTTGGAGGAAGTATGTCCCTGGGGGTGGGCTTTGAGGTTTCAAAATCCCAAGCCAGGCCCAATGGCTCTCTCTTCCTGCTGCCTGTGGATGCAGATGTAGAACTCTCAGCTCCTTCTCCATGTCTGCCTGCATGCGCCATGCTTCTTGCCAAGATGATGATGGACTAAACTTCTGAAACTGTAAGCCAGCCCCAGTTAAATGCTTTCCTTTATGAGAGTTGCCATGGTCCTGGTATCTCTTCACAGTAATAAGTAGAACACTGACTAAGATACATACTTCATACACTGCACAAATTTGAACATACTCATGCACAGCCTGCATCTCTAAGCAACAGAGTAATCTTGTTTTTGACCATAATGTAAAAAAAAAAATCTAGTTAAGCTTTTAACAAATAGAATCCAGTAATCCACTATGACAAAGTGGAACTCATTTTAGGCTTATTCAATTTTAGAAAATCTATTAGTATAATTCACTGTATGAGTAGTCAAGAGGGAAAAGCCATGATTGCTGTAAAAGATATATAATAAAAATGTGATAAATTTGAACATTCATCCACAGTAAAATAATAACACTGACAAAAACATTTCTTTTATTATGTAATGGGCCCTCCCTGCCATGTTTGCATGCATCTTTTCACTCAGTGAATGATATCATGACCTATCTATCACCTTCATTTCATAGACCAAGTTGCTAAAAGCCTAGCAAAGTTAAGAATCTTGCATCAGGTCACACATACCTAGGAAGCAGATTGCATATAGCCATTAGTGTTCTTGATGCCTTTGTAAAAAAATTAAGAACATTAGAATACTTCTATAATATAACAGATATGTGTGTCTCAAGTCATGTTATGACTCAAAAATCACAACAGAAAAAACAGTGGAAATGTTTCCATTAAAGTAAACAAAACAAGAATATTTACTATTACTGTCATTGCTTAACATTCTTTTTTTGGGAAAAAAACGAAGCTAATACAATTAGATAAGACAACCAATAAAACATTGTATGCAGTGGCCTGTGCCAGTAGTACTAGCTCTTCGGGAGGGTGAGGCAAAAGCTTTTCTTGCTCCCAGGAGTTAATGACTAGCCTGGGCAGCACAGGGAGCCACTGTTTAAGAAAATATGGAAGAACTGGGCAGTGGTGGCATAGGCCTTTAATGCCAGTACATGGGAGGCAGAGGCAGGGGGATCTCTGTGAGTTTGAAGCCAGCCTGGTCTACAAAGTGAGTTCCAGGACAGTCAGGGCTGTTACACAGAGAAACCTGTCTTGAAAAACAAACAAACAAACAAAAATGTAGAAGAGAGAGAAACCCATCAGTTACAGTGTTGCAAGAGAGGTGGCCAGTTGCATGTAATGTGACAATACACTCAAAACTCCAAAACTCCGAGAGAAACAAGTACAAATCTTAGAAATGGTGTGAGAATTCAGCCAGTGTGGAGGCATGCACCTCATACCCAAACCCGAACAGGGTGAAAAATTATGGAGGCTAATGTCAATGGTCAACTTGATGAGATTATCTCGATTAGGTTGAGGCAGGAAGACCTGCCCAATAAGGGTGACAGCTATTCCCTGGACTGGGGTCCTGACCTCTATAAAAAGGAGAAGGTACAAGCACATGCCTTTATTTATTATTATTGCTTTGTTCTTGCCGACTGCAGATGCAATGTGACCTGCTGAACTGAGTTCCTGACTTGACATCTCATTTGTGAAGGAGGGTACCTCAAACTGAGAGCCCAGATAAACTCCTCTTTACCTCGGTGGCTTTTGCTGGAATAGTTTGTCACAATGATGGAGAAGTAGCTGAGACAGTCTGCGAGAGGGTTTTCAGAGACGACAAGAGAAAAAACCTGCTCTAAATGTAAGCGACATCATTTTATAGGCATTTTGTCACGGCGATAAGAAAAGCTAATCAACATGTGGAGTCTCTACGTAACTCAGGCTGACTCCAAACTTACCATCCTCCTGCCTCACCCTCCCCAAGGCTGGGATTGCTGACATGTGCACCTACCCATCATTGTTGATTTTTAATGTTGAAAAACTGGATTGTATCCAAATATCCATCAGCAAAGAACCATTTAAGTAAGCCATGGGAACTTCTTTAAGGAATACCAAACTGTAGCTAAAAGTAATAAAGTAACTAAAAATGGGCCGATTCATGAAGTGTTTAAGATAGATCAAGTATACTGAAATATGTAAGGCATGAGCAGATCCTAATTTGTGTTTTTAAAAGTATGTGACTAGCTAGTATTTGAATAGCTAACACACCTGTGTACTTTTCCTGAGTAGTTATTTGGGATGGCAAGGGAAGAGGAGAATATGAAGGGATTCTTTGCAATATTGTATATCATTATAAAATTTAGTTATTTAAAAAACTGGCACATATTACTTTCATCAGAAAAAGAAAATTTCTTATTATAAATTAGATCTCACCTTACTCTCTTACCTTTGCTTTTTTCTTTCTTTCTTTCTTTCTTTCTTTCTTTCTTTCTTTCTTTCTTTCTTTCTTTCTTTCTTTTTTTTAAATGGGGTTGCACACTGGACCCAGGGTTTCAAGCATGCTAGGCAACTTCTCTACTGCTGAGCGCCTGTGGTTTGAATGAGGTGTCCCCTAAGTCTCAGGCGTTTGAACACTTGGTCTCCAGTGTGGTGCTGTTTGGGAGGCTGAGGAGGTGTGGCCTTGCTGGAGGAAATATGTCACTGCGTGCAAGTTTGAAGTTTAAAAGTCATGTGTCTTTCCCAGTTTGCTCTCTGCTTCCTGTTTGCGGTTTGAGATGGGAGCTCTTAACTGTTCCTGCTACCATGTCTACTGCCTGGTGCACAATTCCCTGCCACGATGAACTCTTCTCTCTCTAGAACCATAAGCGCCCCCCCCCCTTTTTCTGTAATAATAAACTCTTTTTTTTTTCCTTCTGTAAGTTGTCTTTGTGGTGTTTTATCACAGCAACCGAAAAGTCACAAATCCGGGCACATCCCGTCTGAGCTTTAGAATATCTCTTACTGGGAAAGTTGCAAGGATACCTGTTTTCTAGAATTCAGCTTTCTGACAACGTCCCATACAGAAAGCTGACAATCGTTAAGGAGCTTAGCTCAGTATGACACACATGCATCTAGCCTCTGACACTGTGTTCACTCTCAGACCCAGTCAACCTTTACACTCGGTGTGAAGAACCTGGCTCTTCTAATTGCCACAGAGGCCACACTTGAGGACAGGGGATGGGATGGCTGGTGGCGGGAAAGCTGGTGGCTATGAGAGAGGTTTTAGGAAAGACTAATAAAAAAAAAAAAAGAAAAGAAACACTGAAGGACACACACACACACACACACACACACACACATCTGGGTCACTTAATATAAAATAAATCACCTTCCATGTCTCTAACCTCGGAGGTCATCTTTCTATTACAAGTCAATGTGACAAACTATCCTTGTAAAAAGTAGGTAGAGGTTTTTTGAATTATGTCCATTGTTTAAGAACACCGGGAAGGGTGTGATTCATTTGACTTAATTTTCCATCTGAAATGGCAAAATTTAAAAGTTTAAAGCTCAGAATCAAAAGGAATTCTTCGTTATGTGGGAAATTTCCATTGACTTCCTCACTTGTCCAAGGGTTCTGGATAATTATGACTTTTTTTCTCTCTCTTTTCTTTCTTTCCTAGAGGATTTAATCAGGGCCACCCACAGCTTAGAGTTCAAGAAGTCCCCAGCTGAGTGATTTACTCACCAACAAAGTAAACAGGGAAGACACCAGCCTGGGGGGAGGGGAGCTAGATGTGGCTTCACTGGCAGCCCCTCCCCTGAGAACTGGGGAGCCATGAGGAGGCTGAAGACAGGGGGTTCCCCCTGGAACCTCTACTCCACACCCCCACAACTCTCCTCCTCCAGCTAAGCCCAGAACTGATTGGTTAGGTCATAAAATAAATAATGCTTATTAAGCCCAATTACCGTGGAACACAAAGCAATTATGAAAACCACAAAGAGAAAGATCTACTTCTTAACTTCAGGAATGGCCCTGCAGTGTATGGATGCTCAGGCTTTCAGAATTCACTGTTTCCTAGCAGTCTAGCCTGCCGTGACCATCTCCTGTGAAGGAGGGGAGAGAGGGGGAACAGAGGAGGGAGGAAGAGAGAGGGCCAGAGAGAGGGAGACAATTGCTCATGAGAATGTATCTATCTGCAATAGAACTTCTCAAGGGGGACCACAGCCCCAAGGCTGCTGTCACCGGATCAGGCCAAAATGTTCATGTTACCGTCCCCATCCTCTCCTAGAGCTAGAGGTAAGATTTAGAGTTCAGAGTAAGGCTGAAATTTCATGCGCCACTTACATTTTGCACCCCCCCCCCATTCCTATTCCCCCTCCTTCTTTTCAAAAGGCTGGTAACCAGCATTAAAGACATTGTGGTCGGTGTCCTTATAACTAAAATATAGCTTCATTTCTGCTCATGGAAATATGCAGTCAATTAGCTATAATGTGGTCCAGACTCCCTTTGATATTCTAAAATAAAAACATTCCAAGTTATTTACTGGAGAAGAGTCGTTTCTAAGCACGCCCAGTAGCTGCTGTTTTTAATAATGCTGCTTTTAATGGGTGTGGGGCATTCTGGGTGGACTGGTTGTGAGTGGCTCAAAGGCCTCCACTATTATCTCTGGATTTAAAATAATAACCACAAGAGTTTACTTTGAGATACTAGTACTGAAGTTCATTCACGGATATGAAACCATTTTGTGTTCCTTTCTTTTTCCGGCCAGATGATTGAGAGGGAAAACAGGCATGCAAGCAGTAGGTAGGGAGACCCTTCTACCTTCCCTTAGAGATCGAGCTCCAAGGACAGACGAGGGAGTCGCCCCTAACGTGGCCTTGTCTCAAAAGCGATTCCTAAATCCTTGTTCTTGGACATGGTGGGGCCGGATGCCCGTGAATCTCCCGGGGAACATTAATTACAAAAGCCAGGCAAAACAGAACAGCTGGCTTCCCGCTGACTGGAGGGGTGCAGCGGGGGAGCTGCAGGGGTAGCGAGTCTCCGCCTAATGGTGTCTTGTTCTGTTTTATGTTGCTGTAATAGGATATCGAAGACTGAGTCGATTATTAAAACCACAGATTCTTACAGGTCTAGAGGCTGGAGAGGTTGAGGGGCCCGCATCTCCCGTGGGCCTTCACGCTGTATCATCCCACAGTAGACGGTAGAGGGCAAGGTTGCAGGTGGAAGTGTGCATACAAGATAGAGGCGGGGTGGAGCAAAGGGGGCCATGTTCAGCCTTTTAACAAAAAAATTGATTCTGTGACGTCAGTCCACGCTCACAGTCAACTGTTAGTTCATTCATGAAGGAAGGTAGAGCCCTTGTGAGCTCATCACCTCTTCAAGGAGTCACCTCTTGGCATGTGGAGTCATGGGGATTAAGGCTCCAATTGAGGCAAATTCACATCCTGTGTGACACCCATGGATTTGGAAGCCATGGTTCTCATTTACAGTTAGATCTTTGTGGCCTACTGTGGGACCTCAACTGGCTCCTCCAAGCCATACATTGATTACGTACAAAACAATGACTTTGCTTATTTGTTAGATTATTTGTTCTTTGAAGTAGGAATCTGCTGTATTTGGGTTGACCTTGAGCTCTTCTGACCCTGCTCCTTGGCCGCTGAGATAACAAAGTGACGATTGTATCATTAAGTCCCACATCAAAAGACTGTCTTCTATATCAAGTGAGATTAGACCTGAAAAGTGTTTTGTCTATCTGCATGTATCCCAGAAGGTCAGCTAAAGCAGATATTTAAAATACAGTAGTGTTTGTGCCAAATGGCAAGGAAAACCAACCAAAAGAGCCAGAATCCAGATTGTTCAGAGTGTTCATCTAACTGGAGAGATAATACAAATGAAATGGAATAAAGCCTGCCTATAACCTGGACTACATAAGATATTGTCTCAAAATAAATGAAGGAATTAATAAGGCAGAGATACAGAATATATGTTCATCCCAGCAGCCCATGGGGCCACCTGAAAAACAGACCAGATTCTAGGTCATAAATCAAGACTTAGCAAATACAAAGTAATTGAAATAATTTATGCATTTTTATCAGATCACAGTGTGGTAGAACTATTAATTAACAGTGAGCAGAAACTATACAAATACATAGGGACTAAAAAAAAATACATACTCGGAAGATCAGTGAGCCATTGAGGAAATTGTGGAAGAAATTTAAAACTTACTAGAAAGAAATGAAAATAAAAACACAGTTTACCAGATCGTTCAGACATAGTTATGCAGTTATTTTTAGCTAAAAATTTATTTATTTCTAGTTCTGTGCCCAGTTCTTTTCTTTTTAGAAAAATTACTTATTCTTTCATTCATCGATAGATAGATAGATAGACAGACAGACAGACAGATATATAATCACAAATACACAATGTTCTTTGCTGGAAGTCATCCCCAGTATTCCCCACTCTCAGCAAATACCTTCTTTTTTCCCCTTTCATCTATACGAGACTCACTGTATTTAATCAGGACCACCTGAGTGTGGGGTACATGCTTGAGTGTGGGTACTGGTAGTCATGTGCCAGTCATTACACCAGGGAGGACTATGGCTGTCCTCTCCCCTGTGACATTTGACTATTTAGGGTTCCCGTGAGCCCTGCCCCTATCCATGATGGGATGTTGATGAGCTTAGCCTTGTTCAGGTCCTGCTTCGGTAGCCATAACTGTCATGAGTTCCTGAAACAATAGCTACTGTAAATGTGAGACACCATTTACAGCACTTCTTCTTGTCCTTCAACTCTTATATTCTTTCTGCTTCTTCCTCCATGATATTCCTGCAGGCTTAGAAGAGGGTATAGATGTCCCCATTTAGGACTAAACACGCAATGGTCACTTTTCTTAGCTCTTGTATAATATTAAAAAGACCAGCCTTAAAAATGTACTTCCCAGGGGCTCAGAAGAGAAAACTATAAACGGTGAGAATTATTTTTGGGAAATGAATCTTAAGTACAACAAGCTCTTTGTCCGCCTACTTTATTCCTCTGAGACAAAATCCTATCTACACAGCTTCAGTTCTGTTCTTGTGCCTAGCTCCTTTCTTGCCTGATTTCTCTCTACCTTAATCTACTGTTCCCTCTAAGTTCTATCTTAATTCTCTCTTCTTAATTCTGCCTTATCTAGGTCCTTCTCATCTTGTTCTTACCCAGCTAGGACTTCCCCATCTGGCTCTTCCTCATCTTCTATATTGTCCACGTGTTCTCACTGGTCAAAATCCTCCTTATTCCTCTCAGTTCTCCGTCCTCAAGTTCTCCACTCCTCTCTTCCTCTCCATCTCCTTATACCTCTAAGTCCTCCCAAGTCTCTGAGGTGTTCAGTTATAAACCCAAGCAATAGAGATCCTCTGCCAGAGCAAGGTCACCAGGCTTGAATTCTTATGGGGTCATAAAGGTAGGTAAGAATTTTCCTCAGGCAGTACCTGTCAGGCTTTCTTTTACAACCCAAAATGGGAGTGGTAAAAGAGGAGGTCAACTGAGTGCTAATGACCGGTTAGTACATAAAAAAGGGGATCCACGTGCTCAGTCTACATTCCTAGAAGTGATTAGGTAAGAAGTTAGGGGTCTATTAGTAAGGTTGTATAAGAAAGGAGGGTCTCACCCTAAATAGCACAAGAAATAAAGCTATCTGCCTGACCTAGGAGACAGGTGTTGTTTTGTTTGGCCTTGGATGCTTGATAGGCATTTTAGATAAATACACTGTTAGGAGTTCTTGGAAGCACACAAGAAAATCATTTTAGGAACCAGCTAATACATATACAAAAGCTAAAACATCACCACGACTTCCTAAGCCATGGCTTGACCTTTGGAGAAGTCATTGACTTTTCCAAGTAGTAGCTTTTTTGATAGTAGCTGAATTCCGTTACGTTTTCCTGCAGCTTGCAGCACTTAGCACATTGACCAGTTCTGGGTCTCTATATTAATTAAGATTGATAACATGATTTATGGGAATAAACATAAATATTTAGAAGGCACTTTCATGGCACTTTTTTGGCTGGCTTCTCCCCTCCCCCACTTCTCCCACTCCTCTGCTGCGCCCTTTTGCTCCTAGTATTCTCCGTTCCACTTTCACACCCATGTGTTCTATCGCCCTTCTTAGCACCTGTAAGCGTCCAGAGGAAATGCTGAAGGAGATTCCAGACTCAAGCAGTATGTCAAAGCGAAGAGCATTTATTAATATTCCAGCATGCAGGGGTTGACACCTTTGCAAAATGGCGACAACCTTGAGAGGAGCATGCAGGCGCCTTTTAAGCACAGCTAAGGGGAGTTTTAGGGAGTTAGGTCATCTTCGACATGATTGGTTAAGCAAGCAGCAGTTACATTAGTATACTTTTAATTGGCTGAGGTTTAGTCATACCGTTTTTTGGACATACTTGCACAAGCTTGGGCAAGTTCAGACATGACTCAGAAGGGGCTGCTGGATTTGTCCTTGAGACATTGTGAGGCTGGCTTAGACCTTGTGTTTGTTCTCTCCCTTGACTGTGAATGTAAGGGCATTCATTGTGGATAAATAGCCTTTTGTTGGGAGAGACACCTGTTCTGCCCCTTCTCAGAGAACTGAAACCTAAATTCAGTTGTGAGGGTGGTAACATTAAACCCCTTCCTTCCCCCCTTGAGCCTGGCTCCATCTTAAGTCCTTGAGATGTGTCTAGGGGCAGATATTGGGATTTTAGCACCATCATCTTAATGGTACCCAGACAGGAACTATCATTTAGTTAAGGCATCAGTGATGTAAGTTGTCAACAGCAATCAGCAGAAGCAGAAGGGCCAAAGGCCCTTTGATGGCTGACAGAGTTCCTTATCCTGAAGGAACTTGGAAATGAGAGTGAGGATCAGTTATTATTTTACCTCAGGTCCCATTTTTATGATGTTTCTTTGAATACAGCCAGATTATAATCTTGAATGATTTATATAGAAATAATAATTATTTCTTAAAGCCATATAATGCCTCTTTGGTTCTGCATAAAGAAGGCCAAGTGCCTTATCATATTGTAGAACTATTTTAGTTAATGAATCTACCAATTGACAAATCTGGGTCCATTTTCTTGGTACGCCAATGGGTGTTATAGGTAACCATTTTGTTTCCTATGTGAGGGAGTTTCCTTTTGAGCTAACATTTCAGCCTAATAAGGGCAGGGGGAAGGGGTGATATATTCTCCTCTGTAACTACTTCCAGGTAAAACTGAGACATTGTTGTCAGGGCCCAGGAAGGCTGAAAGGCTAGTCAAAGGTTGGACAATGGGGTATTCATCAGAAGCATGTGGTTATCTGATCCAGCTGTAAAGACAGGAAGCAATCACATTGACTGGACTGGTCCATGTCAGCTTTCAGCAAGTCCAGGGTTCATAGTTATTTGGAGCAGGTTGTAGTCAGCAGCTGACACTTGGATGTGTCTGTCAGCCAAGTGGAAATCTGTTGAGAAAGATATAGACTAGGGACAGAAGTTAAAATTTATGATCTTAAAGGAAAATATGTTGCATTTGGAACTTTCAGGCCCATAGTCCTAGTAATTGAGGAAGGGGAGGAGTCCCAAGACCAGAAGAGAGAGAAATGCCATACTCAGGGATAGACAAGTGGGAAAACTTAGGATATACTTATCTGGAGTCCTTTTGACCTGTGAGAAGTGGATCTAAGTCTTATGACTCCAAAGATTTTTTTGAAGCTTATATGAATTTTTTAGTTTATAAAAAACATAACATTTTATGCTAGGTGGTGGTGGTGCACACCTTTAATCCCAGCACTTGAGAGGCAGAGCCAAGTGGTTCTCTGTGAGTTCAAGGCCAGTCTGGTCTACAGAGCAAGATCCAGAACAGGCACCAAAACTACATAGAGAAACCTTGTCTCAAAAAAACCAAAGAACAAAACAAAACAAAACAAAACAAACAAATAAACGAAAAACCCATAAAATTTTAGATACATTTGCATTACCAATCTGTACTAAAATCCATATTGTAGAAAAAGCAGGTAACTGGTGTCTATAAAACAGTAAGAATAGACTCAGATCCTTGAGTCCTAGCAAAAGTAATAGATTTGGTTAAAAAGCATGTACATTTTTTTTTTCTGTCCAGAGAGTCAGATATGGATTGGACTGAAATGTTTTTAGCCCAATGAAAAGTACCCATTAGTCTGTATTTAGAAGACAGTCAAAGAAAATTTAAAATTTTGAGCTTGTGACTGACTAGTAGCAGTATTTTGTCAGAGCTAGATTGATAGCTTATCAGAACTCTATTGATTATTGTTGAAACTCTGAACTTCTAAAGTCTCAGTGTAATGATAGCATGGCAAAAGAAAGAAATCTTGTAACATTTTTTATATACCTCAAGCCATCTTTTTTATACCCACAAATTGCATCCATACTCTTCAATACACCTTCTCAGACCCTCACAACCCAAGCCTTTATGTGCTCAGACCCATAAAACTTGCATTATTATACCTTAAGTCACTTTCTTATCATAATTTAAGCTTTCATGTCCTCAGACCTTTATAACATGCATTACATACCTTAAATCTTTTTATGATCCTCAGAACTCTTAATTTAAGATTTTACATCTCAGAACTTATATAAACGTTGCACCTTAAATTACTTTCTCAGACCCATAAATCACTTATTCAAACCTTCATGACTTACTTAAACTTTCATATCTTTAGACCTTGACATAAATTGTCATAACTTTAGACCTATCTTAGACCCACACACCTTGTAGCATTCATTTTCCTTGACCTAAATAACTTACTTGTTGCTGTAAGGACCAACCTTCAGGAATTGAGGGGGAGCCGTGGAGTTGGCTGACTAACAATTCAATTGACTTTTTTATCTGTGGGAGTAAAAGTTAATTCTCTGGGGCTGGCAAAAAAGGATCCCAATCTTTTTTTTTTTTAATATAATTGCTTATCACAGACATAAGCAGTTATTGAGAAGAGTCATTTTAAATTATGTTCCTTTAGTGGAAAATTGCATCTGTTTATTTTTTCTCTATAGGAAACCTAGTAGCTTTAGAAAAAGCAAGGCTTGGTTTTTATATGTAAAATGAGCTAACAAGCTGGCTATAGCCTTGTGGAAGAACCTGGTTGCCTGTTGCTGTTAAGCTGACAAAGTTATAGTTAGCCTAGCCATCAATACCATCAGAGACCTGAGAAGATTATTCTTAATTATAATTATAAATTATAGCATGAAGTATAATCCAAATGGCCTGTGTATCAGTTAAAATGACAGAGACTAGTCCATTACCTAGACAGCCATCCTGGGCCTCCTGTGGTCTTCATAGCATTGGGGCAGAGGTACTAGGACAGCACCAGTCTTTGGCTACCAAATCCTTATGGTGAGAATTTTTTCCTGTGGAGGAGGAACATAAGGAAGACTGATCTTATTTTGTCTAGGCAAAGTGGGGCAATCAATTCTCCAGTGTCCTGCTTGTCCACAGTCTGGGCCAGGTCCTGGTGGCAGGTGTTGCATTGGGGCATTTTGCCCAGGGGTCAGTGTTACCAACAGTCCAGGTGGAGTTGTTGTGGTGTTCCATTATCTTCTTTGGAGACCTTGGGGTCACTGTTAGGAGTTGAGAGTCTCTGTCATAGTAAGCTTTTTTATTAATTAATTTAAATGCCATATTCATCAGATGTTTGACAGGTTTGAGGACCATTATCTGTTAAATATATCTGAGCAAAGCAAACCTAGGCTTACTCTTGAAAATACATCTAAATTTGGTAACAGTTATGTTACCCTGGATATATCAGTCAAATGGATCTCTCAGGTCCTGTTTTTATATTATAAGCATCTTGTTGCTATAATTTATGACTGAGATTTTGATTCTGCTATTTGCAGAATCCATAAAATGGATTATTATTTGCAAATTTATCTTTTTATTTGGCATATATTAATATATTTTGCATGTTAAAAATGTGATCATTGAACTAGGGATGTCATTTAGTTGGTAGAGCACTTGCCCAGCATATATGAAGTCCTGAGTCTGATCCTCAATGCCACAAAGACTGGGTATGATGGTGAATGCCTGTCATCCTAGCACTTGGGAGGTAGAGACAGAGGATCAGAACTCAAGGCTATCCTTAGCTACTTAGCTTATACAATGTCAGTCTGGACTATATGAGACTCATCGTAGACAAAGAGACAGTACCAGAGCTGCTGTTCCAGGTCTGATGGCAGCCATTCCTTATACCAAATATAGAGTTAGAGCCGTATTTTTCTGAAATGGCTTCTTTAGAAGTATTACTTTTTGCAGACCAGAGTTTTGCATTTGTTTTGTTTTTACCTTATAAGCACTTTTTTATCCATAGACATAAGTATATCCTTAGACATTACAGGAACAGTTAGACTGCAGTTTTTTATTTACAGACCATGGATGCTTGCCCGGTCCGCGGGCCAGGTTATTTGATGAGACCCGAGGAGGCACCTCCTGAAAGATCAATGGGGGCGAGAGAGAAAGGAGACCAGGTGCTGTGGGATGGTCTGTATGTCAAGTGTGTTGCTGATTGGTCAGTAAATAAATCACTGATTGGCCATTGGCTAGGCAGGAAGTATAGGCGGGACAAGGAGAAGAATTCTGGGAAGTGGAAGGCGGAGAGAGAGACACTGCCAGCCGCCACCATGACAAGCCGCATGGGAAGATCCCGGTAAGCCACGAGCCATGTGGCAAGGTATAGATTAATGGAAATGGATTAATTTAAGATATAAGAACAGTTAGCAAGAAGCCTGCCACGGCCATACAGTTTGTAAGCAATATAAGTCTCTGTGTTTACTTGGTTGAGTCTGAGTGGCTGTGGGACTGGCGGGTGAGAGAGATTTGCCCTGACCGTGGGCCAGGCAGGAAAACTCAAGCTACAACCAGGCGCGTAAAGGAAGACAGAGTCAGTCTGAGTTGCGTCGAGGTCTCGTTTATTGACTGGGTGTTGAGGCTTATAAACAGGGCTTCAGGCAGGGAGGGGGAACAGGGGAAGCACGGAGAGAAGAATGGAAAATTCCTAAGGGAGGGTGAGGTCGCTTTGGTCCCAGGCCCCTGCAGCTGGCTGATTAGCAGGTACTCCAGGAAGTTGTACAGCCCGAGGTTAGGCCAGGAACTTCCTGCTTTTGTAAGGTTTGATAAAGTAAGGACACCGCTGTCCGGAATCGGTCCCCAACAGATGCTGGCAATTTTTTTTTTTTTTTTTTTTTTGGTTTTTCAAGACAGGGTTTCTCTGTGTAGCTTTGCACCTTTCCTGGAACTCACTTGGTAGCCCAGGCTGGCCTCGAACTCACAGAGATCCTCCTGGCTCTGCCTCCCGAGTGCTGGGATTAAAGGCATGTGCCACCACCACCCGGTGATGCTGGCAATTTTTAAGAAACAGGTGTGGACTTCTCTGAATAGCTAAGAGGTTTAGTTTTCTATTTCATAGAAGGCCAATCATATAGAATCCTGCAACCCAGAGGGCTGTGATATGATGACTAATTATTAACCTGTATTTTTAAAAAATTATACATTATATTTTTAAATAAGTTTGACATGGGACCTCAGTCCTCCTCCCTCCTTTAAAGAGCATGACCCCATTTCTAACATAAACATTTTGCAGTGAAGAATCATCTCCTTTTTTTTTTTTATGAAGAAAACCATCCAGACTTAACTTAATATGGTCAATTTTTCAATACATTTTATGGTTTCTTTTCAAATTCAGTATTGCAGGTATAAGAAACAATAGCAAATACAATTCACATTCCCTCTGGCCTTCTACAGCTTCCTACACAGCCTCAGGTCAGGTTTTCCTGTCTCCGCTCCTCTGGTTCAGCCAGATGTTTTTACTTTAGACAAACTCCCTTTTCCCGTCTCTTCTCTTCATCATTTCAGTCTTCTCTCTTTTCTCTTGCTTTCCAGACAACATAACAACTTTCACCAAAGTCCTTCTTGTGGTATCTTTCAGTAGTCTAGAATATTGTGTAGATACAATACTTTAAACAAGAGTAGAAATATATATGGATATATTATAAAAAATAACCTTAAATTTGTATCAATATATAAAAATCTGTACCAATGTGAAATAATTGAGTAGTTTTTTCTTACCACGACCAATAATAATTTGTAACCAACCCCCCTAATTGATGATAAGTATTTATAACCCACGAATCCAAGTGACCAAAACACATATATTTTTTTTTCCTGTGGAAACAAAAGCATAATTTTTCCCAAACATAATATATCTTTTGACTTTTATTTTGAAGCCCGAACATTCTAAAGTATGTAGGCTGGTTTAATTCAGCAGTTTCTTAGACTGTGTCAGGACAGGAAAGAGTTAAGGAGGGAAAGTAGCATCTGCAAGACCTTGGTGGTGGGAGGTGTTATCACAGGGCTGTACATTGTATCAACAGTGAAGAATTTGTCTTAGGAAGGGAGAGGGAGCAGCGGCTGCATGGGCAGTGCAGGGGCTGGTGCGCATAGAGTGCCTGGCCGTCAGTATTCCTGCAAAAGATTGTTAGCTTCCCCAATCAATTAACCGCAAACTCTCCATTTGGCATTTGAAGTCCTTGAAATGTGACCAAACTAGGTCTGGGAGGCTGGAGCTCACTGCTTGCCCCATGATATTATTTTTCAAGAACACAAAAGAGGATGAACAGAACACACACACACACACACACACACACACACAAACCTACTGGTGTTCGAAAAAGATGATGATAGAAGTGACTGTGACTACCACAACCAGATTCAGATTCGAGTTTCCCAACTCCTACAGATTGGAACTTCCCAGTTCCACCAGAAGAGAGTTCCGAGCATTCTCAGACTCCCCAACCAGGAGAAAGTTAATGGCATGTCTGTCCATCCTCAGTAGGTCTCCAGTTTGTGTCCAGACACCAGATCAGAACAAAGACAGAACAAGACACACCCAGACTCACTGATTGGTGGAGAACAGACTGTGCTCTCCTAAAAACACTCTACTAATGAGTTGGGGGAATCCCCAGTGTTCCCGGCCAATGCACCAAAGGTAAGGGTCCAGAGGAAACACTGAAGGAAGACCCGAGACTCAAACAGTAATGCAAATGTGTAAAAGCAAAGAACATTTATTAATATTCCAGCATGCAGGGGTCAACACCTGTACAAAATGAAAACGACCCCAAGAGGAACGTGCAGACTCCTTTTAAGCACAGCTAGGGGAATTTCAGGGTCAGCTACATAATTGGTTAAGCAAACAGAGGTTACATTAGTATAATTTTAACTGGCTGAGGTTTAGTCTCATCATTTTTGGACACATCTACACAAGCTTGGACGTGACTCAGAAGGGGCTGCTGAATTTGTCCTCGAGACACTGTAAGGCTGACTTAGACCCTCTGTGTTTTATCTATCCCTTGACCCTGAATGTAAGGGCCTTGTGGATAAACAGCCCTTTGTCTGCCCCTCTCAGAGAACCAAAATCTAAATTCAGTTGTGAGTGTGGGAAAGTTTAACCCCTTCACACCCTTCCCATAAAATATTCTTTTTCCCCCCTATTTCATGGGCCCCTTTTCTAGTTTTCTGGCATTTATCCACAGAATGACTTCCACCTGGATACACATATTTAGTAATCAGAAGCTAAGAGCTCTGTATAAGGGAGAACATACAGAGTTTGTCTCTCCGAGCCTGGGTTAGCAGGCTCTCTGCTTAGCATGTTTTCAACGTCCATCCTTTTCCCCGTGTGCTATTTAGTTGTGTCCACCTGACATGGGCTAGGGTCACTGGGAAAACGGAACACCAGCTGAGAAAATGTCTCCATCAATCGCCTGTAGGCAAGTCTGTAGGGCATTTTCTTGATGAATCATGGCTGTAGCAGGGTCCATCCCACGGAGGGTAATGCCACTTTTGGGTCTGAGTCGTATAAGGAAGCATGGCTGAGTAAGCCTAGAGGAGTAAGCCGGTAAGCAGTGTTCTTCCATGGCCTTCAGTTTCTGCCTCCAGGTCCTTGCTTTGAGTTCCAGCCATGACGTCCTTTCAGTGAGGGACTGTGATGTGGAACAATAAGCTGAAACAAACCCTTTCCTCTCCCAAGTTACTTTTAGTCATGCCCCTCCTCTTTTGTTTTTTTGAGACAGGCTTTCTCTGTGTAGCTCTGGCTGTCCTTGAACTCGCTTTGTAGACCAGGCTGGCCTGGTCTCACAGAGATCAACCTGCCTCTGCCTCCCTGAGTGCTGGGATTCAAGGTGTGCATCATCACTGCTCAGCATGCCTTTTTTAAAATCACAGCAATAGAAACCCTAACTAACACACCCTGAAAATTTCATAATTTCATTTTCTTTATGATTGAATAATATTCCAGTGTGTATATGTACCATGTTTTCTTTGCATTTTTGTTTATTTGCTGAGTGTGTTGTATGTGTGTGCATGTGTGCTCCTGTGCATATGCCATAGTATGAGTGTGACAGAGCACCACTTGTGGGAGTCAGTTCTCTCCTTGTACCATGCTGGTTCTTGGGACCAAACTCAGCTCATCGGGCTTGATGGTGACCACTTTTACCCACTAAATCATCTCACTAAATCCAACCACTTTTTTTGTTATCTATTTGTTGTTTCTATACATCTAGACTGATTTAATTCTTAGCTAAGTTCTAAGAGGAAAGTTTATCGATGTGTGGTGGTTTGAAAGAAAATGGCCCCCAAAGGAAGTGGCGCTATTAGGAGGTGTGGCTGTTGCAGACTGTTTCTTTACACTGTGTAAAGATGTGTCACTGTGATTGGTTTAATAAAGAGCTGAATGGCCAATAGCTAAGCTGGAAGAGGTTAGGCAGGACTTCTGGGGACAGAGAGGACTCTGGGAAGAAAGGGAGGGTAGCCAACTGGATGCAGAAGAATCAGGACATGCAGGAGGAGAGGTAAAAGCCACAAGCCCTGTGGCAGTTGGTAGATGAATAGAAATAGGTCCATTTAAGTTATAAGAGCTAGTTAAAAACAAGCCTAAGCTAAGGCTGAGCTTTCACAATTAATAAGAAGTCTCTGTGTCGTTATTTGAGAGCTGGTTGGCAGGACAGAGAAAGACTCATTACATGTAGCCTTGTTGGGGGAAGTGTGTCACTGTGGGGGTGGGCTTTGAGGTGTCTTGCTCAAGCTCCCGTCAATGTGACTGTTAGTCTACTTCCTGTTGCCTGCAAGATGTAGCACTCTCAGCTCCAACACATCTACCTGCACACTGCCGTGCTCCCCGCCATGATGAGAATGCACTGAACCTCTGAAGCTGTAAGGGAGCCACCCCAATTAAAGGTTTTCTTTATAAGATTTGCATTGGTCATGGTGTCTCTTCACAGTAATAAAATCCCTAACTAAACAAGCTGTAAGTGCTTACATCACGGAACCAGAAAGATCTCAAATAAAAAGTCTAATGATGTACCTCGAAGGTTTAGAGAAATAAGAACAATCCAAACTCAAAAGTAATAGGCAGAAATAGCAAAGGTCAGGGCAAACTGCAGGGCATAGAAGTGTGTCTTGATCTGCACAGTGAATTGCAGGCCAGTCAGGGATACATAATGAGACCCTGTTTCCAATAGGGGTGGCAGGTGTGTGTGTGTGTGTGTGTGTGTGTGTGTGTGTGTGTGTGTGAGAGAGAGAGAGAGAGAGAGAGAGAGAGAGAGAGAGAGAGAGAGAGAGAAATTACTTAAATAGAAACATACAAACAAAAGCCATAGAATTAGTCAAATAAAGAGTTGTTTCTTTGAAAGCATAAACAAAATTGACAACCTCCATAAAAACTAAATTAACCGCAAGAAAGAAAAAAGAGTCAAGTTAATGAAATTAAAGATGAGGGCTGCAGAGATGTCTCCCGGGATAAAGTACCCGCTGTGCAAGTATATACAGACTAGAGTTTGGATCCCCAGCATCCATGGAAATGCCAGGCAGGGGCGACGTCCCACCTGTAATCCGGCACTCAGAAGGTAGAGATGGGATCCCTGGAGCAACCTGGTTAGCTAAGCTAGACAAATCAGTAAGTTCAAGGCTTAGCAATAGACCTTAGTAAATAAAGCAGAGAGTGAATAAATCATTAGGGAATACTTTAAAAACTTATAGTCTAAAAACCTGGAAAAATCTAGAAGAAAGGAAGAAATACCAAGACACACACGACCCACCAAAATCAAATCAAGATGAAAATGATAGATCTATAATAACTAAAGAAACTGACCACTCTGCTTTTTTGTTTGTTTTTGTTTTGCTTGAGACAGGGTTTCTCTGTGGAGTCCCGGCTGTCCTGGAACACCCTCTGTAGACCAGGCTGGCCTTAAACTCAGAGATCCACCTGGCTCTGCCTCCCAAGTGCTGGGTTTAAAGGCATGTGCCATCATGAGCAACCAGTGAGATTGAAGCAGTAGAAAAAGATCGTCCAACAACAACAAAAAAAAGCCAGGGTCAGACAGATTCACTAGCAAACTATACCGAATCGTCAACGAAGAGCTAACACCAATGCTCTTTAAAATGCTGCATAAAATAGAGAATAAGGGCACATCACCAAACCCACTCTACAGAGCCAGTGTTACCCTGGTACCCAAACCGAATAAAATCCCAACAATGGAAAAGAAAACTATAGAACAATGTTTCTGTGAACACAGGCACAAGAATTCCCAATAACATTCTTTCAGAGCAGATTCAAAGCACACATAAAGAAGATCCTGCCGGGTGGTGGTGGCGCACGCCTTTAATCCCAGCACTCGGGAGGCAGAGCCAGGCGGATCTCTGTGAGTTCGAGGCCAGCCTGGGCTACCAAGTGAGTCCCAGGAAAGGCCAAAGCTACACAGAGAAACCCTGTCTCGAAAAACCAAAAAAAAAAAAAAAAAAAAAAGAAGAAGATCCTACACCACGATCAAGTCGGTTTTATTCCAGGAATGGAAGGTTTGTTTTGACATCTGTAGAGCAATATTTGTAATACAGCACATGCACAGGCTTTAGGGAAAAGTCCATGATCATCTCACTCTACAGAGAAAAGGCCTCTGACAAAAGGTCAGCATCCCTTCGTGATAAAAGCCCCGAAGAAAGGAGTCGAAGGAACAATCATCAATACAGTAAAGGTGATAGATGACAAGTTTATAGTCAATGGTATACTAAACGAGGGAAAACGAGATCACTTCCTCTAAAATCTGAACCAAAAGAAGGATCTTTACTAGTCTACTTTTATCCACTATAGCAACTTAAAGCTTTAACCAGGGCAAAAGCCTTTAAAGGATGGGTGGGGAGAGGAGAGGGTAATGGAATTCATATGACCCTCTTGTAACTACCAAAGCTAAAGGCAGTTTTTCTAAACTCACCAACATTTGACATGAGTCGATTTCTTGGAAAAACCAGTGGAGACTGGGGTAATCTAGGGAGAATCAGGCAGCGTGTTCGGAGGCCAGCCAGACCTCAGAATGTAAGTCATTCCGTTCCATCCCATTATGGAGTGTGACTGAGACAGAGAAAAAGCACAAATGAAAATTATCCAAGTGTCATGGAGAGGCTGTGAGGGAGCTGGCCCAGCTGTCTCTAGAGGCTCTGCACCCCCTGACTCTGGTCAGCCCTGATCAATGGCAGCCTCTGGCTTTGTAAGGAACAGCCTGTCTCCTTGGGACGGAGGCCTGAAATTTTCCAAAGCTCTTTTTATTGCATCCTTTGGTTTTGGTAGAGCCTTCGCTGGCTCAAAGACTGTAAGACTGAAGGAGTGAAGGGTGTAACTTGCCCACAGGGTCTCCAGTTGTAGATGCTGGACTGCGAGGCGACTGGAATGATCAGAGCGGGGAGCCAGGGAACATGGGAGGGGTGGGATCATGACGCTGGTTTTCCTGTGCGCCTCCTCATCTGTTAGTTCTGGAAGGAGTTGGCTTCTGGAATTCAGCTGAGCGGTGAGAATCTTTTCCTGTTTCTCCTCGGGTTCCATGTGTTAATTGAGGATTCCCACACAGAGTGGCTTGGACTTTGAGCCAACTTTGCAGTTGGCAAATGGGTTTCTGCCTGGTCTGGGCCAGGAAGGAGGACCTCGGGAAGGGGAAGGCTCCTCAGCAGAGGCTCTGAGGTGTTCTCAATGAAGTTGTTTCTAAGCTGATCAGCAAAGATGCGTTTACTTCAACAAGTGCAAGCTGGTAACTCTACAGTCAATAAAGTCTTAGGAATGTGTTAGGGTAACCGTGGAGACATGTGCGTGTGTATGAATTGTGCATGTGGGTGTGTGTACATACAAACCAGCCAGTGTGTACATTTCCCCTATGTGCCTCACCCTACTGGTTTTCACATTAAATTAAAAATCACCAGTTTGACCTGATGAAAATGTCTCAGGTTGCCTCTTGGATAACACTGAAAATGCAGTGGATTCCACCTTTCACATTTTGTAACTTGGTTCTTTAGCATGGTGGTTGTGGGAGAGAGAGTAGCTGCATCTCTGTAAGGCGTGGAACCTTCCAGAGATCATCATGGACCAGGGGCTTAGTCCTCAGCTCATCAGATGAACCAGGTGCAAATCTCTCAAGATGATTTATTTACGGAATTGAGTGGTTATTTTTCAATGCCAATCACCAGTAAAAGAAATAAGATTCATTTCTGGATGCTCTGTGACATGTACAGGTCAGGGAAAAGGAAGTAAGACCAACATTATCTAATAGTTTGTTTATTATTTATCCCTATTGTTTTACACTGTGTAGTCCAGGCTGATCTCAGATTCTCCCTTCCAGAGGCTCTGGGGTGCTGGGCATACAGGGGTGCACCACCACCCTTGGCTTCTAACATGGTGTTATGACTACCTCCTTGCTCTAAACACAGTGCTGTTCTCCCAGCCAGACAACCAGGAGCGCTCTCACTGGGGTTCCTGGCACAGGACACACGGAACAGGGCTGGCTTCGGAGGTTTTTTTAGCTCCCTAGGTTTTTAGTTAATTCCTACCCCAACAGTAGGCAGTCATCCCCGAAGAAAGAGAAAAACAAACAAATGAAAAGAGACCAGCCAAAACTCTGCCCCTGGAAGAGAGCTGAAAACCTGGGCAAGCCTGGTACCCTGCCTGGATCCAAACGGAGTCTGCTGTCATTGGCAGCGAGACTGGAAACTGTCTCTTGCTCGGGGATCCACGGTTGCAAGGTTGAGTCGGGTTCTAGGGAAGCAGAGAAGCGGGAGCACCGAGGAAGTCCCGCCCCCGAGGCCCGGACACACATGGGCCCGAGACTGAGACTGACTACTGTCACCAAAGGCTGTCCATCAAGAATTTAACACTGGGTATCGCAGCAGCCTACGGGAAGCTACAAGGGCACCGAGAGTTCAGAGTACGAAGTACGAGGAAGAAATCCTCCTATGAGGACCAAGGTGAGGTACCTACAGCTGACACTGGAGTGATTTAAATTCTTTGATGCACTGAAGATAACTAGCAACAGCAAAACCCAAGCCAAGCTCACTCTGGACAGACCGACCACACCTCCTACACGATAGTTTCCTAGAGGTAAAGTAGGGTTCTTCTTCCGAGTCTTCCCCTTCCTCCCCCACCTCCCCTCCCCCTTCTTCCTTGCATTTCCCTCCTTTCGGAGGCAGTGTCTTGCAAAAGTCTAGATGAGTCTGGAACTTGTAAACGTCTCACTGTGGATCCAAAGCTGTCCTAAAACTCATGATCCTCCTGCCTCAGCCTGTCAAGTGCTGGGGTTGTAGGCGTGTGCCACCATGCGTAAGAGGCATGCCCATTTCTGGGAGTAAATATTGTTTACAGCAGTTTCTGCCATTGTTTCATCAGAGTATCTCATAACATGGGAGAGAGACAGAGAGAAAGAAGGGGGGGGGAGGGAGGGGAAGGCACACGTGCAAGGAAAAAGCCAACTCATTGTTAAAAGACAAAGAACACTGAACTGAAATAAAAGCAAAGGAGTGGCCCACGTCATCAGACAGCTGACTTTGATGTAACTGTGACTTCTATAGTAGGAGATCTCGCCTGGGTAGGAGGATGAACACAAGCAGAATGTCAGAGGATAGAAGAAGACTCTCAAGAACCAAGGAGGAATGCTAGAATTGAAAAAGCACACCGTCATCAGGAATTCCTTCAACAGACTGAACTCAGTTCAGAGGACGAACAAACACAATTAACTGAACTGAAATGCAATGCTACAGAAAAAAATATATATGAAATCAGCGAGAATAGAAATTTGAAGAGATAATTGCAGAAAAAGAAAGCTTAAAAGGGCTTATTGGGAAATGTTATCGTTTTTACTATTTTCTATAGAGAAAATATTTTACTGTTTAAAATAACCCTGGACTTTTGAATTATAACCTGTTTTTATGTTCAAGCTATCTGTGTATTATTTTTCCTGCAGTTGTACATAAAATGTTTTTTACATTTAAAAAAAGGGACAAATACTATAGAACCGTATTACATGAAATATATAGACTACACAAATTCATAGAGACAGAAAGATTAGACATTATCTCAAGATGGAGAAGAAAGGAATATAGAGCAATGATTTCCTAAGTACAGAATCTCTGTTTTGCGTGATAGAAAAGCCCCACAAATGGACAATATCAGGACATAATATCATGAATGTAATAAATCAATACAATTAATGTAATTAATGAATATCATAAATATAATTATTGAATGAATACTGTGAATGTAATCAATGAATACCACAAATGTAATTAATATCATGAGTGTAATTAATGAATGAGTGTAATTAAAAAAAGAAGAAGAAGAAGAAGAAGAAAAGCCGGGCGGTGACACACACCTTTAATCCCAGCACTTGGGAGGCTGAGCTAGGCAGATCTGTGTGAGTTCAAGGCCAGCCTGGTCTACAGAGCAAGATCCAGGACAGGCACAAAAACCACACAGAGAAATCTTGTCTCAAAAAACAGAGAGAGAGAGAGAGAGAGAGAGAGAGAGAGAGAGAGAGAGAGAGAGAGAGAGAGAATTGCCAAGAATTTCTAATTTGATTGGAGAAAAGTCACGAATCCAAGAAGCTCAGAGCTATTGAGGCTGGAAAGTGTGGGAAAGAAAGTAAACATGTCAGAGTAGAATTGTTGAAAGCCCAGAATAAAGAATTTTGAAGGCAACCAGAGATGATAGGAACCAAAATATCAAAGCAAGCCAAAACAACAAAACATTACACACAGAACAGAGAATGACTCTAGATTTCTTACGAGAAACAGTTCAAGCAAGACAGCAATAGAACATTATTTTCAAAACAGTGAAAAATAAAATTGTGAACTTCAAATTTCATACTTGAAAATATCTATAAGAAAATGAAGCTAAAATGAAATCTATTTCACACACATATTGGCCACGCATGTTCAAGGCCCTAGGTTCGATGCCCAGCAGAGGGAAGAAAAGCCAGACACACAAGATCTGAGACGATTTCTCTAGCAAGTCTAAAATACAAGAGATATTAAAAGTAAAGTTTCAGGGTCGTGGGGATGACTCAGTTGGTAAAGTGCTTATGACAGCCATGACCTGAGTTCAGATCTCCAGCATTCATATAAAAATGCTGGGCACAGCAGTATCCCTGTGACCCCAGGCTGGGAAAGGGGAGACAGGAGGACCCTGGGGTTCGTAGACCTGCCAGACTAGCTAACTGGGTGAACTCCAGTTCAGTGAGAGACCCCGCCTCAAGAAATAAGGTGGAGAGCTATTGAGGAAGAGACTCAACACCAACCTCTGTCTTCTGCATGCATATGTACCTCATGCACACCTGCACACGGGGGGGGGGGGGGGGGGAGATTTAGTTTTTCAGGAGTGAGTACAGTACCAGAGGTAAATTTGAATTTACACAAAGAAATGGATGAAGACATCTAAAAAATAGTGCCGATGAATAGATTACAAGCCTGCTGCTAATCCTTGGCTTCAGCATGATTACTTCTATCTGTTTGGAGCCCTTGGCTCACCTCTGCACAGTCCAGAAAGCCCCATTCCCATCTGTCTGTCTGCCTCTCTCTCTCTCTCTCTCTCTCTCTCTCTCTCTCTCTCTCTCTCTCTCTCTCTCTCTCTCCAAACCCCATCTGCTCAGAGAGCCTTCAAACAAAGGAAAGGGCCAAAAAGCCCAGTTCCACATTCTTGGTGACTATTGCAACTTCCTCCCCTGTTGTTAACAGCTGCCCAAGTCCCTGCCTAAGTGCTCAGCTTTTGACCATACTTGGGCACAAATCCAGCTTGCAGCAGACACATCATTACCCCTCGCCTACAATCTATAAAACTTTCCTGCCCTGGCTTGGGCATGCAACTTCTCTGGCCTCAGTCTCTGAGACTGGTAAACTCGTCTGGGAGTTGTTTTGCTCAATAAACCTGTTGCTATACTTCTTCAATTTGGCTTGATCTGGCTTACTGTGTTGGTAGAGAAACTTGGGGGGGGGCAGAAAAATCTATTAACTTTCACTATGTTAGATTAGTTTTATGAATTATATTATTATTGGCTCTACTTTAAATTCTCAGATATTTGGGAGAAATTATGGATCTCTGATAATATTGAGGGAATTTTCATGTTATATATATGTGTGTGCATGCACGTGCACATAGGTACATATTTATAAGTGTATTTCACAATAGGACATTTCAACAAATAGTTAATAACTTTTTTCAAATTAATTTAACCTAAGATTTCATATGGTCAGCTCTTTCCAAACTGTAGTAATAAATGAAATACCTCTTAATACTGTAATGTCCCGAAAGAAGAAAGATATTCTAAAGAGGGACACTTGTTCTTCTTCCTTCATCGAGACAATAGGCCCCAAGGAATTGGAATTTCTCCAGGAAGGGTGAGGTGGTGGAGTCTCATGCTGGAGAAGGGAAAGTCTGGGGTCCTCACGCAAGCCAGAGAATGCTGATATCTTGCTGGGCAGATCAGGAGTTAGAAGTCAGTGATGTGTCAGTGATGAATGAGACCAGACCTAGACCAGAAATGCTTAGTAATACACATCTCTATTTAAATCTAATCTCAGCTCAGGACCCTGAAGATGGGCTTTGGGATTACTGAACCTCTTTATTTGTTCCTCTTCCCAATGTGACCACATTAAATAAACATCCTTTTTCTGTTTTTCCCTATTACCTGTCTCTCTAATTGGTGTGTTGAAACCAAAATCTTTCTTGTTAGGGTGGTCAAACCCCAGACTTTGACCCTAAAAATCTGCATTTTTATCATGTACACACACACACACACACACACACACACACACACACACACACACACACACACACGAATGGAAATGGCCATACATGAACTTTAAAGGTTTATTTATTATGTATATAGTGTTCTGTCTGCATATACACCTGCAGGCCAGAAGAGGGCCCCAGATCTCATTACAGATGGTTGTGAGTCACCATGTGGTTGCTGAGAATTGAACTCAGGACCTCTGGAAGAGCAGCCAGTGCTCTTAACCTCTGAGCCATCTCTCCAGCCCCCCATACATGAACTTTAAAAGCCTAGAGACCTGTAAATAAATAAATGTATACACAGACCTATTTATTCATGACTCATTCATTAAGTAAGTACTTATTTCTAGTAGGTTCTATGCTAGGGCCTAGGGATAATAAGCTGGGTACCTGACTTAAGAAGTTCATGATTGCCACACACTTTTAATCCCAGCACAAGGGAGGCAGAGGCAGGCAGATCTCTGAGTTCAAAGCCAGCCTGGTCTGCAGAGTGAGTTCCAGGACAGCCAGGGCTACACAGAGAAACCCTGTATGAAAAACAAAAGTTCATGATCTATGGGAGTTAAATACAAAATAATAATAATAATAATAATAATAATAATAATAATAATAATAATTCTTCAATACATTCAGAATCAATGAAGAACCAATTTGCCTTCATTTTAGTCTTAAGAGACTCTTATGGTAAAGACAAACTAGGTTCATTCCCGTTTATGATTAAACCTCTGTTTCTCAAGGATTGGGCTGTGCCCCACCTGTAACCTTAACTACAAATGGTTCTGTACTGTCTGTTCCAAGAGTGGCAACCATGTCTTTGTTTCAAAAAGTTGTTTATAACCATCTTGCAACCCTACCTTTGTTTCAAAAGGTTGTATGTCCACCTATGACAGCCTTGTTATGACCCCCTGTTGTTACAACTGCCTTGTTATGACCACCCGTTGTTGTGGTTGCCTTGTTATGACCACCGATTGTTGTGGCTGCCTTGTTATGACCACTCGTTGTTATGGCTGCCTTGTTATGACCACCTGTTGTTATGACTGCCTTGTTATGACCCCCTGTTGTTATGACTGCCTTGTTATGACCACCTGTTGTTACAACTGCCTTATTATGACCCCCTGTTGTTATGACTGCCTTGTTATGACCACCCGTTGTTATGGCTGCCTTTTTATGCCCTTCTTACAATCATCTTTCTATTTCATGAGGAACTAATTTGTTATGCTTATGTTCTGCTCCTGTAGCCCTGCCTGCTTTGCCCACCAAATCCCCCATTTGGAAACTCCTGCTCCTGAGTTATAAAAGCCTTGTTTTATTTTTAATTTTCTTTTTTTATTCTTTTTAGATTTTATGTGCATTGGTGTTTTGCCTGCATGTATGTCTGTGTAAGGTAGTAGGATCCCCTGGAACTGGAGTTACAGACAGTTGTGAACCACCATGTGGTTCCTGGGAATTAAACCTCTGGAAGATCAGCCACTTCTCTTAATCACTGAGCCATCTCTCCAGCTCCTTAAGGTTTTACTCTTGTTGTTGTTGTTGTTGTTGTCTTGTTTTTTTAGATGGATTTCTTTGTGTAGCCCTCACTGTCCTAGATCTCACTCTGTAGCCCAGGCTGGCCTCAAACTCACAGAGATCCACCTGCCTCTGCCTCCTGAGTGCTGGGACTAAAGGTATGTGTCACCACTGGCAGCTAAGATTTTATTTTTAATTGTATGTATTTTTGTTTGTCTACTTGTGGGTACGCAAATGTGAGGGCAGAAGAGGATGTCAGATCCCCTAGGAGTTGGAGTTACAGATGATTATGAGCTGGCTGACACAGGTACTGGGAACTGAACTCAGTTCTTCTGCAAGAACATTAGGTGCTCTTAACCACAGAGCTATCTCTCAAGCCCGGTTTTTGCTTTCCTTACTTTGGCTCCTCTGACTGTGGTGAAATGGAGTCCCCCAGTCTAAGTGGTGTTGATTTGAGTTTCTCTGATAGCTGAAGGTGTTGAACATCTCCCATGCATTATTGGTAATCTGAGCTTCGTTTGAAATGTTTCTGTCAAGTCATTTGCTATTTGTTTATTACAGCATTGTTATTTTGATGTTCTTTTTTTTTTTTAAAGTTCTTTCCCTATCTTTAAGATTTATCTTCAGCTGGATGAGTATTTGGCACAGATTCCTCCTATTCTCTGGGCTGTCTCTTCACACTGGTTTTGTGTTTTATTTTATTTTTTCTGTCCCAACGCTTTTTAATTTTGTGTGATCTCAAATGTCACTTCTTGCTATTACTCCTGAGCTATCAGAGTCTCATGCAGGAAGTCATCGCTGATGGCTATATCTTGAAGCTTTTTCCCATCTTTTCCTGTAGCATTTTCAGAGTTTCACATCTCACATTAAGGTCTTTGACCCACTTTGAGTTGATTTTTGTGCAGGTCAGAGGGTGCTGGTTCCAATCTTGTGAGTAGTCATTTTTCCCAGCACCTTCCTGTTAAAGGGCTGTATTTTCCTCGATGTTTGTTTTTGGCATCCTTAATCAAGAGTCAGATGGCTGTGCTTGTGTGGGCTTGTGTCGGTCTCTGTTCCTTTGGTCTGCATGTCTGTCTGTGCCAGAGGAGTGCTGTTTTGACTATGACTCTGTGGCGGTTTGAAGCCAGGAATTGTGATACCTTCAACCTTGCTTCCTCCACCTGCAAACACTGTTTTAAATGTCCCCATGCTTTCGTATGAGTTGTAAGATTGCATAAGGTGAAATGCTAAACGGTCTTATTAATAAAAAACCTGGAGCGAGATATTGGGGTGAAAACTGAGAGATCACAGAAGCAGAAAGAAGCCAGCCACGTTCTTACCACTAGAAATCCTTAGCCAAAGAGAGAGCCACTTCCTGTATACCCACGCCTCTATACCTTTCTGTGTTCTGCCATCTTACTTCCTCTGTGCGCTCAGCTACATCACTTCCTATTTCTGCCCAGTTCTATCACTTCCTGTCTGTCTGTCCAGACCTCCAGACCTCTGTGGTTAACTAGTGCTAGGAGTTAAAGGCGTGTGCAAGACGTGTGCCACCACGCCTGGCTCTGTTCTCAGTGTGGCTACCAGTGCCTGACTTCTATGTTTACTATAAGTGGCTGGCTTTTCCCTCTGATCCTCAGATAAGCTTTACTGGGGTGCACAGATAAAATATCACCACAAGATTGTTTTTTCAAGTTCTGTAAAGAATGTATTGTGATGGGAACTGCAAAAAATCTTTTCAGTGGTATGGTGTTAGAACATGATTGTCACTCATGTGCCTCTACGGAAAAACATGTTTTTACCATGTGGGGCTTGTCTGCCACATGCAGCTTGTTCTTGTGATTGTACACTTTACTCATGTGACTCTTCTTAACCCTCAGAGTACAAACTGGCCAATGCCTTGAATAAAGTTGGCTATCCCGTGAGATTTTATTCCACCTCATTTATCGCCTCATTTATTACCTCTAGAGCGGTAAACGGTATGTTCACCCGTGAACACAGGGGTGCCTTCCATCTTCCAGTGACCCCTCAAGTCTCTCTTCTGTGATCCATAGCTTTCACTGTAGAGGTCTCTCACTTTCTGGGTTAGGTTTGCTCCTATATATTCCGTTCTTTTTGAGACAATTGTAAATAGGATTTCCCCCTGAGTTCTTTCTTAGCATATCCACCATTATTATTGCATAAAATAGTTATTGATGTATTGCTTTTGTAGTCTGCTACTTTGTTGAATTTTTGATGTCAGTATTTTGGTGGACTCGTAGGGTCTTCTGAGTATAGGACTATGTCTCAGCAAATAGGAATGTCTTTGTTATTTTAAAAATATAATAGTGGTGCTGTTATTGGGTGAAAAGGTCACGAGCCATGACAAAACCCAGTATCAGAGCTTTGGGGGGGGGGGGCAAAAGAACCAGGCCTAGAGAAGAAGCACGTGCAGAGAGCAGAGAGAGAAGGGCAGGGGAGGAGAGAACAGAGAGGAGAGAGGAGGAGTCTGTGTCTGGCTTTTTAAGGATTCCCGTGTACATGCGCAAGTGGGCTTATGGAGCTATGCCATGCATGTGCTTGCTGATTGCGTGACCACGCTGCACACATTTGCATGATCACCCAGCATGTGGATGACGTAAGACACAAGACCCCTTGCTTAGCTCCTGAACTGTGCATGTGTCGTCGTGCAGCTGGACAGAATCCTAACAGTCTTCCTTTCTTATTTGTATTCTTTTAATCCCCTCCTCTTCACCTTAGCTAACATTTCAAGTACTATGTTGAGTAAAAACAGTCAGAGTGGACATCCTTGCCTCTTTCTAATTTTAGAGAAAGTGTTTTTTATTTTCTCTAGTTCAGTATGTTGTTGTCTCTGGGTTTATCCTGATATTGTATATAGTCTTTCCTATGTTGAAGTAGGAGACTTCTAGATCTCCTTCCTTCCTTCCTTCTTTTCTCTCTCTCTCTCTCTCTCTCTCTCTCTCTCTCTCTCTCTCTCTCTCTTTCTTTTGTTCTTTCTTCTTTCTATAGCTTAGGTTGGCCTTGAAGTCAATATGTAGCTAAAACTGGTGTGTTCCCCACCCCACATTTTTGTATGTATATATTCTCCCTCTCTCTCTCTGTTTCTCTCTCATATGTGTATGTGTGTGTGTGTACATGCATGTACCATGGCACATATGTGGAGGTCAGAGGACAACTTGTAGGAGTTGTCTCCTTCTACAGTGTGGGTCCTGGGGATCAAACTCAGGTCATCAGTTTGGGTAACAAGTGCCTTTAACAGTTTAGCTGTCTCACCAGCCCTTGTTAATTTATATTTATGTTTTCTATATCCTCTTAGGTCAATTTTAGTAGTGCATATAGCCCAAAAATGTACTAATTTCTTCTAGATTTTCAACTTATTGCAATATATGCTTTTAAAATAATCCTTATGGACCCAGTGAATTTCCTGGTACCTGTTATAACATCTCCCTTTTTTATCCCTAAGTTTATTAATTTGGGTCTTCTCTTTATTTGGTTAGTTTGGCTAAGGCTGGCCAATGTTATGCCCAGATCTCGGGGACCCCCAAGACCACAGAGACCGAATCCCATATGTAAAAGCAAAGAGCCTTTGTTTTCAAGCTCAGAGCTGGACTCTCTGTCCGATGCAGCCGTGAAAGCAGAGAGCCCAGAGCTCAGGCAAGGTGGGGTTTTTAATCATAGAAGAGGTTGGGATGAGGGGATTTCCAGGGTTCAGGACTCTGATTGGCTACATTTGTCTAGGGGTATAGGGAATATTTGGAATGTCAGGTGTTTCCTCTTCGATGCAGGCCTTGCTGGGTGTGGTCAGCTTATGGCTTTTTCTGGGTCCAGGTGTTGCCTGCAAGAAGCTGTGTCTGGGCCTCTAAGCCTGTCATGGCAGCTGTGTGGTCAAGCTGTTCTCCCCCTCCCCAGCCAATCTTGTTAATCTTGTAGTGTTGGCATTCACAGCTTTAACTCTCCCTAGAACTGCCTTTGCTGTTTCTCGCAGGTTCTGATATGCCGTGTTTCAGTTTTGATTGGGCTCTCGTTGGTTTTTGTTTGTTTGTTTGGTTGGTTGGTTGGTTTTGTTTTGTTTTGTGTGTATGGTTTAGTTTGTTTTGTTTTGTTGATTGTTTGAGATAGCATCTCACATATCTCAGCTGACCTCCAGCTCTCTATGTAACCATGAATGTTCTTGAATATTAATTATCCTACTCTGTTCCCTGAGTGTTGAGATTGCAGCCTTGCATTATCATGCCCACGTTCTGTGGTGCTGGAAACGGAACCCAAGGTTTCATGCCCACTAGGCAAGCACCGTACCATGTTATACCTCCAGCCCCTGATTCTAGAATTTTGAAATTTCTCTACTGATTCCTTCAACAACCCATTCGGATGTGGGTCATTTAGTTTCCATTTGCATAGTTTTTTTCTGGTTATTAATTTCTAGTCTCAGTTCATCATAATCTGATAAAAGCAAGAATTATACTTAGGTTTTTTTTTTTTTTGGTATTTATTAAGACTTGCCTGTGCCTAGAGTATGATCTGTTTTACAAAGAGTTCCACAAACTGCTGAGAAAGTCTACTCGGCAGTCATTGGGTGGAATGTTCTGTTCTATCCACTTGATCTTGATCTACACTGCAATTTAGCTCTAAATTTCCTCTTGAATTTTTATGTCTGTATGACTTGTCTGTTGGTGAGAGTGGGTGGCGTCATGGTGTCACCCTCCTTTACTGTAATGGGACCTATTTGTCCCTATATGCCCACTAGTGTTTTGAGGCTTTTTATTTTTCTAATTGGATGTGTTGACATCTGATGCATGTACATTTGCAGCATATATGTATGTACGCGCACACACACACACACACACACACACACACACACACTTTTCGAAATAAGGCTTCTCCTTTGTGTAGCCCTAGCTGTCCTGCAACTCACTCTGTAGACCAGGATGGTCTAAAGCTCACAGAGATCCGCCTGCCTCTGCCTCTCTAGTGCAGAGATTAAAGGCATGCACTACCACCACCTAGCTAAGTGACAAGCAACCATTATATATTGTTGATCAATTGCTTTGCTTTCCAGTACACTTGGACCTTCTTTGAAATCTGCCTTATTGGATGTGAACTCAGAAGCAGCAGCACAAGCTCTGAACTGCTGAGTCATCTCTTCAGTCCAAGAGATGTGTTGCTTGCAGGCAGCAAACAGTGGAGCCCTAATTTCAAAAACAAAGTCAGCCAGTTTATGTCTTTTCCTTGGTGAACTAAGACCATTTACATAAGCATTATAATTGAAAAGTATGAACTAATTCTTGTCATTTTGCTGTTTTCTAACATTTGATTCTTTCCTAGTTAGCATTTACTTATCTGCTCTTCTAGACTATTTCTGTTCTTTCGTGATTGTGTTTATCTTTCTCTCGTATGTGTACTATTCATGTATCTTCGGCAATGTTGGCTTAGTCGGCAATGTTGGCTTAGTCGCCATGGATTCTTTTAGTTGATGCTTATCTTGGAAGGATTTTGTTTCCCCTTCGATTTTGAAAGGTATTTTTGCTGGTATAATAATGTTGATTGGCAGGTTTTTCTTTCAGGCCTTGAAATATATCATCTACATTCTCCTGATGTTTATACTTCCTGTTGGGAAATAAATGGTTATTCTAATGAGGTTGCCCTTGTAAATGAGTTGGCAGTTTCCACTCTAAAAATGATAAGTGGTACTGGTTACTGATGCTGGTTACCTCAAGGAAATGTCATGGCCACGACTACCCCAGTATCAGTATCAGAGCTTTATTAAGAGGAAGAGGGGTGTGGGAGAAACAAGAGAACCAGGCCTGGGGAGGGAGCATGTGCAGAGAGAGAGAGAAAGATGGCAGGGGGGAGAGAGAACAGAACAGAGAGGGAGGGTGGGGTCTAAGTCACGGGTCTTTTAAGACACAAGTGGGCTTACAGAGCTACGCCATGCATGTGCAGATTGCGTGACCACACTGTATGTACATAATCACCAGCACACACTAATGATGTAAGAAGCAAGACCCCTAGTCAAGCTCCTGAACTGCGCATGTAACTCTCATTGTTATATTCTTTGGTCTATCCTCCTGGTGGGTTTTTTGTTTGTTTGTTTGGTTCTTTTGTTTTTGTTTTTTGAGACAGAATTTCTTTGTGTAGTCTCAGCTGTCATAGAACTAGCTCAGTAGACCAGGTTGGCCTCAAACTCACAGAGCTCCACCTGCCTCTGCCTCCCAAGTGCTGGGATTAAACGCATGTGCCATCACCACCCGGCATATTGTTGGTGTTTTAACTGTGTTGTACTGTGGGGACATTCTTTTCTGTCCATGTTTGTTCAGGATTCTAGAGGCATAGACTGGGATAGCTACACTTTCCCCAGGATTTGAGGATTTCCTACTGCTATTTCATTAAACAGGTTTTTGATTGCTTTAGTCTGTAACTTGAATTGTTCTTGTATTAAAAAAAAAGAAGAAGAAGTAAGCTTGGGGCCAGCAAAAATGCTCAGTAAGTGGGTGAAAGTGCTTAGCACCGAGCCTGGCAACCCGAGTTCAATCCCCAGGACCCGCATGGTGGAAAGAGGGAAGTGACTCACACAGATTGTCCTCTGACCTTCTCATGTGTTCCATGGTAAGTATGCATGCACACATGTACACACATAAGTTTACATAAAAAGGTGTAAATTTGTTATTCCAAGTGTGCCTTTTAAAAAATTATTTTTAAGCAAGCAATTATTTATTTTCTCCTGTGTGTCTCAGTGTTGTGCCTGTGGGTATGTGTGTGGACCGCATATGTGTTTGGTGCCCACAGAGGTCAGAACAGGGCATTGGATACCCCGGAACTGGAACTGGATGGTTGTGAGCTACCACGTGGGCACTGGGAATCAAACCCAGGTCCTCTGCAAGAATAGCCAGTGTTTCGCTGGCTGAGACATCTCCCCAGCCTCTCAACTCTGTCTTGATGTTTTGTTTGTATTTATTTATTTTTTCTTTGCTGCTGTCTGAATGTTCCAATTCATCCACTTTGTCTTCAAGCCCCTAAATTCTCTCAGCTGCCGGTGAAGCTGATTTTAATTTGACTTACTGAGCTTTTCATTTCCAAGATTTCTCTTTTGATTCTGTTCCACAGTCTTATCTGTTGAGCATCCTATTTATACCTGGTATGTCTTCCTTTACTTGCTCAGTCGTTTTCTGTATTTTCTAGATAGCCCAGCTGGACAGTGAGGCAACAACTATCCTTGGGAACAAGCACCTTTATCCGCTGACCCAGCTCTGCCAGCTCACTGGCCCCATGCTTTTCCTTCAAGTTGAGGAACACAGAGCCCTCAAGGGCAGCTCTAAGTTCCCCCGAGTCCACAGGGTCTTTTTGTTCTGCATCCGTCCCTGTCTGGATTTCACCCACTACATGATTCTCTTCCCTTTTGTTAAACCTCCCCACTGCTCTGCTCCTTTGAGCTGAGCCCCCTTAGGCCTGATAACCAGAGTTCCTGTGTCTCCTGGAGTCTCTGTCCAACAGTGTGCCTCAGTGTTTATCCGTTTCCTGCCTATTTCATTCTTAAGTGTAGGGAGGTTGGACGGCTTGCCTCTAATGTACCCTGTTGACTCCAAAGCTGTTCTGGAAAGGACACGCCTCCCCTCAGCCCCAGACTCTGCCTCTACTGTTGGACACTTTGTGGTGATGTGATGAGGAGCCTTGCTTCACCATGCCTTTCCACCATAACATATTGCCTTACCTCAGGCCCAAAGTAATGGACTGAAACCTCTCAAACCGTGGAACAAAATAAGCCCATTAAAGTTGTCTTTCTCAAATAATTTGTCACAAGATGCGGAACTAACAAGACAAAGAAAAGACCTGGTTATTTTAATTCAGTGATCTGCCAGCTTGATTTTGGAAGTAGAAGTAACCCACATGAACAAGGCCTGGTTTCTGGGTAGCAATGAAAGATAGGTACACACTTGCTAAAGGAAGCCTGTTCAGAGCTTAGCGAAGTTCTGATAAGCCCAACTTTCTCAAGTCTCTTCATACCCATTGTCTTAGTTGGGGTTTCCATTGCTGTGATGAAACATCACAACCAAAGCAACTTGAGGAGGACAGGGTTTATTTAGTTTACAGGAAGTCAGGACAGGAACTCAAACAGAGCAGGAACCTGGAGGCAGGAGCTGATGCAGAGGCCATGGATGGGGGCTGCTTACTGGCTTGCTTCCCATGGTTTTTGCTCAGCCTGTTTTTTTATTGAACCCAGGACCACCAGCCCAGGAATGGCACCACCCACAATGAGCTGGGCCCTCCCCATCAATCACTAATTAAGAAAACGCCTTACAGGCTTGCCCACAGCTGGATCTTCTGGAGGCCTTTTTTCAAACGAGGCTCCCTCTCCGATGACTCGAGCTTGTGTCAAGCTGACATAAACTGTCCAGCACACCCAGTCTACCAGGAAGGGGATGTGATTGCCCCACCCAAACACAAGTGTAGATGTAACCAACTATCTTATTAAATAAGAAACACAGAGCCGATTTAGAGAAGAAAGCCAAGAGGTCAGAGCTAAGAGCCTCACCCTTACTGCTTCAGCGATCCTCTTCAGTCAAGAGAGCTCTCCTAAAGGGGGGCCTACTTCCTGTGTATATGTCTTTATATAGTCTAGCTGTTCTGCCTTCTCATTGGTTGTAAACCCAAACACATGACTGCCTCTGTAGAGACTTCCAGGTCTTCTATGGTTGGTATTGAGATTAAAGGCGTGTGTCTACAATGCTAGCTGTATCCTTGAAAACACAGAGATCTACCTAGCTCTGTCTACCAAGTGCTGGGATTAAAGGCGTGCGTCATCACCGCCACGCTCTTGCTATGGCTCTAATAGCTCTGACCACCAGGCAACTTTATTTATTAACATACAATTAAAATCACATTTCAGTACAAGTAAAATACCACCACACACAAGTGGGTATACAGATCTGGATTTACTAGAAAGTGGTAGGAAAAGGAGACGGTAAAAATTGTCTTCAGTCCAGCATAAATGAAAATAAATGATGACCAAGGATGAATACCAAAACGACAAGAGAAGCACTGTTTGTAATAGTCTCTCAACAGGCAAGTTCCCAAGAGTCCATCAACTGTAGAGTACATAAATTGTCACGAACCAATTCGATGGAATGCTGTATGCCATATGTAAAACAGTTACACAAGCCAAGGACATAAGCGGATGTATTACATGATGCCATTTATAGCATGTATGAAATTTTAAATTAATTTGTGCTCTTACAGTCAAGATGGTGTGAACCCTGGAGTACAGCAAGTGACTGGAAGGGACAGGGGTGTCACCTCTGCCTGCCTGCTCCTTTGTTTAGTGTGAAAATTCAACGTACTGCAGATACTCATACTTTTCAGGGTATAAACAATACTTCAATACAAATGTAAAACTATGAGATATTTCAAAATGAGATCTGATTTATATGTTAACTTGTTCTTGTCTAACTGTGTAGGAGTAACAGCATGCTCAAATGACTTTGTAAATATTTAAGCTTAATCTCTCAGTGCCGCGGATATGGAAATGGAGGTTCCCCAAAATTAAATAACACATTGTCTCATGGTTGTCAAGAAACAGAACTGAGAACAGTCAAGGTGTGTGTGAACTTCAAATTTCTTGCCAGTAACTGGCTGTTTTGCTCAGTGAGGTAGGATGAGAAGCCTGTAAGGCAGCTTCTGCTTTGGGTCCAAATTCCTTGCTGACCATTCTTAAAGAAAGTGAGGAGCAGAGAAGCAGAGACCGAGTGTGTGTGTGTGTGTGTGTGTGTGTGTGTGTGTGTGTGTGTGTGTATGCGTGTGCTCTGGGCTTACATCTTATTGGCCCTTTACCTCATTTGTGCTAACCTGAGCTAGGGGAGTGTATGTACTGGTTCCTGCTTAGATCCAAGGCAACCCTTCCTGAGCTTTCCAGCTCTTAGAAAGCTGGGTTTCTAGATCTGGACACCAGCAGCATCCATTTACCCACAGGGATCCCCAAGGTTTTCTCCGGAAGGCCTCTATCAACCTTATATTTCACATCATGGCAGCGACACCTAATGGCCAAGGGAGAAACTCCAGCCTGCGCCGCCTCAACAGGGGGCTTCGCTAGTACCCGGAGGAGGCTTTTTTTTTTTTTTTTTTCCGTTCCAAACTCAGGCTTCTTGCACTCTGCTTGCAGAGCCGGTGCCGACAAATCCGCACAACTCAGCCCTTAGCCACACCCTGTCCTGGGGTGCTTGCTCTCTGTTTCTTGTGTAGTCACTTAAAACCACTTTAAGCCAATGAGACCACTGTTTCCAGGTGGACCTTCAATCTGCCCCGCTGTTTTCAGAAGGAGAAACACAGAAGCCAAGGGCCGAGGGAATTGCCCAGCCACTTAAAGTGAGATTTGGACCAGAGCCCAGATCGCTTGAACGTTCCAGCCCAGGGCTTTCGTGGCACCATGCTGTTTCTACGCGTCTCATACAGTGGGGGCCCGGCACACGGTAGGTCCTCCGCAGATGCTGCCTGGATGATAGCCTCCCTGCCACAGAAGCTTCTTTCTAGTCGTGATCTGGCCAGTCACCCACTTCTGGATCTGTCAGGATGGCTGATCATTGCAGCGGCCCTCCTCCGACAAGGGACTACGGTTTTTTCCGATTACGAAGCATGCCATGTAGACTCTGGAAAGACGAAATGAGGAAGGATAGAGGATTCAAAAGCCGCCCCCCCCCTTTCCCCAGAATCCCGTTAGCTCAGTCTCTGAGCAGCAGTGGGCATCCTCTGCATCAGTGTTTCTCCGACTTGCACGTGCCTCCAAGTCTCCAGGGAACGTGACTGAACCGCCTACTCTGATCCAGCAGATCGTGGGCGAAATGGGGGGTGGGGTGGGATGGGGATAGAGGTCGGGGGCTGTGAGTTTACATTTCTAACAAGTGCCTGGATGTTGCTTGTGAAACTTGTTAACCACGCTTTGATGGGATGCAGGGATGCAGACCAGGAGATCTGGCTTCCTTCTCCCTAGAGGTCCAGGCGCCCTACCTGTACCTCTCCCTCCACCTCAGCCCCAAGACTTTGGCTTCAGAGGAAAAGAAAAGGTGTAACTGATCACTGTGACCCCTTGGAGAGCCATTTCAGAACACCCCCACCCAACCGCCGCACTTTTAGTAGGACTGAGGAGGAAAGCAAAGACTGAACTTGACTTTCTAAACTTTGTTGCACAGACTTGCTATTGATGGGTCTCAGGGTCTTCGTGCAGTTATCAGTTTGCTTTGGATACCCCCAATAAACTGCAGAGTTTTCTTTTTGATTGTTAGAAAAATTAAATTTAGAGCTGGACATAGCTCAGCAGTTGAGAGTACTTACTGCCTGCGTTGGTTAGTTTTTTTGTCAAACTTGCACAAACTGGGGTCACTTGGGAAAACTCAAATGAAAGTTTGTCTCCATCAGACTGGCGTGTGGACATGTCCGTGGGGGCATTTTCTTGTTTAGTGATATTTGTTGGGTGGCCCAGCCCACTGTGGGAAGTGCCACCCCTGGGCAATTGGTCCTGGGTTGTGTAAGAGCAGGCAGAGCGGACCATGGGGAGCAAACCAGTAAGCAGCGTTTCTCCATGGGCTCTGCATCAGTTCCTGCTTCCAAATTCCTGCCCTGACTTCTCTCAGTGATGAATTGTGAGGTGTAAAGTGCCCCGGCAGATACACCCTTTCTTCCCCAAGTTGCTTTTGATCATAGTGTTTATCACAGCAACAGAAAACAAAGGAAGACACTGCTCTTGCAGAGGGTCCAAGTTGGGTTGCCAGGACCCACATGGCAGCCCATGACTGGTAACTTTAGTTCCAGAGTGTCCAAGCCTTCTGGCTGCTAGGGGCTCTTGCACACACACTCAGATAGCAAACACATATACATATAAAATAAGCTAATCTTTAAAAAATAATTCCTACCAACTAGTTAGAAGGTATATTTATGGGTGATGCACATTTTCATTTGTGTGGGTTCTTTTTTAAACCACTGAACATACCAAAAGGATGTTTACTAATGCTAAATTTATAACTGGCAGAAATGAGAACTTACTGGGCCTCTGCTAAGTGGTCTAACTGAAGGCATTTTTCTGTCTTCTGCCCTCACAGTGGCTCCACATGATGGTGTCACTGGCTGCTCTACAGATAAGAGTGTTCTGTGAGTCAGAGTAACTGGGGATAATCCATCCAGGATAGGGGCTCAAATATGGCATTTTGTTTGTTTTTTTGAAACAGGGTCTCTCTATGTAGCCTTGGCTGTCCTGGAACTCTCCATGTAGCCTTGGCTGTCCTGGAACTCTCTATGTAGACCAGGCTGGCCTTGAAGTCACAGAGATCTGCTTGCCTCTGCTCCCATTACTGGAATTAAAGTCAGGTGCCACCATGCCCAGCTTTTATATATGTTGAATCAAAAGTTTCTTTTGTGATCTGGGCATGGTAACACACAGCTGTTAACACCAGCACTGGCTGGGGGTTGGGTGGGGTGGTGGAGACTGAGGCAGAGGGATCTCAAATTTAAGGCCAGCCTAGACTATCTATCAAAAAGGCTTCTTCCCATTACAATGTTAATATTTGAATTGGGTTTCCAGTGGCCCAGTCACTGCTGTCAGCACACATATTAATAACTTTCACATCAACCTAATGTGGTAGGTTCGAAAATCAAAGCAGCTTACAGGTGTTGATCACCCTGAAGGCCAGATGGTTATCCAGCTAATAGATGATGGGACTCCGATGTCGATCAAAGCACCTATTCCAATTGCCTATCAGTCCTCTACTAATATCTCGTGGTCAATTGGAACTTCTCTTGCCCTTTATTTTTATCATCCTCGTTTTGTTTACAGAACACCATACCAACCCAGAAAGGCTATTTGCTACTGTGCATCCCATTTCTGTAACTGACTGGTATGACCTCGGGTTTGGGGCGGGGTGGGGGTGGTGGGGGAAGGGCTTTCCTTGTGTTTGATAAAGACTGCCTCTCCCTGGACTTCCTCACTGGCTAGAAGTTGAAGGAGTCTGTAAGAGCTTCGGGAATCCTGAGCTGCTCATTGGGTCAGTCACTGTTTCCCATCTGGCCCGACCGCTCTAAGAAAGCCTTCAGCTGAGCACAGCATCCTGCAGGAGACTCTCAACCTTGTGGAGTCTACAGGTACCGTCCATGTTGGGTGTGCACTGAGGCCCTTTACCCACTCCTGGGATGCTTTCTTCTCTGCGTTACAATGAACTCCTCAGCTCATATTTACCTGCCATACCCTCGAGTCTTATGTTTCCACAGGAAGGGTGCAGGAGGGTGATGGTGCCTTCGAATTTCTGAGTACTCGGGTGTTGCAGCCCTACACACCTATCCAGATCCCCCTCTACTCATATCAAGATAGACACCTTTATGATGAATACACGACACATGCATTTCTCACAAATGAATGGTGGAAAGGAAGGTTGAGAAGGTTGACTTGAGTCCTTTAAACCAACGAACAACTTCTTTGAAATTGTGCCTTTAGAAATTTGCTGTTTGGGGTGAGAACTGGGTGAAAAGGAAAACTCGAAAGGTTATATGAGAAGACCTCAGGGTGGCTGGGGATCAGGTTCATCGAAGCAGCTGGATGGATGGATGGACAAACTTTTCAACTCTCCAGACCTGACCCAGCCTTGAACTGAAGCCCAAAGCTTTGCACTGGAGACTTCCAGAATGGCTGGATTTGTGTGTGTGTGTGTGTGTGTGTGTGTGTGTGTGTGTGTTTCAGTGGAAGTAGAGTGCATGACACAGCTGCTTTTTATGAAGATTGCAAAAGACAATATTTTTGTTACTACTTTTGGAAAGAAAACTCAGTTGTCAAAGAGTTTCAGCACTAAATCCCTGGAGTGCTGAGTGACTCTCAGTTAAGACAGAAGACCTTCTTGAAAAACAGAAACAAAGCTCGGTAGCAGGAGATAGCTGTCTTGTCTCAGTGGCTGGTAGGGTCTAGCTTTAAAACGATGTAGTTCTCAGTGTCTGTGCTACTGGTGTTATGTTTAGGAAGTGATCTCCGGTGCCAATGTGTTCAAGACTACTTTCTACTTTTTCTTCTATCAGGTTCAGAGTAACTGGATTTATGTTGAGGTCTTTGATCCACTTGGACTTAAGTTTTAGCTTTTGTAGGGCAAAGGACACAGTCAATACAACAAAACAACAGCCTACAGAATGGGAAAAGATCTTCACCAACCCCACATCTGACAGAGGGCTGATCTCCAGAATATATAAAGAACTCAAGAAACTAGACATCAAACTACCTAACAGTCCAATTTAAAAATGGGCTATAGAGCTAAACAGAGAATTCTCAACAGAAGAAACTCAAATGGCTGAAAGACATTTAAGGAATTGCTCAACATCCTTAGTCATCAGGGAAATGCAAATCAAAACAACTCTGAGATACCATCTTACACCTGTCAGAATGGCTATGATCAAAAACACTGAAGACAGCTTATATTGGAGAGGATGTGGAGCAAGGGGAACACTCCTACACTGTTGGTGGGAATGCAAATTTGTACATCCACTCTGGAAATCAGTATGGCAGTTTCTCAGAAAATTGGGAATCAATCTCCCTCAAGACCCAACTATACCACTCTTGAGCATATACCCAAGGAATGCTCAATCATACCACAAGGACACATGCTCAACTATGTTCATAGCAGCATTATTTGTAATAGCCAGAACCTGGAAACAATCTAGATGCCCCTCAACTGAAGAATGGATAAAGAAAATGTGGTACATATACACAATAGAGTACTACTCAGCAGAGAAAAACAATGACATCATGAGGTTTGCAGGCAAATGGATGGAACTAGAAAATATCATCCTGAGTGAGGTAACTCAGAATCAGAAAAACAAACATGGTATGTACTCACTCATAAGTGGATACTAGATGTAAAGCAAAGGATAATCAGACTGCAACCTACAGCTCCAGGGAGGCTAGCTAGTAAGGAGGACCCTAGGAAAGACACAGGGATTGCCCAGTGATGGAGAAATGGATGAGATCTACAGGAGCAAACTGGGGGTGGGGGGTGATGGAGGGCAAGGGTCAGGGGAAAGAGAGCTTAGGGGAGCTGGAGGTTCGAGCTGGATCAGGAACAGAGTGGGAGAACAAGAAAAGAGATACCATGATAAATGAAGACACCATGGGAATAGGGAGAAGCAGAGTGCTAGGGGGGTCCCCAGGAATCCACAAAGATGACTCCACCATAGACTACTGGCAATGGTTGAGAGGGTGCCTGAGCTGACCTAATCTGGTGATCGGATGGCTGAATATCCTAATTGTCATGATAGAACCCACATCCTGTGACTGATGGAAGCAGATGAAGAGATCCACGTCCGGGTCCCAGGCGGAGCTCCAGGAGTCGAGTTGACAAGAGAGAGGAGGGACTCTATGAGCAAGAGCTATCTAGACCATGATTGGAAAAAGTACAGAGACAACTAGCCAAACTAGCAGAAACACATGAACTGTGGACCAATAGCTAAGGAGCCCCCATGGTACTGGACTAGGCCCTCTGGATAAGTGAGACAGTTCTTTAGCTTGAACTGTTTAGGGGGCCCCCAGGCAGTGGGACCAGGACCTGTCCCTAGTGCATGAGCTGGCTTTTTGGAACCGAGTGCCTATGGTGAGATACTTTGCACAGATTTGGTGCAGGGAGGAGGGGCTTGGACCTGCCTCATCTGAATGCATCAGGCTCTGCTGACTCCCCAAGGGAGACCTTGCCTTGGAGGAGATGGGAATGGGGGTGGGTTGAGGTGGGGAATGCTGGGAGTGGGAGGAGGGAGGACAGGGGAATCTGAGGCTGATATGTAAAATAAATAGAAAATCTCTTAATAAAAAAATATAAATAAATAAAATGATGTAGTTAATTTCCCCCTTAATGCTTGTGGTAACAAACAGTTGGGGGGTTTATCTTGATATCTTGAAAGCCATTTGTTCTCCAGGTCAAGATACAGCTGTGTTCCTGATGTTAGAAACTCCTGCTTAAAAAAAACAAACAGGGCCGGGCGGTGGTGGCGCACGCCTTTAATCCCAGCACTCGGGAGGCAGAGCCAGGTGGATCTCTGTGAGTTCGAGGCCAGCCTGGTCTCCAAAGCGAGTTCCAGGAAAGGCACAAAGCTACACAGAGAAACCCTGTCTTGAAAAACCAAAAAACAAACAAACAAACAAACAAACAAAAAAACCCAGACAAAAAACCTGAAATTTCTTAAATACATTTTAAGAGAATACATTATAAAGACTAAGTAACAATAACAATAATTTGACTTGTAAAATAAAATACAATTAACATGGCCCAGGTGCTCAGTAATGAGCTTGAAGTAATGACTCATAAGTTTGAAAACTTTCCTGACTGGGGTTTTATGTGATTACAAGTGGGTCATAAAAGTGGATGTGAGAAACTAGTTTCCCAAGTCAGGATTACCATGTACTGGAATCCATGACACTTCAGAGTAAGGCAATAATCAGCAGGGAAAAAATGACTACGGTTGACTCATTAATCCAAGAACTCGGCACTAATTGCAGTGCCTCAGTTTCCCGATTTTATGAAATGAGGTAGTCACCTGCGTGCCACTCTGTTGTGTTTGGAAAGTCCGGAGAGATAATAGTCTGTGTGCTTTGAAAATAAGGAATACATTATAAATGCTAAATAATAATAATAATAATAACAACAATAATAACAGGGAGTCTTTAATGACAGGGGCCCTTTAATAATACTCATCAAGTATAATAGCATCACAAACCAGTAGGAACAAGACAGAGTGCGTCTGTCCTCTTAATCATTAGTTTGTCTCATGGGAAATTGGTGGGGGATTGAAGCCTCACACCGAGCCCCACAGGCTTGCCAATCCCGTCACTCGTAGCTTTCGGAATAACACTTGTTTCTCTTTAAGAAGGCAAGCGGTGTAACTTGAGGGGGGTGGGGCAGAGGTATCCCAGCTCAACTCCTGAGCCCAGAGAGCAGGATTATAAAATTTCAGTTCAGAGCTGGTTGGAGAAACAAAGAAAAGGCGGCTCGGGACCCAAGAGAGCCAACAGCTTGAGGGTCAAGGGCCAATGTGGCCACCGGATCCTGCCACGAGGTGGCGACAATCCAGCTGGAAAGACCCTCTGGGGGTGGCATTGATGGTTCGCAACCAAGAAAGGAACTTCCACAGACACAAAGACAGGGTCTTCGGAACCGGGAACAGGCGTTTGCCTTCTTCGCCAGCAGTACCTCGGGAGTGAACCTGGTGAAGGTGGCCCGGGGAAGGATCGAGAAGCTCCCTTCTCATTCCTTGGGCTTCCACTTCCCAGGGCTGCAAGCCTTGGTGTGGGCAGGATTTTGTGCAAAGTCACCGAAAAAGTCCAGGTTTGACTACCCCTCCTCCTGCCGCCCGGAGGCCAGCCAGATGCTTCCCTCATTCTCAGGATTCCGAGCCGGGAGTGGACACGCCTCAGGCCAGGATCCGGCCCGGCAGAGCGATCCAGCCAGCTCACCCCCGGGACCGGGTCCCTGCGGCTCCTTGGAGCCCAACCGTGGAGGAGGCTAAAGCCCGGTTCTGGGGCGAGTAGCAGCCGTAGGGTGTGCCCGCAGCTCCTCTGCACCCGGTGCCTGGGAAAATGTTCGGAGCTGGGCGAGGCTAGGGGGTGGGTGCTCTCCTTGTTTTGTTTAGTTGTGAATGTGAGGAACCACCACCACACCCTCGTTTGTTTCAGGAGGGAGGGAGTTGGCTTTGAAACTCCGCTGTTAGGAAACTCGCAACAGGGCTGTTAGGAAACTCCAGTGCAATGACCGTCCTGGGCTGCAGGACCTGGGCCCTGGCCTGCCTGGCTGGCCGCAGTGCTCCAACCATTGGCCTGCCTGGCAGCCACGGGCGAATCCTGGTCCCTCCAGCTAGGGAGCCGGGAAGGAAAGCCCAGAACACTGACACACACACACACACACACACACACACACACACACGCACACGCACACGCACACGCACACGCACATGCACACGCATACACGCGCACGTGCCCGGCTGGCCACTCACCTGCCCATCGCTCTGGGGTGTGAGAGTGGCAAAGAGCATGTGATCGACACATGCCAGATAGGATTGCGTTATTTAAGCCCCACAGCACCACTCCCTGCATTTTACAGAGGTGGGAAACAAGCCTTGGATGCTGAGTAGTTTGCCCAAGGCCGCTCAACTCTTAATGGGACTGGGTTTTTACTCTGGACCTGCACTTCTCCAAAGCCCTAGGCTGTGCTACCTCCGACAGCCCCGCCGCCGAGAGGCCACTGGGAGGAGTATAAATAGAGCTGGGAATGAGCTTAGACACTGGCAGGACAGCCAAGGTTATTCTGGACTCGCCTTGCCTTTGAAGGCAGCTTGGAGAACAGCTAGTGTAGCCTGCCCTTTCCCCACCTCCGTCAACAAATGCTTCGTACCAGGGACCCTTCTAAGCACGGAGGCATCCCAGGGAACAAGACAGACCATATTAATGTGCGATTGCGCGAGTGCTTATGGAGCTAATTACTGAGCTATTGACTCTCACCCCTAACCACCGTCTGCCTGCTGCAGCTGGGCCTCTGCTACAGAGCCCTGAAAAGCTCTGCCAATCAGGGCACTAGAGGGAGACTCGAGGCAGCGGGAGGAAGAGCAGCTCTCCTTTCTGCAGGCAATCCCTGTCGGTTTCCCGCAGCGGGGTGGAGGTTTCCGACCAGATTTCTCCAGCACTCCCAGCCTTTGTCGTTGTACCGGTTCAGCGGTGACAGATCGGGAGCCGGGCAGCATCCACGTCTCTGCAGCCTGAGCCCAGGCACCAGGCTTCTTCCCTGTGATCCCCGGTCCTGGTCTGGAAACAGTCCCCTCTAGCCACAGTGTCTGGGGTCCGTGCCTCCCCAGACCCTTCCAACAGCCCGTGGTGTGCTGGTAAGTCCTTGACACAAAACGGACGAAACAAAGAAACTTAGTTTGCAACGTGTGCCGATTTCTACAGTAGAAATCATTTCCTACACATGTCTTGAGGTACCTCTCAACCTTACAGGCAGATACTGGCAGGCCCGGACACAAACGCCTGCCCATCCCCCACCCCACCCCATCACCTTCGGAAAAACTTGTTTGCTTTCTAGGGTTATTTTTTCTTTCTTTCTTTTTCTTTTTTCTTTTGCTTTCTAGTTTGTTTTGCACCACCAGGCTTTGATTAAGTAACACTTAAGCTTCCAAGAATCTCGCGCACGCGCTACAAAATTTCTTCTGACACAGTTATTGGGACTATAAGAGACCATGTAAACAAAAATCCTCTGAATCTAGAACTGTAACGCAATTCCTGGACAGTCCTGAGGGAAGCGGGGCCAAGCATTTTGAAGATGACTCAGAGGTGACCTCAGAGCAGGGAACTATGACTCAGTACCACAAAGGCCCGTCATACCAGTGACCCGCTGTGATGTCACACGGTGTGTCTAAAGATCTTGTTCTTTAAGCATTTTGGGGGGTGAATAGTGCTCAAACCAAGGAACCCCAGGAGTAAGCCATGTGTCTCATTGGTGTTTGGGGCAGGTTGAAGTTTCCCATTTTCCAGTTCAAAGCTGTACAAAGGAAAAAAAAACACATTTATCCATGTGTTAGTTACTTTTCTATTGCTGTGATTAAAACCATTGTAAGTGTGAGAGCCAAAGTTATGTTTTAAGTTTTAATTACTGTGCTAAGAGATCCATAAAACAAAAAATGCCTCTGACCTGTAAGCCCCTGGCCCAAGGACAGAAATCTCCTGAGAGCTGGAGGCTGTTGTTCATATCAGATAAAGGCCGTGTCTGCATGGCATGTCTCCTTCACCCACCAGGGCACCTTGGCCCAACCCTCCAAGGCCTCCCTCCAGCTGTATCAAAACAGAGTGTAATCTTTTTTCTTTTTGGTTTTTTTAGACACAGTTTCTCTGTATATCCTTGGCTGTCCTTGAACTAGTTCTTCTATAAGTTGCTTGGTTAGGATGTTTTATGACAGCAATAGGGAGATAACTAATGCACTTCCCTATGCAGCCAACTTAAGAAAGAGCTTATCATTGCTGCTGCCTTCCTGGGTACAGAAAGCTCAACAACTGTACTCTCTGCACCGTGGAAGAAACTGGTTTACCACTCTCAGATTATTGTATGGAGAGAGAGAGACCAATTGAAATAAAACTCAAGATGCTTTTTATCTTAAATTTAGTCCATTCATTCACTCATCCATCTGTCCATCCATCCATTCAGTCATGGTGATGGGCACTGAACAAGGATCTTATACACAGCCGTAAGTGTCCTGCTAATGGGTTTCACCTCCCAAACACATGTATTATTTTGTTAAGATTTAGCTTTATTTTAAATTATGTCTCTGTGTCGTCTGTGTCTGTGTGTGGGTATGTGCATGAGGGAAGGTGCTGGCAGAGACCAGAGACTCCAGTTCTCCATGGCTGCCTGTGAGCCACCTAAGGTTGGTGTTGTGGAACACTAGTTAAAGACACGTTACGTTCTTTTATGCTGTGGAATATTTGTTTAACGATGTCAAGATGTGTTGCACTCTTTAATGTTGCATTTGTTCAGCTCTGTGAAGCTGTGTTTCTTTGCATGTCTAAAACACCTGATTAGTCTAATAAAGAGCTGAACGGCCAATAGCTAGGCAGGAGAGAGAAACAGGCAGGGTGGGAGGACAGAGAGAATAAAAGGAAGAAGAGAGAGAAGAGAAGAGAAGAGAAGAGAAGAGAAGAGAAGAGAAGAGAGGAGAAGGAGAGGAGGAGGCCAGGGGCCAGCCACCCAGCCACATGTTACGGAGTAAGAAGTAAAGAAAAAGTATACAGAAATGGAGAAACGTAAAAAGCCCGGAGGCAAAAGGTAGATGGGATAATTTAAATAAAAAGCTGGCTAGAAATAAGCCAAGCTAAGGTCGGGCATTCATAAGAAAGAATAAGTCTCCATGTACTTATTTGGGAGCTGGGTGGTGGGCTCCCAAAGAGCAGAGAGTAAAAAAAACAAAAAACAAAAAACAAAACCAACTACAGTTTGGTGCTGGGACTGGAACTCAGGACTTCTGTAAGAGTAGCACACTCTCCTAAGTGCTGGTCTCCAGACTCTAATATGTATTTTATTTTTTTACTTAAAAAGGGGACAATTAGCTCCTCTGCTTACTAAAATTATGTGTATTTGTTGTAAAACAAATGAACAAAATGGCCCAAATGTCCAGTGAAGGGAGAGAGCTTCTTGGCTCTCTTGGTTTGGCTAGCATCCAGTTTACAAAGGCTCTTCCTTTGGAATGTGCCAGGATCCTCTTGGGAGCAATCTGGGCATTGTCTCTGTCAGCCACCAGAGATCAGGTGGCTGAATTCAGGGCGCAATGAGGATGTTTTTCCTTTGAGTTTTGGAAATATGAATTAGAGAAAAAAGACCACTGGCTGCTGACAAGTCTGGAAGGTATGGGGTAGGGGAGCCACGGGCACCAAGATCTGTCGGGCATCCATGTTTCTGGGTGGCACTACCAACAGGCCTCCACCATGTCTTCCTCTGTGTGCATGGCTCTGGTTTGGCTCGGTGTGTTCTACAGTGTTTGACGATGTTTATAGAATGGATGGAATATGGGTACCATGGGCTTCTCTCCCTGCAGTAGGATGACTTGCTGGGCCCCAGTATAATGCAAACGCTTCGATGAACCCTGAGCATCTCTCTTCCTTCCTCTCTCACGGCATCCTCCAAACAGCCCCATGCAGTGATAACACTCACATCAAATGAGGACTGCCTCAACGTCACAGAAGTGAAAAATCCAGAGCCACTATCTGGTCTCCCAACTCTCAGCCCAGGCCTCTTTGTTCCAGACCCAGCTGACCCTGCATGCAAATGAGGAGCTCAACTAACATCCCTTTGGGTCTTTCTCCAACACAGAGTTTGCCCCTCCACCTCAAAGCTAGAGGCATGCATATAGAAATCACAGTGTGTGATGTATCAGGCAAAGCAACCTTCATGAGTAAAAGCCACACTGTATGTGAGGAACCCTGATGAGTCTACCATGGCCAGAGTCATGTAGAGAAAGCAGGAGCAGATCATAAAGAACTTTCTAGTTGGATTTCTACTCGTGTTCAGTATTGTTCCAGGAGAACTGAGATGTACAAGAGAAAAAAAAATCATCCTGGGGGTAGTTTTCTGAAACAAAAAGGGTGGGTGTGGTGATTTGATTGGCAGAATCTGTCATCACCTAGGAGACAGGCCTCCAGGCACAGTTGTGAAGGATTATTTAGGTTAGGCAAGCTTCTGGGCAAGCCAGTGAAGGCTTCTATTGATTAGGTTAATTGAGGTGAAAAGGCTCAACTAAAGCAACACCATCCCGGGGTCCTCACTGTGGGGGGTGGAGGGGAGGACCCTAGGCTGGCTGAGCACACCCGTTTTTGTGACAGTATCTATCTACAGTGCCACCAGCTGCCTCGAGATCACGTTGCCATGATTTCCTTGTCATGTTGAACTGTCTGCTGGAACTGAGTCAGAATGAATCTTTCTTTCCTTAACTTTTTTTTTGTTGTTGTTAAGGGTATTTTGTCATGGCAACAAGAAGAGTAACTAAGACAGTGAATATACAGGAAACAAATAATGCCAAGTAGCCTGAATCCAAATGCTGAGCTCATTGGTGGGCGACACAGTGAGGATGATACTGGAGTGAATGACCACAGAGCCAGGATCGGAGGGACTGTAAAGTGATGCAGTTTCTATGGAAACTATATGAGGACACTTAAAAACTTAAAAACAGAATTACCACATAATCCAGCAAATTCCACTTTGGGGTATATCCAAAAGATCTGAAATTAAAAACAAGGTTCTGAAGAGACAATTGTGTGCCCATGTTCATGTAAGTATTATACCAACAAAAAAGGGGAAGAAAACAAATATTTGTTTGTGATTATGAATGTATAAATGGAATGTTATATTTTGTATAAATGGAATATTACTTAGATTTTAAAAGGAAAAAAATTCTGATATCTACTATGCACATAGATTAACTTTGAGGAAATTATGCCAAGTGAAATAAGCCAGATAGACAATGACCAATAATGCCAAATTCTCAAGGGTGAGACATCTGGATAATCAAGTTCACAGAAATAGAAAACAGAATGGCGTTTTCCACAGGCTCTGAGGAGAAACACTGGAGGAGCATGGGGCTTCAGTTTTACAAGATGAGAAGCGTTCTGGACATCGGTCAAGCACCTTTGTGGGTGTACTCAGCACAGCTGAACTGGACATGCAAAATGTTAGGACGGTCACTTTCACATTACATGTGTTTTAACAGAATTACAGAAATTAATGGGGCAGATGTGCTAGGAGTCCTTGCAGAGACCAAAAGGAGTGAATCCTGGAAGCTGAGACCGGACTGGCAGATGTGATGTAGGAGGTTCTATGCCCACAGGATATTTTGCCAGCCGTTGGATTTGGAAGCATCCAGAATCTGGGAAGTATCCATCATAGATTGTTAAGTGCTGTATATAGAATGTCTGTGCTCCCCTGCCCACCCTCCTCAAACTCCATGTTGACATTCTGACCATCTATGACGTGGAACTGGGAGGTCCTTAGGTCAGGAGTGACATAAGCACCCTATGAAAAAGGACCATCTTCTACCATGAGAGAAGTAGTCTCAGCACACCCCGACACTGAGGAGCCTCGACCTTGTACTTCCAGATTCCTGGGAGAAAGAAACTCCAGTTGTTTATAAGCTGCCCAGCCTCCGGCATTCTGTTGTGGCAGCCTGAGCAGACTTTGAAAGAAAAGCCTTTACGAATATTTGGGCTGAGGAAGCTGAAGGGTCTTGCAATGCCAGAGGACTTGGGCTGCCTCAGGATGTTTGAGCTTGGGTTACATAGTTCAAGGTTAGCCCAGGCTGCGTAGTGCAACCCTGTCTCCAAAAATAACAGTCACAACACAGTGTAACAAAGTGTCTGTACACATGAGAACCAGAGAGACAAAATGATGAAAATACTAATACAAGAAATAACTACAAAATAGTAAAACTTAATTTGTTCTTTCTATAAGTAAACAGAAGATTAAGTATCCAAATGAATATTGTCTTTTTCATTATTTTTATCTCTGTGTGTGCATGATGTGTATGTGTGTGTGTGTGGTGTGAGCGCGTGTGTGCATATTTGTTTGTGTGAATGTGGGTGCACATGCCCACAATGTACGTGTGAAGGACAGAGAACAACCCCCAGTGTCCAGCCTTACCTTCTGCTTTCTTTGAGGCAGGACCCCTTGTTTTATCTCTACATACGCCATACTGCCTGGCCTCCTAGCTTCTGGGATTACAAACACTCCACAGCATGCATTTCATGTGTACTCTAGGGATTTCGACTCAGGCCCTAACGCTTGGGTGGCAAGAGCTTTACCCACCCAGGAATCTCCCCCGCCCATATTGTTCTTAATAACAAGAAGTCCCTCTTGGAAGGATTTGCTACTCAGTCCAGAGATTTTAAGCGAATCCTCAGTGTTTTTGAGGACTCTCATTCTGGAAGGTTCCTTTGAATGTTGTGACATGGCTTTGGACTTCCTTTTCCTTCTTTTAGATAAGATCTCACTCTATACCATGGCTGCCCTGGAATTCACTATGTTGGGTAGATTGGGATGTTCCAACTGACGTTGATCTTCTTGTCTCTGCCTTCTAAGTGTGGGGATTGCTGAATGTACCACTATGCCCTGCTTGGCTTCTTTTAAAGCAGGCAAGCCTTTTCCCTTGTCAGTCAGCGGGAGCTTTAGGAATATTCCGGAACTGTGCTGCATCGTCTCACCCAGCCAGATCCAGCTCCCTGAGGGTCCTTCCCTGTAAGTGCTAAGATAGACTTGGTTGTGAGAAATTTACAACATCTGGAAGGGGAAATGAATCTGCAGACCAGAGCGCTGATGGACGCTGTGCAGCCATGACACAGTTTGTGGGTGCTGTTGTGAGCTCTGGGACTCCCCCCAGGGATCTGGGGTAAGAAGGTGCCAGTGTGTGGCCTCCTCTAGCTTGTTTGACTCCAGGCTTGGGCTCCAGACACAGAGGAGCCCAGTGCTAAGTTGGTTCTTCAGGTCATAGATGGATGCAAGGAGAGACCCCTGTGGATCCCATTGTGGCCTCTTGTCCCACTTCAGGCCATATTTTCTTCCTGACTGTTAGCCCTACTGGTTTAAGGGACCTTCTATCCACAACAGACACATAAACAAGAGGCATCTTCACCAGCTTCCGTAAGTCCCAGCAGATGTGGTGTTTCACATCTGGAATCCCAGTGCTAGGGAGGTAAAGGAAGGAAGGCCAGGAGGTGAAGGCTGACTTCAGCTACAAAGCAAGACTGAAGCCAGTCTGGGATACCTGAGACCCTGACACGAAAACAAATAAATCCCTTGTGACGTGTTGTGGAACATTCCTTTACCCTGTGTGAATGTACGTCACTGTGATTGGTTTAATAAAGAAGCTGACTGGTCTATAGCTAGGCAGGATAAGGTTAGGCAGGAGAATCAAACTAAGAGGATGCTGGGAAGAAAGGAGGAGTTTGAGGGTTGTGAGGAGACATGGAGAGAAGCAGGATGAACTTGCCATGTTGGAAAAAGGTACGGCCATGTGGCAGAAGGTAGATAAAAATATAGGTTAATTTAGGTTGTAAGAGTTAGTTAAAACAAGTTTAAGCTATTGGCTGAGCATTTATAATCAATAATAAGTCTCTGCGTGGTTATTTGGGAACTGACTGGCAGAAAAGAAAAGTCCACCTACAATATGTCATCCACAATGGCCTTTTTCTGAAGACATCAGTTATGAAAGCTGTCATAATTACATATAAAAGTATTTGGGTGCCAGGGGTTGGGGGTCAGTGAATGGCTCAGTAGGTCAAGATGCTTACTGTGCAAGTGTGGTAACCTGAGTTTGATCTCTGCAACCCACATAAAGGCAGAAGGAGTGAACTGACTCTACCAAGTTGTTCTCTGGCCTACACGCGCACACACACACACACACACACCACACACACACATACACACACCACACCATACACCACGGTATGTATTCTAACATACATCATACACATGAATACACATACACAGGCACCATAATAATAACAACAATAATTATTTTTTAAAATTATTTGAAAATCAACTTTAAAAAATAAGCTAGATTAACAAGCTGAGTAAAAGCTGTCCAGGGCAATGTACCCAGCGTTATAATAAAGAGCAAATCTATTTTTCTTACAATCCATAAATGAGGGCTGAAGGTCATTGCCAAAGTTACTTTGGATGAGGACCATTTGGAAGCACCGTGTTCATCGAGAGACATGGTGCAATCTTATTTAGGAGGCTCCCTGTTTTATTTATCATCACTGCCCTATATGCTGCTTTATAGAAGGACAATGACCAATAATCAATGCCAGCACACAGCAAACAGAACACAGTCAAGTTACAATCTGCACATAGGGCTGACTCAGAATATTGTAGAGTCCAAAAAAGAAAGAGAGAGCCTGGATGAGCCGGGAAAACATCAATGAGCAGATGCAATGTGACTGAAGGATGAATATTTAAGGCACGCACTTTATTGCAGATGAATTAAACCCAATGAATAAAGAGACTCACAACTTTAGGACTGTGCAAGTGCTGTAGTTTGGGATTCAGATATTGGTTGAATCAGATCAACTTTTTCTTTCCCTGATAAATCCCAGTGATTATTAGTGGTGGGTCTATTAAGTGATACCCAAGTCTTACGGACTCTAGAGTATGGCTGGAATAAAATTGTTCAGTTCAGAGTGTTGTGTCCAAGTGATCATAATACATCATCTACGGTCTTTCATCAAAGCCCCAGACAGTGGGAGAGAGTCTAGGGAGGTGTGAGCACGCTGAATTCTGAGGTCTGGGGCCATGCTCACAGAGGTGAAGACTGCTTGTCATTTCTGGGTGTGTTGGCTCCACCCCCATAAACTGTGCTAACAAGCTGACTTTAGACCATGAAATTCTGGTCAGGGTGACCCAAAGATTTAAGTAAGAACTGGAAGGTCGCACATGCCTATAATCCCAGGAATCATAACACTGGGAAGGTAGCCACAGGGGAATCAATAGTTCAAGGCCAGCCTTCTCTATATAAAGGTTTGAGACCAGCTTGAGCTCCAGGAACCCCAATTTCAATCCCCTACCCTACCTCCCCAAAACCAAAGAACAAAACCAAATAGCCACACACCCAAACCCCTGTCTGTTCACACTTGAATTCCGGTGTTCCATGCCATCCTTATGCCATCTCTGTTTTGGTTTTCGAGACGGGGTCTCACGTAGTCCAAAGCCGGCTTTAATCCCATTATGTAGCTCTGGTGACCGTGAATGTCCACCGGATTCTCCAGCTCTCACTTGCTGAGCACTGGGCTTCCAGGCATGCACCACCATGCTCAGTTTACCCAGTGCTGGAGGTGGAACCAGGGCCTAGAGCATGCTGGGTAAGGACTGAGAGGACTGGGATCCGTGCAGGACACACCAAGACCAAGTTCTCAGCACAAAGGAGATGTATTTGTCCCAGGGGACAAAGGACAGCCTCTGGATAGAGACGGATGAGGCCGGTAGGCAAATGGCAGATAATAGAGGGGAAGGGGAAACATGTTGTAAGGATGAGGTGTTCGATTTTAATTGGACATGTTAATTAGGGCAGCCAAAGGGGGCTTCTGATTGCTGGGCTTCAGTACTTTGATAGCTGGACCTTGGTAGTCGGCCTCAGGAGGAGGAAGTGGCCAAATAAGAGAACAGATCCGGGGGCCAGCTTTAGGAATGCAATCTCACAGTCTAGCAAGGTCGAGGGAGTGGGGTAGGGGCAAGGCCTGCAGAGCCGTGTTCGCCATGCTCGGGCCTAGAGAACCTTTCCAGGACTCTACCCACTGCGCCAGACCTCCAGCCCCTCCCGCTGTCCTTTTAAACTATTAGAACCCTGACGGTAAGAATGGAGAGCCGGGTGTGAAGTGACTAGAAGCGTTCCACCACGGTTTCCTCCTCCGTGCGCCCCAAACGATGCCTTCTGTAGCCTGGAAATGACCCAACCATCTCTGTTCTAAGGACGAGAATTGTTTACCCTTAAAGGGAGGTGGAGAACGGACGTTATGGGAGTCCTTCATGGACATTCTGCTTTGTTCGGTACATTTCAGACAAGGGATGGGGCTGTTTGCAGAGGTGAGATTGCGTAAGCATCCATAGTGTAGTCTGGGGATGTAGCCTAGTGGTTAGAGTGTCTGCCCGGCATGTACAAAGTCCTAGGTTCCAGCCCCTAATATATCAGAAGTACCCTTGGCAAGTAGACGGTGTCACAGATCGGGTCCTGGTTTGGTTCCTAGATGGGGCGTTCTCTCTGAATGTGTGAGAGTAAAATGAAAAACTGTCTCCTGGCTGAGCCAGCCCACTCCTTTGGCCAGCCGTGGAGGCTGGAGCCAGAGCACGATTCCTTTGAGAAGCACTATTAGCTTCAGCTTGCTTCCAGCATGTGTTTTGTGTTTTGGGTGTTTTCCCAGAGGTTTCAGTGAGAAATTGCCTGTCTCCGAGGTGGAAAAACAATACAAAACAAAAATGAATTCAGCAAAATCATAGTGGAATCAAAGCTTGGTAGCGGACCCTTTGCTATAAACACATTTTTTTTTTTTAAATCAAGTGTTTTTTTTTTTCTTTCCTAGAAAGAAAATGTGGTTTTACACACACACACACACACACACACACACACACACACACACAGAGGATGGGGTGGGCTGTACAGAACAAGATGTTTCCTATTCCATTTGTTTCAAGCAAACATTCTGAGGCTCTGGAGAAAATAAACCATACATAAATAGTAGAAAACAGACTGCATCTTGTTGTCATGGCAACGCCCTACTTATATCACATTAAGCTGATTCATGTCTTTTCTCCCCTCGCTGTTAATAAATTATAGTGGCTGATGAGAATTAAGCTGGCTCGAAGAATTGGTATGAACAAGATGCATATTAATTTGTCAACTAATTATGGGTGTTTCATAATTTTTTTTTTTAAAAAAGAGGGTAACACTCTTTTATTGAATACTGTATTTTTAATGTGACTTTATCATCCTTCACTAGTGCTGTGTGGATGGATGCTTCAGGTACGGGCTGCTTTCTGACTGCTCCTGGCTAATTGCTCCCATGGAGCATAAGCACAGAGCCTGGAAATACCCTGGGTTGCTGTGCCTCTTGCCTGGTCTACAATCCAGCGTTCAGGGCCTTTAGTCATTCTGTCTTTTTCAGCTGCTTTAATTTATATACAGTACATTGCCATTCACACAGACAAACAATTGCAAAAGGCTAATAAAAGAAAATCTCAAACCACACACTTTATCCAATGCGTCAGCATAAGGTCATGGGCACAGGGTGCTGGAGAAACAGCTCAGCAGTTAGAAGTGTTAACAGCTCTTCCAGAGGATGTGAGTTCGGGTTCCAGCACCCACAGGGAGTGACTCATAGTGAGTGGCCAGTAGCTCCAGTTCCAAGGGATCAGATGTCCTCTTCTGGCTTCCAAGGGCACCCACACATATTTGGCGTTCCCATACACCATGCATAAATGAAGATACTAAAAATAAATACTCAGAAAAAGACAATTATCAGTAAAGTTTGTTGCAAAAGTGAGAATAATAAATCAATAAATACCTAAAGGTGCTCGTTTTTGCTAGACACGTAGTGAATGCCTTTAATCCCAGGACAGGGAAGGCAGAAGCAGACAGATCTCTGTGAGTTCAAGGGCTAGCCTGATTTACAGAGCGAGACCCTGTCTCAAAATATATACTTCTTTTTTCCTTTTTTTTAATTAAAAAAATTATTTTATGTTCATTGGTGTCTTGCCTGCATGTATGTCTGTGTGAGGGCATTGGATCCCCCGGAACTGGAGTCAGAGACAATTGTGAGCTTCCATGTGGGTGCTGGGAATTGAACCCCGGTCCTCTGGAAAAGCAGTCAGTGAGAGAGAGCCAGTATTCTTAACTACTGAGCCATCTCTCCAGGCCTGGTAAATATATTCTTATTTTCAGTTATTATTACAGAAATTAAAATAGCAATAGTATCTTTCTTCAAGGCGCAATGTGAAAACATTCAATAAATAGTTCTGTGATATGGAATTATATACGAGGAAAGCAGGCACTCCCGGATATTGCTCAGAAGAATAGAATTTGGAGTTGTTTTAGTCTTTTAAAGAGAATTCTTAGCTGGGTGTGGTGGCACATGCCTTTAATCCCAGAACTTTAGAGATGGAGACAGACACAGCTCTGCAAATTCAAGACCAGCCAGGCCTACAGAGTGAGACCCTATCTCAAAACATTTTTTCTTTTAAATTTTATGATTATTGCCGTTGTGGCTTGTGTGGTGGTCAGAGAACAACTTTGTGGACTCTTTTTTTTTTTTCCATCCACCTTTGTGTATGTTCTGGAGACTGGACTCCAGTCACTGGCTTGTACTGCAATCACCCTTACCCAGGGAGCCATCTCGCTGGCCTTGAATGAACAGAAGTAAGTGGCTATATTTGTCAGGGTTTTAATTGCATATACTTATTAATCCAGCAGCTTTATTTCAATGAATGAATTTATAAATATTCTCATTTAAGTAATTAAAGAAGTTTTTACAGGATGTCCATTGCAACACTGACTGTAATAGTAAAATAAATTAATTTAAAAAACCTAGTCGAAATATATACTCATTAGTAGGCTAGCTAATAAAATTGATTCAATCATTCATGGAATGATACACAATCCATAAAAGGAATTTGAAGATACAGAAAGATGTGAAGAATATGAAAACTAAAATCATCAGCTTCCAGAACTGTGTGTGTAACAGTTTGTACTGAAACATGTCTTTTTATGCTGTACAGCCACATCACATTTCTGGAAGGCCTCTTTAGTCAACACTGCTGCTCTGTAAGCTGGGAACAGACAGGTAACAAGAAATAAAATGAATGGATTCAGATGCTGGCTGTGCAACCACGGGCCGGGAGTTTGGATCCCAGAACCCAGGTAATAAGTGGTGAGCGGCCTACACACATTCATACACACTTACATTTGCACACTTACCCTACTCATACACACCCACTCACATGCAGTCACCAATACTCACACATTAACACATTGACACACTCAGATGCACTCATACAACCTTACTCACACTCATACAAAGACACACACACATACCCACACTCATACTCAAACACACACACACACACACACTCATGCACATTCACACATATAATGAATGGATTGGAAGATTCAGAAGAATTATGAAGTTATAGCTTTCATTTTTAAAATAGTTTTACATTATGTAGCTAGAGTTTTCCTGCCTGGCCCACAGTCAGGACAAATCTCTGACACCCGCAAGTCCCACAGCCGCTCAGACCCAACCAAGTAAACACAGAGACTTATATTGGTTACAAACTGTATGGCCATGACAGGCTTCTTGCTAACTGTTCTTACAGCTTAAGAACATTTCCATAAATCTATACCTTGCCACATGGCTCATGGCTTACTGGGATCTGCACATGCGGCTTGTCATGGTGGCGGCTGGCAGTGTCTCTCTGACTCAGCCTTCCACTTCCCAGCTTTTTTCTCCTCCTTGTCCCGCCTATACTTCCTGCCTGGCCACTGGCCAATCAGTGATTTATTTACCAACCAATCAGAGCAACACATTTGCTATACAGAACATCCCACAGCAACATTATGTTGCATTTTTATGTGAAAATTACATTTAAAATTTTAGATTTATTTATTTTATTTTAGATGTACGAGTGTTCTGCCTGCCTGTATGTCTGTGTACCATGTGCATGCCTGATGTCTGAGGAAGTCAGAAGAAAGCTTCAGTGCCCTGGAACTGGAGCTATGGACAGTTGTCAGCTGCCATGTGGGTGCTGGGAATCTAACCTGAGTCTCCTGTAGGAACAAGTGCTCTAAACTGCTGAGCCTTCTCTCCAGACCCCAAGAAAATTACCTTTGATTGGCTTTATGATATATAGGCTTTACACACACACACACACACACACACACACACACATACACACACACACAGATATTTATCACCGGAAGGTAAATGACAGTCTGCCCACTGTCTTGCTAGGAAGATGTAAATGTATGAAGCATTAAGAAGACATACAAGATGTCTTACGGCACATTTGGCTCACATGCCTGTGGCTGGCACCTATGGTAGTATCCTTGGAGGTAAGAAAAGTCCCTAGGACTGCTGTGACCATCTGCCAGCATCTGGCACAGGACTTTACAAAGAGAAAAAGTAACCGGGCAGTGGTGGCGCACACCTTTAATCCCAGCACTCGGGAGGCAGAACCAGGTGGATCTCTGTGAGTTTGAGGCCAGCCTGGGCTACAGAGTGAGATCCAGAAAAGGCACCAAAGCTACACAGAGAAACCCTGTCTTGAAAAACAGAAAACAAAAAACAAACAAAAAAAAGAGAAAAAAAGAAAGAAAAAAGAAAAAAAAAAGAGAAGTTTTCTGTCCATCAGAGTCAAGCCCAGTGACCTGACAGTTAACAGCAAGAGCTCTGTCAATCTCTCCTGGATAGTCTATAATTAAATTCAAAGCAGTGCTTCTGCACAAATCATCATCTACAGTATTACCTGTTTTAAAGTGACCCCCCCCCCCGTGACCCCGTGTGTGTGTGTGTGTGTGTGTGTGTGTGTGTGTGTGTGTGTGTCCGTGTCCATGCGCATGCACATGCCAGGAAATTGTATGTGGAGGTCAGAGGACAGGCTGCAGGAGTTGGTTCTCTCCTTTTACTTTGCATGTTCCTGGGATCAAACTCACATCCTCAGACTTAGTGACAAATGCCTTTACCCACTGAGCCATTCCCTCAGGCCCTTTTACTGGAGACAAGAAGGATATCCTTGGTTTCCAAAGAGCAATAACAAATAAATAACAAATAACAAAGCAAATGAAATAAGAAGATAAAGACAATGGGTGTGGTGGTGCACACCTTTAATCCCAATGCTTCGGAGGCAGAGGCAGGAGGACCTCTGTGAGTTTGTGGCCATCCTGGTCTACAGAGCAAGTTCTAGGCCAGCCAGATCTATACAGTGGGACTCTGTTTCACCACCACCCCATCCCTGCAAAAGATAAAGACAGTAACAAATCATTGGAAATCAGAAGAAAAAGGAACAAGCCTACAAAATTATATGCCATGTAGCACAGTGTGCCCTAGCAAATCACATGGGAAAATGTTAATAAAAGGTATTTCTAGACACGTGAAGTCTCAAAGCTTTCCTTCCCAGATGCCTTTTCCCAGGAAGCTGCTGGTGTCTGTACTCCATCAAAACTGGGAACTCAACAAGAGAGAAACCAACCGTGGAAACAGGGCGCTCAGCAGAGAAAGTGCTGAAGAGCTGCTTGGGCTGGGAATGTAGCTTGGTTGGTAGTGTGTGTCAAACCAGGCGTCGGGGGACACACATCCGTAATCTATGGAAGCAGAGGCAGGAGGATCAAACGCTCGTTCTAAGACACCTAGTGAGTTAGAAGTCGGTCTGAAATACATGAAGAGGAGGAAGAGGAAGAAGAGGAGGACACCCCCCTCTGACCTCCATGTGCAAATGCACCCCCACACACGTGCACAAATACCACACACACACACTCATATACATAAATACATGCATTTTTAAAAAGTGATTTTTAAATTAATCATGTGCAAAACTTGGTATGGTGGTATGTGCCTGTAATCCCAGAACTTGGGAAGTGGAAGTGGAGGCAGAAGGCTCTGGAGTTAAGGTCATCCTCCAGATTGGTCTACCTGAGATTCTGTATGGAGGTGTTGTTTGGTTATTTTTCTGTAAGATATAACTTTTTTTGATAAAATTAAGGGAATAAAAATCAATGAAAAGTTAAAATTACCAGCTTCTACAATAGGAGAGAAAGAGAGAGAGAGAGAGAGAGAGAGAGAGAGAGAGAGAGAGAGAGAGGTCAAGGGCCAGCTCAGAGGGTAACAGGGCTTGCTGACAAGCCTTATGACCTGGATCAAATCCCAGGACCCCCATGATGGAAGTTGGACTTCACCTCCATGTTAGTGCTGTGGCCCATACATGCATACATACTAAATAAATAAATGAACATAACTGAAAACAAAAGAGAAGGAAGAAAGAAAAAATATAGAAATCAATAAATAGGAGAACAGAATACTCTTATTCTGAGACACCCTGATGAATAATAGAAGAAACATGGTGCTCGCCTTGAGCGGTGGGAAGGAAGTCTGGCAAAGGACAGAGATTATTATTTTTTATTACATCACTTTTAGTACCAGTTGCCTTTATGAGCTACATAAATTTTTAAGCACTTGAGAGTTTGACATTTCTGAGCTGAGGACTTTTTCATCCTTAGTTCAGTGTCTGTGCAGCCCTGGGTCACCAAGGTCTTAAAATACGGGCCAGCGCATTTCAGGCTTCTGCTGCACAGAGTGAGAAAAGTAGAGGGAACTCAGGCCTTTTATCTTTAACTTTCTGGGCTTGGCTTTCAAGGTTCACTTGCCCTTCGAAACTTCATCCTCTTATATTCTGACTTTATTTAAAATATTTAAGGACATAGTATAAAGGTTTACATAACTGTGACATTATGTGAGTCAGGAGAATATGGGATTAGAAAAATGCCACATCTCGATGTCGTTGGATGTAGGAAGAAAAATCCTAGTCACTTACAGCAAGTTGAATGCATCCATGTTTATCGCTGTGCTAGTCACAAAAGCCAACATATGGAGCCAGCAGAGGTGTCCATCAACTGAGAAGTGAGTAAAGAATAATAAGTTGTACAGTCATGGAGCCTAAGAAGAAATTCAAAACTGAGAGCGGATATCACACTTCACGGTGGAGTATGGATGGCATCCCGATGTCTCTTGGCAAGTCCCTCAGGATGAAGGACAAGCCCGGGATGATCACCGATGTCCTTCAACGCTGCTCTGAAAGCCCTTGTTGGCAAAGGACGGAAGCAAGGGGAGAGTCAGGTTGGCTTACAAACTGTCTGTGAGTCACAGACGAGACAATCATCTATTGAGAAGACACAAAGGAATCATTTGGGAAAACTAAGTTTAACCAGAAAGCTCGGGGTGTGGGGTGGAGAAAGCAGCGCAAAGGTAGAAGCTTGTTTAGTGTGTGTGAGGCCCCAGCCCAATGTCCAGAACACAAAATAAAGGTCCATGAAGACACATAACAAGTTCTCTCACCAACTTGAATGAAAACAAAAAAACAAAAAACAAAACAAAACAAAAAAAAAACCACCAATTCTGGAGCTAGGGGTGTGGCTTAGTGGCCGAGTGCTTGCCCAACGTGCACAAGGCCTAGAGTTTGACCCCCAGCACGGAATAAACCAAGCATGTGGACTCAGGATTCTAACCCAGCACCACAGAGATGAAGGATGGGAAATTCAAAGTCCATCCTCCACTACAAGTTGAAGTTGAGGCCAACCTGGGCTACAGAAGACTGAGAGAAAGAAAGGAGAGGAAAGGAACAGATAAAACGTTCCTGAACTAAAAAAAAATTCCAGATAGAAAAGGCTCATGAAGTGCCGGGCAGAATTCAAAGAAAAAAACCAACTCACCACATCCTGGTGAAATTTCTAAACCCAAGGACTAGAAAGGAAACGTTAAAGGCTTCCAGACAGATGTAGTTGCCCAAATGGAAAGATAATCAGACCGGGTTCAGATTTCTCCTCGGCCACGTAACAGTGACAGATGTTTGAAAGAAAAGACCACAATCAAGCTTCCTATCTGAGCCAACTTATCACTGTATTCATAGAAAAAGACAGACTTTTTTTTCAGATATACAACAGAATAGAATAAACAGAAATGATATAGACACATATGCTCACATAGGTTGAGAGGTACTTCAACTGAATAACGATTACATTCAGAAGGAAACTCTCAAAGTAGTGTAAGACAGAATGCATGTAGGAAACAGTGGTAAGCCCTACATGAAGCACAGTGCGTAGTTAAATCTACAGAAACAATGCTAATGTGGTTGCAGACTGCCTGGGGAAGACTAAGGAGCCATCCTGGAAACATAAAAGTCATTTTTTAAGATGGGAAAATAGACTGGATCTCGACTTTTGAGAACACTTGTTTTATTTTATGGGTGTCGGTGTTCTGCAGGTATGTTTGTGGACCACATGCATCCTTGGTGCCCAGGGAAGCCTGAGGCTCTGGATCCCCTGGAGCTAGAGTTCAGGTAGTCGTGAGCCACCCAGTGTGGACGCTGAGAACTAATCTGGACTGCCTACAAGCAGGACGTGCTCGTGACTGCTGAGCCATCTCTCCAACCTCTCAACTTTTGGTGAAGTGGGATGGGTCTAGCCAATGGGTGGGTAGGAGAGAAAAAAGAACGGAAGGAGCTGACGGGGCTCATGACTTGGTAGAATGCTTGCCTACCATGAACCAGGCCCTGGATTTGATCTGTAGAGTCACATAAATCCAGCTTGGTGGTGCACACCTGGGTCCCAGCAGTTGGGAGGCAGAGGCAAGAGGCTCAGAAGGTGAAGGTGATCTTCTCATACATAGTTAGCTCAAGTCTAACCTGGGACACATGAGACCCTGACTCAAAAATAACATAAAGGGATAAGCAAACAAAAGTGTTGGAAGAAGAGCACACTGGGACATGCCTGTAGACCTAGAACTCTGAGGCTGAAGCAGACAGTGCCTGGGTTCAAGGTCAGCCTGAGATAGATAGTGAGTTCTTGTCAATAAACCAAACTCAGACAAAACACCAGACCTATTCCTCAGTACCTGAGAATGTGGCCTTTCTTGGACATAGGGTCTTTACAATGATAATCAAGTCGAAGTGAGGTCCTTGGGATGGATCTAACCCAGTATGGCTCATGTGTTTATAAAATGCCGACATTTGGCCACACAGGCAGACATTGAAAGGAGAGGATGGTGTATTCCCAGAGAAGCATCTATAAACCCAAGGGCCAGCCCAGTTAACACCAGATCCACCGGAGACAGAAGGATGCTCCCCCAGGGCCTGCGGAGGAGTGGGTCTCCACCAACGCCTTCAGATCCCAGCTTCCAGCCCTGCTGTTTAGGTTAGACCTTGGGCACAAGTGAGCAGGAATGCCTAGGGTATCATGTGGTCATGTAGATTTCAAGTTCACACACACTAAATAGGACTGAAAAGGGACATTTTATAAGGGCAACGAAGAACTTGAGGAAGAGGTGATGTTTTTTGGATATGAAACAGTGACACAGTGAAATATGTATGAAGCCAAAAGGCTTGGCAGCAGGAGAATGTGATAAACTACTTTCCGATAGGAAAGGGAGACCATCTCTCTTTCTGAATCTGGCAACTTGAACTGTCAGAGGTAGACATGGGATAAAAAGGACTCGAGGAAGATGAACAATAGTGGTGGGACACAGACAAGCTGCAAATAAAGTTTGGCACTTAAATGTTCAACTACTCGGAAATGCAAAATAGAAAACAAACAAACAAACAAAAAACAAAACCCCCAAACAAACAAACAAACAAACAAACAAACAAACAAAAAACCCTCAATCAAGGAGGGAAGAGTAAGCCTCTAACCAACTTTCTCACAGAGTCTTTCCAACCAGGTGCTGAAGGAGTGGCTAGCTAAGGACTGTATCTCGCTTGGATGTCTTACCATCTCTGGGGACACACTCAGAATCGTAGCTTTCTTCTTTCATTCCCCACTGCTCTTAAGAGGGTGTCTGCTATACAGCAAGAAGGTCTTGGCTCTTGGGAAGGCCCCGCTTAGGGACATCTGTGCCCAGCTGATGAGGTGGTAGCCATCTGGCTGGTGGCTTTGTGCTCTCTTGTCCTGACCAGGCAGACGCTAGTGGTCCTGCTTAGGAGCTGGCTGGATCTTGGTCTTTCTTTACTATAACGAAATACTATACACAGGGTGGGTTATAAACAACAGAAATTTACTTCTCATTGTTCTGGAGGTTAGGAAGTCTACAGACTTGATGTCTGGTAAGGGCTAATTTCTGGTTCATGGGGGGAGGGTGCTTTTTGGTTATGTTATCCAAGTGGCAGGAGGGGTGAAAAAACTCCTTTGGGTCTGTATGAAACACTGATCCCTTTAGGAGGCCTCCATCTTCAATGACCTCTGATAAAGATCCTCCTCTTATTATTACTTTGGGGTCAATATCACAACATCTGGGTGGGGGATGAGAGCCACAGACAACCCATAGCAGGTAATCACAGGGTGTATACACCTCTAGATCAAACCAATATCAATCCTTAGCCTACCCTTCCTTCTTCCAGCCTCTGTGGTAGAGTCAGCTCAATCTTCGCTCTAGAGTCCAGCATCCTCACAGCATGTAGGAACCCCTGACGGCCTCCCTGACAGGCAATGAGGACACAGGCTCTTTCCCTGCCTCACCTTACCCTGGAACACGCAGTGTTACATCCCAGCTCTTCCCCGTGGGATGGGAGGAGGCGTGCTTTGTGGCAGACACCTCAAGAGTTCTCAGTGGACAGCCAAGATCACCACTGATTCCAGCTTTTTTCACCCTACCCCTGGCATCAGTATCCCCTCCAGCTGCTCCCTTCTAGACTTCAAAGTTTCCTGAATATATCCTTCCTTTAAAACAGAAGTTAAGGTCAAGACAGAAAGGGTGGTTTCATGGGGAGCCCTTCACAACTGAGTTCTGTCCACGTCTTACACTACATTCAAGCCTGGCTTCAGATACACTACTGAAATGTAAGGAACTCAGGACATACTCTCTGGACAGAGCCTGATTTCCAAACGCTATTCTTACATTTAAAAAAAAAAAAAAGCTATTTTGTTCCAAATGTAGTGGTGCGGACCTGTGGTCTCCAAACTTAGGGGGCTGAGGTAGAAGAGTAATGAACCAAAGACCAGTCTGAGCTACATAGTAAGGACCTGTGTCAAAAAAATAAACCAGGTCAGTACAATGATTCCCAAGTAAAGGTGCTTGTTGACAAGCTTTACTACCTCATCTGAGTTTGATACCCAGGATCCATTTAGTGGGAAAAGGTAATTGACTCCCAAAAGTTATCCTCTGCTATCTACACCATAAATGCCATAGCCCATGGGCACATATATGTACATATATAAATAAATGTAATAAAAATAAATAAGTAAACCTAATTCTGGTGATGAAAAACTGCCCATAAAATCCGCCCTCCCCCCAGAACTAGGGCTATGAGTTGGCCCACCCCCAACATCTACCCTATCTATGATCTACTGAAGCCCATGATGGGGCTGGTCATGCAGACCTAAAGCTGCAGAATCTCCATGACACAGAGCAACAACAGGATATCCATGAGGAGTCCCAGTGAGGGCCCAGTATTGAGGTCTCGAACCAGACCAACGGCTCTGCAGTGAACACTTGCAAGTAAAGACATATGGACTAAGGGTTCTTTCTGTGACTCACTGTGTCACACTACAGCTCCCACAATGAGATTTTTCTTTTCTTTTCTCTTAAATTTTATTTCATTATTTTTTAAGGGTGGGGGAGGTTGCAAGGGCAGAGGGCAGATATGAAGGTGCAGGGAGATGAATCGGATCTGGATGCATGGTGTGAAAGCCACAAAGAACAAATAAAAAGTTAAAGAGAATATCTCCCCTTTTTGTCCCTACTTTATCCAGATCTCCACACAAGACAACAGATTACTAAGGGATAAAATAATTTCTAACACACATGGACATGTAAAAGAGAGAAGCACATTCATTTCAAACATAGATGTTACCTACCCCTGTTTCCATACATTTCTATAAGCAGAAAAAGCATAGAAAATTCCAGTTGCTTATGGAATATTTATAAAAATGATCATGCACTTGGCCCAAAGATAATGTTCATAAATTCCAACATATAAAGATTTCATAAAGCGCATTCTCTGCCTGCAATTCAATTAGGCTAGAAATCAACACTGGAATGTGAAAACACAGCAAAAATAGACAAAAGACTCCTTCAAAATTAAAACATGATTTTCAAAATACTCCCTGAATCAAAAAGGAAGTAGAAACACAATTTATTTAGGTGCTAACAAAAAGAGAAAGTTTTATAGTAAAGCTTCTGGGGAAAAAAAAACCCCTTGCATCTGTTTATTGTTTTATGAAAGAAAGAGTGAGAATAAGGGACCCATCCTCCATCTCCGGTGTTGGTCTAGGTATTTTCTAGCCTCTAGAATCCTCCTGAGATGTGTGTGATGGTTTGGAAGAAAATGGTCCCCAAGGGGAGCAACACTATTAAGAGGTGTGGCTTGTTGGAGTAGGTGTGGTCTTGTTGGAGGAAATGTGTCTCTGCGGAGGCGGGCTTTGAGGGCTCATATATGCTCAAGCCATGCCCAGTAGGAGGCCACTTCCTGTTGCCTGTATATAAAGATGGAGCCAGCATTGTGTCTGCCTGCATGCTGCCATGTCCCACCATGATGTTAATGGACTGAACCTCTGAAAATGTAAGTCACTTCAATTAAATGGTTTTCCTTTATAAGAGTTGCCATGGTCATGGTGTCTCTTCACAGCAATAGAAACCCTAACTAAGAAAGTAGATAAGGGGAAAGTTAATATACACAATAAAATGTCTTAAAATATTGTGTATATTTTATTTATTCTTAAAGGCATCAATAGGACTGTAAGACAGTGAAGAATCACAAGGCCAAATATCTAAATGAAATAAGGAACTCAAACATTACAGACTTGGCCAACTTTAGCTCGATTAGATATTCCAGTTGTTGAAGAGAGGGACAGAATACAAAGCCTGAGTTCTCCCTGAAGAGTTCAGGGAAGTGTTATCTTAGTTTTCAAAGAGTCACATAGTCCTAAGAACTGGCTCTTGACCAGCTTTTGGGAGACGATCTCTAAACTCTCTTGCTTGATCAGAGTCCCTTGCTTGATCAGAGCCCTTGCTTGATAAGAGTTCCTGGAGAGCTGATGCTGTGGACAATGACTAGCATGGTGGTTTATGGATAAGAGTGTGTCAGATTTACACTGGATGGGGGCTGGGTAATTAAGGTGAGTGGTAAAGGCCCTCTGTACCTGTGCCACTGAACTCCGGTAGAAACCCTGGACCCAGCACTCAAGTGGATTTCACTTATAGGTAAGGGTCTGTATGTGTTACTGTTGTTAGCTTTTCTTGCTTTTTTGAGATGAGGCCCAGACTCACCTCCAATTCAGTATGTAGCTAAGGATGATGATGAGCTCCTGATCATCCTTCCTTTGTCTCTAGAGCATATTGGGGCATGTGATTTAAGACACCAAACAGGGGAGAGTTAGGCCAGGTGACACACTCCCATCACTCTGGAGGCTGAAGCAAGGAGGATTTGGAGTTCAAAGCCAGCTTGGGATATATAGTGAGACCTTGTCTCAAAAAAGAAAAAATCAAAACAAACAAACAACCAAACCCCAAACAAACCAAAGTAACAAATAATAGATGGTGGGGTGCATTTTATCTGTCCCAAGTAACTAATACTTGGCTTTCTTTGAAAGAAAGCCGTGTAAGGGGAAGTATATTTTACATGAAATTTCATGGATTTTCTTAAGCCTTGTTAAATTCTGGTGTTTTAATTTGATTTTATGGTTTTTGCTGTGTGTTATTTTGTTGTACAAGCCTTACATAGTTCTAATCAGGATTAAATGCCTGTGAAATGGTTTTTTCAAAAGGCAACGGGTCATGAATAAGTTGGGTTTGTTCCAGCAGAGGAATATTGGCTCAGGCAGTGGAAACTCAATTAGTAACATTTCACTACCATAGCGGATAAAAGAGCAAATCTATGTGCCTATGTTGAGATGTAAGACAGTAACTTGATAAAGCTAAATATCCACTTACAATTTTCTTTGTTTGTTTTTTGTTTTTTTGTTTTTCAAGACGGGGTTTCTTTATGTAGCCCTGGTTGTCCTGTAGACCAGGCTGGTCTGGAACTCACAGAGATCCACCTGTCTCTGTCTCCCAAGTGCTGGGATTAAAGGTATGCACCACCACTGCCCGGCTCCTCTTACAAGTTTTAAAAGTGCTCTTAGCAGAGTAGAAACGGAAAGTAATAATCAAGTTTCACAATCCCAGCCCTAGATGCAGAGGCAGGAGGATTTTGAGATTGAGGACAGTCTGGGCCACATGTCAAGATTCTGTGTGCATGCTTGTGTGTGTTTGTGTGTGTGTGTGTGTGTGTGTGTGTGTGTGTGTGTGTGTGTAAATTTCATTATATAAAAACTTATGTGAAAAATATACAACCTTTCCTTTTTAAAATGTTTACATTTTATTTTATGGGTGTGGGTGTTTTGCCTGCATGTATGTCTGTGTACCACTTTTGTGCCTAGTACCCATGGAGGCCAGAAGAGGGTGTTGTAGCCTCTGGAACTGGAGTTCCATGTGGGTGTGGGGAATCGAACCTGGGTCCTCTGAGAGATCAGAAAGTGCTCTTAGTCAATGAGCCATCTCTGCAGCAAATTTACATATGTTGCAATCATGTTTGGAAAATAAAAATACTACCTGCCATAGTGACAAATGATTAAAAAAAAATTTTCTCCCAACAAATACACTGCTTAGTTTTGAGATAATAAAGCATTTGCCCTTCAGATCGGGAATTAACTGTGATCGTTATGGGTGTGTCTTAACTATCTATGAAGCAATCAGAAAGCTCTCCCAAACTCCAAACCACGTACAAACTAAGTGCAATGGCCCCTATTTATAACCCAAGACGTTGGGAGGTAGAGGCAGGAGAATCAGGAGTTCAAGGCCAACTTCAGCTACATGGCAAATTCAAGGCCAACTGGACTTCACCAGACCCTGTTTCAAAAAAACAGGAACCAAATAACAAATTTTAAAAATTATACTAAAACAAACAGACAAACAAAAACATGCAAACATATTAGGATTGAAAGTTAAGCAAATAAATGGAGTTTGGAAAGATAGTTCTAAGTATCATTGGTAGATGGACCACATACACGAAACTTAATGAGACCAACACCATGGGAACTTAATGAATGAGAAAAATAGTATTCCATATCAAGGGGAGAAGATGTACTCTTCAGTAAGTAATGCTGGGATGAAAGGTTTATTATTTCATAAAATATAAATTTAAAACATGGCAAGAAAATCAATGCAAGGGATCTAACCTGTAAGTTAAAAAATTAATAAACAAGGCCCCTAAACCACTGATAAAAACAAAATTAAAGACAATACATCATTTACAAAAGATTAAAAAATAATGGAACAGGAGTAAAGATACGAAGTATTCTACCCAGGAAAGAAGTCCTCTGGAGAAAGTAAAACTGGTCCAACAGGCGAGTTTACCCATTGGGACACCCAAGTTGTCAGCTTTTTTGTTTGTTTGTTTGTTTTTTTAACTAACCTTTAGATGAGAGTAAGACTCTTGCAGAAATTAAACATACAGAGAACGACGGAGATCCAAGGATACTCACAACACTGCTCCACCTTGTGAGGTTCGACTCACTAGCCTTGCTATGAAAACAGCACACAGTCTGCAGGGCTCCCCTGCTGGCATTTATCCCCAAAAGCTTCATGTACCAGATTAGATCCAAGTTTAGTCCCCACTATGGCAGGTGGAGGTGATGGAACTTTGAAGTAGGTTGGTCTAGTGGAAGGTGATTAGGTATGGCCCTTCATGTTCACGAAGGAATTCACACTGTGTCTCAGGGGACTGGCTTAGTTCAGGCAAAAACCATGATCGTCAAGTGTGTGTGCTTGTCTTGTCTTGATCCCTTGTGGCTGATCTCAACACAGATCTCTACCATGTTTCTGTCATTGTACTGTCTTCCACCATGCCATCTTCCCGGACTCAAGCAGAAGCTGGTGTCATGTTCTTGTTCTCCAGAATGGTCGCCTGTAGACGAATTTCTAAACAGTCTTATTAAATAAGAAACACATAGCCAAATACAGGGGTAATAGCCGAAGAGATCAGAGAAATAGCAAAGAGCCACGACTGACCTTAGCTTAACACACCTCACTGTAGCTTCCCAAGGGAGAGCTTCTTCCTGTCTGACTTGTCTTTTTATTGCCTTCCTGTTCTGCCTTCTCATTGGCTCTAAGACCAGCCACATCACTTCCTCGTCACTGCCTGTCTATACAGACCTCCAGGCCTCTATGATTGGTACTGGGATTAAAGGCGTGTGTCACCACACTTGGCAGTTCCCTAGTGTGTCCTTGAGCACACAGAGACTCTGCCTGACATGTGATCAGATTAAGGGTGTGGGCTACCACCACCTGACTTCTGTTTATGGCTTCGCTATGACCTCTGATCTCCAGGCAACTTTATTTATTAACATACAAATAAAATATCACATTGCAGCACAAATAAAATATCACCACATTTCCCCTTTTTATTCTAATAAAAAGAAAAAAGGTTATAACTAATACAAGAAAAACTATATACAATAAGTACAATAACTATATACAATATATACAAGCAATAAATACCTCAACAATGTCTAGTCTATTTGCATTTGACAAACTCAGAGAAAATATTCCATTATTTATCCTATTTTGGTGCTGTGAGAAGTTCTATATACTGTAAATGTGTTACTCTGATTAGTTGATAAATAAAAAGCTAATTGGCCAGTAGCCAGGCAGGAAGTATAGGCGGGGTAAACGGACAAGGAGAATTCTGGGAACAGGAAGGCTGAGTCAGGAGACGCCAGCCAGCCAGCCAGGGAGCAGCAAGTAACAGGCACACAGGTAAAGCCACGGAACACGTGGCGACATATAGATGAACAGAAATGGGCTGGGTTTAAGTTTAAGAGCTAGTCAGTGGTAGGCCTGAGCTAATGGCCGAGCAGTTTTAATTAATATAAGCTTCTGCGCGATTATTTTATAAGCAGCTGCGGGGTCTATGGGACTGGGTAGGACCAGAGAAAACTTCAGCTACAGTCTGTCTTTTCGTTATGAAGTACCCAAACTCAATATTTTCTTAAAGCAACCCAAAGGAATAAGACACTCACTGTGTGTGTGTGTGTGTGTGTGTGTGTGTGTGTGTGTGTGTGTGTGTATGTGGAAGGGGGGTGTTGTTTGATCTCATCCAGGCGAGCCTGGCTTGTACAGCAGAACAAGTTGTTGAGGTGGCATTGTGTGGGGGCTGAGGCAGCTGAGAGGTGCCTGGCTCAGCAGGCATGAAGCCTTGGGGTTGGACCCCAGCACACAAACACACAAGAGTCTTTTACCCCTTCTTCCTGCCACTGCGCCACGAAGCGTAGCTGAGGCTGGACCTGAACTCCTGATCCTCCTGCCTCCATCCTCCAAGTGCTGGGATGACAGGCATGTCTATCACCATTCCTGCTCCTTCTTTGCTCTTGGTCTGATTCCGTTTCACATGAGGTGCCCGCTTGCAGAGGTCTCTATCAGCCACGGGTGCAGCTCATTAATATTCTTGAATCTGCACACGGGGACCTTTCACCACTTCTGAACAATCCTCAGGCGTCATTTCCCACTCTTCCTATACTCTCCTCCGTACCGGATATGTAGATGTTGGTGCCCATTGATTTGAAGAAGTTTGCCTATACAACTGCAAGAGCTTAGCGAGTAAGACACGTGGCTCACCCTGGCCGTCTGGAGACCTAAGGAAGAGTCGCAGCCCAAGTCCCAAGCTGTCTCTTAGCAGAATTCCTTCTTGCTTTCCAAGGTCAGTGTTCATTTATTCAGGCCTCCAACTGTTTGGATGAGGCCGATCCACGCTATGGAATCTAATGGAATGTAATCTGCTTCACTGAAAGTCCTGCTGATTTAAGTGTTAATCTCACCTAAGAAATATCTTCACTGCAACAGTGTTTGACCAAATATTAGGGCCTGACCAAGTTCTGGTTTTAATTTCTCATTGCAAGGAACAGGAGTGTAGCTCAGTAGTAGATCACTTGCTTGGCATGCATGAAACCCTGGATTTGACCCCCTGTACAGCAAAACAAAAGAGAGAAAAGTTCCCACTGCGCTGGGGAACTGTGGGTACACATTTCCAATATCTTGGCTTCTTTACATAAAATCTTAGATAATTTTTTATCACCAATGTGTTTTACCATGCTAATTTAAAACTGTTTTCTCTTTCTCTCTCTCTTCTTTTTTATTTATTTTTATTTTTTGTTTTTTGTTTGTTTTCTAGACAGGGTTTCTCTGTGTAGTCCTGACTTGCCTGTCCTAGAACCAGCTCTGTAGACCAGGCTGGCTTAGAACTCACAGAGCTCTGCCTGCCTCTGCCTCCCGAGTGCTGGGATTAAAGGCGTGTGCCACCACCGCCACGACCACCCAGCTAAAACTATTTTCCTTACATAAACCTTTCATGCTATTGTTTATTGAATGTTTTAATTTGTGTGTGTGTGTGTGTGTGTGTGTGTGTGTGTGTGCATGTCCACAACGGCGCTCATATGCCATAGAACGCCTGTGAAGGTCCAAGGACAACCTTGAGTGTGGGAGCCTTGTTTTGAGGCAGGGTCTCTTTTACGTGTATGTGTATGTGCATGTATGATTTAGTGTGTGTGATCCCAGTGTTTCTGTGGTGAAAGGGGAGGTGCAAACACATGCCCTGTAGGATATCTATGATATCAGCCTGTGGTGGTTTGAAGCAAAATGCCCCCCAAAGGGAGTGGCACTATTAGGAGGTGTGGCCTTGTTGGAGGAAGTATGTCACTGTGGGGGCGGGCTTTAAGGTCTCTTTTGCTCAAGCTTCCCTTAGTGTGACTCTCAGTCGACTCCCTGATGCCTGCAAGATGTAGCACTCTGAGCTCCAGCACCATCTGCTCCCACCATGATGATAATGGACTGAACCTCTGAAACTGTGAGTGAGCCACACCAGTTAAATGTTTTTCCTTTATAAACGCTGCCAAGGTCACGGTGTCTCTTCACAGCAATAGAAACCCTGACTAAGACCCAGCCCAACACAAAATTGTAAGCGTACTTAAGACATAACCGGAGGGGTTTTTAGATATTTGTTTTGCAGTTTATCATGCCGTTCTTGGTCATGAACTTTGTAGATGACATCATGTCAAGATGTCAAAAGCATGCTCAAGTCTGACTAAATTCAGGCTGTGTGCCCTGGTTTGCTTTTCTGTTGCTGTGACTAAACTCTTACAAAAGCAACTTGGGGAAGGAAGGGTTTATTAGATTTTACAGGTTAGAGTTCATAGTCAAGGGAGGTGAGGGCATGGTCCCAAGCAGGAGCCTGGGGCCAGGAAGCGAAGCAGAGCCCGTGGAGGAAGGCTGCTGTCTGGCTTGCTCTTCTGAGGACTGACCCTGAGGAAGTACTTCCCAGAAGACTTCACCAGCGGGGCTGGCCTCTTATTAACTACAGATGGTTCGTCAGCCCCGGCTAGCCAGCACTGATTGTCCCAGTAAAGTGACGGTTTCGCTTACACAGATTTTTAAATCTAAAATGACTCACAATCAGCTCCTACAGTCTTTGAGGGGGTCTCAAACTTTTTACCTCACAAGCCAGGCCTCCATCATCTGCACTGAGTCAGGGTTGCCTTCCGACCTCCCACAAGAACAGCGCATTAAGCTCTGCGCACTTCTAGCTCGAGTCTCCAAATGCGTGTACACTTTGTCTAAGCCTCCATGGCTGCTTACGAATTCTCAGGTAAAAGCTTGTTTTCCTTTCTACTCAGTAGTAAGGTTTTAGGAAGAGGCTTCACAAGTAGCACAGGATATATATATATATATATATATATATATATATATATATATGTATATGTATATTGCTAGCCTATCTTTGCAATGGGTCTAGGGTTTCCTACCATGCTGGTGGTAGAGACCAGGCCCTAACTTATGACAGAAAAGGAGACGTCTCCCCCTGAGCTACACTTCAGTCATAGGTCCAGCTCCTTTTTGTTTGTTTGTTTTTCCTGGCAGGAAAGACTCTGTAGCCCAGGTTGGACTGGTATTTACTATGTACACCAGGCTGCTCTCAAACCTGTGACCTTCCTGCCTCTGCCTCCTAAGTGCTGGGATTACAGGTGTGCAGCGCCATGCCTGGCCAGAACTAATTTCTTTAGGCCTCATAATTTATGCCTGCTTCCCTTCACGTTGTTTTTGTCCAGATTATTATTATTATTTTTCTTCTGGATTGTTTTCTTTTCAGGATAAATTCTTGAAGAATTTCCAGTTCCCCAGGGTTCAGGTTGGGCACACACGGCAGTGATAAGCTGTAGGTGATCTGTCTTGCTGATCTTGCTGTCTCATCTCACTTCTTAGTAAATATTTTGGCTAACTGAACACTGCCCACTATTATTAAAACTAAGAAATAAAGGCTTTTCAAATATTCAGAATGAAGCAATGTAGATGGTTAATTATCTAAACAGAAAAACATAGACCCTCAATTCCCCCACACACACCACACATATGGCTCCCTAAAGTCATGAATTTGTTATCAATGACTAAATGGGGCACATGCCTGTAATTGTATCACTCGGGAGGTAGAGGCAGGGGGATCAGAAGTTTGAGGTTACTTTGGGCTACATGTGACCCTGTCTCAATAAAACATAACAGCGAAATTCTCAAACACCCCTTGATGTCTAAAGAGCTAAACAAGCTGCCAGCCTACCCTTGGTTACGTGATTCCTGGAGTGACATCATCTAGTCACATGATCTGTGACGTCTAGTTAGGCAGATGGTGTGTTAGTTGATGTGTTTGTTCAGGAGTGGTCTGAGGGGCTGGAGAGATGGCTCAGAGGTTAAGAGGTCCTGAGTTCAATTCCCAGCAACTACATGGTGGCTCACAACCATCTGCAATGAGATCTGGTGCCCTCTTCTGGCATTCAGGCAGACCACTGTATATATAACACTATATATAATAAACAAAACAACCTCCCCCCCAAAAAAAACCAGCCCACAAAAAAAGAAGTGGTCTGAATAGATGAGGATGGAGAACGACGTCATGTTACAGACCAGTAGGGTCTTCCTGACCGGAGTATCGAGCATCGCATCAAAATTGGAAGAAGTATGAGATCCCATAATTCTGATCCTCCTGCCTCCATTTCCTAAGTACTCGGACTGTAGGTGTGCATTAACCATACTTGGTTTATAGAGTGTTGGGGATTGAACCCAGGCCTTCCTGAACACAGAGCAAGCACCAACTAAGATTCTCCCACCCCTCGACATTATTCTTCCTATGAGACTCTTCAGGAAATAGAAGAGGACTTCCAGGTGTCTTGGGGACTGTCTTCAGGTTGCAGTTGATGGAGAAAGTAAGGCTGCCTGGATGGAGCTGCAAGGCAGTTGGCACACCTCCACCTGCTGAACCCTTGCAGTAGGTTGGATACCCCCAGAGCAGAGCAGTTTATTCAAATCCATGCTCCCCCAAGCCAAGAAGGTTCTTCCTAGAATGAAACTTGAGGATCATCTGCAGAGAGTCATGCCGAGAAACATCGGGTCTGCAAACGCCAGGGTCCAGGCAGAGCAAATCCCGGGGAGTTCACGCGTAATTCCATCTGGATCACAGAGCACCGTAGAATCCTGCCAGTTTCTTCTGCTTCCATTAGAGTCTACAGGGAGCAGATTTTCTGTTTGCTCTCAGGAAGAAATTGGAGACTTAGTTCATTGAAAATTATCTGACATCAAACATCAAGACCAACTATGAGAACTGCTAATTTACTGCGCAGACCTTTGCATTCATTGGCTTTTCTTCTCAGAGCAGTAATTCCACATAAAAAGGGGACCTACCAAACAGCCCCAGGGCCAGAGTGTATGGTTGGTTTAAAAACACGTTTTTCCTTTTCTTTCCTCCCACCCCTGCTTTTCCTTTTCTTTTTCTTTTTCCAGGCAGGGTCTCATGTAGCCCAGGCTAGCTTTGAATTCAGTATGTAGTGGAGGATGGCCTTAACATCCCAGGTCCCCTGCTTCTGCCCCCCTCGTGCTGGAATCACAGGTGTGTCCCTGTTTATGGTCTATGCGGTACTGGGGATGGAACCCTGGGCTTTCTGTAGCCTAGACAAGCACTTGGCCAACTGTGGCGCTTTGAGCAGGAACGGCTCCCATAGACTCATGTGTTCAAATGCTTGGTCCACAGGGAGCGGCACCATTAGGAGGGGTGGCCTTGTGGGAGTGGGTGTGGCCTTGTGGGAGTAGGTGTGGCCTTGTGGAGTAGGTGTGGCCTTGTGGGAGTAGGCGTGGCTTTGTGGAAGTAGGTGTGGCCTTGTGGGAGTGGGTGTGGCCTTGTGGGGTAGGTGTGGCCTTGTGGGAGTGGGTGTGGCCTTGTGGGGGTAGGTGTGGCCTTGTGGGAGTAGGTGTGGCCTTGTGGGGGTAGGTGTGGCCTTGTGGGAGTGGGTGTGGCCTTGTGGGAGTAGGTGTGGCCTTGTGGAGTGGGTGTGGCCTTGTGGGAGTAGGTGTGGCCTTGTGGGAGTAGGTGTGGCCTTGTGGGAGTAGGTGTGGCCTTGTGGGAGTAGGCGTGGCCTTGTGGGAGTAGGCGTGGCCTTGTGGGAGTAGGCGTGGCCTTGTGGGAGTAGGCGTGGCCTTGTGGGAGTAGGCGTGGCCTTGTGGGAGTAGGCGTGGCCTTGTGGGAGTAGGCGTGGCCTTGTGGGAGTAGGCGTGGCCTTGTGGGAGTAGGCGTGGCCTTGTGGGATTAAGTGTGGCCTTGTGGGAGTAGGTGTGGCCTTGTGGGAGTAGGTGTGGCCTTGTGGGAGAAGGTGTGGCCTTGTGGGAGAAGGTGTGGCCTTGTGGGAGAAGGTGTGTCACTGTAGGGGTGGGCTTTGAGGTCGCAGATGCTCAAGCTTCCCTCAGTGCGGCACTCACTTCTGCTGCCTGTGGATCAAGATGTAGAACTCTCCAGCACCATGTCTACCTGTGTGCTGCCATGCTTCCCACCATGATGGTAATGGACTAAACTGCTGAAACTGTAAGCCAGCCCCAATTAACTGTTTTCCTTTGTAAGAATTGCTGTAGTCGCCAGGCGGTGGTGGCACACGCCTTTAATCCCAGCACTCGGGAGGCAGAGCCAGGCGGATCTCTGTGAGTTCCAGGCCAGCCTGGTCTAGGGAGTGAGATCCAGGACAGGCACCAAAACTACACCGAGAAACCCTGTCTCGAAAAACAAAAACAAAAACAAAACAAACAAACAAACACAAGAATTGCTGTAGTCATGGTGTCTCTTCACAGCTATAGAACACTGGCTAAGACACCAAGTCACAACCCTAATTCCCTCTTTGATTCTCTTCTCTTCTCATCGGTAGAGTCTTGTTTCCTTCCAGAGACCAGAGAAATGGGAGAATGAAGCATAAATTTCATTACTCTCATCAATAAAAACCAGGAGTCAGATATCGGGGTGAAACCTGAAAGATCAGAGAAGCAAGGGAACAGCCACAGTCACTTCCTATCTATCCGGATCCCCTGACCAAAAGGGGCTGAGATCCTGCCTCAGGCCCACCTTACCACTTCCTGTCCCTCTCTCTACAGTCCTCCAAACCTCTATGGTTAACTAGTGACTAGCTCTGCCCTCTGACTCCAAGCAAGCTTTATTTGTCAGAACACAAACAAAATATCACACAACATTTTTCCTTTTCTTTCTAAATAAAAAGTGAAGGTTTTTCTTGTAAAGGTATAGTGAAGAAACAGCCTTTTAAATCAATTACTCTAATAGACCATCCTTTAGGTAATAAAGAAGGCAAGGAATTCCAGGCTGTAAAGAGCCTATTGGCTGAATCACCTTATTAATGGCTCTAAGATTTGTTACCATTCTCCATTTTCCAGATTTCTTTTTAATAATAAATACAGGAGAATTCCAAGGACTGGTCGATTCTTTAATATGTTGAGTATTTAGCTGCTCCTACACCAGCTGTCCTAAGGCCTGTAGTTTCTCTGTTGTTAAAGGACATTGCTCAACCCATACAGGCCTGTCTGTTAACCATTTTAAAGGCAGAGCTGTTGGTGCCTTTGAAAGATCAACAGCTGCTGTGCCTTGTTCTTGTATAATCTGAATGGTTGGTGACTGTTCTTTATAATACCTTTTAATATTTTTCCCAGAAACAGACATTAGTTTATGGTTTGTTTCTGAGATTGGAGGAATGTTAATCTGGGTATTCCATTTCTGTAACAAATCACATCCCCATAGATTCATAGCTATGTTAGCCACATATGGCTTTAATTTTCCTCTCTGTCCTTCTGGCCCTATACATTCGACCCATCTTGTGCTCTGTTTTACATGAGATAAAGTTCCAATCCCTAAAAGCTGGTCATTTACCTCCTGAAGAGGCCAATTTGGATGCCAAGATTCTGGTGCAGTGATTGTTACAGGATGGGCTGAACCTGGAAATAGGAGAGATCTGAATACAATGAGCAGCAGTAATACCTAATATAGTCATTCACTCATTCACTCATTCATTTTCATATGTGTTCCTGTTTGGGTGGGGGCACACGTGTGTGGGTGTGTACATGTGTGTGCATGGGGACCCAGAGGCCGACGTCAGGTGCCTCCCTTTATCATCCCATCTTATATATTGAGGCGGGGTCCCCCCCTTGAACCCAGAGCTCACTCGTTCTACTACTCTAGCCAGCCAGCTTGCTCTGAGGATCCCCTGCCTCCGAGCGCTGGGATCACAGCTGGGTCATTACATCTGCCCAACCGGGGATCCGAACTCCCATCTCCATGGTTGTTTGGCAGGGACTCTTTCCACAGAGTCAGCTCACATCCCCTGACCTCCATTTTTAAGGCCTTTCATCTTTTTAAAGCATCGGCACATCCAAAGCAAGTCATTGCTCCATCCTCCACCCACGGGTCCCGCTTCAGGGTACATAGCCTGTGCTCAGAGGGACCCTGCCACTGCGGCTTAGTGCCTTGAAACTTCCGGTAGTCATGTCTTTGACCTTGTATTCTGTGACGGAAGGCCAATGGGACAGCGGAGCCTGTGCTGAGGGGAAACTGTCAACATGCTTGCCCTCTCCTGACCCCTGCCCCGTTTGCATACAGCAGTCACAAAAGCACTTCATCACAGAACCCACGTGGACCCACAATGCCTGGGCGCTCAGCAAGAAAGCAAGTATAGGGTGAGTGTGTTATTTCTACTCCTGGACCCATGGTGGAACTGGTTCTTGCCTTGAACCTGGAAAGAAGACGATGACTGTCTCCAAAACCCTGATGACCGAGGGATGCTGTCGTGTCTTTTCTTCTTAAATTAAAAAATACATGTATTTACTTACTCATTTATTTCTGTGTGGGGTGGGTGATTTGGGGTGGGGTGGGGTGGGGAGTGTGTGCCACAGGGCACATATGGAGGTCAGAGGACAACTTGCAAGAGTTGAATCTCTCCTTCTACCAGGTGGGTCCCAGGGGTCAAATTCAGGCCATCAGGCTTGCAGCAGCCTTGGCCCACAGAACCAGCTCTTTCCTGTGTTAGATAGCCAGGTGTGGAGACAGGCAAAGGAGACACAGGGCAGCCATTTTCCTCTTCCTGTGAGTCCTTTCTTATTTATCTAAGTGGAAGGAGGAGTCTGACTTCGTAAATCAGGACTTGAGATGAAAGCGCCAGTTTTTTGTTTATGTTTTTTGGGTTTGTTTTGTTTTCTTTTCTTTTTGCGATTTCTACTGTCTGGTTAATAATGAAATACGCATGCGTATGCAAGCTATGGAATATGTAACCTTAGCGATTCTGCATGGGTGTGCGTTTGCCTCAGAAACTGATGTCGTACGACAGAAAAATGAATGCTAACGTTTACATGAAGAGCTTGAAACTTTGCTTTCTCTTTACTTCAAATGACATTACATGGCAAATGAAAACACTGTGACAAGTTGAAAGGCAGGAGATGGAAGATTTATTCTTGAGTTACTCTATAGTTTATTTATTTATTTTATTTATTTGTGTATGTGCACATGTGTGCGCCACATGTGGAGGTGAGCAGACCTTTGCAAAAATTAGTTTTCTCTCTCCTTCTACCACGGGAGTTCTGAGATCAAACTCAGGTTGTCCGTCTGGACAGCAGTCACCTTCACTCACGAGCCTTCTCGATGGGCCTATTTTTTTTTTTAAGACAGGGTCTCACATAGCTTCTGTCTACCCTTTGATCTCCCAGTTTAACCCTAGAAGAAATCACTCCTCATCCTCCTTGACTTATTACCATTAAAGGCACTTTGCAAAGTCTCTTCATTAGGAATCTTGCAGCAGCCTGGGGGAGCCCTTGTCTTAGCTGCTCCTGCTCCCCACCCCTTTTTCTCATCAGCTTCCTCTCTTAGCTTTCCTCCCTGAGGGCAATCCTCTGGCTCCTGCCTCCTCCCGCTCTTTGCTCCTATGGGTGATTTTCTTCTTGTAACAACACAATGAACTTCAATGGAGTTTCGAAAGGACAAAAGGTAAGTTGACACTTAAGTCACCATCAAGGTTTCCCAGGCTAGATGTGTTGCTCAGGGCTGGAGCACATGTCAATAGCAGGGCTGTGGCCCTGGGTTTGATTTCCAGCACATTAAAAAAAAAATCATCTGTTGAGTTGATCTTTGTTTTTAATACTTTTTTTTTTCTGAATTTTTTCAGCTCTTGATGAGCGAATTCAGGGAGCTAGAGTGTCCAGTGATCAGCAATCACTAGTGCTAATTGTCAACGTGACACAGCCTAGACCAGGGGTTCTCAACCTGTGGGTCGCGACCCCTTTGGAGACATCAAATGATCCTTTCACAGGGGTCGCATGTCAGATATCCTACATACCGGATATTTACATTGTGATTCATAACAGTAGTAAGATTGCAGTTATGAAGTAGCAACACAAATAATTCTATGGTTGGAGGGGTCACCACAACATGGGGAATTGTATTAAAGGGTCGCAGCATTAGGAAGGTTGAGTACCATTAATCTAGAGTTGTTTGGGAAGGAAGCCTCAATTGAGGGATTGTCCAGATCGGATTGGTCTGTGGGCACATCTCTAGGGGATCCTCTTGATTGTTAATTGATGTGGAAAATCCAGCCCACTGTGGCTGACACAATCCATTGGCAGGCAACTCTAGGCTGTTATAAAAAAGCTAAGCAGGTGCCTGCCCCATGCAGCCTCCTCTACAGCTTCTGTTCAAACTCTGGCTTGAAGCAGATGGATCATGACCCAGAAGTCTAAGACAGACTCCTCCCTAAGATGCTTTTGGTCAGAACGTTTTATCACAGCGACGGAATGAAGCTAGAACACTCACCAAAGCCAACTCAAGGCAGTGCCTGTTGAGTTCATTGTCTTACACCCGAGAAGAACAAGAAACGCAAGCATAGATTTATTAAGGAAAAGTGAGGAAGAACTCCCAAGAGTGGGAACACTTCCAAGGGAGGAGGAATGCCAATATGCTGCCTGCCCAGTGGCCTTTCATGGGTTTTATGGCAGGGCTCTGGTGGAGGCTGAGGTGGTATCTGCTGGAATTCATCATTTTTGAGCGTATCACAGGCCCAGCCTATAGGGAATTCATGTACCCCGTACAAGTTTCCTCAGATCAGCTGGACAAAGGATCTTATGTTATTCATCCAGCCAGAGCAGTGGTCACATGACGTGTGTGTTACGAGACCAGCGATCTACTATGGAGCCTGCCCTCACAGCCTAAGGGAGCTAGCTCCTGTCTCAGACTTCAGGATTCTTCGTAGACAATCCTCTGTACACATGGCAGGCTAAGTGTGTAAGTTCAGAAAAGAACACTAGGAAGTTGAAGCGTGTTATATAAGGACAAAACTGTTTACAGAAAGCCAGAAAAATGATCAAATGTTCAATTATCTTTTCATTTCAGATACCATCTTCAAATTACTTCTCCCTTTCATGTGTTTAACTCTGTCATTTTCATCCAAACATACCATCTATTGGCTTAAGTTCAGTAAACATTAGATTGGCTCAAAAATGTATGGTTTTAGCTTTCTGAAACCTTCTTTTTTTCATTATAGTGAGTTTCAGATCTCTGTTTCTTGTTTTTTTTCTTTTCTTTCTTTCTTTTTTTTTTCCATAGAAAACAGAATCTTTTCCCCTGGAGCGAGTCATAGAAACTAGAACCACCTGGGTCCACCATGGCCATAAAACCCAGAACAGCAGCCCTCCCCTCTCCCCTTTGTCCTTGAAGACCCTCATTGCAGAGGGTCCTGCCACAGGCCTGGGAGGAAAGAATGCTACCCAGAATGCAGGCGGACAGGCCCTGCTGGTTCCCACCAGCCTGTGGCCCGTATACTAGACTCTTTGTCCAGTCACCTCAACCTGTTCATTCTTCAACAAATCAAAGCATAAAATTCTCTGGATCTCCAGGTTTCCATTTCTGAGGCTTCTATGTCCTATGTGGATTCATGCAGCTTGTGAGGTTTCCCCTCGCTAACCTGACTTTGATTATAGGAGTGCCGGTCACGACTGTGTGGCGGGTGAGACGAGAAATCAGTCACACCTTTCTGCCCTGACAGTATAAGAAGACAGCCAGGTGTCCCCCTCACCCAGACTTTTCTCTTCCCTTTCAATATAGGCAGACAGACAGACAGACACACATACACACACACATAAACGCACACAAAGACACACACAGACACATACACACAGACACATACACACAGAGACAGACACATACACACACAGACACACACACAGAGACATACAGACACACATAGACTCTCTCTCTCTCTCTCTCTCTCACACACACACACACACACACACACACTGGATCCTCTGTGAAGAGGGATGTCTTCAAAGACAGATTAGAACTAATTTGTGGAGAGGTTGGAATGTTGCAGGTTCCTAGTTTAATTATACTTTATCTTGGGCTAGCCTTAGCCCCCTCAATGTCCCTAGCCTGCCTCTTTATCAGATCTAATATCGTGTGAGTAACAGATAAAAGCCTTTTGGAATTATTATCTTAGCAGACCACTAGCTTCCACCAACCCTGCAGCTAAGAACGTCTGTCATCAGATAACATCTGAGACCTATAGGAGAGATCCTCCATCTTGATATAACCTATCTCTCTGATGTTTCCACCAATGTATTTTCAAAATGCCTTGATTCATAACTCTCTTCATTCTGTTACTATGCGGCTCCATGAAAGTGCTTCTGCGTGGGACCACGGAACCCACAGTAGACTCTTGGGATTCGATAGTGTTGGACTGTTCCAAAGCAGCTGCAGGGAGGCAGACAGGGATGAGGAAGACAGGCTTGGTCTGACCTTAGGCAGGACCATGTTTATTCACAGGGAGGGGGCATCTTGTCACCAATGTGTGCACACGGCCCAAACGCCTCAGAAGATGGGAAGTGGTCTATGATGGGGCGGCGATGGGTGGGATGGTTTCCGTGGATTGCAAAGGAAGCAGGGAAATGTAATCTTCCATGGAGAACTCCCTCCCTCCCTCAGTCCCCGTCCCCCCCGTGCCCCCCCCCCCCCCCCCCCGCTCTCCATTCATTGCCTGTAGCTTTTCATCCAGGATGGGTCCCTATGACATGTCCCCTATCATTCTGGCATGTCGACCGGCGTCACTGTGCAGGTCTGGCTCAGGTAACCACATTGTTGAGACTTCATGGTGCAGTTTCCTTCTCACATAGAAGACGCAGTGTCGCAGTAGACATCCTGGTAAGACGCGGTGTCGCAGTGGACACCCTGGTAAGACGCGGTATCGCAGTGGACACCCTGGTAAGACGCGGTGTCGCAGTGGACACCCTGGTAAGACGCGGTATCGCAGTGGACACCCTGGTAAGACGTGATGTCGCAGTAGACACTGAAATGAATGATAAGCGGCGCTGGTTACCGAGTGGAAAGGTCACGGTCATGACAGAACCCAGTATTAGTTTTAGAGCTTTATTAGGAGGGAAGAGGGGTGGGGGAGAAGAACCAGGCCTGGGAAAGGAGCATGTGTGGTGAGAGGGAAAGATGGTGTGGAAGAGACAGAGCAGAACAGAGAGAGAGGGTGGGGTCTGCGTCACACTTTTTAGGGCTCAGATGGGCTTACAGAGCCACGCCACACATGCGCAGATTGTGTGACCACATGATCACTAGTTCACACTGATGACGTAAGACTCTTTGCTTAACTCCTGAACTGTGCATGTGTGATCATGCAACTGGAGTAAGGGCAGACAACCTGGTTCTCTGAGTCTTTCGAACCTTCCTGCCCCTTCGGTGATGTCCCCTCATATTTTCATGGGTCATTTTTGTTTGTTTCCTTGTGGCCTTCTGAGTTTAATTAGGGCTGCTTATGTGAGCATAGGGGCAGGGCATCATTTCCTGGAGCATGAAGAAGCAATTTCTTCATTTGTGTGTGTGTGTGTGTGTGTGTGTGTGTGTACATGTATGTGTGTCTATGTGTCTCTATGTGTATATATATGAATGTGTGTGCATATATGTGTGTGGATGTGTCCATATGTATGTATGTGTGTGTATGTGTATATGTGTATGTGTATATATGTGTGTGTATGTGTGTATATGTATGTGTATGTGTGTGTATGGGTGTATGTGTATGTGTGTGTATGTGTGTATATGTGTGTATGTGTGTGTATGTGTATATGTGTGTGTATGTGTGTGTATGTGTGTGTATGTGTGTGTATGTGTGTATGGGTGTATGTGTGGATATGTGTTGGGGGGAGTCAGAGGCCTTTCAGGAGTTGGTTCTCTCCTTCCACTCTGTGGGTCCCAGAGGTCAAACTCAGGATGTCAGGCTTGGTGACAATTGCCATTGTCTGCTGAGCCTTCTCACCAGCCATGGATGGGCAACTTAACACTGAGGAAAATGCTGCCCTCCCTCCGCGACTGTGAACTGCCAATGGCTCCTTGTCCCGGAGGGGTAGGGCCTTACAAGCCTCGCCTACCATAATGGACTCCTGGCAGCCCTATCTTGTGCAGGTCTTGTGGTGCTAATGGTAGCTATTCAGGGCTTCTGGGTTCCCAAATGTAAAGCTGTGTCGTGTCCAGGACATGGCATTTCACAGAACTTCTCCCCATCCCTTGACCCTTGCATCCTTTCTTTTTTTTTTTTTTTTTTTGGTTTTGCGAGACAGGGTTTCTCTGTGTAGCTTTGTGCTTTTCCTGGAACTCACTTGGTAGTCCAAGCTGGCCTTGAACTCACAGAGATCCGCCTGGTTCTGCCTCCCGAGTGCTGGGATTAAAGGCGTGCGCCACCACCGCCCGGTCCTTGCATTCTTTCTACATCTGTTCCTTTGGCTTTTGAGTTAGCGTCGCCCTACCTGGCCTGGAATTCACTATGTAGACCATGCTGCCCTCGGACTGTAGGGGGGTCCTTCTTGCCTCTGCTCGCTGGGATTATAGGCGTGACACCGAGTCTGGCTGAGCTTTAGGTTTAAGTAGAACTGGAGCATGAGCAAGAGTCTGCATAACTTGGCGGTTCTGCTCGGCAGTCTCACCCATCACTGTCTGCTAAGAAATCCTTCTTGCTGGAGCAGACATCACCCCTGGAGATGATGGCTTCTCCAGCGTGTAGCCTCACCCGCATGGGTAATTGCCCCACCTGGTGGTGGAGAGTCTGTTCCTCCAGGCTCTGCTGATCTGAAAACCAAGATGACAACAGGTTTAGCATAATGAGGGGGATGAAACAGGCTAGGTTGGGTGACAGACACTTCTTGATGATGACCATGCTTGTGCAGAGGCAAGCAGGAGTCTGGGGCAAGGTAAAGCAGACAGACACAGGGTGAAGAGGGATGCCAGGCCCTGCTTTTAGTTACTGTGGGCCCAAAGGGTGAGGGGACCCTGAATTTAGCAAAAATGGTTTCTAAGCACATCCTGTAGAAAAAAGAAAGGAAGAGAGGGAGGGAGGGAGGGAGGGAGGGAGGGAGGAAGGAAGGAAGGAAGGAAGGAAGGAAGGAAGGAAGGAAGGAAGGAAGGAAAGGGAAGAAGGAAGGAAGGAGAGGAAGAGACCACCTGTCACCACCTGTAACCAAAGGCTTGCTTAGCCTGTGACTCCTGGACAGAATGTAAAAAAGGAACTGAGTCCTGAGTGGATGTCTCTCCTCAGGGGGAGACGGAGGAGCTGACAGCCACCCCTGGGCTGGAAGGGTGGCCTCTTCTGTGTATGAAGCTGTGACCATGAAGACTAGGTCCGGAATCCCTCCCTTGGTGAGAGGATTCGCTGCTGGGTGTTTATGTAACGGGAGCATTTCTATCAAGTAAAGGGGCCGAACTGAGGTTCCCAGAAGCCAAAGTCCATCTATCAGACGCCATAGATCTGGGTTTTAAAGTTTTAAATTCTTCACTATGTGAAGATAAGATACCTGTTTACTTTCACTTTGTGAATTTGTCGGGAAAACTGGGGAGAAAATACAAAGTGTGCCTCAGACAGCAGATCTTAGAATCATCATCAGGGCACAGACAGTATTTGAACCTCTGCTTCTGACTGTACTGTTGGATAATTCGGCTTGCAGGAATCTTGAATTCTCTGGACCAACTTCCATCATGGTAGCATGTCTTTCCTGGCCCGCTAGGCTAGAGTATATTAGAACAAGGGAGTATCCATCATTAGGTCAGATCCTACAGCCTGAGTCAGGCCATGCCTCCATGCCCCTCTCTCTGGACAGAGTTAAAAAGCAGTTTGTATTGTGACCTGACAGCTTTGACTTTTTGACATCTGTCTCCTCCACGCTCTCTGTGACATAGGCTATGGAGAACTGAGTCACATGATGTGAAACTTCCTGCCATTCCTCGAGCTACTCCTGTGTTGAAGATTCTACAAGCTGAGCTGGTTAGAACCTCCTTGACTGTGGAGAACTAGAATGCTGTAGATCCAGAGCCGAATTATCTTCGGTTATCTTTTAGCTCCTTTTATAGGCATTCATTGCTCACTTCTGTAATCTAACATTCTTTTGGAATTTACAGACCCTGAGCCTCTGCCAGCCCAAAGGTTCAGAATGTCGTCAGAAAGCGTGTGAGACCTGTAGCAGGGACAAGGCTGGTTAGCCCTTGCTGTAGCCCAGCCGCCAGATGTTTTCACATCTGTATTAGAAAGGCCATGGGGGCTGGAGAGGTGGCTCAGTGGTTAAGAGCACTGGCTGCTCTTCCAGAGGACCCGGGTTCAATTCCCAGCGACCACATGGCAGCTCACAACTGTCTGTAACTCCAGTTCCAGGGGATCCGACACCCTCACACAGAGTAAAACACCAGTGCGTATTAAATAATAAATAAATATATTTTTTAAAATGTCATTCATTAAAAAGAAAAAAAGAAAAAGGCTATGATTTGTGGTCTTCTTTTCTTTTGTAACTATCAACACTTCACGAAACTGTTACCACATTGGAACATGGCATTTGGGGCAAACTGATTCCCTGTTCCTGGGCCATGGTCATTCATATTCGGCTCCACAATAAGCCATATCGTTTTTCTCTCTGTGGTGAGAGCCTTGTTTTGGCATTGGCAAGGTTCCTGGCGATTTGGTTCTTCAGAGTCAGGAGAGGGCAGGCCCTGTCACTGCTGAAGAGAGCAATGCTGAAGCCGAGCCCCGGCGCCACCGCGTGAAGCGTCCACTTGCAGAGAACCAACTGCCTACCATTGGTGCCTCTGAGGGCGGGTTTTTGAACATTGAGAACATTAGAATCTTGTTTTTAAAAATTAATATTCAAGTTGTTAAAGTAACAAAATAAAGAAACCTAGTCATTAAACTGTTAAAGTCAGTTTACAGATTATAATAGCATATGCGGCACACTAGCGAATCGCTAACAATCTCTGTGAAGTGGCCTTTGATTGCTGAAATGGCCTTTGATTATGTTTTATAGTAGTTACAGGCTTTGCAAATTAAATCCATTTAAATATTTCAAATGCATTTATACTTCTAATGGATTCCATCTCAAGAGATGATATTCCCTAATAAATAGTACCAAGAAGATCTTAAGTCTTGTAAAGCTAATAAAAATTAAACTCCTAAAAATAGAGAGTTTTATCTTCCTTTGACTGTTCCAATGTTGTGAACAAACAGTAAAATGTCGATCTGAAGTCGCAGATCTAAATCATCTCTACTACGTATTTTTATTAAGTCTATATGATTAACATGTGAAATACTCCAAAGACTTGAACACAACTGCCAAATGTACAGATTACAGATTATTTCTAATATTTCCATCTGAATCTTTTTTTTCTTTTTTTTGGTGTTCCGAGACAGGGTTTCTCCATGTAGTTTTGGTGCCTGTCCTGGATCTTACTCTATAGACCAGGCTGGCCTTGAACTCAGAGATCCGCCTGGCTCTTCCTCCAGAGTGCTGGGATTAAAGGCGTGCACCACCATAGCCCAGCTCCATCTGACTTTTTTTTAATCCATACACAATTATCAGTAGCTATTCCTCACTCACTAAAGAAACAATTACTTCATCCTTAACAGTGTTGGTCCCCCTTTCCTGTATATTTTGGCAGAATTGTTTATGAACTAGAGGTATTTTTAGGGATTTGAGGGCTGTAGCTCTTGGATCCTGGGGAAGGCTTTTACCTTGTTCCATCTGCTATTAGGGACTCTATTGGAACCTTCTAAAACAGTGGTTCTCAGCCTGTAGGTTGTGAACCCTTTGGGGGGGTCGAACAACCCTTTCACAGGGGTTGCATATCAGATGTCCTGCATATAGGAGATTTACATCACGATTCATAACAGTAGCAAGGTTACAGTTATGAAGCAGCGATGAAAATAATTTTATGATTGGGGGTCACCACAACATGAGGAACTGTGTTAAAAGGTCATAGCATTGGGAGAGTTGAGAACCACTGGTCTAGAGGGTTCTAGAAGTCAGACTACTTGTTAGTTGATTCTAATATACCTGGGGAAGTCTGCTAGTGTTTTACATTCTTTGTTTCTGTAGATATTCAAATGTCTTCATGGTGATTCTAAAGACCTTTGGACTTTGAGGAATTCTTTTCCTGGGTTCCCTATCTGATGGAGCCACATCTTATTTGGATATCAAAATAATATCTGGTTGAATTTTAGCTTTATCTTAAAGCATGGTTAGTGATTACAGCTTCCAAGGTCATTCTGATCACCTCCAGAGGACATTACAGGGATATCAGCAAGGAAGAGAGGAGATCAAATGCTAAATGGGATTCTACACTGACTGGATTCTTTTTTTAAAAAAATCCAGAGACAGTTGTTTCTCTGTGAAGCCCTGGCTGTCTTGGAACTCACTCTATAGACCAGGCTGGCCTTGAGCTCACAGAGATCCACCTGCCTCTGCCTCCTGAATACTGGAAGCGGTGGTGAGGGTTAAGTGATGGAGGAGGGGGTGGCCGTGAAGAACATTTTCAAAGCTGGACGTGGTGGTACCTCAACCCCCACCCCCTGCATTGAGCAACATATACTCCTATCTCTTGAGCAATGGTGTAACTTTCCCCACCCATGGTAACAATCAAATATGGGCTGTTTCTGTTCAAGTATATTCCCAGGGTATCTGGTTATGAAGAACAGAAGGGCTAACATGACCTGAACTAGTTTGGGTCCATGTCCAATAGGGCAAAAGCATGTTCCCTAGAAATTGTTTAGGGAGAACCCCCATCTGCCATTCTAGGCCTGTGCACAACTGGGGGTGCATATGAATAAAAGCAAATGTGTTATGGGAAGGGACAGGTACAAAAGAGAAGTGATTATATAACCAGACTTAGTAACAGTAACTGGCTTCCCTTCCCTGTGACTCCACGGAAAGCCCTGGCCTGCAGCCTGGGGCCCTTGTGTGACCTGTCAGTCTTGACAACACCCCTTGTTAGTCCCATTGGATGAGAATAAGACCACTACCACAATTATGGGCCAAAGTTGATCCAAGCTTTAATTAAATACTGGCCGGGATGATGGACTCTGGCCAGGTCTATTGCAGGATTCCCAGAAAATGGCAATGGGAGTCACATTTTTACAGAGATTTATAAAGGCAAACCCATAAGTCTACGTATTTCCCACCAGGTCCAATGGGGGCAAGTGTACATCCTGACATACTTCCTGCCTAGGCCCCTCCCGACCACTTGTAATCAAGGGTATCTGGTGCAGTTGGGTCAAACAAACTTATTTAAGGGAGTGAAAACATGAGACTTGTTATCTTACATGAACAACAGCCTCCAGCATCCCAGAAAGTATCTGTCTGTGGGCAAGGGGCTTGCAGATCACAGGCATTTTTGCTTTATGGATCTCCTAGGCACAGGAACTAAAAGTTAAAATGTAACTTTGGCTCTCATACCCTTTCGTTAGTCTGCACTGTCCCTTTGCTCCAAGTCAAGTTACCTTGCTCTGTTGCAAATCAGTGTGGGGCCTTATTTTCAACTCTTTGGCTAAGAGGACAAAAACCTGGGAACACCCAGCCAAGACTCTGATTACTGGTAACACTTGGAAGGGAGGAAAGAGGATCAGGGCTTCTAGGCCAGCCAGATATTATCTTGACAAAGCAAACAAACAAAGGCAAAACAAAAACAAAATTAAAAAAATCAAGCAGAATGAAATCCAAACTAAAATCCAAGATACTGACAGGTTCTTACTGTATATCACATCATAGTACTATACTAATGGTGAATTTCTTGAACAAAATGGTGCTGGAGAAAATAGATACTCACATGCAGAATGAAACTACATCCATATCTCATTCTGTAACAGGGTTTCTCCCTCAAGATAATAGGTTCCATATATATCATATATATGATATACATATATCAGCAGGTTTATTGAAGCAGCTCCCAGGCGAGTTCACTGGTCTCAGAGAATAAGGCCAGAGAAGTCACGTGCCTGGGTTAAGGCTATGAGATTTTATAGGTTGTAGGTGAGAGGTGATGATGTATCCACCACAAGCTGCGTTTATGCCCAAGTATGGTCAGAAGCTGAGCACTTAGATGGGGACTTGGGTGGCTGGTAACTTCAGGGGAGGAAGCTGCAATAGCCACCAAGCATGTGGAACGGGGCTTTTGGCACCTTTCCTTTGTTCAGAGACTCTCTGAGCCAGTGGGGTTTGGAGAGAGAGACAGGAATGGGGCTTCCTGGACCACGCAGGGGAGAGCTGGAAGCTCCAACTGAACATTCTGTACAAAACCCAGTTCTAAATGTGTCAGAGGATTCAGACCAGAAACTGAAACTGTTGGAGAAAAGGTTGGGAAAGAACAGCAGGATGTAGGTGGAGTCACTAATAAAGCAACAATCGGCAGATGGGACTCCTGAAATTAAAAAGCTTCCTTATAGGGCTCTGAGAGAGGTTCAGACCCAAGCACCGCCTTGTAACGGCTTGTCACTCTAGTTCCAGGGAATCCACTGCCCTCTCCTGGCCTCTGTGGGTACTGCACCCATGAGGTGCATAGACATATACATAGCTTCTGTACAGGAAAGAAAACAGTTGATCAAGTGAAGAAACATTTGACAGATGGAAGAAAACCTTTACTAGGGATAAATCAGAGAGATGTAGATGTAACCACTATGTAGAGGGTCTTAAGCTTTGTTTTTTTTAAGATAAGGTCTCATGTAGCCCAGGCTGACTTCACATTTGATATGTAAATGAGAATGACCTTGAACTCCTGGTTCACCTGTCTCTACCTCCCAAGGGCTGAGATTTCAGGTGTAATCCCTTGTCTGCTCTTAACTCTTCTTGTAAAACTTCAGTTTTTCCCTTTTAAAAATTTTATATGTATGGGTGTTCTGCCTGCTTGCATGTCTACACCATGTGAGTGCAGTGCCCATGGAGGCCAGAAGAGGGCATTGGTTCCCCTGGGATTGGAGTTCCTGCACCCACACAGTGGCTCACAATTATCTGTAACTCCAGTTCCGGGATTCTGATGCCTTCATATGGCCTCTGCGTATACCAGGCAAGCAAGTAACACATAGACGTACATGCAGGCAAAACACTCATCCACATAAAATAAAAATAGAGGAAGGTTTAAATAACTTTTTTGGAAGCAGGTGGATCTCTGTGAGTTCAAGACCAGCCTGGTATACAAAGCAAGCTCCAGGCCAGCCAGAGCTACACAATCAAGAGACCCTGTCTCAAACAAACAAACAAAAATCAACAAGAAGTATACTCATATGACAGAAAGTAAGTACTTGAGAAAACTGATTTCTCTTCAACTGGTGTTTTTTTTGTTTTTTTGGTTTTTTGGTTTTTCGAGACCGAGATTTTCTGTGTACTTTTTGGTGCCTGTCCTGGATCTTGCTCTGTAGACCAGGCTGGCCTCAAACTCACAGAGAGTTTACACAGGAATAATACCTCCTGAGTGCTGGTATTAAAGGCATGTGCCACTGCCACCCGGCTGATAACCACTTTTAAAAAGGTTTGATTTTAATTATGTGTATGTGTGTGTGGGGTGTGTGTGTGTGTGTGTGTGTGTGTGTGTGTGTGTGTGTGTGTGTGTACCTGAGTGTGGTGCCTATGGAGACCAGAAGAAGGCTCCAGATCCCCTGGAGCTGGGGTCACAGCTGGCTGTGAGCTGCCTTATGTGGGTGCCTAGAATGAAACTCGGGTCCTCTGTCTGAGTAGTATATGCTCAGCTAGTTCAAGCCAGCACGAGGCCTGTGGGTTGGAACAGAAAGTGGCGAGCAGGGTAGAGGTCTGAGGCGCGCAGGCCAGGTCATGTGATAGCTTGTTGGCCTGCGCTTTCCTCACACCTCCGAAGAGCTGGGGTGGAGACCGCGCCGGGGTTGTAACTTCCTTGCAGGTCTCCGGAGCTGTGTCTGCTCTGAGCTCCTGCAGCCGCCTCATAGCAGGCTGCACAGAACAGGGCTCTGTCGTCCAGAGCTACTCAGCTTCCTGTGTCTTCTAAGACTATAACATTTCTATGCAGCCAATCACTCCAGAAACTTCCTTCTCCTTCCAGCCCCGGTGTCTTACCAGTTCTACCCCAACCAGGCTCTAGAAATCACTCATTCTTCACTTACGTCATCATTTCCTCTGCCACACCGTCTTCTAGGTTCCCTTATCTCAGCTGCAAAGCTGACCGCTCTCAAACCTAAGTCTGATTTCATAATTTTCCTGCTGTAGCCACCCCCTCTTGAACTCTAGCCACAGGAGAAAGCACTTACTCACGAGGATGGCTCCTGTATGCCATTCTGCCAGAATTCCCCTTTGGCTCCATCTCCATTCCCCTGGGCTCCAGACAATCTCTGACACACTGGACTCTCATGCCTTGGAGGGTGGGTACAAGCTCTACATATCTTGGTGTGTATGTGATGCCAAGGATTAAGCCTAGGGCCTCATGCATGCTTAGAAAGTATGTTCCCACTGAGCTACATCCAGGCCACCACTATTCTAGTCCCCATTGACATTTATGCATCCTTCAAGATCAGACTCTAGGGAGCTTCTCCATGCTTCTCTGCTCATCCTCCCGCCTTCCCGGGCATCCAGGGTCATCTCCATTCCCCCAGTGTCCTCACAAACCCCCTGTCTTTGCCGTTACTATTACATGCTTACTGTGCCCACCATCCAACGTCCTCCTCTGCTACCTGGCCTCTGGCTATGCCTGGGTGTCCCTGCCACACCACATATGTATGTCCTACAGAGAGATTTAACAAAGCTCACAGCCAAGCCAAGCTAATGCCCTTGAGGGCCTGAGCCAGCCCACTGTAATTGCCCCAGTGAGCACAATCTTCTCATGGTTAACATGTGTGTGTTATATGGAGAGCTGGGATTTGAACCAGCTCCCAAGTCCTGAGTTTACATGTTATTTAGCCCTCTTTATACAGATGGAGCTCAATATTTGTGTATATATTTAGCATAAGATTTTAAAAGCCTACTATACATGTACATATTGCATAATTAAGTATCATTATATACTTATGACTCCAAGGCCTTCTATATGAACACACCCAGGTATTTAAAAATCAAGGTCCCAGGGCTGGGCTGAGGGTGTAGCTTAGTGATCAAACATTTGTTTAGCATGTGCAAGGCCTTGGGTCAATCCTCAGTACCACAAAAGAACTGATCAAACAAACAAAATGAAGGTTCAGTCTTTAGAATTTTGTTTATATATGACACGGTTTCTTCCAAGAGATATTTATAGATCTTGGTAGTACACAAATATGTAACTGTGTATTCATCGTGATAGCTCTATACTAAAAAACAGTCGTAAAATGTAAATATTTCCTACTAATCGGTTATTTTTAATGTTAATATATCGAGATACATAAGAGCAATCTTAGAATCTTGGCAATAACTGATAGGTGTGTGTGGGGGGGTGTCAATTATGCTATTCTAGTCACTTAGTCCCCAAAGGCAAAAGCATTTCTCAAACAAACAGTGATTTAGTCTCCACCAAGAGACCAAAGGCGCCCTCACAGTCTGCACAGACTCTGAGGTGGTTGGTGTGTGTGTGTGTGGTGTGGGACTTTTGCTCCTTCTCAGGGAATGCTGAGGGCTGGGAGGCTATGCTGATGGCTGGGAGATATGCTGGGGCTGTGACTGTTAGACTCTGAGGCTTAAAGGTTTCGCTGTACCATGAGGGACTAGGCAGAGAGGGGGGCACCCTCTCAGTTTTTGCTATTGGCGTGGAGCTTCCTGTCTTCCTTTTGTGAGCAGCCCGGAAGGACTGAAGCAGATGGCTAATTACCATAATGCAGCGAGCTTTCGAGGGTCCTGGGTGCAAAGTCAGGCGTGTCCAAGCCCAGAGCAGCTGCACCTAAAGCGGAGTGTGGGTCCCACATTAGGCTTTTCCCACACACCCACTCAGACCTTTCTGGAGAGAGGCAGATGGCCAGGAGAAACACGGGGAAAGGCCCTCCCGCCCAGCTGCAGAGTCCCCCTTCCAGCCAGACTAGCAGGCATCGGCGCTGACATGAAGCCCATTGCCTCCACAGTGTCTTTCTAATCCAGGGTTTGCCTTGAGAATTCCGTTCTTAGCACGCCTTGCTGTAGAGACTCAGTCCTTAGACCAAAGGCAGCCTGCTCCGCCAGCCCAGCCTGGTGGAGGGCCAGCATCTTCCACACAGCTAGTCTTCAGGGGGCCAGTGAGAAGCCAGGCCCTTCCAGGTTGACACTAGAATTGAGGCTGAAGTTTGAGGGGTACAAGAGACTCTTGCTCATCCGAGGGTTTAACGTCAGATCACCCCAATTTGATATTGACCCCGAGTGCTGAAAAATAAATATAACAGAGTGAACATTAAAAGTAACAATAAAAGTTGCCTTTTAATGATGGACTAAGATTCTCTTTCCTTTAGAAAATTCTCTGAGGGGCTAGTGAGATCCAGCAGGCAAAGGTGCTTGCTGCCAAGCCTAACTACGTGAGTTCGATCCCCAGAATCACATGGTGGAAGGAGAGGACCAACCTCCACAGGGGCCTGTGGCAGGCACCCTCTCTCATAAAAGATGCTAAAGGGAAAGAAAACTGCTTGGGAGAGCTGGGGTGTCCTGGGAGGTAGAGTATATAGTGTATACCAGCAAAGCCGTCGGTTTGAGCCCCAGCGGAGAGACGGGGAGGGGAGACGGAGAGGCATAGGTGAGAATATGAACAATCTCTTGACGTTCATTGGGGAGCGAGGGGGGGCTGGCTAAAATTACAAAGGAGGTTGTTGCGGTCTATGTATGAAATGCCCTCCCCCAAGGCTCATATGTTAAAGGCCTTGTTGCCAGCTGACGGGCTTTGAGGAAGTGACTGGGTCTTGAGCACTCTGACCTAATTAATGGGCCAATCCATTGATGGGTTAATAATTTAATAGCATTCTTGGGAGTTGGTAGAAATTTCAAACGCGAAGCCTGGCTGAAAGAACCGGATCCCTGGGGGCTGCCTGTGAAAGGCATGTCTCACCCCACCTCCCTCTTCTCTGGCTTGGCTCTCGGCTTCGTGGCTGCCCTGTGGTGAGCAGCCTCCTCCGTGGAGTGGAACCTTCTCCTGCCCTGACGTCTTGCCTCACCGCAGGTACTGAAACCTCTGAAACTGTGAGCCAGGTCTGCCCTTCCTCCTCAGGTTGTTTTCCAGACCAAAAAAAACCTGACTAACAGAGACGTCTGCATGCTCTACAACCAAATAGGAAAGACAAAGGTAAAGCCAACAGACATAAATAAACACATAAATCAAATGTGTTACATTCTCCTTCATGACCTAGAAGGCCAAGTTTGGTTTCCGTTTTTATTTGTTTGTTACAAGGTGTCATGTAGCCCAAGACGGCTTTAAACTCCAGATCCTTGAGCCGCCACCTTCCAAGAACTAAGATTACATGCATTCACTACCATGACTGGCTCTAGGTTCGAATCTGGACTCCAGAGAATCCTCAGCATTCTCAAGTGTCTAGGGAGGACTCCTTCCAATAAGCCCTTCTTCCGTTTCTTCCCGCACTAACTCTAGCCGGCCCAGGGGAAGTCTATGCATGCTGGTGAAGCAGTAAAGGATGTCTAAAAACAGGAATAACCGATTTTTAAAAACCGTAACTGACAGTCACTGGTGCAATGTTACCGTCTTGACACACCAATCTTCAATAAAGCCTACTGCATGCAAAGGGGCTCCCAAAGACTCACTGGTGGTGAGCCGTGGTAGGGCTCAAGGGGAGCTGATTCCAAACATGTCACCTAGAGTCAGAGGATGCGTGGGCAGAGCGGCAGTGTGATCCCCAAACAGTTCTGCAAAGGCAGGAAATAAGAACTAAAACCGACTATGACTCTGCCCTCGGGCTTCACCAGAAACACTGAGAAAAACACCGAACGCCAAGCCATCTGAGGAGTGAGTCAATCTTGTGCAGCTGGAAGGGAGGGCAGGGTGACCTCAGCTACTTACAGCATATGTTTCTGTAGCTAGTTCTTTAAAAGTCCATCTTTCTAGAATACGTATGTGTTTTACATGACTAAAAGAGCAAAGCCTTTAGAAAGTATATAATCTGATCTTGAAAAATGGACCACCAGATCGTTGCCCCCCAACTTTGACCTTTGGTCATCAAATCAACATTCAGAAGGTCCCCAGCCAAAGACCTTTCTTCCTCTTTCCAAACTAGGGTCCTGCTACAAGGTGACAGTTTCAGGGCTAGCACATCAAACTGCATCCAGGCTAGTGGACACCAGCTGTCCTGGGAACCCCCAGCCTGTGATAGCTCATGGGTTCCAACTGCTTCAGACTCCGCACCTCAGTGCTGGCTTGCTGGGCCACGGGACCCACTCACCCGTCTACAGGGAGCTTCCTTCTGTGTCCCGCAGCTTCACCGACAGCCTGCCCAGCCCAACCCCCACCCCACTCTAATGCTTATCTAGCATTGGTTTCAGGCCTGTCCCAGGCTGAGGATCCTACTCCTTAGTTGTGGGCCTAATAAATTCCATTTATTTCTCCTGGGCTGTCCTCACTGAGGAGGATTGGAATGTCCCACAGGGTAAATGCCTTTCTTTGAGGATCTCTCTTAAATTTCACTTATTTTCTTCTTCTTGCCCAGCCCCATAGTTATTTTGATATAAAATAAAATAATGGGAGTCACTTTATGGACTTTCTTGTTATATGCTTTTTAAAAAATTGTTTTGTTTTATGTGTATGTGTGTGTGACTGAGTGTATGTATGTATATCATGTGCATGCACGAGCCTATGGATGTCAGAAGAGGGTGTTGGATCCTCTGGAACTGGAGCAGTAAGTTGTTGTGAGCTGCCATGTGGGGCCTGGGATTAGAACCTGAGTCCTCTGGGAGAGCAGCAAGCACTCTTAACCACTGAGCTACCTGTCCAGTCCCCATTATATCTTATTTTCTATGCAATAGACACAACCTTCCTGTTGACTGAGGCTCCTCCTAATCAGATTCCTGTTTCTGTAAAAGCCAACATCCATTCTCTTTCACGAATCTGAAACAAAACAAAATCAACCAACCAACCAACCCTGGTTTCATTATTGCAGAAAATGAATTTTATCTGGACTTTTCTATGTCTAGGTCAGTTTCTTGGGAAAGCCCTGGAGAATGTCACCAGTGTGTGCTTGTATTTGCAGGACTGAATCAAACGCTGAGCAAACTGCTAACCTAAACATTCTGTGTGCAGAGAAACAACGGTGTTAAATTAAATAAGAGGTCGAATGGTTTCCTTAGAGTGAGAAACTCCAGCATATAGACATGACCGTTACTTAACCTTGGCTACACGTCCAAATATTTGTGGAGGATTTGTGTGTGTGCATGTGCTCTTGAGTGTGTGTGGCGGGGTGGTGGTGGCGGTGGTGGTGGTGTGGGACAGACACACACACAGACAGACAGACAGACACACACACACACACACACACACACACACGAGAGGATGTTTTTCTTTACAGCCTAGAATTCCCTATGCAGCTCAATTCTAACTTCCTGCCTGGTTTCCTGCCAGCCTGGCACTCCTCTCTGGTGTCCTAAGCCTTGCATTTGGTCATGGGTCTCCACGGTAGGAATCAAGCTGGTCACTATTTGGGGGTACCTCTTGTGGAAAGGCTCCTCAAACTTCCTTTCGACTTGATGTCCACAGAGGCCTACTTCCATCCTAATTGAGCAACAGGATTTCAATACTTGGACTTTCAACTAATTGAGAACACACTCACACTGTGGTTAACATAACTCAGTACTGGTCCGAGGACCTGTGAGTGTGTGCTCACTACTCTACCCTCCCCTCACAGACAAAGCACTTTTGCAATGGTGGGGATCAAACCCACAGCTTTGCTCATTCGAGGCAAATACTCTGCCATAGGGCTACATCCTCAGCCCGATTCCCCGCCCTTTAAGCATTTCTAAAAAAGGAAAAGAAAAGCCTCTCTTCAAAGCAAAATATATGATCCATAAAAACCATGCTTTGCTCGTCTCCCATTTTAACCACATGTAATAGGAAAGCTGAGTTAATTTCTCCCCCTCAGACCTGTTGCCTTTACCTGCAACCTTGCCTTTTATCCAAACTCGCTGGCCAGTCTACAGTCATGCTTCCCAACAAGCTCAGAGTGCTCTCAGCCAGGCTTTGTATAACAAAACGACTGTGTTTCCTGGCTATTAACCTTTTCTTTCCTAAAGGTGTCTCTCAACACTCTTTTCTTTTTTTTCTTCTATTAGGCATTTTGTTTGTGAGGGGTGTGTGTGTGTGTGTGTGTGTGTGTGTGTGTGTGTATGGAATGTGTGTGTTACATGCACATTCCTATGTATAAATATGTGTACGCAGGAGTGTACGCAGTGAAGTACAGAGGTCAATGTTGATCATCTGTCTCAGTCACTGCCCCCCTTACTTTTTAAGACGTGGTCTCTTTATTAATCTAGAGCTCATTGTCTGAGCTAGGCTGGCTGCCAGCAAAGCCCAGGAATTTGCCTTTCTTGGTCCCCTGCGCTGTGGTTACAGACGCTTGAGGACACATCTGGCTTTTCATGTGGGTGCTGGGGATTTGAACTCGGGCCCTCACGCTCTCACAGCAAGCACTTTACCCAGTAATCTACGTCCTCAGCCCTTCAACACTGTCTCCTCTAGTTTCTATATCCCCCCTTGATCCATGTTTTACCCCAACATGAATCCCGCAGTGGGTGGTAATAGCCCCAGTCCCCTGACTCACATTTTGTTATTATGAAGGAAGGGAGGAAAAATCCTGACACTGTGGTGCTTCATAACTAAGTCCATAACTGGGAATAGTAGGCTGCAGGGAGATTAAGAGGAGAAAAAGCATTCTGTGTGCCTTGGGCATTGTTGAAAGAATATCAATAATAACCCACGGGTCGGCCAGCTTTCTTTTACTGTAACACGCACCTAAGATAGCTGATGTGACCACTCATACCTATAATCCCAGCATTTGGAAAGCTGGAGAAGGAGAATTTATGAGTTCAAGACCACCCTGGGCTACAAAATGAGACCGTCTCAAAAAAAAAAAAAAAGTTGGGGAGACAGTTCCATTGGTAAAGTGCTTGGCATGTGAGGTGAGCACTGGAGTTTGGTTCCCAGAACCCATGTGACAACCCTTGGGATCCTAGGATTAGGGAGGCAGAGACAGGTGGGTCCCTGGTGTCCACTGGCCAGCCAGCCTGATCTAGTTGACAATCCCCCAAGTCTCAGAGAGAAACATTGCTTCAAAAACAAGTGTGAGGCTAGACAGGTGACTTGTGGGTAAAACGCATAGGCACAGAGTTCTCGACTTTGGGCTCCCAACACCCATGCAAAAAGCTGGATGTGCTGGTGCGTGCCTGTGGCCCTAGCTCTAGGGGGGAGGAAACAGGAGACTCCCGGTGCTCCATGACCAACTAGTCAGCAAGGGACCTATCTCCAAACATAAGTAGTCTAGTGACAGGAGAAGACACCAAGGATCAACCTGTGTTCTACACACACACACACACACACACACACACACACACACACACACACCATGCAACATACACATACACAAACCAAGGTGGACAGTTCCTGAGGAATAACACTCAAGGTTGGCCTTTTGGTCTCCACAAGCACACATACAAACGTGTGAATCTGCACATACACAAACATGCACATGCACACACGTTTCTGTGTGTGTGCTTCTCTGTGTGTGGTGTCTCCCCAGGAAGTCTCCCACAACAAGAGACTTATGACAATTGCATTCCATTTGGAGGACTTGTCTGCACAGTTGTGACCAGGCAAGACAGTACAGGGGTTCCTCCATCTTGTAATCTTGCTGAGGCCGTTTCAGGTATAACTAGAATCTGACCTCGATGGAGAATCCCGTGGGCAATTACCCAACTCTGTTCTAGGAACCAAAGGTCAGGATGTCCTGGCTAACTTAGCTTCTGTTAAACTGCCTGTGTGTGCAGAACCTCTCCAACTAACCGCTTATCTACTGCCCACTTCTGCAAAGCCCCTGCAGCTGCCCAGTGAGAAGCCAGGATGTGGTCTCTGTCTTTAAAAACCTGGTGTTCTGGACTCTCGGGGTCACACTTAGGTCACCTAACACTTAGGTGTGGTTCCAGCTGGATGAAATAAAATCTTTCAATTGGCTATACACTGTATCTGAGTGGTCGTCTCTGATAGGTTTCCCATAACACGGTAGCACAGGAAAGCCCCTCCTCACATTTGATAATTATTCATTGTATACCTGAATTAAAATATTTCACTATAATACATAAATACGCACAATTATGCTGATCAAAAAAAAAAAACCCAAGTATATCAGTCATTGTAAATGAAAGGAATATTCTAATTTAGTCTGTTTTAGTGAATTAGAAAGGCCAAAAATGATCGGACAAAAAGAAAGAAAATAAATTTTCACAAGAGACACATAGACACCAAAAGGACATTGTATTAGGTAAGTTTATGTTGCTGTGATAAAATACCATGACCAAGTCACCTTCCGGAAGGTTGGGGGAGGGTTATTTGGGCTATGGTTCCTGAGAGATAAGAGTCTCTCATGGTGGTGGGGCTCAGCAGCAGAGAGCAGGCATGGTGGCAGGAGCCGAGAACTCACACCTGCAGTTGCAAACAGGAAGCAGAGAAATGGAACTGGATGTGGATAGAGACTACAAACACCAGTGACTCACATCCTCCAGCAGGGCCACACCCCCGAGCCTCCCCAAACAGCTCCACCAACTGGGGACCGAGGGTTTTAATAGCTGAGTCTATGGAGCTCATTTGCATTCAAACCACTAGAGACAGAAAAAGCAAAACCAGGCAAATGTTAATCATCGGAACTTGAGGTAACTATATTAGCGCTACTCTCAAGTGTTTCTGATCTATGAAAGTGCTGTTTCACGGGAAAAGAGGAGACATCCTCTTTGATGGTGCAGACACTGATAAAGAGCACATACTGCTAGAAACACCCCAGTAAAACCCATTGTGTTACACAAATAAAAAGATATGGAAGTGAAGGGGCATGGGAAGGGAACAAGAGAAGTAGTGGATGAAAATGATCAAAACACATCATTATCTATGTGTGTGTGTGCATATGCATGCAAAAGGTTATAATGAATGTTACTATTACGTATAATTAATATCTGTTAATAAACACTAAAAATTTTAAAAGTGCTATTGTACCTAAGACAGGCAGAGTGCCCGAAAGAACTTCCACAGCTAGGGGATACATTGGGGGCATGGCGCCCACTTTTCTCTCCACCCCCTTTCTTTCTTTTGAGACTGGGTCTTGCTGTATAACCCAAGCTCTCCCAAACTCGTGGCTCTTCCTGCCTCAGGAATACTGGGAACACAGAGGTACACTTCCATGGCCAGCTTAAGTTCTTCTAAAACAGCTGATTTTTAAATGTGACTTGTCTCTTTCCTTTTGTGGTCATCGCTGGATTGTAGCTGCCAAAATGAAGTTCAATTCCTTTGTGACTTCCGACGGAAGCAAGAACCGCAAACGGCATTTCAATGCACCTTCTCACATTCGGAGGAAGATCATGTCCTCCCCACTTTCCAAAGAGCTGAGGCAGAAGTACAATGTTCGGTCTATGCCCATTTGACAGGATGATGAAGTTCAGATTGTCCGAGGACACTACAAAGGCCAGCAGATTGGCAAAGTGGTCCAAGTGTCCAGGAAGAAATACGTCATCTACATCGAACGAGTGCAGCGAGAAAAGGCTAACGGCACAACTGTCCATGTGGGCATCCACTCCAGCAAGGTGGCTATCACCAGGCTAAAGCTGGACAAAGACCGCCAAGAGATCCTGGAAAGGAAAGCCAAGTCTCAACAAGTCAGAAAGGAGAAGGGCAAATACAAGGAGGAAACGATTGAGAAGATGCAGGAGTAGGGGTGTGTCCTACACAGCTTTCATTAAAGACTGCTTAAATAAAAATAAATAAATAAATAAATAAATAAATGAAAGTGACTTGTTCAGTTCACTCAAATCACTACAAAATCAAATGTAAGGAGCTGCACTAAGTCAAAACACTCCCCTTTGCTGTGGATATTGCTCTGTATGCTGTGAATGTGTTGCTCTGATTGGTTAATAAATAAAATGCTGATTGGCCAGTAGCCAGGCAGGAAGTATAGGTGGGACAAGCAGAGAAGAGAATTCTGGGAACAGGAAGGTTGAGTCAGGAGATGCCGCCAGCTGCTGCCACCAGGAGAAGCAAGATGTAAAAGTACCGGTAAGCCATAAGCCACATGGCAACTTATAGATTAATAGAAATGGGTTAATTTAAAATATAAGAACTAGATAGCAAGAAGCCTGCCACAGCCATACAGTTTATAAGTAATATAAGTCTCTGTGTGTTTACTTGGGTCTGAGTGGCTGCAGGAGCCCGGTGGACACAGAAAAACTCCAGCTACAAATGGTGCCAGAACGTGCGGCAAGAGTTTCCACCTAAAACCTGAGAAACAAGATTCTAAAATGGAACTAAAAACAGCTTCTTAGTTGTCTCTCTCAAGTTAGCTAAAGCCTTTGGGCTTGAGCTACTCTGTGGCGGGTTCATGGCATACGACTTGACCTGCAGCCTGCAGGAATGAGGAATCTGCAAGCTGCACATTATGCTGCATGGATTTAGCCTTTGCTAGTACAAAAAAAGGAAAAAAAAAAGAGGTTTCTGGGCTACACGCTGCTTTGATAGAAGCATAGACCCACTGCTTCTGAGAGTTGATGGTACACATGGTTCCCAGATCCAGAGCTGGTGGTAAACCTACCACCACCATGCTGAGAAGCTGAAGTGGGTGGAGAATGCTGCAGTTTAAAGCAATAGATTCACAATAAGACAGATTCAGATGAGATAAACCTCTAAACAGTTTACAATGTGTATAAAATGTGCATAGGCTTGGAAGAAAAAAAAAGTAATATATGCAGTTATATAAAGAAATAGTTTTAAAAAAATAAAGTCTTTAAAGAGAAAGTAAAAGTAATATAAAGAATAAGCTATGTAAAGATGGATATCACACAGAGAATCTGGATTGTGTTGTCTTTGGGATTTTTAACTGCACAAGACATTTGATTGTAAAGGCTGCTCAGTTAAACCAATATGTATATTTTAAAGGTACCTTGACTTCAAAATTTAGATGTAAGGATATGTTGCTTTGGAAAGGAGGCTCTGCTTTTGTTTCCACAGAAAGCAAGAGGCTATGGATTTGTTCCAGATTAAGATACATCAGGTTTGACCAGCTTAGACCCCCTGAAAGGTCTCCGATGACACCATGGCCTAGATGATCCAACATCCAAAATGATTTCAAGGCAACTGGCTCAGACAATACAGCCTCATGGACTACTCCATAATCCTAAAATTTTCTTTATGTCCCCATAAGAATATAGCGCCCTCATCTAGCAGGAAGTAGTATGAGAAGTTACACACAAATTCCCAAATATACCAAGCTGGCTTTGGAGATGGAATTGGCTCACTCCTCTAAATTCAAGCATATTACTAAAAGAAAAAGTTGAGAGATTCTTCTGTCCCATATCAGAAGAGCCCTCTGGTGTTGGACAGAGAAAAACCAATATTTTTATTTAAAACAGGTTGATTATAAATGCAATCTCTTTCTAAAGAAGAAAAGGGGATAGTATAGATATAATAGGATGAAAGGGTAGATTAATGAACCTACTTTTAAAGTGCATCAACTTGTTTATAAATGTTTTACATTGCTATGGATTTTAGTTTATTGATACAAGTTTAAACTTAATTTTGGTATACTGTATATATATATTTCTACTCTTGTTTGAGGTATTATGTTTATGTAACTCATTTAGATTGTAATGGCTAAGTAAAAAATACAGATTAATAATTAGTCTTCTACCATAGTCAAGCTTATAGTCATGTTAAGTTTTCTAGATATACATAGAGATAATTCAATTAGGTAGGTAATCTTCAAATACTTCAAAGACCTACAGAATATGGCATTTAAAATGTTTTAAAAACTTAGACTTTTCTGGACAATGAGACACATCTGCTCCTGGCAGGACTGATTTATTTCAAAGAGGAGGATGAGCATCAAAGTCACTCTATATGGAGTTTATCTTCTTGGCAAAAATAGCCATTTGGGCAAGAAACTGTGCTTTCCTGGACTGCTTGTTCGACTGGACATGCAGGACCCATGGGAAGGTGACTACTGAACTTTGCTTGGTAAAATGGTCCTTCAGGTTCCTCCTTCACAGAGGAAACTGCCAGACATTCTACAGGATACAGAGAGAAATGACTAAGCCTGTGGGCTGAAGACAGATGCTCCAACTTTAAAAGAGAACTTTGGATGACTGTCCAGGCTGCCAACTGTCTCTGTCTACTCTCACAAGACTCCCAAAAGGTGCTTGCGTCCTTCTTTCATTTCTCAGGTAATATTATATCCTTCTGAGGTCTTTGATGTAGTTGAAGACTAGATAGTTATAATTTCCTTAGTTATGATAAAAAAAAGTGCCGGGCGGTGGTGGCACACGCCTTTAATCCCAGCACTCGGGAGGCAGAGCCAGGTGGATCTCTGTGAGTTCGAGGCCAGCCTGGACTACCAAGTGAGTTCCAGGAAAGGCGCAAAGCTACACAGAGAAACCCTGTCTTGAAAAACCAAAAAAAAAAAAAAAAAAAAAAAAAAGTTAGATATAAAACCTTAGACTTACAAATATAGGACAGATAGGTTATCTTCTTTAATTTTGCCAAATACAAATAGACTAGATATTGTAACTGTAATTCTTACTTGATAATTGTTTTGTTATATGTAATTTTACTATGTTAAAGTTAAAACCTTCCTTTTTGAAAAAAGACATAAAGGGGAAGTGCTGAGGATATTACTCTGTATGCTGTGAATGTGTTGCTCTGATTGGTTAATAAATAAAATGCTGATTAGCCAGTAGCCAGGCAGGAATTATAGGTTGGACAAGCAGAGAAGAGAATTCTGGGAACAGGAAGGCTGAGTCAGGAGACGTTGCCAGCCGCCACTGCCAGGAGAAGCAAGATGTAAAGATACCAGTAAGCCACGAGCCACATGGCAAGGTATAGATTTATAGAAATGGGTTAATTTAAGATGTAAGATCTAGCTAGCAAGAAGCCTTAGCCATTAGGCCATACAGTTCATAATTAATATAAGCCTCTGTGTGTTTATTTGGGTCTGAGTGGCTGCGGGCCCGGGTGGGACTGGAGAAAACTCCAGCTACACCCCTTCCTCTCAGATTTACTGTCTTGTAGGACACAGACGAATGGCTAACAGCGATTCAAGCACAGTGTGGAGGACTTCGAGAACCCGCTGAGGGGGAGCGAGGTGTTTATGTGGACTTTTTAAGGGTGCTTCACTCAATCTCTCGCTGAATGAATGTCCCTGATACCCATGTTGGCTTCCCATCTCGACAGAGCCCTTGTCCTGCACAGGGAGTAGTGTAGACCTGGACCTGGGGCCATCACTCCCGTTAGATGGGTGGATGGGTCAGCCTCATGGTGGTCTGACAAGGGGGAAAAGCTAGAGGGGGAAGCAGCAGGGGACAGGGAGTAGCTGGAAATTCAGGAAGACACATGGGCAGAGAATGGTCACTGGGGAGAAAGGGTGGGTGGATATTAGCAAACGTGGCAGCATTAGCTGTGGGTCCATTCTTAGAAGGCTGGCATCCCATGCCTGCCAGGTATCATAGTACGAGGCAGATGGGACGGTCATGAGCTCAGCATCAGTCACTAAGGAGACAGGGTGAAGCAGAACAGGTAACAGGCAGGCTTGAGGTTCAGGGGGTTCACTGGTTTCTTTAACCTCTTCAAGACGGGCAGGAGGAAGCCCTTGGGCCCAATCATGGCAAACAGAAAGCCTGAGCTGAGGACACCACCATGCCCACTCCAAGCTTCTCTTCATAGGGCAGCTGCTCCAAGACAGAGCTGTCCTTAGCATGCGCTGTGGGATGGAGCTCCCTGGATGTCTTCCTGCCTGTCAGAGAGAACTCACTAACTGGAAAGTGCTGGATGCTTCCCTGGGAAGGAGGAATACACATGATAGAAGAGGGAGCCACCGAAAGGGAGCACGGAGGGACCAGAGAGAGATTCATAACTTGTACTTGCTGATGGCCAGCTCAGCCTGTGGTTCCCTAGGAGTTCAAAGACCGGCTCCACCCAGCTGGGAGCTGCTGGGCACAGCTGTAATCTCTATCAAACACCATGTAATAACTGGCTGGGGTTAATCAAATATAATGCCCACCCCAGACCTATGAAATTTTACCACAAAGGGGGCTTTAATCAGCCTTTTATCGGCACAGAGCTCTGTCCTAAGAAGACTGCTTTTGTTTGCCCAGATAAGAGACAATGAGGGAGCCAGGCTCTGCCTGCTCTCCGAGCACAACAAGGGGATTGTCTGCAAACAGCAGATCATTCAAGGCCACGGGGAGAGAAGGCAGAAGAGGCTGCATGAATCTACAAAAGTGCTCACTGTTAATGGCCTTGCCTCCCCCTGTTGAAATTCAGGCCACGCTCCGGCTGGAGCTTCCAAAATATAGGGAGGAGAGAGACAAAAAGACTCCAGTGTGCCCTGCGTAAGTGGAGCTGGCTTTGGCCCTCTGCAGGACATTCTTGTTTGCCGATTGCTGAAAGAAGGAAGAGAAACTGACCTTTGGCTCCGTCGCCAGGCTCGGCTCATATCTCCCAGGGCTGGATGGGCTTCACAGGCAGGTGGATTAAAGCTATGAGCCGTCGGGTCCGCACCGGATGGCACCTGTCCTGCTGCCCAACCTCTTAGACTATGAGGTGGGAGGGGAGAGGGTACAAAAAGGTCAGAAGAAGAGAAAGAAAGAAAGGGAGTGGTATTTAAGTCACCCAGTTCAGCTCTGTCTGACAAGTGCTTGAACGGTTTTGGGGAGGCCAGCTGAGACACACCCCCACACAGAAACACACAGCTACAGCTCTACCTGTTTATGTTTAGGATCAGAGAATGTTCAAGCTAAAAACTGCCCATATTCTCTTTCTTCATGCTGTTATGGTCTTCAAATGAGGATGTGGGTTTTCAAAGAGGAAAGGGAGCTGGAAGTGCCAGCTTTGCCCCATAAGATGACTTCAGGTTCTGGCATGCCCATGAGACAGCCAGGGGATTGTGTCATATGTCGCTGGAGGAAGAACTGTTGAGATTACTGATTTATCATCATTTGGGAACCTTATGAAGAAATGACAGAAGGTCCAAGGAAGAAAATGGTTTGCCCAAGGCCTCTCGGCTCTTTCGCAGCAGACAAGAGATGAGAGCCTGTCTTGCCGATTCAGGACTCAGTCAATTGCACCACGATGCCTCCTTGTTCGGTTTTCTCTGGAAATGCACATTCCTTCCGGAACACACTGCACATGCCTGTAACTGACAGTTCCCGATCTAGCCGTCCTCCATGCCGTCTTCCATGAGTAGCCAGATCCTTGAACTCATACTTAGGCTCTTCGGAGTTTAGATTTTTGTCTTCTCTAAATTTTGCTTGGGATTGTAAGTCTTGAGTGGAAGTGGAGAAAGAGGAATGGATGGGGATAGACTGGTTGGAGAAAGAGGACCTACTTCCTCATAGGATCAGCTCTGTGGTCCCTCAGCCCCAGTTTCGTGGGAAGGCGGGACTTGCCTCACTCCACCATGGTTGGTACTACATCCACCTATGTTTGTTTGGGGACTGGCAGTGACAGGAGGACACTTTTGTGACCAGGTGGGAGAGACACCTGGGATGACGCTGTTGATGGGATGTTGGCTGGATGTTTGTGTCTGAAGAGAAAAAGGAACAGTTCCCAGCCTGGAGGGTCAGCAGGGTGGCGAAAGGAAGTTAGGTGATGGGGACAGCGAAAGCTCTGTGTGTGGAGCGGCAGCAGAGGCCGTCAGTCCCTCACGGTTCTCCTTTGTAATGCAGTGTTGCTGACTGCTGCTTGGACAAGGTTCCGCTTCTCTGAAGATATTCTGAGCTGTAGCTGTAGATTCCCACTTCAGACTCGCGTTCTCGCCTGTCACGATCTAGCTCAGTGGCTCTCAACCTGTGGGTCGTGACCCCTTTGGGTTTTGAGCAACTCTTCCACAGGGGTCGCCAAAGACCATTGGAAAACACTGGTATTTACATGATGATTCATAACTAGTGAATTACAGTAAGGAAGTAGCAACGAAAATAATTTTTTGCTTGGGGGTCGCCACAAGAGGAACTGTATTAAAGGGTGGCAGCGTCAGGAAGGTTGAGAACCCCTGCTCTAGATGATCAGTTCAAAGTCTTTCCTCAGCCGATATGCAGGACGCCTTTGGAGAATTGGTGGAGGATGTTTGGCGTAGCCCTTGTGAATCGAAGTGGTTACAGCAAAGTGACTATTAGCCAAATTAGATCAGCAAATTGGGTTGGTGGGGCTTAGTGACATTTCCTTTGATAATAACTTCTCTGTAAATGATATTAATTATGCCTTTGCCTTGCGCTGCACTAATAGGGTTTCTCTTTTCTTTCTGGTTTCAGTAGCAATCCTGCCTCGGGTCTTTTTACTCTTGTTCCTGGCAATTAAGCACTATTCCAAAACATTGAAAAATAACTTCTCCTTTTTCAAATCATTATGTGAGGAATTTCACATAAAAGCCACTGTTAGCTGAAGTACAATCTTGTAAAATAAACGAAGGATGATCTCCTATTTATGAGATCAATAAGGGTCTATTACTAAAATTCTTAATAGAAAGCTCTTTGTCAATTCACCCACCTTCCCTCCCTCTCTACCTTTCTTCCCACCTATTTCTAAAGAATCCCGAGGCCCAGGCATTGTGGCACACTCCTGAACTCTCAGCACTTGAGATGCAGAGGCCACAAGTTCAAGGGCAACCTGGTCTACACAGCAAGCTGCATTTCAGCCTGGTCAAATGAAACTCCATCTCACAACGCCAAAGAAAAATAAAAACAAATCAAGTCCTCCGTTTTAACTGAAAGAGACAAAAATAAACCTGTGGGAGTCGCACCTATAATTGTTAAATTAAAGCCCACGGGAAAGACGTGGACATAAAATAACGTGTCCTCCTCGCCACACAATGAGCAGTTGGGCCATCGGGGTTTATCTGCTGGCAGCCTAGCTCTGAGCACGTCCATCTCTGCCTCCTGCCCACTTGCTTTACTGTGCAGCTGTGCTCCCCGCCTGGCCCTCTCTCTCCCCGGGCTCTTGCCTTTTGTTCCCCTCAGCCCTTCCAATCCCGCTGCTCCTTCCTGCAAGAAACCATACTGACCTGCAGGTCAGACTGACCTGGTTCGAATCTATGAGATGAAACCATGTGAAATTGCTCTTTTTATATACCAAAGATGGTCAAATATTGGCACTTTCATGTAGTTTATCCTAATATCAACATGCCGTTATCTCTAAGGAGACGAATTTTAAACGCTTTGTTACAGAGCACTCACTAGTGACCATTCACAGCAATAGAGAGAGCTTCCATTCTGAGAAGCAGCGGCAACATCTCATTCCACATCAGTTTGACAAGGCTTCTCAGGCTCACCTCTTCTTCCTCCAGACACTACTTGTACATTGGAATTACCTGGAAAAGGCAGGTCCCAGCGCAGTGGACTAGACATGTGGAGAGACAGCTTCTGGGTGGAGGGATACAGGGGGAAATCGGCAGGGGCGGGTCATCTTCAGAGCCGATGAATTTGGAGAGGGAGGGGAGGGCACACGGTAGGGTGATGGCTGCCTTTCCCAGAAATGATGCCCCTTTCCGGTGCCCAAGAACAGACATTTTGGTGGGGACCTTCTAAACTCTGTGTTCAGAGAAGTCATACCTGGAGAGAGAAAGATGGAGTGTGTGTATGGTGGGGGGACAAGATGAGAAGATGGTGTGGGTGGAATAAGATGTCACAGTGTGTAGAGGGATAAGATGAGATGGTGTGTAAGGGGATGAGAAGCTAGTGTGTGTGTTGGGGGGACAGCTAGGGCTTATACAGTGGAGTCAGACTTCTGTGACACTTGGAGCTTTGATAGCCTAGGTATCTTAGGGTTTCTATTGCTGTGAGACTCTATGGCCATGCCAGCTCTTATAAAGGACAACATTTAAGTGGGCTGGCTTACAGCTCAGAGGTTAGTTCGCTGTCATCATGGCGGGAAGCATGGCGGCATGCAGGCAGACATGGTACTAGAGAGGTAGCTGAGAGTTCTACATCTGGATTGGCAGGCAGCAGGAAGACTCACACTGGGCCTGCCTTGAGCTTCTGAGACCTCAAAGCCTGCCCACGGTGACACATTTCCTCTAACAAGGCCACACTTCCCAATAGTGCCGCTCCCTCTGAGCCTGTGGGGGCCATTTTTTGTAAACCACGACACTAGGGGATATCGTTTTATGGTCTGAATACAAAGAGCCATGTAAACACATTTCTAAGACTTCCCAGGACATGAAGGTAAGGATCCCCAGCACTCCAGCTTCACTTATTCCTAAACAACTGCCCCTGGCATGTTGGGGGGGGGGGGAGTTGTTGAAAAGCAGAGTGTCCTGGCAGACAGTGGGAGGCTACTGTTGAATTTTAGACAAGCCAGTGACATCATCGGATGTGCCTCTGAGCAAAAGCACCCAACAGCTGTCTGGAAGACGGGTCAAAGAAGCTTGTGTTAGATGGCAGAGACCCAGCTAGGGAGCTATTTTAGTCAGACCGAAGAAGCCAAGTTTGAAAGGGCAGAATTCCTGAGCGCAGATCTGAGCAAGTCTCACTGAGCAGAAGTCTCCAGGGATTGTACCCCAGGAGACCAGGTCCTCCATCCCAGCTCACCCTCAAATTGGCTTGAAAAAATGCTTTCAAAGTCAGGTTCTCCATCTGGGAAGTTCTCGAATTGGCTACGTGCATAGAGGCCTGTCACCCCACCCATCAGTGATAAACTGAGCATGGTTATTCCTCACTCCTGTTCTTCCCTGTGGTCGGTCTCAGTCTCCCCTTTGATATATCAGAACTTTGAGGACCTTGAGCTCCGGTCCTCAGTCCTGCTCTGCTTGGCCACGACTCATCTTCTTCCTCTTTTCTTAAAAGATCAATTATTTTTATAGGGGCGTAAGATTTATTTATTTTTATTTTATGTGTGTGAGTGATTTTCCAGCATGTATATCTGTCATGGGCATGCAGCAGAGACCAGAAGAGGGCCCTGGATCCTTTGAACTGGAGTTACAGATGTTATGAGCCACCATGTGGGTGCTAGGAACCAAGCCCCCATCCTTTGCAAGAGCAGCAACTGCTTTTAACCACTGAGCCATCTCTCCAGCCCTCTGTCTCCCTCAGTTCCTGACATACTGGTCCTGTTCCTCCAAACTATGAGCTGATTCATGGCCTCCATCCTCCTGGGAAAACACACCCCCCATCTCATTTCTTCTCCTCAGCTACCTCCATGCTGCCTTCCCATGCTCCCTGGGCTCAGCAACCCTCATCTCCATGTCCTGCACATGCGTTAGTTATTGTGCATATCAGTCTGTATAATATGTACTTGTAGATGTGTTCCCACACACACACACACCTCCGCCATTTACCGACATCCTTTAGCTCCTTGAGGTTAGGACGGTGTTTTCTACCATCATTTCCCCAGGAGCTCACACAATCTCAGAGAGAGCAAGCATATAGGTGTTGGGTCAGCTATGTGAACCTAGTCTGGGCCGGGTTGTCTTGCCTTGTTAGAACAGAGGTGCCCAAGTCTGCTTCTTTTCGCATATCTCCTGTATCAATGCAAAGCGCATCTCTCACCTCAAAGGGACCAAGAGGACTTGGTCTTCAGCCAACTATGAATGACATACCTGGGAACATGGATTCAGGTTGCCCCAAATTACATGTTCTAACACTAAACCAATTATATGAACTTTCTGTGGTTATAGTATGTCTTAGTTAGGGTTTCTACTGCTGTGATGAACTTAGGGAGGAAAGGGTTTATTAGGCTTACACTTCCACATCGCTGTTCATCATTGAAGGAAGTCAGGACAGGAACTCAAGCAGGGCAAGAACCTGGAGGCAGGAGCTGATGCAGAGGCCATGGAGGGGTGCTGCTTACTGGCTTGCTTCCCCTGGTTTGCTCAGTCTGCTTTCTTATAGAACCCAGGACCACCAGCCCAGGGATAGTCCCACCCACAATGGACTGGGCCCTCCCCCATTGATCACTAACTAAGAAAATGCCTACAACTGGATTTTATAAAGGCATTTCCTCAATTGAGGCTCCCTCCTCTTTGATGACTCTAGCTTGTGTCAAGTTGACATAAAACTAGCCAGTACACAGTACCAAAAAAAAAAGTTTCAATAAATCAAAGCACTTTCCAAATATAGTGATGGGAACATCAGGTAGGCTGAAGACAACAAAATGGGGAAATCTCTGCTATTTGGTGACATTCTCAACCCACATGATCTATAGCAGGCCTATAAACATGCCTGCCTTCCTCTCTAGAGGGGGAATTTCTCTGTATTATCCTGGATGGGATACACGGCTCACTCTTTCTCTAGATAGAAGCACGACCTCTATCTTTGCACTGTGTGTTATACAAACATCCTTGCAAACGTAGTGTTGAATTGAAGACAGTCGGTACCTCACTCTCAAGATGTGCAGAAACACCAGCTACCCTCTAGGAAGCTGTCTCCCAATATTATCTTGCAGCCCCATGCATCATGTTTAATCCCATTCCCAAACTATAACCTCAAATTTCCTGTTGCAGTTGGAATTCCGTCCAGATATCTCCAGCAGTTAAATTTAAATTTTTTTAAGACACGTATGGTGGTAGCTGCCTATAATCCCAGTACTTGGGAGGTGGAGGCAGGAGAATCAGGAATTCAGGGCAATTCTCTATCTAAAAATAAAAATAAAATAGCTGATGTTCTATGTCTCTTCCTACCTTAAGGTCTAGTTTCGTCATCACTATTTTCCTCACCACCCCAGACATCATCCTCCAGGCCCATTTTATCCTTCATCACTTATGACCAATCACAAAGTTCTTTCATCTCTTCCCTTGGAACTCCTCATCCTCATCTTTATTTATCCCTGGCTGACTGTGTCGCCATTAGCTGAGTTCAGAATCTCAGCCCACTCCTCGCCTGCTCAGGGAATCTTCTCATCAGTTTCCTAGATTTCTCCCCCTTCCCATCCTTTCTCTTCTTAAAAAAAAAAAAATTATTTTGTTTTATGTGTATGTGTGTGCACAGAATGTATGTTCATGTACCTCCTGTGTACTGGTGCCTGAGGTAGCCAGAAGATGGCATCAGGTCTCCTGGACCTGGAACTACAGATAGTTGTGAGCCATCATGTGGATACAAGGAAGCAGACCCAGGTCCTTCGGAAGAGCATCCAGTGCTCTTAACTGCTGAGCATCTCTCCAGCCCTCTGGCTTTCCCTCTCTGGAGGAACAGTTCTGATTACGTCATCACACTCATTAGAAAATGTACAGCAGTTTCCCATCGGATGTTGGGATAGTTTGAACTTGGCTCTCAAGTGTCTAATGTCCATCCTGCTACCGGGTCTGACCTGGGCTCAGAATCCACCACTGTGTTCTGCAACTCTCTATTTGCCAAGCCCACAAATGACTGGTCCACCGTCCATCTTTCCTGTCACACAGAGCTCTGACCACAGGTCTACAAACCCATTTCATCCTACAAGTTTTTCTGTAACTGGTGCAGCCCACACTGAGTTCTTTTCATATTTAGCTTTATGTTATACCTTGTGGCTTCTCATTTGCTCTATATTTTATGCATCTGTAAAAGTCTTGAGTCCCCAGAAGACAAAAACTATCACCTGTATGCCTTTTATGTCACTTGGTGATGCCTGTTTAGCACATGTTTGGCAAAACTAGATTCAGTTCTGCGTATCTCCCCCCACCCCCATCTCCTCACCTGACAAGTGAGAGAGAGAGCACATGCATCACAGGGCTGTTGGAATAAATAAGTGAGATACTATGGAGACGTGTTAATAAACTACATGTTATAATGGAAGAAGGCAGTCAAGGTTGACTATCGTTACTGATCTTGCAGTGATAAATAAGTGGACGACTGTACAGGTGGATAAAACATGGCTGCCCTGCTTGTGAAGACCGAGAGAATAACCTTGAAAACATCATCAGAGTATTGTGGTGACCCATGGGCGAAGCCGGGTGGAAGATGGGGAAATACGCCTGTCCAAGGCCTAAGTTAACCCTTTTCCGGGTGGCTCTTCAGCGGTGGACAGAGCCCAGTGAAAGGAAAAACCATCAAAGGAACATCCCGGGGGAATTTTCTCGACTCCTCTCTGGTTCTGAGTCTGTCTGCCTGCTGAACATGCCTGATGCTCTTGATGCACAAAGGGGCATGCACTAGGGAAACACCCGGAAGGCAGTTGGTCAGAGGGTAAGCCTGCTTTCTGGTGAGGCTTGACCCTGTTTCCAGAGATAAGACAGACTGCCATGCCTCGGGGCACTGCCGCCTCTCCAGACCATCTAGTCTGGGGACTGGCAGTTGTCATCGCTTTCAGAACCATGACACTGTTTCACGTTTGCTATTAAAGCAAGCAAACAAAAAACAGTAGCCGGTTGGGCAGAAAGGGAAAGGAATTCTCTCTGAAGACTACACTATCCTAAGGCTCTTCTACTAGCAAACGACTGTGGTTGTCATTTTCGAGCGTTACCATATGCCAGGCACTGTAATATGGTATGTGTATATGTAAATAAAAATATGTGTAAATATTCTTAAAATAACCTGGTAACCTTTCCAATATCCACCTTAAAGAAATGGAAACTTGGAAGCACCAGGATTAAGTATTGTGTCCTTGGTTACACAAATAGTAAGTGGTAAAGCTGAGATTCAAAGCCAGGCCCGCACTCCTCCAAAGGCCTGGGAGCATTTCCTTCTACATGAGGTTTCAGGCGAACCCACACAAACGTGGCCTCCACTCTTGTTTTTGAAGCTTGGGTCACATCACCATAGAAGATCTAGGAACTAAATGCAGGGGCTGCAAAAATTTGGCGACAGGTTCCTGAGTGTGCAGTGAGCTGAAATGGATTCAAATGCACTCGGTGTCTGAGGTGTCTCCGTCAGTGCCCACCCATGCTGCCTCTTTGGAGTTCAGGACAGCTTTGGACTCACAATAGGCACACTTTAGAAATGCACATGCTGTCTGTCACACCAACAACAACCAGGCTGCCTGAAACACCTTGCTCAGAGTCAAAACTACCATATGCCATGAACTGCAGTTTTTTTTTTTAAGATTTATCGTATTTTTATGTATGTGTGCACCTGTCTGTCTGTGTGTGTACACAAGCATGTGGGTGCCCTCAGAGGCCAGAAGTGGGTGTTGGATATCCTCGTGTTGGGGCCATTACAGGCAGTGGTGAACCACTTGATATGGGTACTGGAAACCAAATTCCAGTTCTCTTAGAGAACAGCCAGTGATCTTACCCACCGATCTACCTCGGCAGCCCCAAGGGCAGTGTTTTTACTGTTCACACAAACTCTGATGCTCTTATGCAAACACAATGATTTCATTATGGAAAATAAAATCTTTGTTCAGCTGAGATTAACTTGTTTTTAAAATTATTACATTTCTATTTGTTTTGTATGCATGTATATGTAGTGTGTGTGTGTGTGTGTGTGTGTGTGTGTGTGTGTATGTGGTGTGTCCATGTGCGTGCAGGCAAGTGTGATGGGCAGAAGACAACTTGAAGAGTCAGTTCTCTCCTTCGACCACATGAGTCCCTGGATCAATCTCAGGTCATCCAGATTGGCAAAAAGTGCCTTCACCCACCGAGCAATCTGGCTCAGCCTCAAGATTCAGTTCTTGATATAAAAATAAACACATTCATGTCACCCTTAATCAATAGTAAAATCATGTATATCAAATAATTGTTTGAAAGTGAACCCATTTGATCTTGTGCCTATTTTTACATACTTACATACACAAGTGTAGTTTGATACACTTGTATACACAAGTGTACTGTGCACTTATACAAATATTCCAGGTGAGGAGGGCTTGTGAATGGAAAGAGTTTAAGAAGCCCCCCTCTAGGCTTCCAGACACACTCCCACGGCTTTCTTCTCATTCACAAGCTGCATACACAACGGCACAAGGAAGACTAGCAAATGCTTTCCTGAGTCTGGATTTCCACACCCTGGACGACAGACAAGGCAGGACACTGAGACCACAGGAGGGGTCAGGGAAGAAGCAGCTTCATGCAGTCAAGCTTGACAAACTGACCTGGCTGCTTAGCTGAGGACTGGCTAGCCACACATTAAAATCTACTGCCAGCTAGAACTTCTGTTACAGCCTTTCACGTCAGGCGGAGGCAAGTATGCATTTCCCTGGAGCTCCTGATTCTGAATCTGTTATTACATTTAAAAAATAATGTCAATAGATATCATCAAACAGAACCCCAAGCAGTCACTTTGCCATCTGTAGAAAAACATTGGCTCTGGAAAAGGTACTGCCTGGTAGGAAACCAAAGGCATAGAAATATGTTTTGAGAATCGTGTTCCTGGCCTGAATCGGATCCCACGTTCAGGGAGGTTGGCTGAGGACAGGGTTCCTGAGGACAGGGAAGGACCGAAGCCAAGAGGCTTGTTTTCCTTGCAGTCACAATGTGACAAGGCGGTAGGGGAAGGTGCATTTGAGTCCCTGCCACCTCCTTCAAGGAGGAACGCTCACCAGACTGACTGATGTCTCCTCCCAAAACAGGGTGCTGTGCCTCAGCCAGGACAGGTTCTCCTGGAACCTGAGGAAACTGGAGTGCTTGGTTGACGCTATCCCAGCTCCCCTTCAAGGGACTTTCTCTGTTCTTGTGTCCCCTGCCTTCTCCCACTCCTGGGAAGCCACATCTCCAATGCAGGAAATGCAACATCCGTCTAAGGGGTGGTGGCCGGAGCCTGGGCAGGTCCTGTAACACTGATGGCCTCCGTTTCCTATCTCCACTTGACTGAACAAAGCAACAATGAATTAGGCAAGTCTTTAACAACCATGTTTCAAAATGAACTTGACCAGTGTCTTAGTTAAGGTTTCTATTGCTGTGAAGAGACACCCCATGACCACAGCAACTCTGATAAAGGAAACTGTGAGGTGGCTCACAGTTCAGAGGTCCAGTCCATTATCATCACGGTGGGGAGCATGGCAACATGCAGGCAAACGTGGTGCTGGAGTAGTAGCTGAGAGAACCACATCTTTCAGGCAACAGGAAGTCAACTGACTCACTGGACTACATCCTGAGCATAGGAAACCTCAAAGCCTGCCCTCACAGTGACACACTTCCTCCAACAAGGCCATACCCACTCCAACAAAGCCACACCACCTAATAGTGCCACTCCCTATGAGATTATGGGGGCCAATAATTTTACATTCAAACTGCCACTATCAGTTAAGTAGGTTCTCATTAACACAAGTTCTTTTTCTACTTCATATTTTAATAAATGCTACATTGCTGAATTACATCTCCTTCAAACTATTTCAGATTCCCAGTGCCTGGTAACTGTGACTACAATGTTATTGTTAAGGCAAACTTTGTGGATGTAATCAAGTTAAGGGGAGGTTGCTGTACTAGAATTGAATGATTTCTGAGTTCAGTGACTTCTGGGAAGAAAACAGTACTGGCGGCAAGAAGATGATCATGTAGAGACAGAAGCTGGAGGAAAAGCTCTGCAGACCGCATTTGGGATTGGGGGAAGGGCTGGGGCAATGCTCAGTGGGTAGAGTGACCGCACAGTATACACAAAGCTCTGAGTTTTATCCCTAGCTCACCATACACCGGACAGGGTGGGGAATGTCTGCGATCCCACCGCTCAAGAGAGAGGCAACAGGATCAGAAGTTCAAAGTTGTCCTTGACTACACACTGAGGTCAGCCCAGGATATGTGAGACCATCTCAAAAACAATAAGCAACAAAGAAAAAATAAAAAAGAAAGAGAGTACGAGGAAGCCAAGCTGGAGCATCCCCTGGATCCCCCAGAGGGGCTCCGTCCTGCTAACTCTTGATTTTGGACTTCTAGCTTCTAGCACTGTTTGAGTATAAATTTGTTTTTTAAAGCCAACCTTTCAAATGACTCTTAGAAAGCCAATACAAGTGCTTTTATATCCATCCACCTTCCTTCCAGTCTTGCATTCTCAGGACTTATCAAAATTCTTGGCAACGTCAAAGGAGCTCCGCTAACACAGAGGGAATGAACATGTGAGCTGATGGTGTAGGTGTATAACCTGTTTACACAGACATACAGTTATCTTTACTTTGTGGTATTTTGCCACAATATGCTTCAGCAAGGCGTCTGTGAAATGATGAACCCGTGTGTGTGGACTGAATAAATAATGTGTACCGTGTAAAGTGTACTTTCTACGTTAATTTAACAGCTCTCCAAAGAAACAAAACTAACAACCGGCAACAATTCCTACCCTAAAGTCAAAACAGAGTTAATATGTGTTCAGCAGCAAAATACGATGACTTGTGAAGGGCAAGGCCTGTTGTCTTCGAGGTCTCCCCAGGCTGTGGTAACTGTGCAGCTGCATCCGTGTAGGTCACAGCCTCCGCTCAGCTGGGAGGTCAGTATTATTGACTTGGGAAGAAGAATGAACGGAATGCCTCTCCCTGCCATCAGATGAGCTCTCCTGTACGTACCTTGAACATCCCATCACCGTGCGTGACTTGAATCACCTCTTATAATGTCGTAGGTTTCCGTAAGAACTTGAATCATGAATCTGAACACAAAAGAGACAACAGACTCTTCCTTTTGCAAATTGTCAAATTTTTCTATTAATAAAGATTAACTCGGTTTTGACTTTGGAGTAGGAATTAACGCCAGTGGGAGAGCTCTGGAGAACGGTTAATATAGGAAATTCATTTATGTGGTGCACTTTATTTATAACTGTATAACTCCACAGACCCCTTGCAAGAGTACACTGCTGGCGTTTACCAGAAAGTGTGGCAACAGAGGTGGAGAGGACGGTGGTCGTTACATCTATGGATGCAGGTTGTCCGTAGACATCACCTCCTGTTGCTCTCCTCATTGGGGAAACAGAGCTGCTGTGTTACTCTGTACAGAGACGGTCCAGATTAGTTCCTAGCACAGCGTTTCTCAAAATGCACCCTATGGATGACCTCCATCAGAACTACTTTTTAAATTTACTATAATGAACAGGTCCAAGAAGAGTCACACAGATTAATGTCCCCCAAGAGAATGTTCAGAGTCAAACCCTAACCCAAGGGGAATAAATCATCAATAAATGGTATTTGGGAAACTGCAGTGTGGGCATAGTTTAAAAAAATAGTTGGAGACAAATTTTATATATATATATATATATATATATATATATATATATATATATGAAAACATTTAATTGGGGCTTGCTTACAGTTCAGAGGTTTAGTCCGTTACCATCATGGCAGGAAGCATAGCGGCATACAGGCAGACATGGTGCTGGAGAAGGAGCTGAGAGTTCTACATCTGGATCAGCAGGCAGCAGGAAGACAATGCCACACTGGGCCTGGCTTGAGCATCTGAGATCTCAAAGTCCTCCCCTAGTGACATACTTCCTCCAACAAGGCCACACCTACTCTAACAAAGCCACATCTCCTAATAGTGCCACTTCCTATGGGCTTATGGGGACCATTTTTATTCAAACCGCCACACCTTACCATTAACATCTACTCAATGGATCTGTACCAGATCAACTAGCTTCAAGCATATCCTTATAGCTAGAGAAGGGGATCGATCTTAGCCCATATGATAGCTCTGTCATAAAATACTTATTTTCTTTCTTTTTTTCAGTATTTCTTACAGAACTTTGTTGTGAAATATATGTATATATAACCAGAAAAAAAGCTAAATGAATACTAACTTATTAATTGCATTAAACACTGTATCGATGCCCTCGCTGGTGTACTGGTTTGTTGTTGTTGTTGTTTTCCCTATAATGTTTTTATTGATTCTTTGGGAACTTCACATCATGCACCCCAACCCCACTTATTTCCCAGTCCCTCCATATCCACCCTCCACCCTTGTAACCGCCACAAAATTTAAAAAAAAAAAAAAAAAAAAGGCTCCCTGTGAAAGCTGCAGTGTGTCACGGTGTGTCACTCAGTCCACCCTTTTGTCCAACCAGCTTCACTTCCAGACGTCCGTTGCCATAAGTCAGTGGTCTGGTTCAAGGCCTCTGGCTTCTGCTGCACCATTGATACTGGACCATCACGGACACTCCTCTCAGATATCCGGCTCTTCCCCTGAGTCGTGGAGATCCTGCAGCTTTGGTTCTGCAGGACCAGCCCCTTCGTGCACTCCAGCAGCTCACAGACGGGGTAGACGTTGGGGTGGCCAACTCAAAGCCCTGGATCTGGGCCTGGGTGGCAGCTGAGTCGGTCAGCCCACCCACTCTCCTGTACCCACACCACTGGTGCCAGCTCTCCTGCCCTGCCCAGGCTACAGGCAGGGCCAACCCCCTGAGTGCCATAGCCAGAGAGTGCCTGGACCAGCTCTACCACACCCATGCCCAGGGTCAGCAAATTGGATGTCTTAAACTGTAATAATTTCCTGAGTCTGGTGCCTTAGGCTACTTGGCTATCCTGACATCTGATACTGGAGCAATTTCTACTTTGTCAAACTTAGCTTTAAAAAAATCTGCAAAGGTACTAGAAGGATTTATGGAACTTTTCATGTTCTAAGTGAAAATGAAACATTAAATAAAATATTAATGAACTTTTATGCAAAGCTACCCCGCAGAAGTCATCAAGCAAGAAATCAAAGGCAAACTGGAGAAACATTGGCAACTCACAAGACATCACAAGGAGCAGTTTCCCCTAATATATAAAGAATGTCCATTACGAATAAAGATTATTTTAGAAAATCAGTAGAGGGGATAAAGAGATGACTCAGCATTTCAAGACATTGTTACTCTTGCAGAAGATTCAGCATCCACATAATGGTTCACAACTATCTATAACTCTAGTTCCAGGGGATCTGATATCCTCTGCTAGACTGTGTGGTTATCAGGCATAAACATGGTGCAGATACATATATGCACTGCAAAACATTCATATACATAAAATAAAAGTAAATCTTAACAAGTTTAGTAGAAAAAAATGGCACTATGAAGTTGAACAGACTTCACAAAATGAAAATATAGAAGATTGAAATATATTAAAATATGCTCATCTCCAGCCAGAAGTGGTGGCGCATGCACATGGCTACAATCCTTGTACCCTGTAGGCTGAAGAGGGAAGAACAGGAGTTCAAGGTCATTCTTGGCTACAAAGAAGGTTCAAGGCCAGCCCATACTCCATGAGACCCTGAGCCAAAAAGCAAAGGAGGAGGAAGAGGAGGAAGAAGAAGAACCCACAGCCTCAGCTGTTCATTTTCCTCTCTATGGTAAAAGCAATATTAATTGACATTTATTTATTTACTATTGTGTGTGTATATGTGCACATGTATGTGCCATGACACCTGTGTGGAGGTCAGAAAACAACTTTTGAGAATTGGTTCTAGCCTTCTGCCATATGGGTACTAGCTTCCACCATGGTACTAGCAAGCCCGTAAGCAGAATTCCTGTGTGGCCTCTGCTTCGATTCCTGTCTCTAGGTTCCTGCCATGGGCTCCTGCCCTGATTTCTTTTCATGATGGACCATAGCATTAAATAAAATGAAGTAAAGCCTTTCCCCTCCAACAAGTTTCTTTTAGTTGTGATGTTTTATCTCAGCAACAGAAAAAGCAGACTAAGGTACATCCTTAGCTGCTGAGCCATCTTACTGACCCCAAGAAATATAAACAGCAATGGGCAATTACCCTTAGCCTAACATACTAAAGATCAAAATGCCAATAATACCTCGTCAACTAAAGTTTGTGAGAAAATGGCAACTGAGTGAAAACTGACAAAACTTCTGTAAAGACAACTTGGCAACAGAGATAGAAGTTGTTTAGTGCCGGGTGGCGATGGTGCACGCCTTTAATCCCAGCACTCGGGAGGCAGAGCCAGGCGGATCTCTGTGAGTTCGAGGCCAGCCTGGTCTACAGAGTGAGTTCCAGGACAGGCTCCAAAGCTACACAGAGAAACCCTGTCTCGAAAAACAAAAACAAACAAACAAAAGAAGTTGTTTAGCATTTAGCAGATCACTTCCAATTCCAAGAATTTGTTCAGATATAATCACTTGCGGAGGAATGCCACAGGTCCATCGTTCCTTGTTGTTTTGTTTACTGTTAGGGGATTTTAAGAACAACATGCATGTCCATGCAAGCGAATTGTTGAATGAAACTTTATATACTGGTATGGCATAATAACCTCACAAAGATGTTTGAGGAAAGTGTATATAGTACACTACCAAGTGAATGAGAAGAGGGGAAAAATGGATGCAATTTTTACTCAAGATGTCTCACAAGATACACAAACATTTCAGAGTCACATTCCAGACTAACATCCTTCAGTCCACCAATGTTCTGTGGCCATGTTCTCAGGATGCCTGGGCCGGGCTGTTTACATCCCTCCATCCAGCAGTGCTCTGTGGCCACGTTCTCAGGATGCCGGGGCCGGGCTGTTTACATCCCTCCATCCACCAATGTTCTGTGGCCACGTTCTCAGGATGCCTGGGCGGGGTTTGTTTACATCCCTCCATCCACCAATGTTCTGTGGCCACGTTCTCAGGATGCCGGGGCGGGGCTGCAGTTGCAGTTTGTTAGGACCTGCAGCCTCCTTTGCTCTCCAGAACCCCCTCCCCATTGGTATACTCGGCTTCGAAGAGCTGGTTCCCCGATTGGCAATGTTCTACCAGAAAAGATCAAGTCCAAAACATGAGCTGATTTACAAAGTTCCCATCTCCAGTTAGATGGCAGGACTCTACCTAGAGTTACTTGGTCTCCTTCCTTCCTTCCTTCCTTCCTTCCTTCCTTCCTTCCTTCCTTCCTCCCTCCCTCCCTCCCTCCCTCCCTCTCTTTCTTTCTTTCTTTCTTTCTTTTTTGTTTTTTTGAGACAGAGTTTCTCTGTGTAGTTTTGGAACCTGTCCTGGAACTCACTCTGTAGACCAGGCTAACCTCGAGCTCACAGAGATCCCCTGCCTCTGCTTCCTGGGTGCTGGGATTAAAGGCGTGCGCCACCACCGCCTGGTGAGTTACTTGGTCTTTGAGCACAGCCGAACCAAGACTACAGAAGAAGTTGTCTCATCTGGTTTGGTTTCAAGCGGTAAACACCAGCAAATGCTTGGATAGTGTTACGTCTCTACAAGTTTGCGGTCTGTGATGGGAAACCGGAAGTAGGCCAAAGGACAATAGCTGAGGTCAGTCTGAATCGATGTGCTATCAGTCTGATGACAGGTGAGGCCTGCTCCTAGCCCACTTTTTGCCAGAATAGGTCTGTTATTGGCTTATGCTCCAAACTTCTCACTGGGGTGAGCAATGAGAGTCAGTGAGGGCACAATAGAGTGGGTCTGTGTGCAACTAGGAAACACAACCAGGTAGAGAGTTGAACACTGGTTCCGAAACTCCCCATCTTCTAGGAATCTCTCCCGTGATAGCAAATCTTGCTCAAGGGGACCTCTTCGTTGTCATTGTAGCATCTCTGGTTCCAGGAAGCTGTCCTGCAGGCCTCCTCTGCCAGCTCCGATGGCCCAGAGCAGAGAATGAGCAGCTTTAGACGTGCTTGGGAACAGAGCACGCCAAGCATTGTTGTGGAGTTATCAGATAAGGGATCTTGGCAATACTCCCGTCCATCCTGGGAGTGGATGGTCGAGTTCAGCCGGAGCCCCAGCCTGGGAGGTGTTTCGTTTCCAGAGGGAATCTCAGCAGAAACTTCTCAGAGGAGAGGCAGTTCTCTAGATGTGATGTATCTTGCTCCTATCAACACAACATGACATTCTGAACTATGCTTTAAAAAAGGAAGTAGAAAGTTATTTTTAAAAGAGGAACAAAAGTCACCTGCCCTTTGGGGACTTTAAGACCCATTTTGAAAGGCTTCAATCTTCCCATATTCTATGTATTCAAAACTACCTCCCACTGTTTTTGAGGAAGTGGACCCTATCGTCCCCCAAACGTCCCCCAAATGTCAGCAAGGTGACAAATGTCAGCAGAAGAGCCATTTTCTGCTTCAGAAGAAATGTGGCTTAATAGGAAAAAGAATTAATAATTCTTACTTTAAGGAAGGAAGGTGGGAGTGTGGCTTGAGGGTAGAATGTCTGCCTAGCATGTGTGAGGTCCTGGGTTCAATCCCCCATGCCTGAGGAGGAAAAAAGAATTCAGAATTTCCTAAATGTTTAATACATTTAAAAATCTCCTCAAGACTCACTCACTGTGGAAATGCTGAGGTTTTCCTAGCGAAATATCTTAACTCATCTCCCTTCTGCCCTGTCATATGGTTTTTGAAAGTGAAATTTATTACTTTGATTAATTTTTCAATGTATCATTCAATATAATGTCAATTATTAATGGCAAAATTTTGGTTCCACAGAAATTTTTTTTTTTTTTTTTTTGGTTTTTCGAGACAGGGTTTCTCTGTGTAGCTTTGTGCCTTTCCTGGAACTCACTTTGGAGACCAGGCTGGCCTCGAACTCACAGAGATCCGCCTGGCTCTGCCTCCCGAGTGCTGGGATTAAAGGCGTGTGCCACCACTGCCTGGCCTCCACAGAAATTTTATAAAGAAAAAAAATGGAATGTTTTACAAATTTACATGTCACCATGTGTAGGAGCCATCCTAACCGATTTATTGCTTCAATTTCAATATGTCCTGCCAAACTGAGCACCTGGGCAGTAATCTTAAAAGGTAAAATGCAGAGATCTTTGAGGAAAATTTTATTATTCTGTCACCTGCCTCAAGCATCTTAAAGAATGTGTCCTACATGGTAAGGTTACGTTCCTCGCCCTGGAGCCCAAAGCCTTTTCTTGTCCTCCCTCCCTCTCTCCCTCTCTCCCTCCCTCCCTCCCTCCCTCCCTCCCTTCCTCCCTCCTTCTGTCCCTTTCTCCTTCCCTCTCTCCCTCTTTTCCTTATTTGTTGAGGATCAAACCTAGAGCTTTCTATGTGCTAGGCAAGTGCTCTACCACCGAGCCACATCTCAGCCCCAGCTCTTACGTCCTGCTAGAGCTCTTAGTAGAAGGGGGAGAGATCCGCTCAATTCTTCTATAAACTACTCACATATTCCCAATGATCAATAATGTCTCCTTCCCTTCCACTTGCCCTGTATTGCAGTTGCTTAACCATGTGCTTTGGTCCCATCTTTTTCACCAAAGAGCAGTGAGCATATTCTGTCTGTCTGTCTGTCTGTTTCTCTCTCTCTCTCTCTCTCTCTCTCTCTCTCTCTCTCTCTCTCTCTCTCTCTCTCTCTCTCGTGTGTGTGTGTGTGTGTGTGTGTGTGTGTGTGTGTGTCTGTCTGTCTGTCTGTCTGTCTCCTCTCTCCTTTCTTTCTCTTTGTCTGTCTGTCTGTCTCTCTCTCTCTACTCTCTTTTTGTCTGTGTGTGTGTGTGTCTGTCTGTCTCTGTCTCCTCTGCCATTTGACACATTGTCTTATATGCCTTATACTTACTTTTCTTTCCCATTCATGCACATATTTATAGTGTTATGTTTGACGTCTGACTTTGAGGCCAAAGGTCATAGCTTTCCAAATTGGTAATGCCATGGACATACAGTCACTACTTAACCTGAAAGACTGACAATGAAAAGATCCCCCTCCTGTAATCGTCCCTGCTTTCTTTTTATAATGAATCATTTCTGTTTCATTTTTCTCTCTGGCTGGAGCTTGTGTGGGTTCTGGGTTTTAGTCCTGGAAGAGCTCTCTGGGAGCAGCCAGGAAGCTCTCCGCACGCTGCAAAGGCTTGTACTCGCTCTTGTCAAATTGTGCGTACTCGCTCTTGTCAAATTGTGCGCTTCCTCAAGCACGCTGTTGTGTCCTAGACGCTCTGGCTCAAGGTGAAGAAATGGAAGAAGGCTTCTCTCTGATCACCTTCACACAAAACAGACAGGCTTTCCTAGTCACCAGGGGAAGCCAAAGGAGAAACAAATACAAGGAAAAAATTAGACAGACTCCTCCTTATAAATTTTGATCCTAATGGGAGCTCAGACCCAAGGTCTCCAAGCCGTCCTATCCCACAAGATGCCTGCAACGTCTGCCATCTGCTCCTAAATGAAGACGGCGCAGGATACAGGCTAAACCCTCCGGCTTCTTCTCTATTCCCCGACTTGTCTAAAGCCGGAGAGCAGCGTTTTACAGCCTGCTACTTACTCACCGGCCATATGTCCTACATTCAATCTTCCCCCAAAGTGCTCATCTGTAAAATGAAGATAATTATAAAGTTGATGTGAGGATTGAAGGAGGAGACCCAGGTAAAGCCGCAAGCAGATGGAAAGCCTCCAGTGGACACTAGCCACGGTATTTCACAAGCTAGGAGTGGGGGCAGGCCTGGAGGGTGGGCCTCCATTTCAACTTCAGCCACACCGTTCTTACAAGTAGCAGGGTCTGTGTCCTCTTTAGAGTTTCTTCTTTCACCCAAAGACATGTTTTCCCAAGCGTGATGGCTTCCTTTAGGAGCTCAGTCTGAAAAACAACAAACAAAAACTATATTTTATTTAATACAGTGGAAAAACAAAACAAAAACAAAACCAAGAAGATAACAGTGATATCTTAATGCATTTGTTACCCTCAGTACAGCAGCAGAGGATCCACCCCGGGCTTTCCTACAGCCCCATGTTCCCAATGCCCTCAGTGTGACTGCTCATGCTGATCCTGCCTTTAGCTGCCCTGTGCGTCCACTCTTAAGTCCAGATGGAAGACCAGGAGCTCCCTTTCCTTCCCTCCTGACGTTGCTGGTACCCACAGCAGTGTCCAAACTGACCTTCTCACAACCCGGATAGAACTTTTTTTTCTCTTTGGGACTCAGTTTCCTCGTCTGTAGGGTAGGTGGATTCTCAGGTAATCGCTAAGATTCTCTCCAGTTTTGATAGTTCTGAAACCCAAGTGGAGAGACATGAGGTCTGAATGCAGAACTCTGAGTCGTGCATTGTGGGGCTCTCTCAGCCTGTGGGTTAAGAGGGAGCCACAGATGAAGGGAACAGGGAATCATGGGATTCAGATTTAGGAATGATGCTGGGTAGGGTAGCAGGGAGCGCAGAGGGGAGACGAAGCAGGAACAACAGAGACGAGACAATTCTCTTGTTGGATCCACAGATACAATTAAATCTCCCTGGGATTAAATTTTTTAAACATAACCATGATTTCTAGTATTTCATAATATTTTCTGAAAATATGAAATTAATTTTTAATTTATTTAAATTTATTTAATTTAATCTAACTTTCACAGGAAAGAAATATTTATCTAAAATTAGTAATTCCTACAATTCCATTACAATGTCCTTTACCCTTGTCAAATACCTGTGAGGTTATTTTGTTGTGAACTGAGAAGAGGAGATAGTCCTTTGTAAGGGTGTAAGGATGAACGGGGCTTGTTGGTTGATGAGTCACGGGCCACAGCAGAGTTAGAAAGAGCTTTATTAGAAAGAAAAGGGGATGGGGGGAGAAGCCTGGGGGGGGCAGGGCAGACAGTAGAGAGGAAACAGAAAAGGGAGAGTGGGGGGTCCACGTCCAGCTTTTTAAGGCTGGTATGTAGTTGCCCACTGATTAAACCCGGAAGAGTAAGAGTAGAATCCTAACAGTAGGTAGCTGTTCTCACCATTCCCTGAAGCATTGCCCCTAGCGAGGTAGCAGGTAACTGTTAGACCTGCCTATGACCTTGAAGTACATACCCCTGGGGCATGGCCTGGGATGCTCTCTCTCTCATGGTTTTGGATGCTGGGATGGATCAGGGCAGATTTTGCCGGAGAACATTGTTGGACTGTGCCTCATCCTTCCAGGATCCTGCAACGAATTCCTCTGTTTTGTCTTGTGAGTTTTTCTTTCACAAATAAATTCCTTTGCCCATTAAGCAGACTCCGTGGATTGCTAGCATTAGATATAATAGCGTTAGTCCCTACTATGTGGTTTATCTGGTATGGCTGAAACTGAAACTGAGACACGCTGTCCTGCCCATCTCAGACTTGGTTACCACTCCCCTCAGCCCCTGAAGCTAGTGTGGCTTGTGAGGTACCATGATGTGGTGGTTTAAATAGACTCATGTGTTTGAATGCTTTGCCCATAAAGAGTGACACTATTAGGAAGTGTGGCCTTGTTGGAGGAAGTTTGTCACTGTGGGGGCGGGCTGTGATGCCCAATCGACACCCAGTGTGGACACAGTCTCCTTCTGCTGTCTGCAGATGCAGATGTAGAACTCTCATCTCCTTCTCCTGCACCACATCGGCCTGCATCCCGCCCTGCTTCCTGACGTGATGATAATGGACTGAACCTCTGAAACTGTAAGCCAGCCCCCTCAATTAAATGTTTCCCATTGTAAGAGTTGCTGTGGTCATGGTGTCTCTTCTCAGCAACAGAAACCCTAACTAAGACACACGGCTAGTGTCCTCTAAAAGCTTCCCCGTAGACAGTGGCCTTGCCCCAGTCACCTCGTAGGCTGAGTCTCATATTTACCTCCTGGTCCACTCTGCCTGTGTCCACCACCTGTTCATCTCTCTGTCTGAGTCTTAGACATACAGACTATTTTGTCAGATCATCAACAATTGTCATTTGTCACAGACCTGAGTGGTAGAAGTTCATTTGTTTGTTTGTTTGTGGCAATAAGGATCATGTAGAATTTTGATGAAAAACAAAAGACAAAAGACAACCCGTATCAGCTCTGAATAAAAACAAAAGAAAACAAAGCCCACATTTTTTGTTTATCTTAACAAAAGACTGCTGCCCACTTTCTCCTGGAAAAGAATCATAGCAGTGTACAAATGAAAATGGACACTTGTCCCATCCCCAGGCGCTCACGGGCTTACATTCCACACTTCAGATTTCCCCACCAGCTTGAACAGAGGGGCAGCAGCAACTTCAGAATGAAGAATTCATCTCCGCACCTCTTACCACACACCTTCCTGAAGGCAATACTTTAAGGTCGTATACTGGTTTTATTTCTGTCGAAGGGAATTTAAAACCTTGCTAACAAATTTGTTTAAAAATAAAGCAGGCAGGGAATGCTTTATGGGCGTCTCATAGATGGGCAAACAGCATCTAAGGTAATAGACTGAAATAGTGGCAGAGCAGGGACCAGAGCCGAAACGTTCTCATTTCCAGAGCAGATGTTCCCGGAGAAAGGCAGTTGCTGCTATTTCCCCTCGCTGGAGATGACTGGCTTCCACAGCAGTAAGACACCAGCGTAGACCCAGCGGAGCCATTGGTTCCGAGAATTTTAGACTTGTGGGGACCTGCGGGACCGTCTTCCTCATGAAATTCTGTAGAGGGCTCTACACAGCCCCCTCTCGGAGACAAGCTGGAGTGGAGCTGACTGCCTACCGCCTCCCACCGAGGCCCCAGTCTCCTTTATCTCTTATCTGGTTTACATATTAATGACCCACAAAAGATTCCCTCGAAAAAGACAAACTACCAGCAGCTCAGCCTACAGACATGGAGAGGGGCTTTGACATAATCATTTCAAAGGGAGAACGTTTTAGGAAGTATCAGCCAATACACAGGGTAATAGGCAATCCTGGACCAAGCTAATTTGGGGACTCTGCACCTTACCGCTTACAAGCTGCTGCTTCTCTAAGTTCATGCGTTTCCTTTTTTCCTCTCAACCACCAGCAAAGGGATGCAGAAGATATCTTAAGTGGTCAAGAAGTTGTAGATTTGATGCATGAAGAAGAAAATATTCTCTTTTAATAATAATAATAGTATGCACATGCATGTGCCATAGTACACTCGTAGAGGTCAGAGAACAGCTCGTGGGAGTCCGTTCTCTTAGGCTTGGCTGCAGGTAGCATTACCCATCTTGCCAGCCCTGGTGGAAAATTCCAAACGGCTTGCTTTATAATGCTTCATGTTCTAACTTCAAATAGGGTCTAACCAAGAGCAGCTAGCTGCAAGGAAAATGTTGGGGCCCATTCTGATCTGAGAGGTCCGCCCTGCCACCTGGGGACCCTGGTGACAACTGGGCCCAAGACGCTGCTGGCCATGTCTGGGTCCGTGGTCCTGATGCAGCTGGGGTCTGTGTTGATGTCTGTTACCTGTGCTACCACAGAGGCCCATGTGAACTGTGTGTTGAACCATGTGTTGCAGTACAAGGGTTGTGCTAAGCTGGCCCTACCTCTCACTGGCCCAAGGAGAGTCCGGCTTCTCCCTCAACAGTAAGCCAACCACGCCCAGCCCCAACCCTCCTCTGGCCCCGCCCTCAGAGGAGAGCCAGCCTGCACTTGGGAGAGCTGGCCCCACCCCCCACTACAGGCCTGGAAGAGTTGGCTCCGCCCCTCACCTGAGGTGGGTGGTCCCAGCAGCCCAGACTAGCCAACTCAGCTACTGCCCAGGCCCACATCCAGGGCTTTGAGTTGGCACTCCCCAACATCAAACCCATCTACGACCTGCTGGGGCGTGTGAAGGGACTGGTCCTGCGGAATCATAGCTGCAGGATCTCCATGACTCAGGACAACAGCAGGATACCAGAGAGGAGATTCGGTGAGGATCCCGTATTAATGGTGTAGCAGAAGCCAGAGGCCATGAACCTGACCAACAACACACTACACAATGAGCATTTGTAAGTAAAGCCGTGTGGACAAAAGGGTAAACTGCATGATGCACCTCAGCTCCCAAGGCCACTAAGACAAATGAAGAGGAGAGAAGATGGAGGAGCAAAGTGTTTCCTTTTTTTTCCCACTTGCTTGTGTGGGTTTTTTTGTTTATTTGTTTTTTTGTTTTTGTTTGTCTTAACTTAAATTCTTATTTGTATTTTTTAATTTTAATTTTGTTGTTATTATTTAAGTTTTCCTTAGGGGGTGGATGCTACTAGGGTGGAGGGCGGATATGGAGGGACTGGGAAATGAGTGGGATTGGGGTGCATGATGCGAAATTACCAAAGAATCAATAAAAATTATGCTTAAAATTTAAAAAAATTATGGTCCCGTTTTAAAGGCAGCAAGAACGAACATTCTTCATTTGATATAAATATCAATATGTTTCCAAGATGGATGATATCAGTTAAATGCAAGTTTTACGCAATATAATAATTTGTATTTATCAACTGCTTGATTGCAAATAATGTAGACTATGTAGCAGGGTGCAGGCTTTAGAATTATCCACGAATAGTCTCAGAGCCTGGTAGCTGAGAAACCTCAGATAAACCCATCTAACCCACTGGTGCTCAGTTTTGACATCTGTGGAATGGAATTACTGTGAAGCCTGAGTATAAAATCACGTATTCTGTGCGTAGGATAACATATCCTTATCACACTTTAAATTCTGTCCATTCTCTGTTCTGGAATGTTGAGTATAAAGGACTCCCACACCACTGGCTTCTTTTGGAGACAAAGCCTTGCTGTGCAGCCAGCCTCAAGGTCACGATCCTTCAGCCTCAGCCTCCCAGCTGCTGGGATTGATGGACACTCCACCAGTTTGACCTGGTTTGTTGTTGCTTTGGTTAGATATTAAAATTTTTTAATTTACTATGCATGAATATTTTGCCTGTGTGTATGTATGTGCACCACTTGTGTGCCGGATGCTCAAGGAGACCAGAAGAGGGCGCCAGATCTCCTGGAACTGGCGTTACAGACAGTTATGAGCGGCAAGTGCTCTTTCCCCCAGTTTGACATTTTTATTCACCGAGTTTTATTTTTAGCACCGAGGAGTACATGCTGTGCCATATGTACTTCTGTGGTTTGAATGTGAACTACACTCATAGACACAGGCTCCAGTGCTTGAGCACATCATCCCCAGCTGGTGATGCTGTTCAGGAAGGTTGTGAAACCTGTGGGAAGCAGGGCCAGACTGAAGAAGTGGGTCACTGGAGGAGGGCCTTGAGATTTGATAGCTCTACCCACCTCACTGATAACTCTGCTTCCTGACTGTAGACGCAGTCACACTAGTTGCCTCCGGCTCCTGCGGACACACCCTCCCTCCGTGATAGACTGTATCCCTTCCAACTGTAAGCCAATGAAAATCATCTCTCCAGTTGCTTTCTGACAGACAGGTGCATTGTCAAAGCAATGAGAAAAGTAACTAATACGCTGGTGAGTGACCATTTCATCTGCAATTGACTCATAAGCAACTGCCCCGGCATTACAGTTAAAAGAAAAAAAAAATAAAGGCCTCGGGCCAGTCATCCAAAGACTCTCATACCATTCTGCCACATTTGAATAGAAACTTGTTAAAAAGAAAAAAAATTTTCAACAGGTCATAAATTAATGGAGTAGCGGTGCTGGATGAACTACTGTCTCCTCACTCATCAGGCGTATCCAGGGAGCTGCATTCATTCACTGATTGAACATTTAGCATACCCTCTTATGTGGCAGGCGTCGGTTTAGTTGATGACTTATTATAGTGAAGGAGACAGCAATGTCCCTTGCTTTGTGGAGTGCTAATAAGGAACACACACGCGAAGCAAATAAGCTTCAGATGGCATATTTTTAGGTAGTGACAGAAGCAGTCGATGAGTCCATCAGCCATGTTTGTTTCAGCTGGACAAACTTAAGCTACCAACCAGGTCGCGTGTCTAACAAAGTATAAGTTGTTTTTCTTACTGAATTAGTTTAATACAAGGTACACCGGTAGATGTCACCTTCTTGGTTTTTGTTTCGTGTGTTGTGTGGGCGTGTGGGCATGTGAGTGCTGTGGTCACATGTGGACATCAGAGGACGACGACTTGCAGGAGTCAGTTCTCTCCTCCTGCCATGTGGGTTCCGGGACCCAAACTCGGGTCATCAGGCTTGGTGGTAAGGGCTTTTACCAGCCGAGCTATCTCCTCCCCCATAACTCCTTTTGTGTGTGAGAGTGTGGTATATGTGTGTATGTGGGTGTGCAACTGTGTACACCCACGGAAGCCAGAAGACGTCATTGTCCTGCTCTGTCACTCTTTGCCTGTCCCCTTGAGACCGAGTCTCTCACTGGACCTGGGCCAGCAAAGCCCCAGCCATCCTGATGTCTGTACGCCCCACAGTGCCGGGATTACAGGCCTGCTTGGCTATGCCTGTGTGTGGTAAGATCCAAAGTCAGACCCTCATGCTCACATGGCAAGTGCTCTCATCCACTGAGCCATCTCTCCAGGCCAGATGTATAACTCCTAAAAAAAAAAAAAAAAAAAAAAAAAAAAAAAATAGACCCACCATATGGTAGAGAATCTGAAAGAAAATCCTTGTAAAACCTTAATAGGATTGAGAGAATTGTATTGGGAAATATGTTCGCTTCATATGTGGAAATGTCAGAATCAAAACGGACGAGGCTGGGGAACTAGCTCAGTGGATACAGTGCAAGTGTGAGGACCTGAGTTCAAGTCTCCAGGACCCACCTAAAGCCAGGCCAGTAGCCGGCATCTGGAATCACAGTGCTCCCACCTTGAGATTCCAGGCAAAGACGGGCGAAACCAGAAGCTCACAGGCCAGCCCGCCTGGTGTAGATTTACAGCACAGTGACAAACACCAAAAAGACTGCCTCACACAAGGTAGGAGTTGAGGACTAACACCAGAAACTGTCCTGTGGCCTCTACATGTGTGCCGTGGTACATGCATGTTCACGCGCGCACACCACACACACACACACACACACACACACACACACACACACACACACACACGGAGCTGACTGTGTCAAGCCCTCATGAAAAACACACAGAGCCGAGAGGTTATGACGGGGAAAGTTCATGCCCACGCTGACAATGAGAACTATCACTGAAGGTCGCCAGAACTATGACTTTGCACAAAGAATGTGTCTACAAGGCCGTCTGTCCGATGAGCCTTTGTTCAGCCCAGACCCGCACCGTCTTGCTTATTAGTTCTTGCGTCTAAGGATGATCATTTCCAAATAGCTTACACAACACCCCTCCCTTTGCCTTAAGTTCCCCTTTACCCCGTCCCCTTTGACTGTTTCCATGGTTCCGGTCCCCCTTGTTCTGTGTTGCAACGCTTCTCAACTACCCTCAACCCAGCATCATGACATTATTCTTTCGAGAGCCTTCCCGTCCTATTTTTCTGTCAGTCTTTGTGATTTAAGTCGATGCATATAAACTAGGAATATTCAGTAATAGTAGAGTAAGAACAAGGGCTTTGTTTCCGTCACATTGGGAAGCCGGAGCCCAGTACTTCACGGCTGGCCTGGCACCACCATGCCTGCAGGGCAGCCTGCCATGGACTTTCCTCTTCCCGTTGGCCACTTCACGGCTGCAAGATGTCAGGTAGACGTGTGCAAGTTTGCACCAGGGTTTCGGACAGAAAGGAGGTAAAGGGTTAAGATGTAGCTGCCAATTGAGCTTGACTCCTTTTATAGACTTTTCCTGAGCCCTCATCTAGAATTTTCCACTTACAGTTAACTAACTGGAACTAGACCACCCTGGCGTTTTTTTATCTGGGCACATGCCTACATTAAACACATTCAAGATTGCTTTCATTGGAGATGTGTGAGGATGAACCTGGGCTAGCGAGCTAGCAGCATATACCACAGGGTAGACTAAATATCACTGGAAGACAATATCATGGAAAATCACTACTACACAGTACTGACACATATCCCCCTATGGAGCAAGTACCGCTGGGCATACACATGGTCTCCATTCTTTTCCCCAAGCTTTACCTCCCCGAATCTGCTTGCTTATGCTCTACCGGTTACTGCTTGGAGCAAAGCCCACCTGTCACATCAACTCCAAGACATATTTGGAATAAATAGGGAGCATCATACTCATCTTAAATGACTTTCTATTTTATTTCTTCCACATAGATCTAAGAATTCTTAAAAGCAAAGAAACCAATAGAAAAAATAAGTAGCTAAGGGGTCATATTGGAAGAGAAGAGTAAGAAAATGAACTTCAGGAAGGGTGAGAAATGCACGAATGCACAGAGGGCCTAGGTCTATGGGAGAGCAGCACAGATGTGGGCATCCTTGACCTTCTGATCTCCAGCGATCTAAGTATCTGTACAAAGTCTGGTCGAAAGGTTTACTGAAGTTCACCATCTAAATACAGTTTAGCTGGGATGAATATGCAGGTGTGTGCCAAGTCAGGCTTGATGTCTGCAAGAATGCTGAGGACTCCTGCAGGTGCAGTCTCTTGTGTTCTCAGATGCTCTGGGGCAGAGCACAGTGTAGGAGTGTGGCCACAGTGGCCTTGCATGGAGCTAAGGAAGCAGAGGGACTGCTGTGTGCAGCTGGGGTCAAAGAGAAGAGAATTTGATGAAGTGGAGTGGAAGAGGCCAGCCAGCCACCACCTACCCCTCCTGGACCCAACCTTCTTGGGCTAAAAGTTGGATATACACACTGTCAACAGGCTCCTAGGTGGTTCTTAGAGACAGTGACATTTCTAGAACTACAGTTTCCTGTTGATGGATTTTTTGTTTGGGCTGCCAGCTCACAAAACACAACATGGAGGCTTCTTATTAATTGTGAAAGCTCAGCCTTAGCTTAGGCTTGCTTCTAACTAGCTCTTATAACTTAAATTAACCCATTTCTATTAATCTACATGCTGCCATGTGGCTTGTGTCTTTTACCTCTCCTCCTGCATGTCTTGCCTCCTCTGCATCAGGCTGGGGACTCCTCCTTGCTTCTTCCCAGAACTCTCTCTGTCCCCAGAAGTCCCACCTAACCTCTTCCTGCCTAGCTATTGGCCATTCAGCTCTTTATTCAACCAATCACAGTATAAAGGAATATTTCACAATCGCTTCTTGGTCACATTCTAGCCATGTTGTAATTCCATTGGGAGGTTGTTTGTTTTAAAATAAGGAGTGGACGGTGATGAATTAAAGAAACGTGTTTTTTGCAAAGTGTTTTTGGCATAGACAGTTAGAAGCTTGGATAGGAGCAAGGTGGACATGACTTTCAAAAGACTGTGGCAAAGGTAGTGGTGTATCATTCCAAGATTAGTGTACAGAACACCTGCTTCTGGCTTGCTTGCCCTCTCCTGAGTCTTCCCAGGGAAGTCTGCAAACAAGAGTTCCATGTGGCAAGAAGCTGCAGAAAGCCTCCGGCCAATATCTGGTAAGAAATCAAAGCCCATAGTATGAATAACTCATAAGGCACAGAATCCACAAACAACCCGTACATAAACTTGGAAGTACTCAGTCAGCAGCTCCTGTCATACCTAGACAGAGGCTTTGTAAAAGAATTTATGACAGAGATACTGAGCTAAGCTGAACTCTGGACCTGCAGAACTGTGCAGCACAAAGTTTGATAGTGTAGGATTTAGGCTAGCCAGAGAACATAGGCTAATCCCCAACATATAGTAGATGTTAATTAAGCAAAATTGAATTGAATTGTTCAATCAAGGATAAACAAGAGTCCTAAGAGATGAAAAGTGAGATTCTGCAAGAAACTGGTGTTTTCTCCCCCTCCTCTTCCTCCTCCTTTTCTCCTCTTTTTTTTTTTTTTTCCCTTGTTAGAGACAGGGTCACATTTAGCCTTGTCACAGTAATTGTTCTATTGCCATAAAGAGACATCATAACCAAGGCAACTCTTATAAGGGAAAGCGTTTAATTGGGGCTGGCTTACGGTTTCAGAGGTTTAGTCCGTTATCATCATGGCAGGGAGCACAGCAGCATGGTTGGCATTGGAGAAGTAATAGAGAGCTCCATCCTGATCCACAGGCGGCAAGCAGAGAGACTTGGCCTGGCACGGGCTTTTGAGACCCCCCCAGTGACACACTTCCTCCAACGACCTTCTAATCCTTCTAATCCTTTCAAACAGTTCCACTCCCTGGTTACTAAGCATTCAAATATGTGAGTCTATGGGGTGGGGGTCATTCTCTTTCAAACCACCACAAACCTAGACTGACCTCGAACTCACTACGTAGCAGAGGATGACTGTGAACTCTTGATCCTCCTGCCTCCATCTTCCCAAGACTGGAACTGCATGCATGTGCTACCACGCCCAATTTACCACAAGTTAGAATCACTTCAGAGTTTCCTTCAAACACACTGGGGCTCAGCATCATGGAGGTGAAGGCAAGTAATTTTCATGCCAAGAGTCTTCCAAGCGATGTTGGTACCGCTGGTTCACAGACCACACGTAGAAAACACTGCACTTGGCACTGGTTTCTGTAGTTTCTTGGGGTAGAGGAAGAACAGCACTTCCAGACCACTCAATGAATCAGGAGAGCAAGACTGAAGGAAGACAGACTTTAGGTAGTTTCGAGGCTCCTGGTCATCAGGTGTCCAGGAGCAAAGTGTTACAATTTCTAGCCACTCCCCCAGCTACATGACCATGCATGCGCTGTCCAGTAGCCAGGCAAGATGCTTAGTCATCCTAGAGCCTTCTGTCCTACTTAATCCGTGTGCTGCGTGATCACATAACCTATGAGCATGTGTGCTATAGCCCATATGCGCATGTGCCGGGGAGGGGGTGGGGCGGGGCACGGGCAGGGTGGGGGGGCCTCTAAAAGCAGGTTCCACTGATTCCTTCCCTCTCTTCCTGCACGGTCATTCCATAGGCCTATGCACACTCTTTCTATTCCCTTCCCCTAATAAACTCTTATAGTGGGTTTTGTTGTGCCTCGTGGCTTCTCTCCTATGGTAAACAGCGCCTCTTAATAAATAATACGAGGAGCTTCATATGCAAGGGAAATTAAACAGGAGCTATTGATCTGACTCCACAGGCTTTTCTCTAAATGGTATAGCTTAAACAATCAATCACTCTAGCTACTGAGCGAGAAAATAAGCCTGGGGTTGTAATGAAATTATCATAATGGAATAGCCACACAGGCAGGTTTGCTGGGTATCAGTGAGAGAGATCAAACACGACCTAAAATCACTTCTGTAAGTCAGGTGCCCTGAGCTCTGTTTACTGCTATTTAATAATACACGCTTTTGTTTACCCAATAGAATAGTCCAGAGGCTTCCAGGGGAGCCTGACTTCCTCTGAGATCTTAGCTAGAGATCCTGGAAGCCATTCAGACAGTTCTTACATGTGCCTGGCCTGGCTTTTGCCAGTTTAGAACATGGCGTGGTTTTCCCTGTTGGCATCCATCAAGTCTATTTTCCAAGTTGAAAATTATTCAAATAGTTAGAAGAGGAAATGGTTGTACTAATTCTCGGTCTGTTTTTAAAGTACATTTGTTTCCTTGATGTTCCAGAGACCGTGATATTAATAGAGCGCTTTCCAAAAACACAAGCTCCCAGAGCAACCTCTTCCAGGCTATAGCCTCCACTAGCAGTGGTCAGTAACAGTGGTACCTGTGGTCAGAACAAATCTTTCTATCTGTATCATGGCACGCTCTTGGGGGACTGGGTTACTTGTGCATTTTCCGTATAATCCCTTTCAAATAGCTCAAGAGTCGTAACGTAGCTAGGACAATGCCCAAGTGACAGTTTCAGGAGCCAGCTTCTTTTTGCTGTGTGGGCCCTAGCTGCCTTTCAGTGATTTCTGATACCAATACTTTTAAACACTGTTAAAGCTTTGTTCAGAAATATCTGTGGTGGATGTCCACAGAAAGGAGAGAGAGTAAAGTAGCTTGGGGGTAGACAGAAACTTGCCTTCAAGCGGCTTCTAACCTATCATGAAAAGAGACATTTATGAACAAAACCAACAGGCTGCTAAAAAGTTCATAACCAAGGGCAGGTGAGATGGCCCAGCAGGCAAAACACTGCACAGTCTTGGGGAATGTGTGCTTTCTGGGGTTTAAATGTCCCCTTAAAACTTGTGGTGAGGTCTGATTGTCGTTGGCACAGTCTTAAAAGGTGAAATTTATGAACAGCGCGGTGAAGTGAGTTCCTAACCAGTATGGTGAGTTTGACCCTAGGTCCTGTGAACTCAGCTGCCCCTCTGCCAGCGCATCCTCACCAGATATGGGTGCCATGGTCTCACCTTGCCCAGCCTCCCAAACCCCGAACCCACCCACTCTGCGGTATTCTGTGATAGCGATGGAATGAACACAGGACTAAAGCATCGTTGTGCTGTGGACCGCGAGCAAAGCATCTGTCTTCAGACCCGCGATCCCAGTCTTGGGTTTTGACGTCTCATTCTCAAATAAAACCCTAATCCAAGCCTGGTGAGTCACATGTGTAATCCCAGCGTTAGGAAGGCAGAGGCAAGGGAACCAGTCCAAGTTCAGGGCCACCCTGATCTGCACAGCGAGTTCCAGGCCAGTGAACTCTACAGGTTTCAAAAACAAGCCAAGCCAAAACAAAACAAAAACAAAAATAACAACAACAACAAAAACTTTTAAGCTGAGCTAAAGCAAGAGCTCTTTAAAATGGGAGCACAAAACCCTTTGGTCAGGCGAAGATAATGGAGTATTGACTGGCCCGTTGACCATACACTAAAGCGGTTTCCCGGCCCATCACGCTGCTAGGCTGATGTTAATGTGTTTTCCTTAATGCAGGTTTCAGGGTCGGCCAGCTCCAGACCGCTGTCTCCGATGTCTCTGGAACCAACCTTTCTTGCCAGATTCAAAGCTCGCAGATAACCCAAAGTTTTCAAAAGTGGGGATTTCCTTGGGTCTTTAAATTCTGACACACGGTTCGTTCTCTTAACATCCATCACACGTGACAGCTCCTGGCAGCCCAGACCCCCACACACTCGCTCCAGTGGGGTTGTTTACATCTACTTTGAAGGTCTTTTCAGTTAACCTTTTTCCTGACCCACCCCACCATTTCCTCCGGCTTGTTATTTAACAGACTATCCAAATAATTGACCTAATTCATTTGCTTCCTTCCTATGGAGAACGTTTCACTGCTGGTGCCCACGTGGATCTCTTAGAAGAAGGACACCGAACCCTGGCATGGGGTCTCCAGTGAGAACTCTTTTGCACTCAAACCCTGTGTTTTGAGCCGCTCACTGGTAGGAATTTCAAGCTCAGCCACAGGGATGTGGTACCGTTGCCTGTGAGCCCCTGCAGTGCTGGGGTCTAAAGCTTATAAATCGTTCCCAAGAAAAGGCCTCTGAGACCTGATATCATCAGCAGGACACTCCATTTCAGTCTGCGAGTCACTCAAGTTATTTTACGTATCTTCTTGACATGCAAAGTAAAAAGATCACAAAGTAAATTGTGCATGTTTGCCCTTTCTCCCTCCCTCCCTCCCTCCTCTCCCTCCCTTCCTCCCTTTCTCCCTCCCTCCCTTTCCCTCCCTCCTCTCTCTCCCTCCCTTTCTCCCTCCCTCCTTCTCTCCCTCCCTCCCTCCCTTCCTCCCTTTCTCCCTCCTCCTTCTCTCCCTCCCTCCCTCCTCTCTCTCCCTCCTTCTCTCCCTCCCTCCCTCTCTCCCTCCTTCTCTCCCTCCCTCCCTCTCTCCCTCCTTCTCTCCCTCCCTTTCTCCCTCCCTCCCTCCTCTCTCTCCCTCCCTTTCTCCCTCCCTCCCTTTCCCTCCCTCCTCCCTCCCTCCTCTCTCTCCCTCCCTTTCTCCCTCCCTCCTTCTCTCCCTCCCTCCCTCTCTCCCTCCTTCTCTCCCTCCCTCCCTCTCTCCCTCTCTCCCTTTCTCCTCCCTCCCTCCTTCGATCCCTCCCTCCCTCTCTCCCTCCCTCTCTCCCTCCTTCTCTCCTTCCCTCCCTCCCTTCCTTTCCTCCTTCCTTCCCTTCTCCTACCCTGTCTCTTTTCCTCTCTTTTTTGAGACATATTCATATAATACAGTCCTATACCAGTGGTTCTCAACCTTCCTAATGCTGCGACTCTTTAATACAGTTCCTCATGTTGTGGTGACCTGCCCCCAACCAGAAAATTATTTTCATTCCTACTTCATAACTATAATTTTGCTACTGTTATGAATTGTATGTAAATATCTGATATTCGGGATATCTGATATGTGACCCCTGTGAAAGGGCCATTCAACCCCAAAGGGGTTGTGACCCACAGGTTAAGAACCAATGCCCCGGTTGGCCTAGCACTCACTATACATAATCAGGCTAGCCTTAGGGTGTAGTGGTCCCCATGTCTCTGCCTCCCCAGGGCTAGAATTAAGGTAGGAGCCCCTTCACCCAACTTAGAAATTGTACTTAAGAAGGTAGTTGAACCAAAGACTATAACTGCCTGGACGTATACAGACAGACGCTGTGCTGAGAACTTGCTTGAATTTCCCAAAGCTGAGATGGTGTGAGTGTTTTATTTTCTCAAAGAACATCCACGTCTTTCCGCACATGCTACCCACACATCTGAAGTTGTCTCTCCTACTTCACTTCTTTTTCTGGACCCTGCAGTCTAGGGCTTTCCTCAGCAATTGCCCTTTTCTCCCCTGGAACATCCCTGACGTTTACTGCCTCGTCATACCTGAACTGTGCTGAAGAACTTCCCAGAGTAAAACCGGTACCGAGAACTGTTTTCAAATGGGCAGATGAAACAACCTGGAGGAACTACCACAGTTCCCCAAACCAGCTCTCCTCATGACTAGGTATGAGTGTGGTAGACAGTTAGCGTCTGAGATGGACCGACAGACTAGAACTCTGTGTTCCAGGCATTCAAGCTGGCCACTGGCTATTGTCTTCTTGATAGTAGTAGAAGCACGAGTTAATATGTTCTGTGACTGCAGGGCCTGAATGTGGGCTCAGTACCAGGAGGTGTGGCCGGCTCCCTATCACTAATTATAATTTCTGTTCTCGAACTCCTTGGTTGAATTGTGTGGATGAGAAGAACCTTCTGCTCAGCATCAGGGTGTGGTGGGAAAGAACAATGTCATAGCCAGTAACGTTTTAGTTATTCAAATTTAGCAATCCTATATGTTTGTATGATTCTTCTATCAAAAGGTAGTGTTCCCTGACATGTCAGTTAACACACTAGTTTGTACATCAGCAGAGACCACGGTCTGTAGACAACGGACTGAGGAAAGGAAACATGAAGGCTGAGGGAGGAGACAGGGCACTGAAACAGACTTCTTTACCCTTTCAAAATCGTTAAAGATGACCTGAATTTGGCCTGTCTTTACCTCTCCTAACCATCTCTAGGTGATGACCCTGAGATTGGATCCGAGGTATGTGGTTTCCCTTCTTCAGTGATGAATCCACACTCCCTTACCTTTCACCAAGTGTCCAGCTGCGGTTTCCACCCGGGACTCCCATCTCTATGGCCAGTGCAGCACTCAGCTCCTTTCTCTTTCTCTTCTCGTGAGAACTGGTTAACATTCAGACTACTTCTGAGCAAGGGGACCAAACATAAAAGAAAATGGATGCCCCAGATGATCCAACATCTCAGAATGCCTCTGTTGCAGTTTCCTCAGAGTTCTGCATCCAGAACAACTTCAAGACTGCTGGCTGAGATGGTCCAGCCTCACAAACTATTCCAGCCAAGACCTAACAATTATCCTGAATTTCTCAAGGTTCCCCCAAAGATACCAGTGCCCATAGACAATAGGAAGTAGTCTAAAGAACAATGCCCACATTCCCAAAAGATGGGTTATGGATATTTATTATCATTTAAGGGGCATTGGTTATAAGTTGTTATTGGTCATCATCAGGAAAAATGCCAACAAGAGTTAAATTCAAAGATATCTTTCTAAAGGAAAAAAGAGGGATATGATATAGGAATGATAGGTAAAAAGGGTAGATTATTGAATCTACTTTAATAAAAAATAACCATTAACCTCAAAATATTTTAATTGGTGTGGATTTTAGTTTATTGATACAAATTTAAAGTTAATTTTGTTATACTGTATGTATATTTCTATTCTTATTTGAGGTATTGTGTTTATGCAGCTCATTTTAAAATGTAATATATAATTAAGAAATATAGATTAATAGTTATCTATAATAGTCAAACTTATAGACACGTTGGGTATGTTTTCAGTGTCATAAACAGATATATTTAGGTAGATAGATGGCCTTTACGCACTTTAAGGACCTGTAGAATGTGGCATTTAAAATGTTTTAATAACATAAGGAGACACATCTGCCCCTGGCAGCACCAATTTACATCAAAGAAGATGATGGGAATTGAAGAACTTCCATATGGTGTTTGCTTTCTTTATGGCAAAAGCTATCCATTTGTGCAAAGAAACTGCCATTGCTTCAGTTGCTGGTAGTGTAGTGTCCAAACTGGACCAACAGGATGCAAAAGAAAGTGACTGCCAAACTTTGCCAAGACAAGGTAGGACAGTCCTTCAAAATTCCCTGCTTCTCAAAAATATCTGTCAGATATTCTAGATATTCTCTCTCTCTCTCTCTCTCTCTCTCTCTCTCTCTCTCTCTCTCTGTGTGTGTGTGTGTGTGTGTGTGTGTGTGTAGGATATATAATAAGCAATAAATACGTGAAGGATGTTCAACATCACTAATCATTAGGGAACTGAGTCAAAACTATAAAGCTCTGCATCATCTCACACACATTAGGGTGGCTACTATCAAAGAGAAGAAAAAAATGGAAGATTGTACCATTCACAGTAGGAAGAGTGTAGACTGTAGTACCCATTGATAGATGAATGGTTTTTAAAATGTGATATAAACATTCAAAAGAATTAACGAATTCCCCCCAAGTGCCTGTCTTGAGGAAATTTCTATCAGGGTCCAGAACAGATGCTACAGGATGCTAATCTGAGGAATATCAAATGAATCTAAGCACACTGAATTCTTTAGTCCATTCACTTTATTCTTCTAGGTCAATTCTGTCTACACAGTTTCAGCCGTGTCCTCACATTCAGCTCCTCTCTGTGCCCAGTTGTCCTGTCCTCATAGTTTTAATAAGCTCTTATGTTTTTGACCTAATCTTCCTCCTCCATTCCTTTGTCCTCCATCCATATCCTTCCTGGCTCCTTACCCTGTGAGACCAAAATGAGCCATCTTAGAAATAAGACCAAAATGCTTTCACCCTAAAATTAAGGCCTAAGATTTCTCCTTTTGGGAATAGGCCATTAGTTACTGAAACCAGTCAGTTCAGATTCCAGAAACCAGGAAGTGTAAAAGTACAGAGTCACAAGATAGTCACGAGGTAATGCCTGCTGGACTATGGAATGTCCTCTCTCTGGTTTCCAGGGTAACTGACCACAGAAATGTCCCCACCTGAGGGCAGCCAATGAGAAATGGTGGCGGGCAACCACTCCCTTAGAAGTAAGATTAAGCCATGATTTCTAGAAAGCCCCTAGAAGTGAGCCAATCAGAATTGTACTTGCACCCCCAAATGATGTAACCTTGTGATTTTTCCCTTTAAATCTGAGCTTGCAGATAGGTGGGCACTTCATCCAGCCTCCACTGTGTTGGATGTATTGGACGAAGTCCCTGCCTAGGTTTGTATATCCAGAATTAAACCTTGCTTTTGCATTCTGGCATGCTCATCTTTGGTGGTCTCTCTGGGGGTCGCGATCTGGGCACAACAATCCCTGGCCCTGATAAACTCTGCAAGAGATCTGCTTTACCCTCTACTGAACCTTTGTCTTCCTCTCTTCTCCCTAGCCTTGTGGTTCTGTGTCCTCTGTTCCTGCCTCACCCTTCACTCTTCCTCTCCTCTCTCTGACCATGTGGTTGTGTGTCTCTGGAATTCAGCTCCAGTCTTTACTGCACCTGGTTATGCAAAAAGCCCTATTGTTTTCAGTCAATTGCTCTGTAAAGCCACTAGGCTTGAAGGCAAGGGATGGTATGAACTTCATTTGCACAAGAAACAAAGCTATGCATCTACAGCCTACTTGTCTCCTGGGCTCAGTGGGGGAGTTAGTTACCTAGAAGTTCAGCAGGTCTGAGGAGCTGAACTGTTTGCCAAATGGTCTGGGAATATTTGAGCACACAAGAATTTCATAGCAAAAGACAGCTGAAATATTTAAAAAAAAAATTGTATAACACCAGATATTCCATGATAAATGGCTTGCCTTTTGACAGACCCTTGGCTGGTCAAAGTATAACTTTAATACACAGCTGAATCTCTATAATATATTCTTGCAGCCCACAAGAAAGAATGATATCCTTCTGTTGTTGGTTGTTCTGCTCTTTTGGGGGGTCCACCACCCAGCTTCCAAATAAATTACACATGGAGGCTTATTCTTAATTATGAATGCTTGGCCTTAGCTTGGCTTGTTTCTTGCCAGCTTTTCTTAACTTCGATTATCTTATCTAGTTTTTGCCTCTGGGCTTTTCCCATTCTCTTAATTCTGTAAATCTCACTTTTATTCTGTTGCTGATTGTGTAGCTGGGTGGCTGGCCCCGGAGTCCTTCTCCTTCTCTGGATACTTCTTCTCTTCCAGATTTCTCCTTCTATTTATTCTCTCTGCCTGCCAGCCCCACCTATCCTTTCTCCTGCCTTGCTATTGGCCATTCAGTTCTTTATTAGACCATCAGGTGTTTTAGACAGGTACAGTAGCAAAGGTTCACAGAGTTAAACAAATGTAACATGAACAAAAGTAACACACCTTAAAATAATATTCTACAACATCCTTCCTTTAAAAAAGAAAAATTTGAAATATGCTGCAAAAGAGAGGGACTTTGAAAACATTGTGCTGAGTGAAGTCCATCGTAAAGCAACAAATACCACGTGACTGCACTTATGCCAACTACCTAAGAGGCAACCTTAGAGAATCCAGCAGCTGGAGACTGGGAAACCTTTGTTCAACCTCAAAGAACAAGGTTCTCCCAGAAGAACAGGATTCAGAAGGTGATGGTGATGCTGACTGAGTAACATTTATCAATTCACTGTATGCTTAACATGGGTAAGACAGTAAAATGTGGGGCTGGAGAGATGGTTCAGCTGTCAAGAGCACTGGCTGCTCTCCCAGAGGACCCAGGTTCAATTCCCAGCATCTGCATGGCTGCTCATAACTGTCTATAACTCCAGGTCCATGGAATCTTATACCCTATTCTGGCCTCCTCAAGCACCAGGCACAGACAAAACATTCATAGACATAAAACAAAATAAATAAACCTAAAATCAGTTTTTTTCAAAAGACAATATAATTTTATGTTCCTTTGAACAGGGTAAAATTAAAAAATAATAGTAGAAGAGAGAGCACTGGCCCAGCTTTGAGCAGCCTGTTACTACGTGCTATCATTACATCGTGTGCTTGTCTCTGTGGCAGGACACACTGACTGTTGGTATTTTTATGTTTATTTATTTTGTGTTTTTGAGACTGTCTCTCACTATGTAGCCCTGGCCGTCCTGGATCTCTCTCTGTAGACCAGGCTTACCTTGAAATCACAGAGATCCACCTGCCTCTGCCTTCCAAGTGCTGGGATTAAAGGCGTGCGCCACCATGCCTGGCTTTCTTTATTAAATCTTATTTTTAAAATTGTTAAAAATTTCTCACACTGCCTTGCAGTTGATTCTAGATGTGAAATCAGTTGCACCCATTTGGTACCTTAGGCAAGATTCGGAAAGCAGAGGAGGCAGGGGGCACACACTCACCACTGTGGCTGCTGACAGACAGGGCCATGGTTGCATGGCTTTCTGCAGCAGCATCCTGGGGACTCAGTTCCCCACCTTCCTCGGGCAGCACTCTCTTGGCAAGACAGTTCAGTCTGTGGTGGTGTGGTTGCAAAGCACAGCCTCCCCACCCCTGCCAGCCTCCCCCACTCCCACCCCCACCCCCACCCCTGCCGGCCTCCCCCACCCCCACCCCCACCCCCACCAGCCTCCCCACTCCTGCCAGCCTCCCCCACCCCCACCCCACCCCTGCCAGCCTCCCTGTCCCACCCCTGCCAGCCTCCCCACTCCTGCCAGTCTCCCCCACCCCCACCCCCACCCCCACCCCCACCCCCACCTCCACCCCTGCCGGCCTCCATAGTTCTTTGAGCACCCAGGTGCCTGCACTAAAGTCTCTTTCAAAAAGAAGCAGAGACAGTTCTCGGCAACCGAATCTCAATTGATATAACCAATCATAAGTTTCCAATAGAGAAGCCGCAAACTGTTTCTAAATCACTAACGTTACTCTATCTGCACCTGCTCCGTGTCCTGCGTGCTGACAGAATGGGTGTCAGGGGCTTCAGAATTCATGAGATGCTGGAAAGATGGCTGAGCGGCTAGGAGTGCATGCTGTTCTCAGCAACCCTGTTGGGTGGCCCGCAACCACCTCAAACTCCAGTCGCAGAGGGTCTGTCTGATGCCTCCAGTCTCCTGGCACTGCACTCATACACACAAATCCTCATGAAGATATGCCTAAGCACACATAATTAAAAACAGATCTTCGAAGAAACAGAGAATTGGCTCAGATTCTCTTCTAGGTGTGCTAAGTAGTGGCCCATCAAAGGTATACACTATAGGTGTGCTCCTGCAGTCAGCATGTTTGAGGTGAAGGCAACATGATCAGAAGTTCAAGGCTGGCCTCTGCTATACAGTGAGTTTGAGGCTAGCCTGGGCTACAAGATATCCTATGTAAAAAGAGGGGAAGGAGGAAGGCCACATCAATAAACATTGGCAGGTGGAAGCAGGATAGTGGACTCAGGGTTAACCTGGGCAGTGTGGTGATTTCAGAGCCAGTGTGGTTTATGCTTGTAATCCCAATACTTGGGGAGGCTGAAGCAGAAGGATCATTGCAAGTTCAAGGCCCATGTGCTTTACAATAACGAGACTTTCAAACAAAGAGGTTTTTTTAAATACACCTTAAGCTGGGAGCTGCGCTTTTATCTTTGCTTATTTTTTTACATTTATTTGTTTAGTGTGTGTGTGTTTGTGTGTATGTGATGTGTGTGTTGCATGTGTGTTGTGTGTGTTGTATGTGATGTGTGTGTTGTATGTGTGTGTTGTGTGTGTGTGTTGTGTATGCATTGTGTGTGTGTTGTGTGAGTGTGTTGTGTGTGTATGTGTTGTGTGTATGTTGTGTGTGTATGTGTTGTGTGTGTTGTGTGTATGTGTTGTGTGAGTGTGTTGTGTGTGTATGTGTTGTGTGTATGTGTTGTGTGTGTTGTGTGTGTATGTGTTGTGTGTGTGTTGTGTGTGTTGTGTGTGTGTGTTGTGTGTATGTGCGTATGTGTTGCGCACTTGCCACAGCCTGCCTGTGGAATTGAGAACAGCTTTGAGGGAGTCGATCTCCTTCCACCATGTGGGTCTTGGAGATCTGACTCAAGCTGTCAGACTTGGCAACACGCCTCTTTTCCCACGGAGTCGTCTTGAAGGCCCTTTCACTTTGCTTTGAAAACCCATTCAGAACACAGAATGAGTGAATGAGTATGTGTTAAAACTTATTCTCAGGGCACACGTGTGTGCCATATACACATACATCGTATGCATGTGTGTGTGAATGTACGCTCGTGAGTGCGCGCGCACACACACCCACACACACCCATACAAACATGATAAGAAAGAATGAAATAAAAGAAAGACAAAGAAAGATTCTCAACAATGCTGTGAGATGTCTTTCTGTATACTGTGAATATGTGTGGCTCCCATTGGAGAATAAATAAAGCTGTTTTGGCCTATGGCAAAAAAGCTTACAGCCAGGTGGGAAATCCAAGCAGAGACACACAGAGAGGAAGGATGGAGTTGGGAGAGATGCCAGCCACTGCCAAAGGAGCAACAAGATGCCAGTAGACCAGTAATACCATGGCCACGTGGCAACGTATAGATTAGCAGGAATGGGTTAATTTAAGATGAAAAAGCTAGCTAGCAAGAAGCTGAAGCCATGGGCCATGCAGTTTGCAATTAATATAAGCCTCTGAGTGATTATTTTATAAATGACTACAGGACCATGGGGCCAGGCAGAACCGAGAAACTTCTGGTTACATCTGGTGTTCCAACGTGGGGCAAGAATTTCCACCTAAGAAAGCTTTAAAAAGGGGTTCTAAAAAAAAAATAAAAAAAAAAATAAATAAAAAAAAAAAAAGGGGGTTCTAAAATGGAGCCAAGAGCAGCTTCCTCATTGTGTCTCTCATGTGAGCCATGATACAGAGACGCCTTGGCATGTGGGCTTGAGCTACAGCATGGCAGATTCCCGCCACAATACACAGAAGCATCTTCAAGCCATAAAGCATGCTGTGTGGCAGATATAACCTTTGCTAGTAGAAAAAAAAAGTTTCTGGGCTGCATGCTGCTTGATGGAGGCACTGCTTCCCAAGTTGGCGGTGAGCATGGCTCCCAGAGCAGGTGGTAAATGTACCTCCATCATGTTGCAAAGCTGAATGGGGTGGAGCCAGCAGCCAAAGCTGCAGATTTGGTCCTAGCCATGCAGCTTAACAGTTTAAAATCTCTCCTGGCCAGAAAAGGATTATAGATACACAATAAGACAGATTCAGATGGAATAATACTCTAAACAGTTTACAATGCATGTAAAAAGATACGTAGCCTTGAGAGAGAGAAGAGAAAGGATATAGACAGTCATAAAAAAATTAAAGTCTTAAAAAAATAAAACAATATATAAAAAATATAATAAGCTACGTAAAGATGGAGATTACACAGAGTCTGGATTACATTGTCTTTGGGATTTTTAATTGGAGAGAGACATTTGATTGTAAAGGCTGCTGAGTTAAACCAAAATATATATATATTTTTTTAAAGGTATATTAACTACAAAATTTGGGTCTAAGGATGTGTTGCTTTGGAAAGGAGGCTCTGCTTTTGTTTCTATAGGAAGCAAGAGGCTATAGATTTGTTCCAAGTTAAGATGAATTAGATTTGATTAAGGGAGACCTTGACAGATGGTATCTATCAACAAAGGTTATAGCTGGTCTTCCTAGGACTTGATCATTATCTTGAATTTTCTCAAGATCCCCATAAGATTAACAGCATCCCCAATTAGCAGGAAGTAGCCTAGAGGACTATGCCCACATTCCCTGCTCCCCACAAAAGGATTATGGATGTTTGTCTTTGTTTAGGAGGTTGGTTACAAATTGTTATTGGTCATAGCCAATCTCTTTCCAAAAGAAGAAAGAAAGACAGGATATAGAAATGATGAGAAAAAAGGTAGATTATTGAATCTACTTTAATCCAAAAAACAACTGTTAATCTAAAATTCATTACATTGGTATGGATTTTGGTTTATTAATACAAATTTAAGGTTAATTTTGTTATACTGTATGTATATTTCTACTCTTGTTTAATGTATTATGTTTATGCAACTCATTTAAAATTGTAATGTATCATTATGAAATACAGATTAATAGTCATCTATGATAATCAAACTTATAGTCTTGTTAGTTAAGTTTTTTAGGTATACAAAGATGTGTTTCAATTAGATAGATAACCTTTAAACACTTCAAAGAACTACAGAATATGGCATTTAAGATGTTTCAAAAATTTAGATTTTTCTGGACAGTAAGATGCATCTGCTCCTGACAGCATCAATTACTTCGAAGAGGATGATGGATGCTGCAAGAATATATTAGAGAGATTCAGCTGTATATAATAAAGTTATACCTAGAAGGGTCAAGGAAATTCTTCTAGAGGAATGTCAAATACCAAGGAATATTTGATGATATTCAGCTTTTAGTGATCAGCTGTCTTCTGCTATGAAATTCTAGTGTGCTCACATACTACTAGGCCATATGGCAAACAGTTAAGCTTCTCAGACCTGCTGCTGATCTACTAGGTAACACCCCTACAGAGCCTAGGAGACAGGTGGGCTGTAGATGCATAGCTTTGTTTCTTGTGTAAATGAAGCTCAGACTTTCCTTCCCCGGAGTGGCCAAATGGCATTCCAGAGCATTTGACCCCAAACAAAGAGTTTTTTGGGATAACCAGGTGCAGAAAAGATTGAGGCAGATTTCCTGGTCCAGACAGAGATGCATGGCCAGAGAAGGGAGAACAGAGCAGAGTTTCTGTAAATGGTAAGGCAGACTGGCTCGGGCCAAGGAGGAAGGAGCAAGGAAAAGTTTTGTGACTGTAGGTGGATTTGAATCAGGTCAGGAGAGGAGAAGAGGGAGGAAAGATGGAGGGCGAAGGAACAGGGGATGGAGATGAGATTGAAAGTATAAGAGCTTAGTTATTCCTAGGGCTATGAGGGACAAAAGAGTAGGGGCAGAGAGGAACTGAGTGTCAGGACGGGACTGAAGCTGTATAGATAGAATTTTGTCTTAGAGAAACAAAGTAAACGGATGAAAGAGCATGGTGTACATAGATTCCTTTCCCTCAGAATACCCCACGCTGGACGTAATGTCTTCCCTAGGACTCTGGGAAGATTCTGCTAGATGAGCATCGAAGAAACTCATTATGGAGTTTGCTTTCTTTGTGGCAAAACTTAGCCACTGGGCAAAAAAGTGCCCGTGCCTTGACTGCTTGACAGGATGCTGTATAAACTGACATTCAGGACACATAGGAAGATGACCACTGAACTTTGCAAGGCAAGATGGTCCTTCAGGTTTTTGCTTTGCAGAAGAAACTGCCAGACATTCTACAGGACATAAGGAGAAGTGACTGATGAACTTTGCTAAAATGGGTGGAACAGTTCTTAAAATTTGCTCCTTCGCTAAAAGCTATTCCAGAGACTCTAGGCCTGTAGACTGAAGATAGATGCCTCAACATTACAGAGGAACTCTGGATGACTATCCAGGCAGCCAGATGTCTCTGTCGTTTCTAGAATTATGGAAGTTGCTTACCATGCACTTCCTGTTTACTCAGGTAATAATATATCCTTCTGGTCTTTGATGGAGTTGAAGACTAGATAGTTGTAATTATTATAGCTTTCCTTAGTCACGATAAATGGTAAATTAGATATAAAACTTTAGGCTCACAAAAATAGGATAAATGATAGAATATTTTCTTTAATTTTGCCAAATACAAATAGACTATTGTAACTGTAATTCTTGCTTGATAACTGTTTCTTTTATATATAATTTTGCTATATTAAAGTTAAAACCTTCCTTTTTAATTAGACAGAAGAAGGGAAGTGCTATAGGATGTGTTTCTGTATGCTGTGAATATGTGTGGCTCCCATTGGAGAATAAATAAAGCTGTTTTGGCCTATGGCAAGAAAGCTTACAGCCAGGTGGGAAATCCAAGCAGAGATACAGAGAGAAGGGCGGTGTTGAGAGAGATGCCAGCCACCGCCAAAGGAGCAACAAGATGCCAGCAGACCAGTAACGCCACAGCCACGTGGCAACGTATAGATTAATAGGAACGGGTTAATCTAAGATAAAGGAGCTAGCTAGCAAGAAGCGGAAGCCATAGGCCACACAGTTGGTAATTAATATAAGCCTCTGATTGATTATTTTATAAATGGCTATGGGACTACGGGGGCCATGCGGGACCAAGAAACTTCTGGTTACCAAACAAAGCAACAACAATAGTTTCTGTTAGTAAAAGTGAAGCTGGACATGGGGGCACATGCAGCAGGAGGGAGTCAAGAACAGCCTGATCTACATGGCAAGTTCCAGACTAATCCGGGCTACGTGTGAGAACCTGTCTCAAAAAACAAGCAAACAGCAAACTGAAAATAAAAACAGAGTGGGAGGAGCCTCACTCTCGGCTCTCAACACTGCCAGGTGACATAAATTGAAGGGCGTGTGTGTCAAAGACAACCGGGTCCCCTTGCCTAGACTCAGCCCCTGAAATGATTCTCAACAAGTGGGGAGACAGATCCTGCCCCGTGAAGTCACAGGCTCTGTGCCTTTCGGTCGTGGCTATACGGTGGGAGACGAGGAACTTTGCCTTTGCACATCATCCAAAGTGGGGATTGCCAGAGTGAGTCATGGGACGTTACAGCCTCGACATGTTTGTGTGAGGGGCAGCGGGGCCAGCTTCTTGTGTTGTGTTGAATCACGTGACTTTTTCACAGGTAGTTTCCAAAGAGCAGCATGGATGGGTAGGGGGCAGTTGCCTGAGCAGGAAACACAGACATGCTCATTTCTCAGCAGCAAACATCTGGGCTCCCAGAGATTTACTCTCTATTAATGAGGCTGCCATTAAGGGCAGAGGAAGACAGAATTGCTTCGACTCTCAGGCCTATTAAGACTGATTGGAACCTTCCAATACTTGACCACATGCGAATTATCCACTTGATGGATTGCTGTTTCCTCGAAAATCAGCCAGCACAACCCCGAGCGACCTGTTCTCAGTTATATTAGGAAACACTAATTTATTTAAACACTGGTCTATACAAAACCTCATGGGGTGAATGGAGATGGAAAAGACACACACACACACACACACACACACACACACACACACATGCACTTCTCAAATTGAAAAGGGGTGCGTAGGGAAGCCTGTAAAATCCATTAGATGGAGAGTTTCATCACCAAAGTCGAGAAAATAGGCACAGAGGAGTCGACAGCCTCCCTGACTAGAACAACGCATCGCAAAATTAACATGACTGATTTTTTCCTTCCTTTCCACTAGCCTGGATGATAAGGAAGTCATTTGAGATATTTTTAGGATTGCCTGCAATATGGGGGAAATAGTCCAGTATCAGAGCAAACTCCCTATAACCAGCTGAACAGCTGGGCTCGTGCCCTGGGGTGAGTGAGTGGAGAGGTCAGGATGGAGAGCCTGGTGCGTATCCCTTGACTCATCGATGTCAACAGACAGCACAGGGGTCTTCCGAGTTGGCCTCCTTGGTATTTTCTTTCGTGATCCAGGTGGATTTTTGGTAGTTCTTTCCTACCAAGGGTACCTCCTCGGTAGCTATCCATCTCACTGAGGAGCTGGGCCCACAAGGGGTTCAGAGACACCAGGGCCACATGAGCAGAGACAAGCTCCTAGGTGCGTCTTGCTGCCAAGCAGCAGGACACCAGCAATCCAGAGGATCTGTGCAGTGGAAGCCACTGGAAGCAGCCTGGGACCCAGGGGATGGAGAATCCGGAAACACGCAGCCACAGCTCAGCCCTGCTCTATTGGTTGCCTTTCAGGCCAAACACCTATAGAGTTGGGGCCCCCAACAGATTTTCCAAGTGAGTTCTGTTAGGACAGCAAACCAAAATGCAGAATGGAAGAGTGGGGGAAGGATTTCATCCTCTGAGTGCTGCTGTGCATTGTTTTCCACAGCAGCTAAAAATGGGAGCAATCAAAGTGTCCACTAAGAGATGAGTGAGCGAGCAGAACATGTCACGTGGAGACGTGGAGGGATAAAAATGCGGATACGTGTTAGCGCACGAGTGAGTCTTGAGGACCTTCGGCTGAGTGAAAGAAGCCAGTCACAAAAATTATAAATACTGTCTTGGTTAGTTTTTGTCAACTTGACACAAACTGGAGTCACCTGGGAAGAAGGAACAATTGAGGAACTGCCTCCATCAGATTGACCTGTGGGATTGTCTGTCAGATGTTTTTCTTTTACACTTTTTTGAATTTTTTTTCCGTTTATTAAAAATAAATTCTTTTCTCATACCATGTATCTTAATTACAGGTTCCCCTCCCTCTACTCCTCCCAGTCCTTCATCACACCACCTCCTCTCCAGATCCACTCCTTTTCTGTCTCCTGTTAGAAAGGAACAGGCTTCTAGGAGATAACAACCAAACACGACAACATAAAATACAATAAAGCAAAACAAAACCCATCACATCGAGGCTGGACCAGGCAACCCAACAGAAGGGAAAGAACCCCAAGAGAAGGCACAAGAACGGAGACCCGCTCATTCAGGGGTCCCCTAAAAATGCTAAGCCAAAAGCTATAATACGTATGCAGAGACCTGGTGCAGACCCATGTAGGCCCTGTGCTTGCTGCTTCAGACTCTGTGAGTTCATATGAGCCTTGCTCAGTTGATTCAGAGGGCCTTGTTCTCCTGGTGGTGTCCTCTGTCCTCTCTGGCTCTTACATCTACCTCCCTCTTCCAAGGGGTTCCCTGAACTCTGAGGGGAGGGATTTGATGGAAACATCCCATTTAGAGCTGTGTGTTCCAAGGTTTCTTTCTCTCTCTCTGTCTCTCTCTGTCTCTGTCTCTCTCTGTCTCTCTCTCTCTCTCTCTCTCTCTCTCTCTGTGTGTGTGTGTGTGTGTGTAAGAGACATTTTTCTTAATTAGTGAGTGATACGGAAGGGACATGCCCATTGTGGGTGGTGCCACCCCAGGCTGGTGGTCCTGAGTTCTATAAGGAAGCAGGCTGAGCAAGCCATGGGAGCCAGCCAGTAGGCAGCTCTCCTCCATGGCTTCTGCTTTGATTCCTGCCTCCAGGCTCCTGTCTTGAGTTCCTGCCCTGACTTCCTTTTCTACTGGACTGGACGCTGCATAACCCTTTCCTCCCCGAGCTGCTTTTGGTAACAGTGTTTTATCACAGCAACAGAAAACTGAACTAGAAGAGATCCTTGAATGTGCTCCCCTTAAGCTATGTAGAGTACTTAAAATCGTAGAGACGAAAAGAAGGGTTGCCTGCGGCTGAGGGAAAGGAGGAATAGAGAAGTTATTGCTTAATAGGTATATGATGTTCAGTTTTGCAAGATGAAAAGAGTTCTAGAGAGGGATGTTGGTGATGGTCGCTCAACAGTGTGCACGAATTTGACACTACAGTTTACAGACTTTACAGCTAAAAATGGTTAAGACGATACCTTCACCAGATTTCTTTCTCTCCCTCCCTCTCTCTCTCTCTCTCTCTCTCTTTCCTTCCCTCCCTCCCTCCCCCCCTCTGTCTCTGTCTCTGTCTCTCTCTCTCTTTCCCTCCCTCCCTCTCCTCTCTCTCTCTCTCTTGTTTTTTGGAGACAGGGTTTCTTGGTTTCTCTGTGTAACAGCCCCGGCTGTCCTAGATCTCGATTTGTAGACCAGGCTGGCCTGGAACTCACAGAAATCCACCTGTCTTTGCCTCTAAGTGCTGGCATCCAAGGTGTGCGCCACCACACCCAGCTCTTCACCAGCTTCCTATCACCATAATGCCATCATTGCAGTTATAGACTACTTGCCAAGGAAAGAAAGCTCATACAGACACCGTTCTAGGGGCTCATGGCCACGGGGCCTGCTGAGCCCCACTGAAGACCTCACGGTGCAGATAGTGAATGGAGGAAGGTGTACAGTAGGATCACATCTGGAGCAGAAAGCAGAGACTGAGCTCCCACAATCCCTTTGGAAGGCAAGCCCGCATTCCCCTAAGTCCCACACATAAGATCTTGAAAACTGCCCTGCTTTCATTATCATCACACTGGAGGCCCAAGTCTTCGGTCACAAGAAGATGCAACTCTTGGAGATGCTCTAAAAATACTCAAAACATAGTACACGGTAAAATGTTTGGTTTTAATTTTTAAAAAAATCTTAGACCTATGGTATTCTGTCTGCAGATATGTTGGTGTATCATGTATGTGCCTGGTGCCCAAGGAGGCCAGAAGAGCCTGTAATCCCCTGGGACTGGAGTTACATATGGCCATGAGCTGCCGTGTGGGTGTTGAGAATCAAATCTAGGTCCTCTGGAAGAGCAGCCAGTGCTCTTAACCATTGAGCCGTCTCTCTAGCCCAATAAATACAGTTTCTTACTGAGTGTTCGTTCTCTGGTTAAGAAGAATGTGAACAAGAAGTCCTTAGAACACTTACTTTTGCATGGAGAAAGCTTTGTGTGTACAGCCCTAATGTAGCCAGCTGCCTCCCACATACCCATCACAGGGCAATCGCTCATCTCATCATTTGTATCGAAGGGGGGGTATTAAATCCCTCTCAGATTTAATATATATGTATGTATATATATATATATCCCTCTCAGATTTACTGACTCACACTTTACACAATCTGACAAATGGAATCTAAGCCCCAAGGCACAGTCAAAGCGGGTCAGCTTGGCCTGCTGTGAAAAGAAAAACTTCAGACAAATTAAATTTAGCTGTGTTAAATCAAAGAACGATTCTATGAGTGAGGCATGATGCCTCATACCTGCAATCCCAGCCCTCCAGAGGCTGAGGTAGGAAGAACTATGAGAGTCTGAGGATGGCCGGGCCACAGAGCGAGACCCTATCTTCAGGCAGAAAAAACTGGGGATGTAGCTCAATTGTTGGAGGACTTTCCTAGCATGCTTAAGCCCTAGGTTTGATCCCCAGCACCACCATGTAAACGGAGTTTGGTGATGTATTCCTGTAGACTTTACATAGAACAAACACACAAAAACCCAGGATGCTAGAAACACAGTTATATCCTCAGAGGTGGCAGGGATTCTAAAGGTCTGTAGGAAAGGCTGTTCCAGCAGGGCTTTCGTTTGTTGGTTGTTTAATCAGATTATGGGGATTATTGTTTTATTTGCTTGTGATATTTGTGTTGTTTTATTTGCTTGTGATTATTTGATTTGGTTAGGTCAGGTTTGGTTAGATTAGGTTAAGTTTTGGTTAGGTTAGATTAGGCTGGTTTGGTTAGGTTAGGTTAGATTAGGGTTTGCTTAGGTTAGGTTAGGTTTTGGTTAGGTTAGATTAGGTTTGGTTTAGTTAGGTTAGATTAGGTTTGGTTAGGTTAGGGTTTGGTTAGGTTATGTTATGTTAGGTTTGGTTTGGTTAGGTTAGGTTAGGGTTTGGTTAAGTTAGGTTAGGTTAGGGTTTGGTTTGGTTAGGTTAGGGCTTGGTTAGGTTAGGTTAGATTAGGTTTTGGTTAGGTTAGGTTTGATTAGGTTAAGTTAGGTTTCTTTTTGAGACATGTCTCACTATGTTGACTTGGAATTTGAGAACCACCTGCCTCTGCTGCTTGAGTGCTGGGATTAAAACCATGACTACCATGCTCCACCAACCCACAAGTTTTAAAGCAGTAACTGGGAATCAGCCAACCTATCACACTTCCAACCTCTCTGGCTTTCCTGGAACCCAACAAGGAGGTTTTCCATGTTCTCACAGGATTTGCACAATCTTTCTCACTCCTTCTCACACTTACATGGTGACTGTAATGTTGACACTCAGCCACCCTCATGTTGGGACTTAACGTCTGCAAAACAGACTAAGAAGGGCAGAATAAGGGGACTGCTAATAATATTCTATATGTTAATAGAAATATAGTCTACACATACACAGTAGTATGTATTTATTAAAATCCCTGAATGATATTCCAAAAACAAAAAATGTTTTTGTTAAATAAAAACCTATGGAGTTCTGTGTCAAATAAAATGTAAAACATGTTTTAAATTCTCATAAATGATATGTACATGGGAATATTTAAAGATGAAGTATATGGATGCCTACAAATGAGTAAAAGTATCATGGATTACTGGAAGATGGGCATAAACAGAAGGTTCATTTCATGAGAGGGCAACTATGGTGATGTAAATGTAACTGTCTTATTAAATAAGAAACACAGAACCAAATGCAGAGTTAAAAGCCCAAGAGGTCAGAGCAGTAGCTAAGAGCTGATACTAAAAACCCATCGTTACTCTTCACAGCCACTGCTGTCCTTCCCCTCAGAAAGAGACCTACTTCCTGTGTATCTGTCATTTTATTGACTTTCTGTTCTGCCTTCTCATTGGTTGTAAACCCAACCACATGACCTCCTAGTCACTGCCTGTCTATACAGACCTCCAGGTCTTCTATGGTTGGTATTGAGATTAAAGGCGTATGTCTCCATGCTGGCTGTATCCTTGAACACACAGAGATCTGCCTGTCATGTGATCCGGATTAAAGGTGTGTGCCACCACCGCCCAGCTCTTGCTATGGCTTGCTATTAGCTCTGACCCCCAGGGAACTTTATTTATTAACATACAAATAAAATCACATTTCAGTACAAATAAAATATCACCATACGGTGAAATGTTGTTTTGTTTTGTTTTCGAGGCAGAGTCTCACTGCACAGACCAGGCTGTCCTCAAACCTGTGGTCCTCTATGTTCTTTCCCTGAGTGCTAAGTGTTGAGCTACACACACATGTTACCATACCTGGCTGTAGTAAAATGCCCACTGGGCTAAGAACATGGTTCCATGGACAAAGTGTTAGCTGTGCACGCACGAGGACGTGAGATTGGATCCCAGCATCCATGTGAAAACTGAGTGTGGTGGTGCACATCCATGACTCCAGTGCTACCGGGGCAGAGGGGTGGGGGGAACTGTGGGCACACTGGCCAACCAGTCTAGTCTGTGGTGATATTGTGTTCCCCAAATATTGTACACCCTAATAAACTTGTCTGGGGTCAGAGAACAGAACAGCCACTAGATATAGAGGCCAGAAAATGGTGGCACTCATACCTTTAATCCTAGCATTCCGGAGACAGAGATCTGCCTGGATCTCTGTGAGTTCAAAGCCACACTGGAAACAGCCAGGCATGGTAACAAGAGCCTTTAATCCCAGGAAGTGATGGCAGGAAGCAGAAAGGTATTTAAGGCGTGAGGATGAGGAACTAGGCCTGGTTAAACTTTTAGGCTTTTGAGCAACAGTTGAGCTGAGATCCATTCTGGATGAGGACTCAGAGGCTTCCAGTCTGAGGAAACAGGATCAGCTGAGGAATTGGTGAGGTGAGGAAACTGTGGCTTGTTCTGCTTCTCTGATCTTCCAGCATTCACCCCAATACCTGGTCCCAGGTTTGATTTTATTAATAAGACCATTTAAGATTTGTGCTACATTAGTCAAACCAGCAAGCTTTGAGTTCAGTGGAAATCCCTGCCTGAAAAACAAGGTGGAAAGCAATAAAGGATGTCGGAGGTCAGCTCCCATTTCTTCCCAGGGTACTCTTGAGGAGAGTGGAATAAGAAATATTTAGATAGAAAGCTAGTATGGAGAAGACAGAAACACAAGATAGCTTTGGGAGAACTTGAATCAGTATCCACCAGCCCCTTCTGTCTCTTCAAAAGGGCTTTTTATAGGAATGCCAAGGGGCAGAGCAAAAGACCTCCCCAGCACAGCCAAGTACAGATCCTTCTAAACACCTGGTAACCACACACATGGTCAAGCCATCTCCTAATGCAACTCTGCTGGGTAACGTAAGCTCAGATCTCCACCAGGAAACCTCTGTGGGCCCCAACAAATTCCCCCTCTTTATATAATAAAGGATCTCTCAGACTCTTCAGATAGACTGTGCTTGTCTTAGGTAATTTTCTTTACTAATCTTCCTTACCTGTCACTTTCCATCAAACATACTCTGGCTTAGGTTGAAAACTAGCAAGAAGAGAGTTGCCCATCTTTGACTACCAGCCTCTGACAAAAGGGGGTACAGAGCCTACCTCAGCACTGACTCAGATCCCTACTAAGAGCTTGCAAGTAGTTGGAACATCCACAGCAACATCCCATGGCACCCTGGGCTGCCATACCCCCAGTAAAGAAGATAGTAGAGATGTAATGTAATGTTGTTCTTTTTTTTTTTTTTTTTTTTTTGCCTTTCCTGGAACTCACTCTGTAGCCCGGGCTGGCCTTGAACTCACAGAGATCCACCTGCCTCTTCCTCCTGAGTGCTGGGATTAAAGGCATGTACCACTATCACATAGCTGTAATGTCCTTTTTGAATGGATCTAAGAAGTCTATAACAGCCTTAGCTGTGCCAAGCCCTTTTCTAAATCAAAACTCTCCATGAAAATGCATCAGATAAACTGCATCAAACTTAAAGATTCCCTCAGCTTCACCAAACCATGGTTCACTAATAAATTAATACAATTCTAGTATGAACATTACTATATATATTTACAATTAGCATGAATATCACTATACATATTCACACTTTTTACAACTTACATTCAAAAGCAAACTCTACAGGACTACTTTACAAACCTCAGCAAACATCTAGAAAAGATCTCTTAACAGAACTATTTACATTTTCTTCCAACAAGACAGAGAGTAGGTAAATCATGAGTTACCACAGTTAAAATTGTAGGTAAACTCAAAACTGCTTCATTCCTGTAATTTGGAGTTCACGGTCAGCTTTGCTATCACCCTGAAAGTTTTCCTGACAGTTTGAAGTCAGAGCCTAATTCGTCAGTGGCTCTAAAGTCTTCATATCCAGCTCCCTTGACCCCAGAATGCAGTGAGTGCTATTGATAGGGGGCTGCAACATTTGCTGCTAGGGGGCTGTAACACTTGGGACAACACCACTCCCTTAAAACCACCCTCCCCACCAGGCTGACTCAGCCCTTCTGAACCAGGAGAAGTGCACCCAGTGGGGCTGTCCCTTTAATTACTGCAGCTCCCCTGAGTGCCACAATTTAAACAAACGTTGCTGAAACTTCATTCAGTTACAGCAGCACTTTGTTAGCTTTCCCAAGAAGTCTTGCCTCCGGGCGAGAATGGAATTACCGTACTGAGCTGCTGTAAAGCTCCTAGAAAAAACTTTCTGCGAAGCTATTAGGAACCATCTCTCAAAGGAGCCAGGCATTGATCTGCTGCTAACAAACAGAAGTAGTGTGGCTCTGGGTTCCATTTCATTCCAGCTTTCCTGGAGGAACATCAGCAGGCATGGTATCAGAGCTGACGTTCCTCTGTTCCACACGTTGTACTAAGCACTCAGGCAGCCATTAAGCTTCATTTGATGGCTGAGGGTACAATTTCCCCCTTCTTAATTTTTTGAAGGTGCATTTTAAGACTGTCATGAGCTCTTTCAATGAGGCCTTGTCTTTGATAGATTTCTATTAGCCCAATGGTTCCTTCTTGCATGTCAAGCACAACCCAAGTTCCCTATCTGTCCTTAAGCTTTTTCCACACCCAAAGCAGCTTCCTGGTGTTTGGATCACTCTCCCTTGCTTTCTAAAGTGCCTCAAAGTGGCCTGACAAGTAATATTAGCATTTTAATTGCCTCCTGACAGGCAAACTTTGTTCACCTGTTTCCCATTCCCAGGAGGTAAGCTAAGCTTTCTAACAGCGCTTGGGAAAAAGCAGCATTTTGGGGTTTGGGGATATACTGGCAGTAATCCATTTTTAATTCCTTAAGCTGTTTAAAAGGAATTGGAACATACATTCTCATGATATTTCCCTGGGTGTCTTGCTGCTCTATTACAGAGAACATTTGAAAGCCTTGTCTGGACTCACCCTGGTCTAAAAGGGCTCTTTTTTTCACGGTCTATATTCATACTGAAATCAAGATCAAGCTTTTGCTCTTTTGCCACGGGAGGTTTCTGTCTTCCCTGAGCTTGTCCTAGGATATCTGTGTTACCATTTGACAGGTGTACCTCTCTAATCAAATTCTCTACCTGGCACCCTGGAGCGGGCTACACCTGCCCGCATGCACACATGCACCCATGGTTGGTGTCGGCAGCAAGAACCCCTCGGGGCTCACCCCCACCCCAGGGTCAGTGAAAAAATGAGAGTACTTGAAACAAGAGCCTTTTCAGTGAGATTTCCTTCTGGATAGGTCCTCTTTGTTCCTGCTTGTCTCCCCCACCCAGATGAAGCGTCCCTGAAGCCTCAGCCGTGGCTCAGCCCTCTGCTAACTTCCTTCGGTTCTGGGGTTAGGGGCTCGTGTCCTCATTTCTGCCCCGTTTGTATGGCAAAGTGCAGCCTCAGGTGCCATTGCAGCCGCTGCTAGGGACTTAGACCTCGCTCTTCTTCCCCGCTGCTAGCCACCTCCCAATGTTGGCTTGGAGAGGGGACACAGTGCTAACAGCAAGGGTTTGCAACGCTCCAGGGGATTTTTGTGCTAGGGCAGTTGCGGGTGGCCTTTCCATTCTAATAGATGCCCCACCCCCACCCCCACCCCCGCCAGGTGAGTTTAATCCTGCCCCTAAGGAAGAAAGATGAGTACCCTTCTGAGTGGGAGAGCCCTGAAGAGTTTCCAGTTTTTGAGTAAGAGAAATCACTAAACATTTTTAAGCTCTTCAGTTCCTCTCTTGTCTCATCCTAAGACTTCTGCTCCCTTAAATCGGCTTCATGGCCAAGCAGGAACTGACTCTGATTATGCATTGTAAAATTGCTTTCAGCCACTGCCACCAGAGCTCAGGGTTTTGTTTCATCCACAGCTACCTCAGGGAAATTTCCCCCTGTGTCTCAGGGCTTGGATCTAAACTGTCTCGAATTAATGCCCACAGGCCAAAAGCTTCCACGGGCATCTTTTCTGGCCTGTTTTCCTCATAGTATTTTTTCATTTCTGCTCCAATTCTTCTCCAGGAGTCTGCATTCAGAGTCCCATAGTCAGAGAACCAAGGACACAGTTCCTCTATGAACTCAAAAAAATCTCTGTACTTGTGGTTCCACCTTAACCCTTCTGGTTTTTAAGCGTTCTACAAGTGAATCTTTGAAGATCTCCTTACTATTTTCCTGCCCCATTTCGGCACTAGGGAAATTCTACTTTTATCCTAAGTTTCCTCTTACCCAATATTCCTATACCTAACCCTATATTTTCACTTAATTTTAATAGATAGAGAGAGAGAGAGAGAGAGAGAGAGAGAGAGAGACTCACTGTAGCCTAACTTCTCACTTCCGCTTTTCTTCCAGCTGCTTCGCTTTATCCATATACAATTTCACTCCCGAAAATAGAGTACCATTGCCTTTACTTTTAACTCATTACTAGGCATGTCCCCCTGCTCCCATGATGCCCCCTACTCTCCTTTCACCAAGTCCCTAGTTATGTCCCTAATTCTGGCACCATCCGTGGGAGGCCTGCTCCCACTTTTTCCCAGGGTATTCTTGAAGAGAGAGGGATAAGAAATATTTAGATAAAAAGATAGTGTAAAGAAGACAGACAGAAACACAAGATAGCTTCAAGAGGACCTGGATCAATATCCACTGGTCCCTTCTATCTCTTCAAAAGGGCTTTTCATAGGAATGCCAAGGGGCGGGGCAAAGGACCTCCCCTTAGCACAGCCAAGTGCAGAGCCTTCCAAACACCTGGTAACCATGCACGTGGTCAAACCATCCTCTAATGCAGCCCTGCTGGGTAAAGCAAGCTCAGATCTCTACTAGGAAACCTCTGTCAGCCCCAACAAGAGGGGGAGACCTAACTTTGACCTCAGAATGCACATTACTTGCACGTACAGAAACCCCACCCCATGCCACACACCCCCACAGACAGTGATATGTTAAAGAGTCTCTGTGTTTATATGTTAGCTTTATAATTGTTTGGTCAAAAAAATATAAATTAGGGGACTGAAGAGATGGTTTGGTTGTTAAGAACACTGGTTGCTCTTGCAGAGGACCTGGATTTGAGCCCCAGAATCCACATGGCAGTTCACAGATCTAGTTCCAGGGGATCTGATTCCCTCTTCTGACCTCCTCAGGCGCTGCATGCATGTAGTGCACAGTTATACATGCAGGCATATACCCATACACATAAAATTAAAATAAAAGAAAACAATTTTAATATATACACTAAATAATATATAGTAATTAAATAATATGCCTAAACACTAGTAAAATGAATAAATGATTTTATCTTTAATGACCCATGAAACACGTAAAAGTTTCCATAATAAAATGATGGGGAAGCCCTGTGGCAGTGTTTCCGTGAGTGGCCAGCCAGGTCAGTGTACAGATGCGGAAAGGCATGCTCAGAGAGTGTGTCTGACTCTATTATTCCACTTCTGAGCAGCCCCGAAGGCTCTCTCGTTCCTTTCATTATGAAGCCCAAGCTCTTTGGCTGGGTACATAAAATGCTTCACAACCTGTCCTCTGACCCCTGCTCTGATCACACCCCCCCACCTCCAGCACAAGGGCAGAGCTGTAATGAGGCACATGGGCAAGTGGCCAGGCTGATCATTTAGTGCCCTTTCAATATGACTGTGGTTTTTAACTGATTTTACTTATCAAAGCAATATATGTGCATGGTTTAAAAGGTCAAGGAATGCCAAAGGCTCCTATAGCAAAAAACAACAACAGTACTTTCCTGTTACTCTGCCCCATCCACAGCCTATTATACACAACAGTTAGTCTCAGACCTCTAAGCTATTTGTATTTGCTTCCAAGTTCCTGGGCTTGTGATTCTCTCTGTTCACAAAGGCAAATATTATGTTTATTATCTCTTAGTGTATGCGAGTTTATTGACATCCTTATTCTTCTTCAGCTCCTTCCAACACAACTATCTCGTTATTTTTATTAAACCAAACAATTCAGTGTTGATTAACATGACTATTAATAAGTCATAAGTGCATATCTAAAGCATTGTTTTGACATACACCAACTAGGTGGTTTGTGTGAAACATAAACTCCTTTAGCTTCTTCGAAGCCCAGTGTGGTCCTTCTCAGGGTCTTGGAATTCTTTTTTTTTTTTTTTTTCTTTTGTAAAATTTTCCATTTTCTGAGTCGGGGTGATAGTTTTTAACTACCTCATCAGAGGATTTCATCCCCTTGCCAGTGGCTTCTGGCCATATATTTATAACTGTAAATAAGACACTTTAAAAAACTATTTAAGAACCAGACAAGGGACTCAGTGAGCAAAGGCACTTGTCTCCAACCTGAGAACCTGAGCTCAATGCCTGGATCCCTCATGGTTGAAGGAGAGAACTGACTCTTGCTGTTTGTCTTCTGACTTCTGTACATCATTCACACACAGATAAATGTTATAATTTTTTAAATTATTTGAAAGCTATTTCCGTGTGGACGGCCTTGTCTTCCTGGCAGCATTGGCTGTGCTGTTAGTCTGTAGCCAGGTTCTTTTTGTCTATGAGGTCTCTCCTCAGCTTCTCTAGTGGACTGTCCCAGGTCTCCTGAGAGGAGATGAAGGAGGAATGCCATTGAAGTTGGCAGCCAAGGGCACCGATGTTCTCAGACGCTTCTTCGGCTCACCTCCCTGCCCACTGACTGCCCATGGTCTTTCCATCTCAGTCTCTCAGAGATGCTCATCTTCCTGCTTTGTGGAACGGATGAGACCTAAAGGTCCAGCTGCTTCCTGCAAAGTCTTACATTATCACTAGTTTTGCTCCCTTTCCTGGTCTCTGCCTTTCAAGTACCTGGTGCTACTAATTCCTAGACCTTCTGTAGTTCAGTGGGGTCAAGTCAACGACTCAGATTAATGTGGCCCTGGGCAGGTACTTTAGTGTGTCCTTCCCCTATCTTGGGTCTGAGTCACAATGGTCTCCTGGCTTTATTTAAGACAAACTATGTTTCTGATTTTTGCTGTGTTTCTTTAGTTTAGGGCATATTTGGAGGGAAATTGGAGGCAGAAATCCTTATTGCCATCTTATACCAGGAAGCTTTCAAGTAAGTGTTCTGTATTATTTGTTCAAGGTATTGTTAGAGAGAGTTTTGGGTGCTGTGCAGGGAAAGGGTAAAGGCAAAGCAAAGCATGGTAGAGAAGCTAAGCTCTGCCTTGCTTCATTTTATCACTTGTTCTACCTCTGGCCAGTGCCTGACTCACCAACCCAAACTGTAGATGTAACCTACCGTCTTATTAAATAAGAAACACAGAGCCAATACAGAGATGAAAGCCAAGAGGTCAGAGCAATAGCTAAGAGCTAAAAACCCTACCCTTCACTGTCGCTGTACCTCTCTGAAAGAGAGCTACTTCCAATGTCTCTTTTTTTACAGAGTTTCTGTTCTGCCTTCTCATTGGTTGTAAACCCAACCACATGACCTCCTAGTCACTGCCTGTCTGTACAGACCTCCAGGTCTTCTAAGGTTGGTATTGAGATTAAAGGCGTGTGTCTCCAATGCTGGCTGTACTCTTGAACACACATAGATCTACCTAGCTCTGCCTACCAAGTACTGGGATTAAAGGCGTGCGCCACCACTGCCCGGCTTTCGCTATGGCTTGCTAATAGCTCTGATCCCCAAGCAACTTTATTTATTAACATACAAATAAAATCACATTTCAGTACAAATAAAATATCACCATATTTCCCCTTTTCTATTTTGATAAAAAGAAAAAAGGAAAAAGGTTATGACTAACATAAGAAAAACTATATACAAAAGTACAATAACTATATACAATATATACAAGTAATAAATACCTAAACAATGTCTAGTCCATTTATATTTGACAAATTCAAAGAAAGTAATTCCATTATCTATACTATTTTGGTAAGTCCAAAATGTATCTAATTCACTTTCTATCCTAATTAATCTTCAACTATAACTAACTAATCTTCAACTCCCTCAGAGATCCAAGAAGGAAAATAATATTACCTAATAAAAAATAAAAACAGGAAGTGCATGCAAGCAATTTCCAAAAAAATTGTGAGTTGACAGAAACAGCCAGCTGCCTGGACAGTCACCTGAGGCTTCTCCTCAGTGTTGGGGCATCATCTTCAGCCTATATAGGCTTAGCGTATCTGACAGACTCATTTGTGAAGTAGGATGTACACAAGGTCAATAGTTCAACCTCACATTGGGTGAGAGCAGTCCATGTACCAGAAACACCTGAATTCCACTAGTGTCCTGTCATGATTCAGGATTTTAAATTCTGGAAATTGTTGATGTTTTTTTAATTCAGCTGTCCATTCTTCTTGGCTGTGTATATGTGGCTTCATCTCAGCATCCCGTTCTTCTTCACATTCCTCTATTAAATGCCAGCCTATGTGAGCTTAGTTACTCTTCAAGAATAACTGTTTCAGCTGCTGTTCCATTGCACATCAGAAGCCGTTGGCCCACTGCCTGTTCAGCTGCCTTCGAAGAAAAGGGCACTGTACCTTTTCCGGATTGCGAAGGCCACTTCAGGGATGGTGCCATATTGTCCTGGCCTCAGAAGATGCCTTTTGATAAAGCCATAACCACACTTGTTTTGGCAAGAATCAGTAGTCCTTTATTTCATGTCCTGTCTGTCCTGTTTGTTAGCAGTTGATTCGAGGATACTTTGTTGTCCAGTGGATAACTTTTGCCACAATGAAAGTTAACTCCATATGCAGTTTCTTCAATGCCCATATTTTCTCTGAAGTAGATTGGTACTGCCAGGAGCCAACATGTCTCATAGTCATAACAAAAAGAAAAATTTTCTAAGTTATTAAAACATTTTAAATGCCATATTCTGTAGATCTCTGAAGGGTTTGAAGATGACCTGTCTATCTAAAATATATCTGCTTGATCTTGAAAACATACCTAATATGACTACAAGTTCTATTATAACGTCTAACTACTAACTTTCATTTCTTTATATCCTAATAGTTGGTAATAACAACATTCAAGGATTAGAAAATTGCATTACATTGTTAGATGAACGGTGTAAGTACAATTAGAAATATACATATAGCATTTTCTAACAATATCAATTTTAATATATATATATAATTTGTATATAATATAAAACAATCCAATCCAATGTAAAGTATTTAAAACTAGTAATTCTTTTTTTTTTAAACAAGAACCTTAAATCTAATTTCCTTTGCTTAGCCCTTTTCCTAACCCTTGACAACAACTTGTAACCAACCCCCCTAAACAATGAAAATTATCCCAGACCCAAAACCCATTAAAAGACCAAAAAATCACCCTCCCCACACCACCTCTTTGGGAATGTGGGCGTCATATTCTTAAAATTGCTTCCTGCTGGGTATGGGCGAAGGTATCTTTATCCTGAAAAGAAAAATTTTAGGTTAATTGTCAAATTCTAGAAAAGGTAACTATATCCTTCATTATCCAGTCTGTATATAATGCCAAAGTTCAGAGTTTATCTCAAGTCCTTATTCAAGTAGTCTTTGAGACTGGATCATCACAGCTAGCCCTCTCAAAATTGCTCTGAGCACCATGTAGTTCAAAGCTAATCTGTAGATGATGTTTGTCAGCTTAGTGATATTATTATTGTCCACGTGGAATTGTTGTTGTTGTGGGAATTGTTGTTGTTGTGGGGCCCCATCTTCTTCCTGGAGACTTCAGTTGATGTTAGGCCTGGCCATGATTTCCTGCAGAAAACTGACAAGAGACTCGAACACAAAGATATATGTAATTGAAGCCTTTTTTCTAGAATTAGTTAATACTCTATATGACCATTCATATCTTAACAAAGTTTAAAATGTATATATATATCAATATATAGACATTAATCTTGTAAATTTTGATATAAAATTCATACTTTAAGAAAAGTTTAAAGAATCAGAATAGAATCAAAGAGTTGAGATTAGTAATAGAATAGTCCCTTAATTAATTTGATTTTTCTCCTGTCCCATAGCAGAAGATGGCTCTTTTCTTCTGGCATGATACAGGGAGTTTGCATTTTCCTTTTAATAACTTGCTTGAGTTTAAAGAAGGAGAGAGCCATTCTCCAATTCCAAAGTCAGCTTTAAATTTTAATTGAATTAGGACTATTAGAAGACCAATAGTGTTAAATTTCTTTAGAGAAGGACAGAAACAAACATTTAGGAGGACTTATAAAATTTTTTAGATGATATACCCATACGCCATTTCACTCTGTTTCCTAGTATAGATGATTTGTCCCTTTTCTTCAGTTGTCTCATTTGTCCAGTGTTCTTCAGATTCCTTAGCCTTCATTCTCCTAAAAGACAAAAACAAAAACCTTTTCCCAAGACTAATTTTGGGGATGTTCCTTTTTGGCAAGTTATTATCTGATTAAATGAAAAGGCATGTGTTACTGGCATAAGTTAGTTTAAATTGTATGTTCATGCTGGTTGATGAACTATCACCTCCTCCAATTAAGAGTTCTCTCTTGCCGGGCGGTGGTGGCGCACGCCTTTAATCCCAGCACTCAGGAGGCAGAGCCAGGTGGATCTTTGTGAGTTCGAGGCCAGCCTGGGCTACCAAGTGAGTCCCAGGAAAGGCGCAAAGCTACACAGAGAAACTCTGTCTCAAAAAACCAAAAAAAAAAAAAAAAAAAAAAAGAGTTCTCTCTTGTTCAAATCGAACCTTTATCAATTTTGATGGTACCCACAGCTTATCTTCTCCTGTAGAAACAAAAGCAAAACCTCGTCCCCAACATAACACATATCCTGGTTTCCATTCTGAGGTCAGCACATCCTTAAAGTATATAGGCTGATTTAATTCTGTAGTTTTTTCTATTATCCAATGTCTCTCTGCAGCTGTTGTTCCTTTCTCATTGGCATTGAGAAAATTCAAAGTTAATAGAGCATTATGCAGTCTATTTCTGGGGGTTTTGTTACCCCTTTCTGTTTATTTAGCATATCCTTTAGAGTTCTGTTTGATCTTTCTATAACTGCTTGACCTGTAGGATTATGTGGTATACCTGTAATATGCTTTATATTGTAATAAGCAAAAAACTGTTTCATTTTAACAGAGGCATATGCTGGAGCATTGTCAGTTTTGATTTGTGCAGGTATGCACATGATGGCCATAACTTCTAGCAAATGAGTGATTACAGAATCAGCTTTTTCAGAACTCAAAGCAGTTGCCCATTGAAATCCTGAATAAGTATCGATGGTATGGTGTATGTATTTCAATTTTCCAAATTCTGCAAAGTGAAACATGTCCATCTGCCAGATTTCATTCCTCTGAGTACCCTTTGGGTTACATCCTGCTGATAATGGCTTTTGGTTGTAGAAGGAACAAGTAGGACATTTCTTTACTATTTCTTTGGCTTGTTGCCAGGTTATGGAAAAATCCTTTTTTAAACCTTTACTATTGACATGATGTTTTTTATGAAATTCTGAGGCCTCCAGCACATTTCCTATTAATAGTTTATCAGTCTCATCATTGCCTTGTGCTAGAGGGCCTAGCAGACCAGTATGGGATTGGATGTGAGTTATATATAAAGAATGACTCCTTTTCCTGATTGTATCTTGTAATTGAATAAATAGTGAAGTTAATTCTGAAGCATCAGGGATAAATTCTGCAGTCTCAATATGTAATACCACTCTTTCAGCATACTGAGAGTCAGTTACTATGTTGAGAGGTTCTGAAAAATCCATTAATACCAACAGAATAGCATACAATTCTGATTTTTTAACTGAATTATAAGGACTTTGAACCACTTTACTTAAATTTTCTGATTTGTAACCTGCCTTTCCTTGTTTGTTGGCATCTGTATAAAATGTACAAACTCCAGATATGGGTTTTTCCTGTACAATTCGAGGCAAGATCCAATCAGCTCTCTTTATAAGATCAATTCTATCGCTTTGGGGATATTTGCTGTTAATTTCTCCCAAATAATTACTGCAAGCTCTTTGCCAAGGTTCACTTTCTGTCCATAATTTTTCAATGTCCTCCTTACTTAAAGGTATGACAATTTCTGCTGGGTCAATTCCTGCTAATTGACGAAGTCTCAATTTTCCTTTCCAAATCAAGTCAGAGATTTTTTCCACATAAGTTTTTAATTTTTTATTTGGTTTATTTGGTAAAAATATCCATTCCAATATAATATCTTCCCTCTGCATTAATATTCCTATAGGAGAATGCCTAGAAGGTAAAATAACCAAAATGCAATCCAGCTTTGGATCAATACGATCAATGTGCCCTTCATGTACTTTCTTTTCTACCAAGGCCAATTCTTTCTCAGCTTCAGGTGATAATTCTCTTGGACTATTTAAGTTCTTGTCACCTTCTAAGGTTTTGAACAAATTATTCAGTTCATCATTTTTTACCCCAACAATAGTTCGTAGATGCGAAATGTCTCCAAATAATCTTTGAAAGTCATTAAGTGTCTGTAGTCCATCTCTCCTAATTTGTACCTTTTGGGGTCTAATTTTTTGTAGCTCTATTTTATATCCTAAATAATTAATAGAATCTCCTCTTTGTATCTTTTCAGGAGCAATTTGTAATCCCCAGGAAGGCAAAATTTTCTTCACTTCTTCAAACATTCTTTCTAAAGTATCTGCATTTGAGTCAGCTAGTAAAATATCATTCATATAATGATAAATTATAGATTTAGGAAATTTTTTATGTATCACTTCCAATGGCTGTTGTACAAAATATTGACACAGAGTTGGGCTATTCAACATTCCCTGTGAGAGGACCCTCCATTGAAATCTTTTTTTTTTTTTTTTTTTTTTTGGTTTTTTGAGACAGGGTTTCTCTGTGTAGCTTTGCGCCTTTTCCTGGATCTCGCTCTATAGACCAGGCTGGCCTCGAACTCACAAAGATCCACCTGCCTCTGCCTCCCGAGTGCTGGGATTAAAGGCGTGCACCACCACCGCCCGGCCATTGAAATCTTTTAACCAGTTGAGAATTATTGTAAGTAGGCACCGTGAAGGCAAGTCTTTCTCTGTCTTTTTCTTGTAAGGGTATTGAAAAGAAACAGTCTTTTAAATCAATAACTATGAGAGGCCATCCTTTTGGTACCAGAGTAGGCAAAGGAATTCCAGATTGTAGGGAGCCCATTGGCTGAATTACCTTGTTAATTGCTCTAAGGTCTGTTACCATTCTCCATTTATCAGATTTCTTTTTAATAACAAATACAGGAGAATTCCAAGGGCTGGTTGGTTCTTCAATATGCTGGGCATTTAATTGTTCTTCTACCAGCTCTTCTAAAGCCTGGAGTTTCTCTGTTGTTAAAGGCCATCACTGAACCTATACAGGCTTGTCTGTTAACCATTTTAAAGGTAGAGCTTTTGGTGTCTTTGGGAGATCATCAGTTGTTGTGCCCTCTTCTTGTATAATATGGATGGCTGGTGACCATTCATTAGAATAATATCTTCTAATATTTCTCTCAGAAACATGTGCTAGTTTATGATTTGTTTCTGAGATTGGAGGGATGTTAATCTGAGTATTCCATTCTTGCAACAGGTCTTGACCCCACAGGTTCATAGCTATGTTAGCCACATATGGTTTTAATTTTCCTCTCTGTCCTTCTGGACCTATACATTCAAGCCATCTTGCACTCTGTTTCACTTGAAACAGAAAAATGTCCCAATTCCTAACAGTTGAACGTTTACCTCCTGAAGATGCCAAGTTGGATGCCAAAACTCTGGTGCAATTATGGTAACGTCCGCACCTGTGTCTACCAGACCAGACAACAAAACACCATTTATTTTTATTGTTAATTTTGGTCTTTGTTCATTAATAGAAGTTTCCCAAAAATTTTTCTTTATGTTTTCTCCTCAATTTTCTATTCTCTCTGTTTCATTATCCCGACCAGCATGATTTATTCCAAAAGGCATTTGGTTATTTAATTGCTCTGAGTAGGGGTTTTCTCTACAACTGCAGGAAAGGTTTGAACTGGATTTGCTGTGGGGGCCTGCCTGAGGCCCCTCTGGGAGTTTCCCGAAGCCCAAGGCAAAGGATTACCTTGCCTGTCCCTTGTTGATCTACATTTGTTGGTCCAGTGTTTTCCCTTACCACACCTTCTGCATACTCCAGAAGGAAGGGGCATTCTGTTGCCATTGTTCCTTGAAGAAACATTGTTTCTAGGGATGACCTGTTTACAGTCCCTTTTCAAATGTCCTTGCTTTCCACATCCAAAACATCTAACATTCCTCAAACCTTTTGAAATTGCTTCTCCTACCCACATATCATCTTGGTCATGAGCCTCAACATTAACCGTATCTCTAATCCAATCTTCCAAGGGTGCAGATCTTGCCTTTAATGGCCTGATTATTCTCTTGCACGCTGCATTTGCATTCTCAAAAACCAAAGACTCGATTATTATCTGACTGGCTTCTGAATTCAGGACCATTCTCTTTACTGCTAAAGTCAATCTTTGTAAGAAATCTGTGAAAGATTCTTTTGGGCCCTGTATAACCTTTGTAAATGACTCAGTTTTCTTTCCTGGTTCCTCAACTCTGTCCCATGCATTCAAGGCTGCCATTTGACATAGAATTAAGGTTTGGATACCATATAAACATTATGTTTGTATTGAAGCATATTGGCCTTCTCCAATAAGCTGATCCTGGAGGATTTGTATACCTTTATCCCTCCATTGTTTTTCTATGTTTTTAGCCTCCTCTTTAAACCACATTTGCCACTGAAGCTTTTGTCTGGGTTCTAAAACAGCATGTGTCAGCTCCCGCCAGTCCTGTGGTATAATCCTATTACAAGTTGACCAGGTGTTTAACATTTGCTTTACATATGGGGAATGCATGCCATAAGATACTATTGCCTCCTTAAACCTTCATAAACCTAACATCTTAGTTGGAGCCCAAATATTTTGTGTATTCACTTGATCAGGTAACTGCTGTATGGTTACCAGATAAATTAAGGGTGACTGTGTGAAAACAGGCTTTCTTTCTGTAACCTTATGATCCAGTCTTGAAACAACTTCATTGTTAATTTCTTCTGTCTGAATTTGAATTTCTCTATAATTCATTTTAACAGGTTTTTCTAAAACTTTTATCCTGGCACTTGAATTGACTATCTTTTTAAATAGTAAAATGAGGATAAGAAAAGTAATAAAGTGCATAATTCGATCAACATTAATCTTCTCATATAGTTGTTCCATTGTCAGACTGCCTAAAATTTCAAACAAAGCCCAATTTTCTTCCAATGTACACATAAAACTCATTTTTTTTTAATGTGGAAAAAATTTTCTCTTTTAAATAGCTTCCTTTAAAATATCTGATATCTTAATTGACTTACCAAGTCTGCCAAACCACAGAAAGGACAGGGCTAGGTCCACAAGAACTGAGAACTTGACCCAATCAGGACTCCTTATAAAGAAGGATCCATTTTCCAAGTGGTGCAAAAGGAATCAGGCTGACTTGTTCACATTAACACCATCAGAGAGGAAAGTATTCCTGTCACTGGTACCAAAGAAAAAACTGAGGCAAGGTTTTTGACTGCCTTCATCAAACCACGGGTTCACAGCACTGTGGTCCAGTTCAGGGAGCCCCGTTTGGATCATAACAGTGACAGAGAAAGTTGCTAAGACTAGAGAAAATAGATGACAGAAATGCTATCTGGGGTTCACTGGTGTGCACACACGTACTGTAGATAGCTCAGCACCGCTCCTAAAGTACCAAATGTACTTCTTGGATGGGATGTTTGGAAACATGAAGTTCAAAGCTAGTGAGATGTCTCAGGGAGAAATGTGCTGCCACCAAGCCTAACAACCTGAGTTCAGTCCCTGTGACCTGCATGGTAGGAGGAAGAACCAAGTCACACTGTGATGGTGTAGCCTACACCAATCTATCATTTGATGCCTGGTGTGTGTGTGTGTGAACTAACTAACAAGCAGAAGATTCTTGACCATCCCTGGAGCATTAGCTCAGCCACCTATTCGCCTGTCTGGAACTAGACCCATCATTTCATGGTCTCAGATCCTGGTTTGTTTTTTCACCCCATAGCTGGACACTACAGCTTTCTTCCCACAGTTGGAATCTACAGCTTTCTTCTCACAGTTGGAATCTACAGCTTTCTTCTCACAGATGGACACCACAGCTTTCTTCTCACAGCTGGAATCTACAGCTTTCTTCTCACAGTTGGAATCTACAGCTTTCTTCTCACAGCTGGACACTACAGCTTTCTTCTCACAGATGGACACTATAGCTTTCTTCTCACAGCTGGAATCTACAGCTTTCTTCTCACAGTTGGAATCTACAGCTTTCTTCTCACAGATGGACACTACAGCTTTCTTCTCACAGCTGGAATCTACAGCTTTCTTCTCACAGTTGGAATCTACAGCTTTCTTCTCACAGATGGACACTACAGCTTTCTTCTCACAGCTGGAATCTACAGCTTTCTTCTCACAGTTGGAATCTACAGCTTTCTTCTCACAGATGGACACCACAGCTTTCTTCTCACAGCTGGAATCTACAGCTTTCTTCTCAATCCCTAACCACAGCAGCTCCAGCAACAGCTCCCCTGGTCTGATTCATTTTCTTTTCAGTACTGATTCTTACTCAGCCCCTTTGAAACCTTTTGAAATCTGCTCCAATCTCTTTTACAGCTGCATATACGCATATGGACATTTAGCCCTGTTTACTGTGTGATACAAGTTAATATTAGTTATTAAGATTGGAATAAAAGAACCTGCCTTTGCCTTGGCCAGGTGTCCAGAGTAGGATTATCTGCGAAATTGTACCATTATAATATGGAACCTTGTGAATTTCTTGTTATTCAATAAATTCTGACATTGTGGTAAGACATCCATGTGTTCATTTATGTTTCTGGCATAATAGACTCACAACAATATATTTATTTATACATTTATGTGGGAGATGTTACTAGAAATTTTGGGAAGTCTTGCCAGAGTCATCACATATTACTGAGGATATTGGGGTCCCTTCTTAAGGGTCCTAGCCTTATTAATAAAAGAATTTAAAAACAGACTCAAAAGATGTCTTAGAGTTTCTATTCCTGCAATAAAACACCACAGCCAAAAAGCAAGTTGGGGAGGAAAGGGTTTATTTGCCTAACACTTCCATATTGTTATTCATCACTGAAGGAAGTCAGGACAGAAACAAAAAAAAAAATGACAGGAACCTGGAGGCGGGAGCTGATGCCGAGGCCATGGAGGGGTGCTGCTACTGGCTTGCTCCTCGTGGCTTGCTCAGCCTGCTTTCTTATAGAACCTAGGACCACCAGCCCAGGGATGGCACCACCCACAATGAGCTGGGCCTCCCCCCATCAGTAACTAATTAAGAAAATGCCAGACAGGCAGATGTTATGGAGGTATTTCCTCAATTAAGGCTCCCTCCTTTCAGATAACTCCAGCTTGTGTCAAGTTGACATAAAACCATCCAGGACAAAAGGAAACCTGAGGACAATTTTGTGAGTTAAAAGAAACCCCCAGGGTAGGCAAACTGTAAATCTCAGCCACTGCCTGGAGGAGGAGGCTGAAGAAAGGAAAGAGAGAAGGCTGTGCTATTTGTATTAAGCCAGCAGGGAAGTCAACCGCACGGTGGACACACAGCCACGGGGAAGGGGGGACTCGAGAGAAAGAGCGAAACACAAAGTGTTAGAGAGATACAAAAGGACATAGAAGGTAAAGAAAGAAAGTCGTGTTTCCCTGAGTAATTCAGAAAAGTAGGGAGACTTCCTGCTGCGTGGCTGTGGCCCTGTAAGCAACTGCACTAGGACCCAGGAATTTTGGGAAGGAAAAGTACACTGTCTTGTAGAAGGAATAATTATTCCTCCTGTCTCTTTAGCATAACTCAGGGTGAACCAGCCTTCCTGATGATGGTTCCTGGGCTAGGTGAAAGCCCTGCCCAACCAGGTTAACTCTTAAGAAAGGACACCATGGCACATCTCCACCTAGAGATAGACTGCGTTCTCTACTGTCACAGGGGTCAGCTGAGAACTTGCCACAGTCAGTCTTTCCTTCCACCATATGATACCCAGGATCCAACTCAGGTTCAGCAATCAAGTACCTTATCTGCTGAGCCATCACCCACCCTTGGCTTCTTCCCAAACAACAATGAACGCTTGCTGTATGCTGCAGGTTCAAGGAATTAAAAGATGAGGAAGATTCAGTCCCTGCCCTCTAGGAACCTATAGTCTGGCAAAAGATCCATTTCTCACAAAGCAAGCAGTTATAGGCCAGTGCTGTGAGTGTAGCAATTCAGACACTCTAAGAGAAAGGAGGCTGAACTTTCTATAAGAAAGTACTTTGGGGTGGTAATAGAAGCTGGACTTTGAAAATGTAAACATGAATTCACTAAAAAAAAAAAATGAACATGGTGAAGATGGGTTGAAGTTATGGGTGAAGAGTCATAACTGTAATCTCAGCACTCCGGAGGGAGAGGCAGGAGAATCAGGAGTTCAATGTCATCCTTGGATTTATACCAAGTTTGAGCCCAGCCTAGTCAATGTGAGACTCTATGTCAAAAAGCCAACAAACAAAAATGGAAAATGTTTCAAACAGATATTCTAGACTATTGCCTACTGTCTTAGCTACTGTTCCATTGCTGTGAAGATACACCATGACCAAGGCAACTGACTCTTATGAAGAACGTATTTAAACAGGGGCTTGCTTACAGTTCTAGAGGGCTACTTCATGATGATCGTGGCAGGAAGCAGACAGGCATAGTGCTGGAGGAGTAGCTGAGAGCTTTACATCCTGATCTCCAGGCAGGAGGGAGAGAGAGAGAGAGAGAGAGAGAGAGAGAGAGAGAGAGAGAGAGAGAGAGTCATGGACCATTCCCAGTGACACACTTCCACCAACAAGGCCACACCTCCCAATCCTTCCCAAATAGTCCCCCTAACTGGGGACCAAACATTCAAACAAGTGAGCCTGTGGGCACCATTCTCATGCAAACCACCATAGTTACATTTCAGAAGGTGCTGAAGACATACTTCTCAACGAAAGAAATTGCTCACCAGTGTTGTGGTACCACTTGTCCTCTCAACCAGAGAGGCCAAAGCAAGGGAGTTGAGTGTTTCACGCCAGCCTGGGATAAATATCCTGTTTTAAAAACAAAGCTAACGAACCTGTCACAACCAACATGCCTTCTCTTTAAGTTTTCCGTGTGATGAAATCAAACAATCAAATTACCAAACAAATCTCTAATTATAAGATAGGATAATGGCCTTGGCAGGAAAGTAGTTAGAGAAGTGCGATACTCAAGGAACCAAATGACAAGATGGAAACAGAAAGTGAAGATGCGTTGGACAGCAGCTGGGCACAGTGCCATGCACCTGTAATCCCAGCACTCCGCATGCAGGGGAAGGAGAACTACTCACTCTTCTGGGCTAGCTCAGTCTACATAGTAGGTTCCAGGCCAGTCAGGACTACTGAGCAAGACTCTGTCTTGAGAAACAGGAAAACAGAAATGTTGGACAAAACACCAGGTCTGAGCTTCTCATCCCCCGCCTTGGGCTGTTGCATTGTGTAAATAGTTCTGGACAGAGAGTCATGGATTCTAGACTTCTTTCAGCAAATTTAGATTATCTGAGCATTTCAATCTTCCATTCAAGACTTCTGGAGAGTCCAGACTGTTATGCCCCCCTCTCTCATCATGTGGAAGTCTGTCAGGAGTTTCTTAGACTTCTTCAGGGGGATTCTTAACATCTCCAAACAGTTCACGGTCATCAGATACCTTCTCCAACTTGGAGTCCACCTCTTTTTCATGACCACATTAAGGACCTGTATTATTCAGACGTCTCATCACTGGCAAAATATGAATGTAAACGACACAAAAGTGTCTGACCTCCATGGTTCGGAGGTCCCAGAGCCACCATCCTTGGCTCTGTTGATTCTGGCCACATGGTCAGATGATGATGAGAGAGCATGGTCATGGTGAGAGAGCATGTACCAGAGGCTTCTCATCTTAGGGTAGACAGGGAGTGGGGGTGGGCAGGCAGCTGAACAAGGTGCAGTCTTCAAGGATGGGCCCCTAGCAACGCACTTCCTCTGGCTAGATCCCACCCCCTGAAGTCCAGAATTTCAAGAATAGTGTCAGCAGATGAAAGCCAAGCCTTCCACAACAACATGTTGGATTTGAACCATAAGAGACAGTAGCTGGCAGAGACATTTTACATAGTTGACTTACAGTGTACTTTCTCTCCTACCATAAAAACAACTAGTATTGGAGAGCTGGGGTGGCACCTCAGTGGTAAAGCACTTGATAAGCATGTGTGAGGCCCTAGGTTCAACCCTAGTATGTTTGGGGACCAGAGGGGAAGACTAGCTACAAGGTGGGGATGTGACTCACTTGGTAGAGTTGCTTCCTGAATATACATGAATCCCTGAATTCAAGCTCCAGCACTGTATAACCCAGGCATGGTGGCTCACACCTGTAACCATCCAGACATGGTGGCACAGCCCTGTAACCATCCAGGCATGGTGGCATAGCCCTGTAACCATATAGGCATGGTGGCTCACATCTGTAACCATCCAGGCATGGTGACACAGCCCTGTCACCATATAGGCATGGTAGCTCACATCTGTAACCATCCAGGCATGGTAACAGTCCAGACATGGTGGCACAGCCCTGTAACCAGGGCACTTGGTGAGAGTTAGACAGAAGAATCAGAAGTTAAATGGCATCCTTGACTACATAGTTGATTGGAAGCCAGGCTCAGCTACATAAGACTCAGAAGGAGGAGGAGGAGGAGGAGGAGGAGGAGGAGGAGGAGGAGGAGGAAGAGACGAGGAGGAGGAGGAAGAGACGAGAAGGAGGAGAAAGAGGGAGAGGAGAAGTTGTTGAACTTAAGTGAACATTTCTAAATTTTATGAATGAAAAGCACTTTAAACAGAGTAAAAAGACAATCTACAGAATGAAAAGAAACACCACAAGTGAAATAAGTCATTCACAAATCTGAGTCCAATGAGCACTAGTATTGTTATGTCCCATTTAGCAAATTAAGGCTTCCAAGATGTCCCCTGTGTGGGATATCAACTTATGACGAGTCACTGGCCTGTCCCTCAAAGTGCTGGCCTCCTCACTATGCAGCTCGGATTCCTGTGATTCGCATGTTTAACATCTGCTGTGTCTAGGTTCAGGTTTACAGGGGACATGTACCTGGAACAGCTTACTAAGTATTTCATCTGGGAATGATGGCCAGGGTACCAGACCAGCTGTGAAGGGCCCTTGGTAAAGCAGTGAGGTGAGAATGCTCTGACTGTGGTGCCCATGTCATTGCCTATGTCCATCCCCCTGTCCTCTGTCAGTTGTCACACTTTTAGTTCTGCTGAGAAACTCTGTTGGGGATATAAGGGACGCATGGAGGAAGAGAGTCTCACAGTGACTCTGATGGTAAATTATTCTGCCTGGGAGTGCAGAGCGGTTACATATCTCTATCTAGCGTGGTCTTGCTTTTTTTAATTTTTAACTTTTTATTATTTATTTATTTGTTTATTTATTTATTTATTGAGACAAGGTCTCTCTATGTAGCTCTGAATGTGGTCTTGCTTTTTTTAATTTTTAACTTTTTATTATTTATTTATTTATTTATTTATTTATTTATTTATTTATTGAGACAAGGTCTCTCTATGTAGCTCTGAATGTCCTGGAACTCTCTATATAGACCACACTGGCCTCAGACTTAGAGATCCACCTGCCTCTGTCTCCTGAGTGCTGGGATTAAAGGTGTTACCACCACACCCAGCTTTTTACACGTCCTTAAAAAGCAGCATTCTGAAAGAAGAGAGGGGCCCGTGGGAACCAGATAACGGAGTGAAGGAGTTGGAGAAGAGGAACTCTGGTAAGAGCAGTCCCTTAGAGCAGAACAGGAGCTGCCGACATCTCTGGGTACCGGAGAAGGTTTAAGTTAGATGCTAGGGTCAAAAGAGATGGTTCAGCAGAAGATGATGGACTCTGGACCAGGCATGATATCCCACCCTTTAATACCAAACTCAGGAGGCAGAGACAGGCGGAACTCTATAAATTAGAAGCTAGCCTGGTCTACATAGTGACCTCTAGGTCAACCAGGGATACATAGTGAGACTCTGTCTAACATATAAGATAAAAAGAACAAGTACTGCTCTTGTAGAAGATCTCAGTTTGATTCCCAGCACCCACTGTGACCATTTCACAACTACCCATAATTCCAGCTCCAAGGGATCCAATGTTTTCTTCTAGCATCCAAAAGCATTACACTCACTTACACAAATCTACACGTAGATGCACACATACACAGCGAAAAATAAAATCTCGCAGAATTCTTGCGTGGCTTGAGAGACTTGACCTAACTCGGGGACCAAGGGAATGAGGAAAAGACAAACACACAGACACAGAGAAAAGGCTGGGGTCTGGGGGACTGGGCTCTCTGATGGAGAAATGGCAGCAATCTGGAAGCTCAGCGTGTTCGTTATGTACAGTTGAACAGGGAGACAGAGCAGCTGCACACAGCTGAACAAGGAGGGCTATCACATAGAGAAAAACAAGGAGGTGGGTTTATGGTATACAGCTGGATACAATTTAGCTAACCATGGTAGGAGCAGTCTCCATAAGGGAGCAGTCTTCAGGTCCTAGATACTGTCCATGAGAAAGCTATGCCGAACACTTTCTAAACATACTGCCAACATCACTCTGGGCCTCACCCTGGGCGAGGGGAGCAGGGGATGGAACTGAGCCATTTTCTCCCGGGTCAGAAGCCATGGTCCAAGGCATGGCGGGACCCACATCAACAGCACACATTCACTCAAAACTTCATTCACTTAGGGCTTCCTCCTCTCCCCACAATTCTTTTTAAAAAGTCGTGCAAGCCTCTGGAGACTTTGTAACTCCCTGAGTTACTGTGTTGTCTCTTCCCCTCTTCTGATGGCCTGGTTAGACTCTTCATCTCCTCTGTGTCCAGATTTCGCTTGAGCAGCACAGACCTGATTAATGCTAGAATGACAGATGATGTAATAATCTCGAATTAGGTGAATTGATCATTTTTGCTGAAGTTAAGTGTATTGACATCAGCACGGCCATAACAAGAGGTTATCACCCTCATTTTCATAGACTTTGGAACTTCAGATGTTGCTCAAATATTCCATACTTGTCCATGGAGGCTGAATGGAAGGGGCAAAGAGGAAAACTCCAGGCATCCTTTTTCCTCCAGGTGTCTTATTGGGAGTCTCTAATCCTCTGGCCACTAAGGCAGGGTTTCCTTTCATAGGAGCAGGAGGAACAGGTTGGAGGAGGAATGTTCCCTTTCCTTGGTCCCCTAATGACTACAGCAATATCCTAAAAGGTAGAACATTTGGTTAAGTGAAGAAAAGGCAGCAAAGGAAATTAAAGGGGCAGTCATCTTTATTGGCTTCTTAATTTTGTCCTGAGGTGAACGTGCTTATTTGTGGCTCCCAATGGGCCAAGTGAAATCTGTACATGAAGGCACTCCTGTGCCATGGTGGGCTGCCTGACTTAGAAGGGAGTACAGGGCTGCTGCTTAGCATCTGCTCATGGGCTTGCAAGCCACCAAGTCTGATACTGGGTTATTCCTTCTCCGGGGAACCACGCCAGAAAAAAGAAGAGATTTGGGAACACAAAGTGAAGGATCTGTTCTGAAGTTTGTCGTTGTGCCAAACTGAAGTGAGTAGACAGACAGACGAGAAATCAAAGAACAGTGAAGGGCCAGGGGTGCTTAGAGACAGACGTGGCAAAGGGAGTCAATTTTGGTAATCCTGGAACTTGTTTGGTGTGTATGGTTCTGGCACTGAGGCGTAGTTTTAAGAATACCAGAGTAAAGGGTCACAGTCTTTATATTGTGATCATTCTTACATTCCGAGGCCCAGGTCAGAACCTGGCCCCCTCTAAGTGACTGATCAACACTTGCTGAGGAAATGTCTGTGTGAATGACAGTATAGCTAAATAAAATAGGGGCCAATTTTGAAAGAACTATTATTTAAATATGTTCATGGTTTATTTTAACTTATACAGCTATGATGCACACATTTTAAAGGACCAGTTTCCCAAAAATTTATCAGTCAAGGTGCACTATGCATTCTCCTTGGAGACTTCATTGAGTTCTTGTTTCTTCTTCAAGGCTGTGGGGTTGTAGCTCAGTTGGTAGAATGCTTGTCTAGCATACATGAAACCTTGGGTTCAATGTCCAACAACTGTATAAGCCAAGAATGACATTGCATGTCTATAATCCCAGCACAGAAGAGATAAAGACGGCAGCATTGAGAGTTCAAGATCATCCTTGACTTCATAGTGAGGGGAAAAAAGAATCTGAATTCTGTCCACTTGTTAGACAAATGGGAAAGTTCTCTAGTTTGTGGACTGTGGAAACAAAAGAGAAGCAAGCTGACCATTTTAACTCTGTTCCATGAAGAAACTATAGTTTGAGTTCACAGGTCAGGAGCAACACAGAATTGTCTCCTGAGGGCTGCAAGCTCCTGCATGTTTAAGGGTCAGAAATGTTCAACTATCTAATATGGGCACTAAACGGTCTGCTTAACACTGGGGCTGGCGAGCCGGGCGGTGGTGGCAAACGCCTTTAATCCCAGCACTCAGGAGGCAGAGGCAGGCGGATCTCTGTGAGTTCAAGGCCAGCCTGGTCTACAGAGCGAGATCCAGGACAGCCAGGGCTGTTACACAGAGAAACTCTGTCTTGCAAAAAAAAAAAAAGAAGAAAAAAAAGAAAAGAAAAGAAAAATAAGGTGGAGAGTGAGAGAGGCAGGCAGCAATGTTGCACTCTGGCCTTCACATGAACATGCTTGGGTAAGTGTACCTGCGACTACACACACACATGCACACGCACACACGCACGCATGCACACACACACACACACACACACACAAGATTGTTTATCATTGTATCATACAAATAAGATAGAAACTAAAGCAATTTCAATATTTTCTCTGGTATTTTTCAGATAGAAAATACACTCCAGCCTCACCTTTGTGGCTGGGATATTTTCTCCTCTTTATCTTTAGGATTATGGATCATTTCAAGTCTCCCACTCAGGAAACCAGTCTCTCTGCCCTAAAGTCACCAAAGCTCAGTGCAGGCTGTGTGGGACGGTTTCAGCAGTCACTGGGCAACTGCCCACAGCCAAGTTGGTTTGAGCTTCCTCAGAGTGGGAACAGCACTGTCATCTGGAGCCATTCTGTGCCCAGCGACAGCCATCTGTCCCCCGCACGCCCTTTCTGTTGGCACAAATAAAACAGTCACCTCACAGGAAACCCATTAATCCATCATCCTTCCGAGACACTCAGGTTGTCCACCCCAGAGCAGTAACCCCACAACAGCCACTCTTGGGGTATAAAGAATGGATCAGCACAGACTTTATCTTGGAAAGACTGAAAGTGCTTGTGAGTTTCTAACACACACAAAAAAAAATACTCCTGGTTCATTTTCTGGAAACTTTCATCTCCCCATCTGTCTGTAATCGGATTACTCAGCTAATTCACGGGGAGTTGGGGTGGGGGTGGGGGGCAATTACTTACATGAGTCCTGGATTAAGGAACTATATTTTGACCACACTAATCCTGGTTCAAAATGCTGTAGGATTTGCTCTAATCCTGTTATTTATACTCATAAAATGTTTCCTTATCTTTAGAGATAATCCAATATCTAAGCATTAGGGGTTTGGGAATGGTAAATAAAAAGAAGCTAAGTCCACTCCTTCAGCAAGCACGGTTCAGCCGGGTTGCTTCCGAGTAGCCACAGTAGCGTGGAGGCTAATTTATATCCACTGGGGGCAAACCTCTGACTTCTTCATTTTTCTCATTTGCTATTACTCTTCAAATTGCATATATATGTACCTATGTATAATGAACGGACTCCTGTAGCGACTTGGATTATAATTACTTTTTTTGAGACAAAGATTTTCACTATCTGCTGAAAATAAATTTTAAGACGAGAGTTTTTAATTAATTAATTGAGACAAGGTCTCAGTATGTAGTCCTGGGTAGCCTGGAATTCACTCTGTAGACCAGGCTGGCCTTGAACTCACAGCAATCCACCTGCCTCTGTCTCCTGAGTGCTGGGATTAAAGGCGTGCGCCACCACAACGTGCAGCATGGCCTGCATGGGTTTTAGGATTCTCACAAAGTCTGAGCAAGCTAGTCTTGGGTGAATATATCTACTTTCTGTTATTATTTTTATTTATTTTGTGCCTATATGTGTGTTCATAGGTGTAGGTGTCCATTTACATGTGACTGCTTGTGTGTGTGGAGGCCAGAGCTCAACCTTGGGTGTTGTTCCTTAGGTGCCAGGGTTCCCTCGTGTGGCCTGGGATTTGCTGACTAAGCTAGGCTGTGGGTCCCCAGCGCCCCAGCACTGGCGTTCCAAGTGCATGTCAGCTTTCTGACATGGGTTCTTGTGCGCTGCCCACTGAAACATCTTCCCAGCCTTTTTACTTCTTTGTCTTTGTGATCGGGTCTCACTGTGTTGTCCAGATGGCTCTTAACTTCTGGACTCTCTGTTCCAGCATCACAGTAGCTGGGGTTACAGGCACGTGCCTCCGTGTGTGTCTAGCTCATAATCACTGTTTTAGGACCCCGTTTCTATTCAAGGTCAGTTTGCTGAAACACACAGTTTGAGAGTCAGTGTTACCGTTGTCACGGTCCTATGAACTTGTTGCCTCCGCGCCTCCGTGAAAGGGACGGCTGTGGCTGAGGAGCGGCAGCCCCAGGCTTCCCCACGCTGTTACTGCCTGCACCGAGGAGCAGATGGCGAGAAAGTGCTGACATCAGAGACCTACAAAGGCAAAGGTTTACAGCCTTGGCTCCTGCCTGCCTTTGGGAAGTCTTCCCAGAAGACAAAGGACACTGAGTCACCTTAAATAAACCCAGAGCCACGGGGAATGCAGGAAGACAAGGAGACCTGAATGCACACATATCACACAGTGTACATATGCATGCATATATATGTATATACATATGTATATATACATATATATATGCCCGTGTATACAACAATAGGTCCGTACTACATAAAACAGAATATCTTTGCCAGTTGTGGTGCACACATCTGCAGTTCCAGCCCTCAAGTGGTAGAGGCAGGAGGATAACAACTTCAAGACTGTCCTAGGCTATATAGTGAGCCCAAGGTCAGCCTGGGCTACATGAAATCTTGCCTTAAAAAAAAGGAAAAGGGAAAGAAAATAGAAAGCCACACATTTGAAGGAAGACAATAGGGGACTCTGGGGAACCGAAGGCAAGCTGAGAGTTCGTCTGTCCCCACCTCGGGACCTCGGACGGTTGGTGTTCTGGAGTCTGCAGTTCCCTGAAGGGGAGAATCAGGAGAAAAAATTTACACATGTGAGCCTGACTTGCCCCTTCTCTTTTTCTTTTTCTTTTCTTTGCATTCACTCAGCAGAACAGGCTAGAAACCGTTTTTGCAAAAGGTAGTTTCCGTCTGGCTACTGTTAGAAAGTTAGAGCCTGGAGGTTGTGTCGCACACCTTTAATCACAACACTGGGGGGGGGGGGGGCGCGTCTCTGAGTTCAAGGCCAGCCTGGTCTATAGAGGGAGTGCCAAGACAATCAGGGCTACACAGAGAAATCTGTCTCAGGAAAGGAAGGAAGGAAGGAAGGGAGGGAGGGAGGGAGGGAGGGAGGGAGGGAGGGAGAGAGAAAGTCATTTTAGGGGTCATAATTTAGAAAATAAATAAAGGCACCCAGGGTTTTTTCCTCACCCCAGTCTCTAGAGCAGAAGAGTTGTGAAGCCACATGGGCCTGTGGCTGTAGCCCCACAAGTATAATTGGCTCCATGATAAATATTTGTTGTTTGAATGTATAACTGAAAGATTAATCGATTAAATCGACAAACACTGAAGGCTCTACATGCATTAAGGCCTACAGGGAAGAATGGATGTGATTGCTGCCTGAGGGAACCCAGATAAGGAGATGATGCTTGTAGTCAGGAAGGAACTGGGGAATGACATCAATGCTTTTAGGGAGTACAGGGAAATGATGCTGAGCTCTGTATTTCCAACATGCCTGTAATTCCAACACAGCCCTGGAGGCTGGACCACAACCATCAAGAGTTCAAGGCCAGACTAGGATGAGAATTTGTCCAAAAAAGAGAAAAAAATTGATAGAATTTAAATAATTACCACCGGTTTATTCCCTTCCAAGTGGAATCTTAGAGGTCAAAGAGCACATCCTCAAGATCTCTGGAATTACTTCCTTTTAATGTAAATATTTATGGATATATCACTTCCATCTGCCAGAGCTACCTGTAAAAGCAGCACCCTATCTTTCTTAGGTGTAGAAGAAAGACCAAAAAAATTAAGATTTATTTTAGCTATATTTATGAATATGATGTGTGTTTATATGTGCACATTGTGTGCAGTACCAAGAGAGGCCAGCAGAGGGTGTCAGATAACCTGAAGCTGTAGTTACGGGCAATTGTGAGTTTGCTCAGTGTACCCACTCAGGTCCTCCGCGATAGCAATATAAACTCATCACCTCTGAGCCATCTCTCCACCCTCAAGAATGATTATATACTCTAGCCATGACGATCACGTATTTGAACCGTCAGTCTTAAAATAGGACCTTGTGTTTGAAGTTGGGAATCCTAGGAAGCCTGTGCTTAATAAGGACTTGCAAACTGACTGGTACAGAGTCACAGCTCTGGTCTCGCTCATCATAGGCACCACATTATTGTGACACACAGTGGCGTCTAGCTCTTTGCTACATTGGATACTTCAAGAAAGTTGGCTCAGAGAGAGCCCTGATGAAGGCTAAAGACTGGCTGGGACTGCCAACTGACCTCCACATAGCCCTGAGCAGCTCAAAGCCGGTGGACGGGGTGGACCAAAGCTGTTTTGTCTGTCTAATCTATGGAATGTGGCTAAAGACCAGAACAGATGTGAGGGGGTCCTCAGCTGCTCAGATTCTGTGGCGTCACTATTACTGCTCCTACACCTATATCTAGACTCTCCCCAGAGCTCTGCACACTGTTCCTTTTTTCTGCAGAAGTACATGAGTGTTTCTTTTCTACTTTGATGAGCTCTCGGGTGTTTCTGAGGTCCTCACACTGAGTGTGGTCGTTTAATGTTTATCTGTCATCCCAAGAACAGACTTGGCTGAATTTAGTGGAGAATGGGGTCAAATTCAGAAGAGGTTAAAAAATGTTCTAAGTGGAAGTAACATTCAAGGCCCATCTAAACCCTGCTCATACTTTGTATGACTCTTAGAAACTAAATAATAGCTAGGCAAATGGTGCATGCCTTTAATCCCAGCGCTCGGGAGGCAGAGGCAGGCAGATGTCTGCTACTTTGAGGCCAGCCTGGTCTACAGAGTGAGTTCTAGACCCACCAAGATTACATAGTAAGATCCTGCCTCAAAAATAATAATAGTAAAACTTTAAAGATTAAGAAAGAGCTGGTGTGATGGTGCATGCCTTTAATCCCAGCACTCAGGAGGCAAAGGCAGAGGCAGGCAGATTTTGATGAGTTTGAGGCTAGCCTGGTCTACAAAGCAAGTTCCAGGACAGCCAGAGCCGTAACACAGAGAAACTCTGTCTCAAAAAAAAAAAAAAAAAAAAAAAAATTAAGAAAGAAAATAATAAATATCTTTAAAATAAAACAGGAAATGCTGAGTTGTGGATCTCACACCCCCACCCCCATGGATACATCTACAATACAACTCTGCACCTAAGGCTCATGTAACACTGTGGAAGAGGGAGAGGAAAGACTGTAAGAGCCTGAGAAGCAGGGAGTTTGCTGTGAGTCTGTGTCTCCTAGGAATGTCAGAAGCTGCACCCATACAGTCTTGTTGTGAATAAGTAAAACTCTGATTGGCCAGTAGCCAGGCAGGAAGGATAGGGTAGGCGGGACAAGGAGGAAAAGAATTCTGGGAGGTGGAAGGCTGAGGCAGAGAGAGGCGCGGCAGCCGCCATGACAAGTGAGATGTAAGGTACCGGTAAGCCACGAGCCACGTGGCAACTTATAGACTAATAGAAATGGGTTAATTTAAGATATAAGAACTAGATAACAAGAATCCTGCCACAGCCATACAGTTTGTAAGTAATATAAGTCTCTGTGTGTTTACTCGGTTGGGTCTGAGCGGCTGCGGGACTGGCGGGTGAGAGAGATTTGTCCTGACCACGGGCCAGGCAGGACCAGAAAAACTCTAGCTACACAGTCTCACCAACATGACTGCCTAAACATGAGCTGAACAAGGACAACAGCCATGCAAAGTGGACAGAGAAAAGCTCGTGAGGCCTGAATCACACACAAAGAACTACAGGCAACTTAAGGGATGCTGGAAGTGGGAGAAATAGTCTTCCCTAAAGAAGAGCATGCCAATTGGTTATCTAATACCAAATGGTCAGCCCTGAACACATACACATACTATACAGACTGAGAAGATTATATTTAGGAATATAGTGTATACACATACATGCCTGTAACAGCAGTTAATAAAAAAGAGACCATGAACTTGAAAAAATAGCAAGGAGGGGTGTATGGAAGGGATTGGTGGGAGGAAAGGGGAAATAATATAATCATAATCTCAAAACGAAAAGGAAAAAAATTAAAACAGGTACAGCCAGGCATGATGGCACACACTTGTAAACTGGACAACTTGTAAAGTGGGAGCAGAAGGAGCAGGCGTTAAAGACTAGCCTGGTCTATATGACAAACTCAAGGCCAGCCTGGGCTACATGAGACTGTCTCAGCAAACCAACAAACAAATGAGCAAATAAAATATACTGGGCATGGTGGCACATGCCCGTAATCTCAGAACTTGAGAGGCAGAGCCAGGAGGGTCACTACATGTTCTAGAGATGGCTTGGCAGTTAAGAGCACTTACTGCCCTTGCAGAGAACTCAGGCTTGGTTCCCGGCACCCACAAGAGGCAGCTCACAGCTACCTGTAACTCCAGCTCCAGGGGGGTGCAATGCCTCTGACTCCTTGGGCCCTGGGACTTACATGCACATATAGACACACATGTATACATATAACTAAAAATAATAAAAAATATATCTGTGGTAGTTTGAATCAGATTGGCCCCCATAATCTCATAGGGAGTGGCACTATCAGGAGGTGTGGCTTTGTTGGAGTAGGTATGGCCTTGGAGGAAGAGTGTCACTGTGGGGGCGGACTTTGAGGTTTCCTATGCTCAGGATACCTCCCAGTGTCTCAGTCGACTTCCTGTTGCCTTCAAGATGGAGGACTCTCAGCTACTCCTCCAGCGCCATGTCTGCCTGCACACCACCATGCTCCCCATCATGATGATAATGGACTGAACCTCTGAAAGAGTAAGCCACCCCAATTAAACGTTTCCTTCATAAGACTTGCCATGGTCACAGTGTCTCCTTACAGCAATAGAAACCCTAAGATACATCTTTAACTAAACAAAACAAAAAATAGTATAATAATGATAACAATAATAAAGCAGACATAAAAATACCCACAAAAGGACAACTTAATGAGTCATTATAACACCTCTGTAACCATCACCCAAACCAAGAAATGGAACATGACCACCTAACACCCACCCAGAAGCTTCTCCCTATGTTTGTCCCAATGACAACTCCCTTTCTCCCCAGATCAGCCACTTTCTGAGTCCTGAAGAGACTGCTGCTTTCTCTGTTGTCATCCAAGTATAATAAGAACAAGACACGGACAAACACAAATTGGAAACATTAATAATTCACAGTGTATAGTGTTCTCACCAGTTCCTATTCCAGACTATAGGGTTTGGGGGCAGAAGAATGTTTGCTGGTACACCTGAGGCCTTAGGTTTAGCCCCCAATACTACATAAACCAGAGGTGAGGACACATGCCTGTAAGGGCAGCACCCAGATAATGGAAACAAGAGGATCAAAAGTTCAAGGTCACTCTCGGCTCAAGTTCTATGCCAGCCTGAGCTACATGTAACCCTGATTCAAAAGCAAAAATAAACACCACCTTTAGGGCTTTTTGCATCCATCCATAAAAGCCCTTACTTGAGATAAAACATCCGACAGTGTATCCTTTGACAAGAGTTTAACTGTTTGCTAGTATCCTTTTCCCTTAGATCTATTTTAAGCTCTAGGTTCACCCAGAGGCTCTGACATGAAGGCTCTCGTACACACCTGTGGGTGTGGTTCCACACACTGCTCTGCCCCCTTACTTTCCTTGTATTGGCATCTAAATTCTGAGGCATGGTCTGACTCAACTTGGATCTCTTGAAGAAGTCAGAGTGAGGGTATTTTTCTTCATGCTCACCACCTGCGTGACATACACATTTGATTGTCTTTTTGTGACATGAACAGCTGCTGAGGCTCAATGACACATCTGTCATTTCAGGGAGGGCTGAAAAGTGATGATGCTAAAGTGCCATCTTCCCTTTTCACTGGAATCTGGATGGATGGATGGATGGATGGATGGATGGATGGATAGATAGATAAATGGGTGGATGGATAGATAGGTAGATAGATAGATAGATAGATAGATAGATAGATAGATAGATGATGGATAGATCAATTGATTGATAGGTAGATAGATGATAGATAGGTAGATAGGTCAATAGATAGATAATGGATAGATAGATAGATAATAGATGATTAAATAGATTGATAGATAGATAGATAGATAGATAGATAAATGGGTGGGTGGATGGAGAGAGAGAGAGAGAGAGAGAGAGAGAGAGAGAGAGAGAGAGAGAAAGAGAGAGATAGGAAGATGTTTCTACTCATTTACCATTTGGGAAGCCACAGCACTATTCCTACAAAAAGAAGGAATAGTCGTGGACTATTTTCAATTATTAGTTTTCAAGTCAATGAATTAGTTGCCTAGCATCTTTTAAAGACCAACTTTAAAAGAAGCCAACAAGCCGGGCGGTGGTGGCGCACGCCTTTAATCCCAGCACTCGGGAGGCAGAGGCAGGCAGATCTCTGTGAGTTCGAGGCCAGCCTGGTCTACAAAGTGAGTTCCAGGAAAGGCGCAAAGCTACACAGAGAAACCCTGTCTCGAAAAAACAAAACAAAACAAAACAAAACAAAAAAACAATATAAGAAGCCAACAATAATAAATAAATACATGTATGTATAAGAATCCTATGTATAACTTTGAACATATATTGAAATTTAATTGAGAGATTTCATCAAATCCATCATTAACCTTGAAGCTTAAATTTTAATTGTGCTATCTTTGGCCAGCTGGGAGCCCAGGCTGGCCTCATGCTCACTACAATCCTCCTGCCTCAGCCTTCTGAGTGTGAGGATAATGAGGACCTTTTTAGATTGGTACACACAAAGCCCTGGGTTCCATCTTGCATATAACAAAGATGGAGGAAAAAAACAGCATGGAGTAAGGTACTGAGAAGCATCCATTTTAAAGCATTAAATAATAAATCTGAATCAAAGTTGTATTTCTGCTTCATAGCCAACACTATAGGACAGCATCGCTAATTTTTGGCCAATATGGTAGAGCATACTTATAAATCTAGCACCTGAGAGGCTGAGGCAAGAGGTTTATGAGTTCAAGGATAGCCTAGGCTACGTAGTAAGCCCTTGTCTGAAAAGCAACCAAAGACAAGGCCAAAAAGATGGCTCAGCAGGTAAACGTGCTTGCTATACAAGCCTAATGCCCTGAGTTTATCCCTTGGAACCCATATAGAAAGTAGGATGCAGTGTTCTGCACCTGTAATCCCAGCACTCCCACAGAGAGACGGGAGGTGGAGACAGGAGACTCAGACGGGAGTGCCTGGGCTAGCTAGCTAGCCTGGGCTATACTGCACCTGGCTGAATCAGCAAGAGGCCCTGCCTCCTGCGATGCAGAGAAGGAACCAATCCTTGAACGCCGTCCCCTTTCTTCCATATGCACACTGTGGCACACGAGTGCACACACTCATTCAAGCACATGCACACACACACACACACACACACACACACACACACACACACACGAGTACACTAAGCTCATTTTAAAAGAATAAGGAAATAGGGCTGGAGAGATGGCTCAGTGGTTAAGAGCACTGACTGCTCTTCCAGAGGTCCTGAGTTCAATTCCCAGCAACCACATGGTGGCTCACAACCACTTGCAATTAGATCTGGTTCCCTCTTCTGGCCTGCAAGGACACATGCAGGCAGAACACTGTATACATAGTAAATAAACCTTTAAAAAAAAAAAAAAAAAAAAAAAAAAAAAAAAAAAAAAAAAAAAAAAAAAAAAGAATAAGGAAATAGCCCGGTGTAGAAGGCTGGCCTCACACGGGTAAGGCTCTGGCTTCAGTCCCCAGCACCGAAACCAAACAAGGAAAGAACAACAGTTTTGTGTTGGTGGTGGTCTTTTGTTTTGTTCTGTTTTGTTTTTGTCTGATCCCTCACAGATTTGCCAGAAAGTCCTGGTTCTGAAGGACAGGTATTAAACTACACTGCTGAAGAATTACCGCTTAGTTTTTTTGACATGATATACATCACAGGCTCACAAACATACACCTATCACTCTGGAAGGGAGCCCTGGCTGGTCGGTGTGTGAGTTTCTTGGAGTTAACCTAGCCTAGCTCCTTCCCTCCTCACGGCAGGCCTTGCCTGCTGCTGGAGTGGGGACAAAATCCCTCTGTTCCTGCCCTTTACTCCTGGCTGCTGGCTGCCTTTTTCCTGCCCTGCTCTCATGTACATTGGGGGAGGGGGGGGGGGCTTTGCTTGCCTCTGCTCCCTCACAGAGTACTCGCTACTATGGATGCCAGTGATTTGTTCTCAGTTGCTTGCTGGGGCTACCCCGTCACCTGATTTTATTGTAAATGGTTCTTGGTTTTGCTATCCGGGAACTCAGCCTGTTGTTATGTGGGGTTTTGAAGAGACTGAAAAAGAACATCACTGGCCAGTGATCCCAGGATCTTCCCGACCCTAGTCATAAACTTCAGATGTGTGCTCCAAATACAATGGATGGGAGCTTGCCTAGCACGCTCGAGGCTTTGAGTTATACCTATGATACTGAAAACGAAAAAAATAAAAAAAAAATCAAACCCACAGCAGTACAGTCTTCACACAGTCCCAGAGAAGATGGGTCCCTAGCACAGTGGATGGCAAGTCAGAGAGAGCCTGGTCGCTAGCCAGGGGACAGCTCCTGCCCGAATTCAGACTGTTCAGCGGAGCTTGTAGAAATCAAGCACAGCCAGGCGGTGGTGGCGCACGCCTTTAATCCCAGCACTCGGGAGGCAGAGCCAGGCGGATCTCTGTGAGTTCGAGGCCAGCCTGGGCTACCAAGTGAGTTCCAGGAAAGGCACAAAGCTACACAGAGAAACCCTGTCTTCAAAAACCAAAAACCAAAAAAAAAGAAAAAAAAAAAGAAATTAAGCACAACCAAAGCCTATTGTTTAAGAGTTTTAAATTTTAATGTTTTCTTATAGTGGTGATACAATTAAATATTCAAATGTATGAATATCTACCCCAGAATATTGCTCATTTAAATTAAAATAGATACACAAAGAACTCAGAAGTATAATCCTGGGCTTATGGTTTTGTTTTGTTTTTTTTTTTATTTGGGGGTGAACACATGGTCAAATTTCTTTATACATTGTCGTCAAAATTGGAGATATTAATTTTAAAATAAGTACCTTTAAAAACAAATTTGAAAATCAGCTCAGAACAACATCCAATTCAACCAGTTTGTGACTAGTATTTTGAGGGAGCCAGAATATTTTAATGCAAATTTGTGCAAATTAACCAGGGAATAATCTCTCTGGCAAAATATTGAACTAATGAATAAAAAGATTTTTTTTTAAAGATGGGGGCAAGGGGTGGTCTCTGTAATAACAAAAAGAAATAACTATAAGGCAAATTGAAAATAACCTAAAAGCAAACAGAACATGTCATTAATAGAGTCCTTCATTATCTTGTGGAGACTGTAATGGAGAAAGCACTCAGCACAATTCTGTTTTTTTTTTTTTTCTTACCATAGGCAGTACGCACACTTTGTAAAATCCGGCTCTTCATTTTCTGGTTGAAAAGATGATTGTAGAAAAGGCCTGCCAGGGATTGGAGGTCATGCTGATTTATTGGCAATTAAACCTGCAGGATTTCTGCACTCTCTTCAAAACAGGCTCTGCAGCTATTCAGCCAGGACGGTCACATAGCGGGCTGTCTGCTAAAAGCCAGCATCCTTCCGTTAGTGAGCGTTAGTGAGTGAGCGACAGATACAATGGACTTGACGGTGTTCGGAAAATCACTGCTATTTTCTGTGCAGATTCTCGTATCCTCTACAAACCACCTCAGCCCAAATAATTACCTTGTTAGTCAATTTAACAAGGCAAAAATCACACCAAGTGATATATAACTCAGTGTGGAAGTGTGAGAACATCTGTAAAATAACAGGCATGGCCTCCCTTAAATAAAATGAATACACGGCCAAATTCATATAATTTGTTTCTCCACTTTGGCTTTTTCGAATAATCACAGTTTGGGCTGCTTTAGGATTTGACACTCACTGAACCAACAGCTTTTATCCATTCTGTGTCTAGACAAAACCCAAATTACTTAGATTAGCTATTAGAATGTGGATGTCCTCTGTAGGTTGATGGTCCTGCAGGTTTCCACATGTCCCACAGACAGGTGACAAGCAGGCTCGGGTGGTCATGATGAGGGAATCTTAGAAATAACACACAAGTTAAAGAGGGCTGCAGCAGCCCTTGCCCATCATCTCAGGAGTCTGAGGCTGGAGAATTGCTGTGAGTTCAAGGAAAGCTTGTGCTGCATAATAAGAGCCTGTCTCAAAAGAAAAGAAGAAATGTAAGCAGGTAGGAAAGACACAGAGAAGAATACTAAAAATAGGTCAGATGGGATGCAGAAAGCGATTGTCAGCATCCCTGCCGGCCCAAGCCCACCTGCCAGAATGAATCTGATTATACCTGAATTAGTTCTCCTTAGAAACGGGACTGTGGTCGCTGTGTGCTGTGTATCATGCTGGACAGGACCATCTGTCTCAGATACAAGCTTGCTCCCAGCATCCCCAGCCTTCTTCGCTCCCCTGCTGGCTGTGTGGCTCAGGTCTCACTGAGCCGTCCATCCATTCACCCGCCCTCTAAATATTTATGGGGACTTTAACACATGCTGATTACAGTTCAAGCTCTTACTCTTTCGAATGTCTCTGCAGTGTTTAAACTATTTTTTAATTGATGAATTTTAAAATTAAGGCAATTCATTTATTTTGGAAACTGTCAGGAAATTTGAATGCACAATTAATCCTAGCAAATGCTATTAGATATTTCACTGTGTATCCTTTTGATTTTAAGTTTTGCTCCTAAGCTTTTAAGTTGAAATAGTTTAGTCACATAAAATATTAGAGATTAATTTTTAAAAAAATCCCCAGGCTCATTACCCAGTTTACAATATTACACAAACTGATGTTGTCCCTTTTATCATTCTTTCTTCTTTATTTCTTGTTTTTTATTACATTTATGTGTGTGTGTGTGTGTGTGTGTGTGTGTGTGTGTGTGTGAGAGAGAGAGAGAGAGAGAGAGAGAGAGAGAGAGAGAGAGAGAGAGAGAGAGAGAGAGAATGTATGTGCATGTGTGTGCATAAACACATTTTGCAATTCTGGCAATTGAATCTAGGGCTTCATGCATCCAAAATACAAGCTCTGTCACTGAGCTTTACTCTCAGGCCTGTTTTGTTAGACTTTAAAATTGAAAATAACTATAGTCTTCTACAATGTTTTTAATTTTCTAATATTGAGCTAGGGTCTCACTCTGTAGCCCAGGCTGGGCAGGAACTCCCTTCACTCTTCATAGTTAGCCTCTCAAGTGATGTGGGTGATCGTGGGTATGAATCACTGTGTCATTCCGGTTTGCAATTTGTCTTTTTGTGGGGATGGAGTTTATTAAAAAAGATCTTTTTGGGGAAAAAAGAAGTATAGTTTACCCATGGAGGTTAAATGTGTAGGCTAAGTGAAAGAAAGATCCTAAGGAAAATCAGAACACACACCTGAGAACGGGGTTCCTCAAGAGACTGGCTTGCAGTTTGCTTCTGTGACTTGTCATTGTCTGGAATTATTTATGCTGAGATCTGTAGCTCTGTTTCATTGATTGTCACTGTTGTGTTATAGATGTTCTGACAGAAGATGTCGTAACAGTTCGGTTATTAATTCTCCCATGAATCCAGGTAAGTTGTTTCCAATATGCCATTGTTAGACACATGGCAATTACTGAGCATGGTACCTTATGCCTGTAAATCCTACTACACCCAACCAGCTAAGACAGGAGAATCCCAGCAAGTCGGATGCCATCCTGGACTACATAGTGAGTTCCAGACCAGCTCAGCTGCAGAATGAGGCCTTACTTCAAAAAGCCAATAAATAAATAAATAACTGTTGGGGGCTAGAGAGATGCCTCAGCCATTAAGAGCACTGGCTGTTCTTCTAGAGGACCCAGGTTCAATTCCCAGCACCCACAGGATGGCTCACAAATGTCTGTAACTCCAGTTCCAGGGCTTCTGAAAACTTCACACCAATGCACATAAAATAAAGTTAAATAAATTTTAAAAAATAAAACAAGTAAGTAAATAACTATCTGTTCCTATCCCTTTGCACATATAAAGGTAAATTTCTCCGGAGTACACACTTGAGAATAAAATTGACTAGAAAAAAAATAAACAAATTACTTGAATATTACCAAATGGCCTTTCAATGTGATGTGTTAATTTACACTCTTACATTAATGCCAGTACCGTAGACTCTTTATATAGAAATACATAGGTCTGGGAATGTAGCTGAGGGGTGGAGTGTCTAGTTGACCTGTTCTCAATGCTCAGTGCCACAGAGGAGGAGGACATATCCACCTCTGCACTCACACTTGTTGTGTGTGGTGTGAGTGTCACATACATGTCAGAGTTCAGAAGCCCCAAGCCTGGATGTTCTTGTTTGCACATATTTCTGTGGCCCGCTTCCTGTCAATGGATTCCTAATGTCAGCAGCTAGTGCTTTGGACTGTCTTCTTGAAGCTCCTATAACAGATAAAACTACTCTTCGGAAAAACCATAGCCATACTCCGCCTTGATCTAAGATCCAGTGAAAACCACAGTCGCGTAGAGGTCAGGTTGCCTTTCTTTTCTTTTTGAGACAGTCTTTGTAGTTCAGGCTGGCCACCAACTCACTAACCAAGGATGACCTTGAACTTCTGCTCTGCCGCTGCCTCTGCCTCCTGAGAGCTAGGATTACAGGTATGCATCATCAACACACCCAGTTCCGGGTGTGCTTGAAATGGAACCCAGGCCCCCATTCATGCTAGGCAAGTAAACAACCAACATCCCATCCCAAGCTTACAGAAAACTTTCAGTTAGGGGTTTGGTTTTTGTTTGTTTTTTGTTTGGTTGGTCTTTGTTTTTATTTTTGTTTTGCGATAGTCTTGTGTAGACCAGGCTGGCCTTATTATGTAGCTGAGGTTCACCTTGAACCCGATTCTCTTGCCTCCCTAATGCACCACCATGCCTAAGTTTATTTATTTTTTTCTTTAAAAAAAAAATTCTTGGTAGCAATAAGGTTGCACCCATGAGATCCAGTGTTAATTTTACTCTAAGTCTCTACATCAAGGTAAACACGTTGAGTGGCAGAATTGCTTAGAAAGCAGCCAATTCCTTCTGAATTCCTTAACTGGAAAAGTTCTTAGAAGACGTCAGCCGAATTTTTAAATGATCCACTCGGAGCTATCTTAACTCCCTGCAGGACTCGGGTGCCTTGAGAAAATAATCATTCATTAGGAAGTGTGAGAAACGTCGGGAGGGTTGATTCTGTCTAAATGCCAGTGTGACTTGATCATTAGTGTGTGCGAGGGCCATGCAAATACCACCGCCAGAGAGGCTAACCCAACCCGGAATTATTTCAGAGCAATTAATTCACTTGCAAGCTTCTTGTGCTAACACTACCTTATTTCCCTTGTGTATACAGACAAAGTGTTTTTAAAAAATCAACCAAAATCTGTGATGCTCTGCCAACAAGATTACTGGGTGAAAGACAACCCCCTAGTCAAATGTAAATTGTAGCCGTATTAGTATGCTAATGAGCTAAGTGATAAACTGTAGGTCAGATTCTCCCTCCCTCAGCTTAAATAGCACTTGAAAAGGATTTCTTTCTAAATGTTTGGGGAACCTAGGAGCAGAAGCAATTAAGGTTTATTATGTGAAAATGATCTGTTCAGCAATATGAAAAATTAATAAAGGGCCAAACTAAAGTGAGACATGGTTCTTCCTACTGATCTACAAATTGTGCAACGACATGATATAAAGGAGGCATACTTACCCATGCTAAATTTGGAGTGAAATCTTAAGTTCTTAAATTTCAGTTTAGGGAAAAAAAAAAAAAAAAAGGTTCGTTTTGTTAGAAGGCTTAAACAGGAGCCAGGGAGGAAACCCAGTTCAGAAAAGGTTAAAGGTTGAACCGTTTGCACCAGGAAGTGAATGGTGTTGAGAGATAACCAGAGGCTTACTACAGTTAAACCAATTCCCATGACCTTTCACCTAAAGAAAAAGCAGCTCAGAGCTTTATAGCTTGTTTCGAATTTACTGGCTTCTACCTTTCTGCATTCCTGTTATCCGCGCCTTAAAATTCTGGGACAGAGGCAGTTTAGAAGGTTCAACAGCTAAGCAAGGTGCTGGCCACCAAGTCTGATGAACTGAGTTCGACCCCAGGGACCCATATGCTGCAGGGAGAGAACCAGCTTCCACTTGCACAGTATGTCCTCTGAGCTCTACTGTGGCACGCACACACACACACACACACACACACACACACACACACACACACCATATATACACACTTAAACATTTCTATTTCAACTAGGAAGAAATCTGATTATTTTGCAGCACTCAGCTCAGCTCCTTGCTTACAGGTCTGGTTTAAGAAAGCAAGGTACCCAGGTGTGGTGGTGCATTGTCTTTATTCCCAGCACTCAGGAGACAGAGGCAGAAGAATCTCTCTGAGTTCAAGGCCAGCCTCTTCTACAGAGTGAGTTCCAGGACAGCCAGAGCTACACAGTGAGACTCTGTCTCAAAAAACAAAACAAACCCCACAACAACAACAACAACAACAACAAAAATGAGTATAGAGACCATGGTGCCTGGAGGAGTCTGCAAGTTGGGGTCACATCGACATCCCTCCCCTCTTTGGTGTTCATGTCCCCCTCCACCCTGGCTGCCACTTCCACAAGCTTTGTAACCAGCTAGTCTAGCCACAGCTTCCCCTTGGGCCCCATCCTCTGGTAAGTGTTAGTGGAGATGGTAGAACGTATAGCCCAGGACGGCACTGTTGGTCTTAGTTGCACAACACAGTCATGGAGCACTTCATAAACAACCGATGGCTGTCTGGGACCCGGGGCAGATTCCAAATTTAATTTATCAGTATGGGCCGTTGCCAGGGCATAAGGATTTTTAAAGCTCTGCTGGTGACTGTAATAGGCAGCAGATGCTAAGAACTAGTGTCCTAAGGGGTGTCGTGAAAACTAAATAAAACAGAAGAGAGCCCAGGCCTCAGAAAACAGGAGCAAGAGATGGAGAGTCCTGGCCAGCCTGGGCTACATAACTAAACAACACAACATACACACACACACACACACACACACACACAGAGAAAGAAAGAAAGAAAAACAACCACAACAACAAAACCACAAGAGAACAGAAGGGGCGAGCAGCTGATAGGCAACGAGAGGATTAAAAATAATAATAATAAAGCCTCATTTCCTTCTTTTTTCAATTAGTTTCTTAATAAGTTCACACTTGTGTTTGCTCCTAGCAGGAAGCTAAAGAACAGAGGGAAACTTTTGTTCAAAGATATAGTTTCTTTTTACACTTAATTTGAATTCATTTTAAACTTAAAAAAATATTGGAAGAACAATAGAAATAATCCACCTACATCTTTCACCTAAATTCCTCCATTAACAGATCACTACGTTATCACCACCATCACCCTCTCTCTATATATATCCATATCCACATGCATGATGGTTTTCTTCCTTGAACAGCTGAGTAGTTGCAATGCCCTTTACACTTAAACACTGTATACTTACTAAGAACAAAGCTGTATCTGTGGGATACTGAATTGGAAACATTAATATTGTTGGGGGGGGGTTGCTCTTTTGGGGAGCCCACCACCCAGGTCTCAAATAGATCACACACAGAGGCTTATTCTTAATTACAAATGCCAGGCCTTAGCTTGGCTTAGTTTCTAGTCAGCTTTTCTTAACATAATTTATCCTGTCTACCTTTTGCCTCTGGGCTTTTCCCATTCTCTTACTTCTGTAAATCTTACTCTTACTCCATGGCTTGCTGTGTATCTGGGTGGCTAACCCTGATGTTCTCCTCTTTCTCTGGCTACTTCTCCACTCCTCCATCTCTTTTCTTCTCCTTCCTCCCAGATTTCTTCTATATATTCTCTCTGCCTGCCAGCCTCACCTACCTCTCTCCCCTGCCTTGCTATTGGCTGTTCAGTTCTTTATCAGACCATCAGGTGTTTTAGACAGGCAAAGTAACACAGGTTCACAGAGTTAAACACATGCAACATAAACAAAAGTAACACACCTTAAAATAATATTCTTTTTGTTTGTTTGTTTGTTTTTTTGTTTTTTGAGACAGGGTTTCTCTGTGTAGCTTTGCGCCTTTCCTGGACCTCACGTGGTAGCCCAGGCTGGCCTCAAACTCACAGAGATCCGCCTGGCTCTGCCTCCCGAGTGCTGGGATTAAAGGCGTGCGCCACCACCGCCCGGCTTAAAATAATATTCTACAATACTTCCCCCTTTTTGTCTAAATAAAAATGAAAAAGTTTTAACTTAAACGTAGTAAGACTATATACAAGAACAATTATCAAGTAAGGATTACATTCACAATATTCTGCCCATTTGTAGTTAGCATATTCAGAGATAATAATGCATTATCTATCCTATCTTAGTGAATCCAAAATTTTACACCTAACTTACTTTCTATCATAACTAAGGAAAACTGCAACTATAACTATCTAGACTTCAACTCCATCAATGGCTCAGAGGGTGTAATATTACCTAACAACAGAGACTTTAGCTGCCTGGACAATCACCCAAAGTTCCTCTGCAACACTGGGGCAGCCATCTTCAGCCTACAGGCCCAGAGTATCTGGTAGACTTTTCAGTGAAGCAGGAAACTTGAAGGACTGTCCTGCCTTGTTTTGGCAAAGTTCAGCAGTCACTTTCCTGTGTGTCCTGCAGCATATCTGGAAGTTTCTTCTGAGAAGCAGGAATTTTCAAGGACTGTCTTGCCTTGTTTTGGCAAAATTCAGTTCTTTATTAGACCATCAGGTGTTTTAGACAGGCAAAGTAACACAGGTTCACAGAGTTAAACAAATGCAACATAAACAAAAGTAACACACCTTAAAATAATATTCTACAACCATTAACATTGATATTAAACCATTGTCTACAGTCTACAACCTTCCCAATAGTTTTCTTATGACATCCTTCCTGGGGCCCTATCATAATCCAGGATCCTGAGTAGCAGCTTCTGGTTCTACTTCTTCATTTATTATTTTTTTAATCTGGTATAATTCTGTCTTTCATGCCACTGACACTGAAATCAATATTGGTCAATTGTTCTAGGTCCCGGGCATTTGCGTTAAATATATGATGGAATAGTCTTCAGTAAATTTATAGAGCTATACAAACAGCATTACAGTCCAGCCTTACACCATGTCCACATGGGGACTGGAGAGACAGTCCAGTGTTTAAGAACACTTGCTACTTTTCCAGAGGAACCAAGTTCAATTTTCTGAACTTCAATGAGTGACTTCCTCTTGTGGGTGTTTGCAACACCTTCACTCATGTGACCACACACACACTTAAAAACTAAAATAAAACTTGTAACCTCTCAACATTCCCCTTTCCTCCACTCCCACCCCCAGCCCTAAGTGGTAGCTGCCCACTTTCTATCTTCATAGATGCCACTTCTAACACTTTCTATCTTCTTCAAGATGCCAAATAAATGGAGTCACACAATATATTGTCCTTTATGTCTTGCTTCTTCACTTAACTTGATATTTTGAAGTTCATTCATCTGTAGCATATCTTTATAGTCCAATTGTTGTGGTTTAATAACATTTCCTTGGGTGGATGTAACACATTGTGGGCAGCCTTTGGGCTTCCCTACTTCCTAGTATTTGCACTCTTGTGGAAATTCTTCCTATTGCACATGGGCTGGACCAGCCTTGCTCCCAATGAATAGATTGTGGCAGAAGTCAGGTATATTGGTGCATGGATGTCATGCCAGTGCTTGGAAGGACAAGGGGATCATAAGTCTGAGACCAGCAACCAGCCTGTACCACATAGGGACACCCTCTGTGAAAAGGTGTGTGTATGTGTGTGTGTGTGGTGTGTGTGTGTGTGTGTGGTGTGTGTGTGTGTGTGTGTGTGTGTGTGTGTGTGTGTGTACCTCAGTCAGCAAAGCACTCACATAGCAAACATGAGAAGTGAGATGGGATCCATGGTACCCACATAAAAACAGAGTGTGGCAGTATGAACCTATAGTCCCAGTGATGGAGAGGGAGAGACAGGAGGATCCCAAAGGCTCAATGTCCAGTCATTCTAGCCTAATTGATGGACCAGAAAGAGACACTGTAAGGTAGAGGTCCAGCAAGATGGTTGGGGGGAGGGGAGCAGGAGCAGAGGGCAGGGTGGGGGAGAGGTGCTTGCTGCTAAAGCTGCACAACCTCAGCTCCATCCTATTGCTATAATTAATGAGGTAATTCCATGTAGTTATCTGGTAATTAAAAGAGGCTTATTGGGGCTGGAGAGATGGCTCAGTGGTTAAGAGTATCAGCTGCTCTTCCAGAGGACCTGGGTTCAATTCCCAGCACCCACATGGCAGCTCACAACTATTTATAACTCCAGTTCTAGAGCATCCTACACCCTCACACAGACAAGACATCAATGCACATAAAATAAATCATGTAAAGAGGCTTATTTTAGGGGTAACTTACAACCAATAAGGGTTCGATTACAGGACCCGGGAGAGATGAGGTACAGTGCAGCATAGTTCTCTGGGGAACTCTGACTTGGTCTGCAAATCCAGCCTCCAGGACCATGAGGAGCTAAGAGAGCGAACACATGCGCATCTCAGGTCTTAAGGGGTCTCCTCTTGGCCACACCCCAGGGGCAGGTCATAGGCAGGTGTATGCCACTCCACCTAGCTATTGTCGGTTAGACTTGCCTCATACTCTCAATCCTCCTGCCTCAGTTTTCCAAGTGTTCAAACTACAAAAGTGTACCACCATGCCTGGTACTTTAGCTCAAAAATATAGTGATTTTGAAATGTTGTTGTAGTAGAACATCAGATTGGGTCAATTATCTGTCTGTCTGTCTGTCTGTCTGTCTATCTATCATCTATCTATCTATGTATTCTATCTATCATCTTTTATCTATTGATTGACCTATCATCTATTTATCTGTCTATCATCTATCTATCATCTATGTAACTATAGATCTATATACCTACCTACATATCATCTATCTATCACCTATCTATCACCTATCTATCATCTATCTATCATCTATCTATCTATCTATCTATCTATCTATCTATCTATCTATCAATCATCTATCTATCTATTTACCTACATCTATCTGTACTAGGATTGAACTCAGGACCTATATATGCTAGGCAAGCACTCTGTTTCTTCCAGTTGGAGAGGCTGAGAGTCCAGGCTCCATCTGTGGGCATCTGATCCAGTCAGAGCCTTCTCAAAAGTCTTCACATGGTAGAAAGTGGAAAGGCAAGATAACAGACTCATGCCAGAATATTCTCAATCCCACTAATGTAGGAGGAGTCCTCACAGTTTAATCACCTTTCAGAGACCCAGTCTTTTAAGAGTATCACATTGGCAAGACCCTAATTTTGGAGAGAACACATCCAACCCTCAGCAACACTCATGGAGGATTTTCTGGCATGAATCAAAACATCTACTTTATAATAACACCAAGTAAGTCCTTTTTGCATGACAGGCACTATTCCAAACCCTCGTATGTATTTCACACTTTAATCATCACAAAATCTGTGAGATAGGTACTCGATCCCAGGGCGACCACCGTATGCAGTTCTAGGGGTACCACTCACATGATGATCTTTGATGTTTTATTTTGATGTTTTTGTACAGTGTCTCATTATGTAGCCCAGTCTGGCCTCAAACTTTTGATCCTTATGCTTCAACCTCACAAATATTGGGATTATAGGTGTGCACCAAAATGCCAACATCAGTCGTGGCCTTTTGAATGAGCTCCCTGTGCCACACTACCTGTTGGCGCTGTCTGTCACACCTCCTGCTTTAAGGGAGAGATAGTCCCCTGCACTATGCTGGCTGGTTTTATGTCAACTTGACACAGCTAAAGTCATCTGTGAGGAAGGAACCTCAATTGAGAAAATGTCTCCATAAGTGTGGGTCATAGGCAAGCCTGCTGGGCATTTTCTTAATAAGTGATTGGTGGGGGAGGGTCCAGCCCATTGTGGGCGGTGCCACTCCTGGGCTGGTGGTCCTGATTCTACACAAAAGCAGGCTGAATAAGCCCTAGGGAGCAAGCCAGTAAGCAGCACCCTTCCATGGTCCCTGCCTCCAGGTTCCTGTCCTGTTGGAGGTCCTGTCCTGACTTCCTTCAGTGATGGACTGCAAATGTGGATGTGTAAGCCAAATAAACCCTTCTATTCTGAAGTTGCTTTTAGTCATAACAGCAATAATAAACCTAACTAGGACAAGCACTCCCATAAAAGACAGGTGTGGTTGTGTACACCTGTAACCCAGCCTAGCCAAAAACAAAAACTGAACTCCAGATTAGGTTAAGTGATCCTGTCCCAAGGAGATAAGATAGAGCAGGTCATCAGCCATCTTCCTCCTGACCTGCACACACACATACACGTTCCCACCTTCACACACAGGTACACACATATATACCACATGCACATACATACATGCAAACAGAGCTACATACAGCACATGCACACACACACACACACACACACACACACACACACACACACACACAGAGAGAGAGGGAGAGAGGAAGGGAGGGAGAGAGAGAGAAGTTAAGCATCACTGGACATAGTGGTAAATGCCTACAATTTCAGCACTCTAAGAGAATCATGAGTTTGATGAGGCCAGCCTAGACTACATAGCAAGATCTCAAAGAAAGGAAAAGGAAGAAAGAGAAACAGATTCAGTACCTTTCACATTTTTAAAATTTTATTTTATTATTAATTAAAATACAATTATATCATTTCACCTTTCCCTCTCCTCCCTCTGACTCTTCCTGTGGTATCCCCTCATTCTCTCTCAATTCATGGTCTCCTTTTTTAAAAATAATTATTATTGTTACACACGCACACATACACACACACACATGAATAAATAAATACAACCTGCTGAGTCCATTTAATGGTGTGTCTGTCTGTGTGTCTGTGTGCCTGTGTGTGTCTGTCTGTATGTGTGTCTGTGTACCTGTGTGTGTGTGCCTGTGTGTGTCTGTGTCTGTGTGTGGGTGTGTGTGCACATGCACGCATGTGTGTCTATGTGTGTATGTTTAGGGCTGACCACAGTTATTGGATAATCAATTAGGGAACTCTCCCAGGGAAGACTAATTCTCCCTTCCTCAGCAATCATTCATTGCCTGTAGTTCTTCATCTAGGGGTGGTTGAGATTTCTCTCACTGTGCTGGCTAGTTTTTTTGGGTTTTTTGTTTTGTTTTGTTTTGTTTTCAGTCAGCTTGACACAAACTAGAGTCATTTTGGAAGAGGGAACCTAAGTTTAGAAAATGCCCCCACCAGACTGGCCTATAAGCAAACCTGTGATGTGTTTTCTTGATTGATGATTGATCTGGGAGGATGCAGACCGGTATTAGGCAATGCCACCCCTGGGCTGGTGGTTCTGGGTGCTGTAGAAATAAGCAGGCTGAGTAAACTATGAGGAACAAGCCAGTAAGCAGCACTCCTCCGTGGCCTCAGCATCAGTTTCTACTTCTGGATCCCTGCTTTGAGTTCCTGTCCTGACTTCTTTCGATGATGGACTATGATGTGGAAATGTAGGCAGAATAAACCTTTACCTGGGTGAGTTGCTTTGGTTCTGGTGTTTTATCACAACAACAGAAACCCTAAGACATCCGTCCATGTCGGCATGTCAACGGGTATTGTCATTGTTCGGGTCTTGTGTAAGCAGCCGTATTTCAAAATTTTATAGATTCATGGCCATAGCTTCTCCCTACCACATCTAGAATACACAATTGTAGCAGGCTTCCTGGTCCTCTGAGTCTTATAGTCTGTCTTTCTCCCCACTTTTCCTTGGTGTTCCCTGAGCCTTGGGATTGTATGTATAACAAGTGAGACTGGGAACCCCATGGTCAGTTCTCTGCATTTTGACCAGTTGTGACTTTCTGTAGTGGTCTCTGCTTCAAAAATAAACTTCTCTGATGAAGGGTGAGAGAGGCACTTACCTGTGGGTCTAAGGATGAGCATTTAGAGTGCAGTTAGGAACTGTACTGGTTTAGGAAAATGCAGTAGTAGGTTCTACAAGATCCATGACCTCACCAGCTGCAGATGGTGGGCTAGGTGTCCACTAGCAGGCGTGATCTCTTTCCTATTGGGCAAGTCTTAAATTAGTTACCATCAAAAAAGGTGCCACTGTTGTACCTTTAGGGATACCTTGCCTGATGGTCATTGTTGGGGTTCATAGGTATCACAGCTGGGTAGAACTATTGATTGTTTTTCTCCCTGGTCAGCTGGAATAGCGCTTTCTAGTACTATGAAAGTCGGTCCTTAGGGAAGAGGCTTTGGGTCAAGTCCAGTTCAATTCCTCCGAGTCCCGTGTCTGAATGGCACGATGTCTTCAGCAATGGGGATTTACCTTCCGCTTCTGGGAGGTGACAAAGGGCAACAGCAATAGCCTATACTATTTTAGGAGTCTCTGGAACTTCCCTGACCAACAATTCGAAAGGAGGTACTCATACCCAGTACTGGAGTTCTTGTTAGATAGTCTATAGCTCTTAGGAGTAGTAGGAGCACTCCAAGTAGCATAACTTTATATAACTAATATGTAATTTTAGGTGAATATAAAATAATGTGATTCCCTATGTTTCTTTTCAAACTTCCTTAGTGTCTATGGCCACACTACCCAGAATGCCCACAGTTTTAAGTAGCAGGGCCTTAGGTTTAATACTTGGTGTGGGGGGTGACGGGAGCACAGAAAGTCACTCCTGGGGACCTGGGAGAGGACATTTTCAGAAACAGACAAACCAGGGGCTTCTGAGGCAGAGTAGTGTTGGTGGTGTTATAGTCTTAGCCTGGTAGTGGTTACCTTACAGTTACTTTTAGTATTAGTTCATGAGTGTTTTATACTCTTGTTCTATATAACACAGTTTCTCAAAACTTGAGCTAATTTATTGTGTTTCTTTTTCTTTCATTCAACATGTTCCAAGATGCACAGCTATGTAAAATGGCTTAGTAATAATATGAGAGAGAGAATATGTGTGTATATATATACATGCATGTGTGTGCCCCCATGAGAAGTGAAAGTGTGTATATATACATGCATGTGTGTGCCCCCATGAGAAGTGAAAGTGTGTATATATATACATGCATGTGTGTGCCCCCATGAGAATTGAAAGCATGCTAGTCAAATACTACTGAGCTCCAGGCTTTGAAAAAACACTAGAAATTTTTTTTAGTTCGTTGAAGGTCTTTATTTTACAAAGAGAAAATTGAGAGTTAACTTGTCATCTTGGGATCTTTCTACCAAGCTGTATCACTTTCTAAACACAGAAGACATTAATCATATCAACCAGAAATATGTACTTCAAAGATTCAATTATGTTAAGGCTTATTTTAGTCTTAGAAGACTTGACTGCCTCTGTGCTGGAAATAAATTATCTCATGTAATATAGCATCTACACATAAGCAGCATTTTATTATCATTTTGTGATATCAAGAAAGCTTGGAGAAGAGGTTGTTGCAATGTGAAATGGAATTTTACTGACAACCACTAAATTTTCTTCCCTGCTTAATAATTTAAAACCATATACAATAAAGTGAATTTAATGACACAGTGAGTCTTCTGGGTATGGGAAAAATGCTTCTCCTTTTCCAAACCCATTGAATGTAATTGAAGATTAATAATAAATACTACGTGTTGTAAAAACTGGCGTATCTCACTACTGGAAGGCTTCTCACTGTTTATGACGATGCAGGTTATAACCTAGAGAAAAAATAAATAGAATGCCTACAGACAGAACCAGCTACATAGTTTGCAGGGCCCCCTGAAAAACGAAAACAAGGGCCCCTCGCTTCAAAAGCAGTCGAGAGCCAGGTGTGGTGGTCCATGCCATTAATCCCAGCACCCCGCTCATGCAGGCTGGCCAATCCCTGAGTTCAAGGCCAGCCTCCTCTACAAAGAGAGCTCCAGGCCAGCCAGGGCTACATATTGAAACCCTGAATAAAGATCAAATAAAGGGTGGGAGGAGCAGTGGGGAGCTGATATGGTGCACATTATCTGTAGTTCTAGGTGTTGGGGAGACTGACACAGGCCTCTCACAAATTTGAGGCTGCTTGGACCACTGAGTGAGACTGTTTCCAAATGATATTTAATGGTGACTAGAGAGTCAGCTCGATTGGGAAAGTGTTCACCTTCAAGCTTGAGGACTTGAGTTTGATCTCCAGAACCCACATTAAAATTAAAAAACAAAAAACAAAAAACCAAGTGTGGCATGGTAATACACTGTTATGAGAATCTCTCTTACATCCTAAAAGACTGGAACTTTTGCTAGACCTCACAGCCAGAGTTAATAATATACCTTGAGATCATCTAAGCTTAAGACCCAGGTCCTGCTGTGTACCCAGCCTGTTTGTTTAACCTGCCTTTAAGAGAACAATGTAGCAGCTATAACATTACTTGCCTTGGTTTTCCCAGGTAATCAGCTTTTACAACCTAAACTAATACATAATTTTAATCTTAAATTGTGTATGCTTCCTTATGGCTGACCCATAAGTAATGTATATGTGTATGTGTAGATGAATTTCTAAATGGTCTTAATAAGTAAAAAACACCGAGTCAAATATAGGGGTGAAAGCCTTAGAGAGATCAGGGGAATAGGGAAAGCCACCAGCCAACCTTACCTCACCAACTCCTCAGCTTCCAAATGCTGTGACTTCCTGTCTACTCATGCACATATGCCTTGCTGTTCTGCCATCTGATTTGCTCTCTGTCTAGCTACATCACTTCCTCTTCCTTCACAGCTCTGTCACTTCCTGTCTGTCTGTACAGACCTCCAGAGCTCCATGGTTAACTAGTTTTGGAATTTAAGGCATGTGCCACCACACCTGGCTCTGTTTCCAGTGTGGCCTTGAACTCACAGAGATCCTGCCTGCCAAGTGATAGGATTAAAGGCGTGTGCTAACATTGCATGACTTCTGTGTTGTGGCTGGCTTTTTCCTCTGATCTCCAGGCAAGCTTTATTTATTAAAGCACAAATAAAATATCACCATGTGTACGTTATGATAATAAAGCTGCAAACAGAGTAAAAGCAAAAGAAAAATCCATAAAAATTGAAAGCAACATAAGGATGTTGCTTGACAGTGTTTGTCTTTCTGTAGTCAGTTGGGGTCAGTAATGTCAGTAAAAAAAACTCTTGCAAAATGGTTACAGATTTCTGTGAAATATTATCCCTCATCCCTTCCCAACATGATGCTTTCTATGCTGTTCAATAAATACAGAGCAAAGCCTTTTGTTTGACGGAATATAGACTCACCCAGGAGACACACCATTGGTTGTCTATAATGTTTCCAGAGAAGTCTAACTGAGAAGAAAGGGACCATCCCATGGGCTGAAGTCCAGGACTGAATAAAAAGAGAAAAACAGGGTTGGGGATTTAGCTCATTGGTAGAGCACTTGCCTAGCAAGCACAAGGCCCTGGGTTCGGTCCTCAGCTCCAGGAAGGAAGGAAGGAAGGAAGGAAGGAAGGGAGGGAGGGAGGAAGGGAGGAAGTCTGTTAAGTACCATGTTTTAATTAGGGTTACCTACCATTGCTGTGATAAAACACCACGCCCAACTCAATTTGAGAGGGAAAGGGTTTACTTGTCTTATGCTTCCATCATTGAAGGAAGTCAGGGCAAAAAGTCAAACAGAGCAGGACCCAGGAGGCAGGAGCTGATGCAGAGGACATGGAGGGGTGCTGCTTACTGGCTTGCTCACTACGGCTTGCTCAGCCTGTTTGCCTGCTTTCTTCTGGAACCACAGTGGGCTGGACCCTGCCAATCAGTAACTACTTAAGGAAATCGCCTATGGCCCAATCTTATGGAAACATTTTCTTAACTGAAGTTCCCTCCTCTCAGATGACTTTAGCGTGTGTCAAGTTGACATTTAAAAAACTAGCCAACAAGCCAGGCAGTGGTGGCACACGCCTTTAATCCCAGCACTTGGGAGGCAGAACCAGGTGAATCTCTGTGAGTTTGAGGCCAGCCTGGTCTACAGAGTGAGTTCTAGGACAGGCTCCAAAGCTACACAGAGAAACCCTGTCTCAGAAAAACAACAACAACAACAACAACAAAGAAAAAACCTAGCCAACATACACCAACATTCATCTGTGGTGGAATATTATTTTAACTGGGCAAAGATGTGCTACATTTGTTTATGCTGTGGACTGTTACTTTAACTACATGAAGGTGTGTTACATTTGTTCCTGCTGCATTTGTTTAATTATATAAAGATGTGTTGCATTTGTTTCACCTTGTCTGCTTAAGGCACCTGATTGGTCTAATAAAAAAGCTGAACAGCCAATAGCTAGGCAGAGAAAGGGTAGGCGGGGCTGGCAGACAAACAGAATAAGTAGAAATCTAGGCTTGAGAGAGAAAAATGAGAGAAGAGGAAGGAGGAGAGAACTAGAGGCACACGCCCAGGGCCAGAAGCCCGGCAACCCGCAGCCAGACAGACATGGAGACAGCACAAAGTAAGATATACAGAAAGAATGGAAGGTAAAAATCCCCAAGGCAAAACATAGATAAAGAGAAACAGATTAAAATAAGAGCTAAGCTAAGGCCGAGCATTACAAAAACTTCTAATAAGTCTCCATGTCATAATTTGGAAGCTGGTCGGTGGCCCAAAAGAAAGCCTGGTACATTCATCTGTCTGTTTCCCATTGCAGACGCAGTGTGATTAGCAGCCTCTCGACGACCCTGCTACAGCCACTGTTACCACAGCAATGGACTGTGCCCTGCAACCATGAGCCAAAATTACCCTTTCCTTTATTAATTTGTCTTTGTCAAATTTGTCTGTTCGTTTGTCTGACTCCAAACCATTTCTTTCTCCCAATCAGATGGGCATCGCTACTGGTGGAGGAGCACACAGTACTGTGAGCACCAAAGCTTCGGCACCGAGGTGCAGGTAAATGACATCAGGGCAGCATTCAAGCAAAAATGGAGTCATTCCATTCCACTATGTAGATCCTGTGCTACCTAACGTGCCGGCCATCAGCCTGCAGGCCGGAGGGCAGCCTGTGGAAGGAGAGGTGTCGCTGTGCAGGCAGGCTGCAGAGTGCACAGTGGTCTCTAGACGCCAGAAGCTAAGAGGAGGTCTTTGCTTCGTAGTGAGCTGTCTTGCAGGTAGTCTGTGTCAACTGCTGCATGAGCTCAGTGAGGAGTCTCTCTGGCACTGAGGCAGAGGGTACATTGGCGTTCAGGATGAACCAGGGCATGGTGAGAGGGAAAGGGACCACAGGCTTGGGATGGAAGCACAGAGTACAGCAGGCACTGTGGCTAGAGACTTGGAACCTGAGCTGAGCAACCCTATATGCCAACCTCTGTCAGGAATTTTGTCACAGTAATGAATGAGAAAAGTAATCCAGATATCCAGAGTGGAAAATCAACAAACTAACCAACCAACCACCTACCAAACAAACCAACCAACCAACCAGTCAATAACCAACCAACAACCATCCAACAACCAACCAACAACCAACCAACTAACCAACCATCCAACTGTTAGGGTCCGAGAGAAGCCCCCAAGAAAGACCAACAGTCACATATGCAATTTAGCAAGAGCGTTATTTCCAGCATGTTGGGGTGGCAAATAGCGACCCAAAAGGGGGTCAAAAGCTCCTTTTAAGCAGAGTTAGGGGAATTCCAGGGAGGAGGGATTAATCTGGTGCTGATTGGTAGAAGAATGATTAGTCTGGGAGCTGATTGGTAGGAGGCTGTAGTGGTTAGGGGCCCATTGGTGGTGATGGGGGTGGGGCTAGTGTCTAGGGACTTGTTGAGGAGAGGGTAGAGCAGAAGTCTGGGGGCATCTGCTGAGCCAGCAGAAAGGGCTTGGGGACCTGCTGAACCAGCAGGAGGGGCTTCGGGGTGCCTGCTATGCCGGCAGGAGGCTGGGGTGGGGGCACCTGTTGATTGGTTGCCCCTAAGTTGAGGTTTTCCTGAAAATTGCATGCTCAGCTCCAGCCCATTCTAGTGAACCAAAACTAAGGCCTGGTCCATGTCAGGGCTGCCAGGGGAGCCTGTTATGGCCCTGGTTTGGCCACCCGATCCTCTTACAATCAACCAACCAACCAACCAACCAACTAGCCAACAACCAACCACCCAGCCAACAACCAACCAACTAACCATCTAACCAAACAAAACAAATAACAACCAACCAGCCAACAAACAACCAAGCAAACAACCAACAAAACCAACCAACCAACAATCAAACAATCAGCTAAACAATCAACAAAACTAACCAACCAAATGGCCAACAAACAAATAACAACTTACCAAACCAACCAACCAACCAACCAACCAAACTTGGAGACTATGAAAAGTGTATTTAAAGCTACTGACATATGAAAGTTATTGTTTTTTCTACAGCTATCTTTCTCTTGACCAATCATACTTAGTGTCATGTTTTCTCCCATGGCCATATTTAGCTGCTGCACAAAACAGAACTTTAGAGGAGCCCTAGACCCTAACTGCTGGGCTCACCGAACTCTACGCTTACCAGTTTATCAGGCTCATATTCTCACCAGCCGTGGGACAAGGATACCTGGCCCTATAAAAAACAGGAAGTTAACCACTTTTCCCATGGCTAGCCACCCCAAGGCACCAAAGGCATCTAGCAATCCCACACCTACCATAAAGATTGAAGCCTTTAAGTACTTGAAAGCCCTTGGTACCTGGAATCATGGATGGATGAGAAGCTAGCCTCTGCAAAATACCCACTAAATAAATGTATAGTGTCTGTCAGAGCAGAGATGGATGCCTTCCATCATTCCCTAATCCAACATATTGAATGTCACCCCTGTCCCACCTAGACCCTTAGTACAATGTGCCTAAATTGGTCTCCATTAGCGGTTTAGACAGAACATATTCTGTTCACTCATGACCTCAGTACCACCCTTGTCAGAAGTGGCCCTGGGGCTGGGCAAAGGAGAGCAGACAACAACTGGTGTGTTAGAGCATGGGAGAGCCAGAAGCTGAGCACCCATCTGGGAAGCAGGGCTATGACAAGAGGCTCACAAGGTTCCAAGCCTCCATCGCATCTACACCTTCCAACAAACTTTATTTACAAAACACAAATGCAAAGACAAAGTTAAGACACTTGAGGCTGCAAACACTAAACCCAATAAACAGAGTCCTTGGGCAGGCAAGATGACTCCATGGGAAAGGAGCCTGCTGCCAGATCTGATCACCTGTGCTTGGTTCCAGGAGTCTACGTGGTGGAAGAAGAGCAATGACTCCTGTAACACACACAGTAAATAAAAATAAAATAAATAAAACAGAGCTCTTCTCATCACGTGGCCCGTGGGACTGACCTGGTCACAGCCACAAAGCTGGGCCTGCCTGAGGAACTGCAGTCTCTTCCAGAGCTTGCCAAGATGAAATCATGAACACCTGTGTGTGTGCGTGGGCACATGCCTATCTCCAGGTTGAAGTTATTTTTAGATAAAAACCCAATGGTTTGGCAGGACTCATGTCATATCATGGTGCCAAGGAGCAAAATAATGAAAGTAATTCTTCCAAATAGATCTTGAAGCTTTGATCAAGAGACAGGTGGGAAATGTTGCAGAAAAATTTAAAATTATTTTAAATAACCCTATGAAATTCAATTATAGAATGTATCTAAGTTTTGGAAGCATTTAGACCTTCAGTGATGGGGAATCATCCATCCATTCACTATTCAGAATGTCATCTCTTTTTCACTCCATTTAGAAATACCCCAGTGTCGTACTGTTAGGATTCTGCTCTCACTCTTTGTGGTATGGTGTCTTACATCATCAATGGGTGCAGGCAACTACGTACCTGCCTTAAAAAAGTCAGATGCAGACCCCCCACTCTCTGCTTTCTCTCTGCTCTCTTTCTGTTCTGGCTCTGCTCCCTGCCCCCCCCCCCCCAGGCATGGCTCTCTCTTTCCCCCATTTCCCTCCTAATAAAGCTCTAAAAATTAACATTGGGTTCTGCCATGGCACCATTTAACTATCAACTACCAAGTTTCTCCTTTTCTAAGGCCGTCTCTGACCACCCCAAGGCTGTGTTTGAGCTCCTCTTTTTTTTTTACCACCATTGTTTATCTTCCAGTGATATTTGTGCTGCGTTTCGAAGCCAGAACTCTGCTTCCTTTGAAGCTGAGCAGTTGTGGCCTACGCTTGCAACTCCAGATTTAAGGAGACTGAGGCAGGAGGATTGCTGTGAATTCCAGGTCAGCCTTAGCTACAAGTGTAAAATCTTGTCCAAAAATAAAAGGAAGAAGACAGAGGAGGAGAGAAAAAGATGAGGCTGGGGAGATGACTCAGCAGTGAAAGGGCTCTTTCAGAGGACCTCCTCCTATTCCCACACCTATACCACGGCTCACGACCAGCTGTAACTTCAGTTCCAGGCATCTGTCACCCCGTTCAGTCCTCCTTAAGAACCAGGCATGTGGCCGGGCGGTGGTGGCGCACGCCTTTAATCCCAGCACTCGGGAGGCAGAGCCAGGCGGATCTCTGTGAGTTCGAGGCCAGCCTGGTCTACAAAGTGAGTTCCAGGAAAGGCGCAAAGCTACACAGAGAAACCCTGTCTCGAAAACCAAAAAAAAAAAAAAAAAAAAGAACCAGGCATGCACAGGGTATACAAACATGCGTGCAGGCAAAAAATATTCCTATGCAGAAAACCAAATGAGCAAACCTTTAAAAATAGAAAGAGGAAATGAAAGAGAACTTGGGCCCAAGGGTGATGACCCATGCCTGCAATTCTAACATTTGGGAGACAGAGGCAGGAGCATCAGGAGTTCAAGGCCAGTGTCTCAGCTATACCCAAGGCTGCATGAAAACCTGTCTCACAATAAAGAAAAAAAAACAAACAGGACTGGCTGCAGTGGCAGACACCTTGGATCCCAGCACTTGGGAGGCAGACAGGATCATCATTGAGTTCTGGGTCAGCCAGAGCTATACAGTGAGGCCTTGTCTCAAAGCAAAGCAAAGCAAAGCAAAACACCAAACAAATAACAGCAGCAACAATGACAAAAATCAAGGTCTGAAGACATAGATCAGTGGTAGAGCACTTGTCTAGTACAGGTAAGGTACTGGGTTTGATGGCCATAGCCACAAAATTAAACAACAACTCCAAATTCTTTGGTGTTTTCTACGCTCTTTCTTCCTTCTTCTTCTTCTTCTTCTTCTTCTTCTTCTTCTTCTTCTTCTTCTTCTTCTTCTTCTTTGTTTGTTTGTTTTGTTTTGTTTTTTGAGACAGGGTTTCTCTTGTAGTTTTAGTGTCTGCCCTGGAACTCACTCTGTAGATCAGGCTGGCCTTGAACTCATAGAGATCTACCTGGCTCTGCCTCCCGAGTGCTGGGATTAAAGGCATGTGCCACCATGCCTGGCTCTTCCTTCCTTTTTAAAAGTTAATTTATTTCTTCCTTTTATTGAAAATAGATTCTTTTCTCACATAATATATTCGGATTATGGTTTTCCCTCCCTCTCTCTCCTCCCAGTTCCTCCACACTGCTCCTCCCATCTGGATCCACTCCATTTCTGTCTCTCATTAGAAAGCAAACAGGCGGCTGGGCAGTGGTGGCGCACACCTTTAATCCCAGCACGCGGGAGGCAGAGGCAGGTGGATCTCTGAGCTTGAGGCCAGCCTGGTCTACAGAGTGAGTTCCAGGAAAGGTGCAAAGCTACACAGAGAAACCCTGTCTTAAAAAAAAAAAAAGAAAGAAAGAAAGAAAGAAAGAAAGAAAGAAAGAAAGAAAGAAAGAAAGAAGAGAAACAGGCTTCTAAGGGATAATAATAAAATCAAATCTAATGAGACAAAACGACAAAACAAAGCCTAACACATCAGAGCAGGACAAAACAAATAAACCAGAAAAAAAGAGCCTGAGAAAAGGCACATGAAGCAGATATAGAGAGAGACCCACTCATTTGCACACTCAGGAATCCCATAAAAACACTGAGCTGGAAGCCATAATATATACACATAGGGTAAAAAGAGAGAAAATGTATAAATAAAATTAAAAATATACAGGACATCATGAGACAAGGAAGCTCCAAAGATGTTGTTGAGTTTTCCTGTTGGCCATCTACTGTTGGATATACAACCTACCCTTAAGAGTACTTTGTTTTCCCAGTGAGACTCCCTTGGACCAAACTAAAGTTTCATTTGCAAGTGGTATTCGATTGGACATAGCTTCTGGGTTAGGGGTGGAGAGGGTGGGTGTCCACTTCTCTTTTCATCTCGAGGACTCCAAATAGGGCAGGCCTGTGCAGGTGCTGTGCACGCTGCCTCAGTCTCTGTGAGTTCATACATACATTGATCCTGTCGATTTAGAGGGCCTTGTTCTGGGGTCCTCGTCCCCTGGATTTCACAGTCTTTCTGCCTCCTCTTCTACAGAGTTCCCTGATCCCTTTGGGGAGGGATTTGATGAAGACATCCAATTAGAGCTATGTGTTTCAGGGTCACCTGCAAATAACGATACTTTGACTTCCTCCTTTCCAGCATATCCCCTGATCTCCCTCAGTTGTCTATTTCCTCTAGCTAAGACTTCAAGTACTGTATTGAATGGGTATGGAGACAATGAACAACCTTGTCTTGTTCCTGGTTTTAATGGAATTGCTTTGAGTTTCTCTCCATTTGAGTTTGATGTTGGCTGTTGGGATTGCTGTAAATTACTTTATTATGTTGAGGTTTCTCCTCAAATCTAATCTCTTCAGGGCTTTTATCATGAAGTTTTTTTGGGTTTTGTCAGAGGCCTTTTCTATAGCTAATGAGTGATCAGGTGGTTTCGTCTTTCAGTTTGTTTTGTATGTTGAACCATCCCAGCATGTCTGGGATGAAGCTTACTTGATCATGGTGGATTTTTTTTAAATGTGTTTTTGTATGTTTATAAGGGAAGTTGGTCTGAAATTCTCTTTCTTTGAAAACAAATTGGGCAATGTTTTGTTTCTTTCTCTTTTGTGAAATGATTTGAGGAGTACTGGCGTTAACTCTTCTTTAAAACATGTGGCCCTGGGCTTTTTTTTTTTTTTTATAGACTTTTAATAACTGCTTCTATTTCACGGGGGGTTATAGGTCTCTTTAAATTGTTTATCTTAACTTTGGTAAGTGGTATGTATCAAGAAAATTATCCATTTCTTTTAGATTTTTCAATTTTGTAGAGTACAGGTTTTTAAAGTATGTCCTTATGACTCTGGCTTTCCTTGGTATCTGTTGTTGTGTCCCATTTTCAACTCAAATATTGTTCATTAGGATTTTCTCTCTGTCTTTTAGTTAATTTGGATAAGGATTTGTCAATCTTATTGATTTTTTTTTTCAAAAAACTCTGTTTCATTGATTCTTTGTATTGTTTTTTCATTTGTTTGCTTGTTTCTGTTTTATTGATTTCTGAGTTTGAGTATTTCTTGCCATCTACTCCTTTTGGATGTGATTTCCTTCCTTCCTTCCTTCCTTCCTTCCTTCCTTCCTTCCTTCCTTCCTTCCTTCCTTCTTTCCTCTAGAGCTTTCAGGTATGCTGTTAAGTTCCTAGTATGAGAACTCTCCAATTTTTTCATGTAGACACTTAGTGCTATCAGCTTGCCTCTTAGAACCACCCTCATTGTGCCTCTAAGTTTGGGGTGTTGTATATTCATCTTCATTTAATTCTTAAAAGTCTTTTTTTTTTTGGCGTTATTGAGACAGGGTTTCTCTGTGTAGCCCTGGCTGTCCTGGAACTCAATTTGTAGACCAGGCTGGCCTCGAACTCACAGACATCTTCCTGCCTCTGCCTCCCAAGTGCTGGGATTAAAGGCGTGCGCCACCACCACTCGGCTTACTTTCTTTCTTGATGTCAACATTTGTTGTTGTTGTTGTTGTTGTTCAGTTTCCATGAGTATGTAAGCTTTCTGTTGTTTCTGTTGTTGATATCCATCTCAATCTGTAGTGGTCTGATTTCTTGTATCTGGTGAGACTTGCTTTGTGTCTGGGTATGTGGTCAATTTTGGAGAAAGTTCCATGAGTTGCTGAAAAGAAGATATATTCTTTTGTGTTTGGGTGAAATATTCTGTAAACATCTGTTAGGTCCCTTGGAATCATAACATCGGTCAGCTCCAGCATTTCTCTGTTTATTTTTTGTCTAGATGACCTATTGGCCAGAGCAGGGCATTGAAGTCTCCCACTATCAGTGTGTGAGAGTCAATACATGATTTAAACTGTTGTAGTGTTTCTTTTATGAACTTGTGTGCCTTTGTGTTTGGTGCATAGATGTTAAGATTTGTTATGTCCTCTTGGTGGATTTTTTTCTTTGATGAGTATGTTGAGTCTTTCCCTTTTCTTCTGATTAGTCTTGGTTTGAAGTCTATTTTGTTAGATATTAAAATGGCTATACCAGCTTGCTTTTTAGGTCCATTTGCTTGGAATACCTTTTTTTAATCTTTTACCCTGAGGTGATGTTTATCCTTGATGTTAAGCTGTGTTTCTTGTATGCAGCAGAAGGATGGTTCTATTTCTTAATCTATTCTGTTAGTCTGTGTCTTCTTATTGGGGAGTTGGGACGATTGGTGTTGGGTGGTATCAATGAGCAATGATTGTTGATTCCTGTTATTTTGTTGTTTGTGGTGGTGGTGGTGGTGGTGGTGGTGGTGGTGGTGGTGGTGGTGGTGTGTGTGTGTGTGTGCTGATTTGCTGGTCCGAGATTATTTATTCTTTGTGTTTTCTTGGGTGTGGTTAATCTCTTCAGGTTTGAGTTTTCTTTCTGGTGCCTTCTGTAGGGATGGATTTGTAGATAAATATTGCTTAAATTTGGTTTTGTTATGGAATGTCTTATTTTCTCCATTATTGTGATTGAAAGTTTTGTTGGGTATAGTAGTCTGGGCTGGCATCTGTGGTCTCTTAGAATCTGGAGAACATCTGCCCAGGCCCTTCTGGCTTTTATAGTCTCCATTGAGAAGTCAGGAGTTAATCTAATAGATCTGATTTTGTATGTTACTTGGTCTTTTTTCCTTTGCAGGTTTTAATATTCTTTCTTTGATCTGTATGTTTAGTGTTTCGATTATTATATGCCAAGGGTGCTGTGGGATGTCTTTCTGTATGCTGAGAATATGTGTGGCTCCCATTGGATAATAAATAAAGTTGCATTGGCCTATGGCAAGGCAGGATGGAGCCTGGCGGGAAAAACCAAAAGAGATAGGGAGAGATGAAAGGCAGGGTGGGGGACACCAACCAACCCACCGTCCAAGGAGCTACATGTCCTGGGACACAGGTAAAGCCACAGAACACGTGGCGATACATAGATGAATAGAAATGGGTTGAATTAAGTTATACAAGCTAGCTAGCAAGAAGCCTGAGCCATAGGCCATACAGTTTGTAATTAATATTGAGCCTCTGAATGGTTATTTTATAAGTGGCTTTGGGACTGCAGGTGGGAGAGATTCATTTGGAATTCGGGGGCAGGCAGACCAGAAAAACTTCCTACACAAGGGGACTTTTTTGTCTGGCTCAGTCTATTTGGTGTCCTGTAAGCTTCTTGTACCTTGATAGGCATCTCTTTCTTTAGGTTAGGAAATTTTTCTTCTATGATTTCTGTTGAAAATATTTTCTGTGCTTTTGACGTGAGTTTCTTTGTCCTATATTCCTATTATTTCTTACATTTGGTCTTTTCATAGTGTCCTAGATTTGCTGGATGTTTTATGCCAGATTTTTTTTTTTTTTTTAGATTTACCATTTTCTTTGACCCAGGTATCCATTTCTTCTATCCCGTCTTCAATGTGTGAGATTTTCTTTCCCATCTCTTATATTCTGTTGGTGAGGCTTGTCTCTGAGGTTCCTGTTAGAGTTCTTAAATGTTTCATTTTCACATTTCTCCATATTTCCCTCAGTTTGGGTTTTCTTTATTGATTCTGTTTTCACTTTCAGGTCTTGAACAGTTTTATTCATTTCCTTCCACTGTTTGTGTTTTCACAGATTTCTTTAAGGGCTTTATCCACTTCCTCTTTAAGGACCTCTGTCACATTCATAAAGGCTGTTTTAATGTCTTTGACTTGTGCTTCAGCTATGGTGCTGTTCTCAGGGCCTGCTGTGGTAGGGCTGCTGGGCTCTAGTGGAGACGTATTGTCCTGGCTGTTATTGTGTTTTTACACTGGCATCTAGGCATCTGGGTTTGCGGTGATTGTAATTCTAGGTGCTATCTGGTCTTATCTTTGTTGGGTGGATGTTTTGTTCTTTAGTTTCTGTTGGCCTCTTTCATTCTTAGGAAGGTTTGGTGTTTGTGTGTTGCCTGGTAGGGAATTCTGGGATCTTGATAGGTGTGGCCACTAGGAGTTCTGGGTAAAATGTGTTTCTAGGTATTGGCAGCTGACACTTGGGAATCGAGATGAGCTAGGAGGGAGGGGTTGAGGAGGTCCACAAGAGGGAGGAAAACAGGGTGTTCAACCCGGATCTGCTTAGTTCCCTGGGAATTGGGGCAGACAGTGAGGAGAGGCCACACCAGGCAGTCTGCTCCAGAGCTGGGGATGAGACTGGGGGATTGGATTTGGAGGAGAGGAGGGAGAAGTGCAGATCTGCAGCTGCTTCCCTGGCTTGAGTGGCTGGTGGGTTCCCAGGGGATGCCTGCTGGAGCTCCTTCACTGGTTGACTGATTGATTCTTTGACAATTCCATGCATTTTAGACTGAGTTGGGGAATACAATGAGTTTCGTTATGACTCTCCCTCCCCTCTCCCTTGGTTTGTTAAGACCAAGACTCAAGCAGCCTAGGCTGGTCCTGAACTCATCGTGTAGCTGAAGCTGACTTCAAGCTCCCGATCCTCCTGCCTGTGGCACCCAAGCGCTGGGATTATAGGTGTGTATCACAATGCCCAACATCCTGTTTCTGATTTTACCTCTTCATTCAAAATATAATCATTTGCCTTGGGGTTTATATATCTAATCACACTTGAAAAACAGGTCTCCAAATTATTTTTCTCATTAAGAATTTGCTTAAATGAAAGCAACGTCTTTATTGAAAATTGGAAGCTGTGCTGGTTAACTTTTGTCATCTTGACACAAATCTAAACTTACCTGGAAAGAGGAAATCTCAGAAATTTTCTCCACCTGATTAGCCTGTGGGACATTTCCTTCTCTCTCTCTTTCTCTCTCTCTCTCTCTCTCTCTCTCTCTCTCTCTCTCTCTCTCTCTCTCTCCCTTTCTCCCTCTCTCCCTCTCTCCCCAAATTTGCGCAAACCACCAGACTGAGACAGGGTGAGTGAGTCAGGTATGGTACTTAGGGCACTGGGCCTTGAGGAAACCAGGAAGAGGGAGCTGGGGGCATAGAGGGATGATTCAGACAGGGTGGTTAAGGATGCTTCCTGCCTCTGCAGGAGTAGGGGCATGTCCTAGAACGAAAACATGCAGTCCTCAGCTGACTTGAAGACTTGTGGTGAATTCTGTGAGCTGGCCTTGGTAGTGGGAGATGCTGATTGACAGGCTCGACTTTCTCAAAGCTCTGCCCTGGGTCTCCTCCTCTGTTTTCTCTGACAGAAGACGATTCGTGTGTTTGTGTCTTACCTTTTCCCTCTGTGTGTGTGTCTCTCTCTCTCCCTCTCTTTATTTTTTTTTTTATTTTGAGACAGAGGCTCATGTAGCCCAGGCTGGCCTCGACCTCCCTATGTAGCTGAGGCTGACCTGATTCCCCTGCCTCCACTTCCCGAGTGCTGGGACTACAGATGTGTGACCACACCCCTGTCTATGTGGTGCTGAAAATGGAACCCAAGGCCTTCTGCATGCTTGGTGGGCACTCTACCCACTGAGCCACACCCCCAGTCTTATGAGTCCACCTTTAATGATTACACTGGCCGTTATAAAACTGCCATGACTGAACTCGGCTTGGGGACAACAGAAGTCTTGGCCCTGCTACGGTTTGAAGGTGTCATCCCAAATTCATGTACTAGAATGAAAAAAATACAGATACTCCCAGCTGCTCAAGTTCCAGGCTGGCCTGATGCTTTCTGTCTTGTCCTTCCACAGCAGACTCTTACCAGACACCAGTGCCATACTCTCAGACGTTTTCAGCCTCTGGAACCTTTTGTTCTGTATAAATTGCCTGGCCTTGGGTATTTTGTCATAGCAACAGAAGTTGGCCTGTGATAGGCTGGCCTGTGGGACATTTTCTAAGTTTCAAATTGATGTAAGAGGGCCAGCCTGCTGTGGATGGTGCCATCCCTGGGCAGGAGAGCATGGACTTTAAGAAAGGTGCCTAAGCAAGCTCAGGCTTCTGCTTCAAGCTTCTGTCTGAGGTTCGTGTCCCAGCTTCCCTCAGTGATGACTGTCACTTGCCCAGCCTTTGTCGTAGTAACGGAGAAGCAGACTAGGACAGACCTCCCCATTTGTTTTTCAATTTTAGAACTTGTCTACATGAAAGCAAAGTTTTTATTGAAATTAAAAAGCCAAAGGGAGGTGAGGCTATTTGTAAGCATAAAAGTCTGTTAGTGATCTTGGGCAAAAATGTAGTGAAACAGACTAGAAAGGTTATTAGTTAGGGTCACTATTGCTGTGGTGAAACACTGTGACCAAAGCAACTGGGGGAGGAAAGGGTTTGTTTGCCCTACACTTCCACATTGCTGTTCATCACTGAAGGAAGTCAGGACAGGAACTCAGACAGGGCAGGATCCTGGAGGCAGGAGCTGATGCAGAGGCCGTGGAGGGGTGCTGCTTATTGGCTTGCTTCTCATGGCTTGCTCAACCTGCTTTCTTATAGAACCCAGGACCATCAGCCTAGGGATGGCACCACCTATCATGGGCTGGGGCCCTCCCCCATCAATCACTAATTAATAAAATGCCCTACAGGTTTGCCTACAGCCCGATCTCATGGAGGCATTTTCCTAATGAGGCTCAGTTTAATTGACTTTAGTTTGTGTCAAATTGACATAAACCTATACAGATTAAGGACCCAACCTCTTACGAGAAAGATGGAAACCTTCACCTGTGTCTTCTGCCCATTGTCAGGATGCACACTGAGGCCCTAGTGCCTGTCTGGCCCTGTCAGCAATATGCTTGGCCACCAAACACTTCTGAAGCTCCTCCTCTACCCTGGCTAGCAATGCTTTGTTTTTGTATTCGATTCTCAAGGTTTTACTCATTTACTAAAGAAACCAAGTAACCTCAACAGTCTATGAGAGAGGAGAGGCCCCTCCCAATTTCTTCCTTCTTGGCTTGACATTTGCACCTTCAAAAGAGATGTCTCAGGAACCCAACCACCAACCTAGAAAGAACGTGCTTTTGCCGGGCGGTGGTAGTGCACACCTGTAATCCCAGCACTTGGGAGGCAGAGGCAGGTGGATCTCTGTGAGTTCGAGGCCAGCCTGGTCTACAGAGTGAGATCCAGGACAGTCAGGGTTACACAGAGAAATCCTGTGTCCAAAAACCAAGAAGAAGAAAAAAAAGAATGTGCATTTCTGTCACTTTATGGTCCCCCTCTCCAGAAGTCCCTCTTACTGAATAAGTCCTTTTAGCTATTCTGACACCCCAAACTTTCATGCATAAGATCTGCCTTGGGAAGCTTCCTTTTTGCCCTACATCAACCCTGAATTACAAATCCAAACATACTCAAATCCCTTCAAAAGAAAATGTGCCTTTCAAATATTTATAAGCAATGCCCATTTTGCTGGAGAGTCTGTAAGGGAGCCAAGGAAGGGCTATAAACCACACCCCACCCTCACACAACACCCTTGATGCTCCTACAGCTTCTCTTTCCCTGGCTCCAGCAGAGGGGTGGGGCGGGTAGACGGGCTCAACAATTTCCCACAGAGGAAGACTCTAGAATTCTACTCTCCACACGTCACTCCTAGTCTCTGCTGTCTTTGCTGCAAACAACAGTCCCAACTTAGGCTCCCAGCCTGGGACTGGTGCCTCTCCATCAGCATAGCTGCCCATGCGGTCCTAAAGCTGGGGGATGTTTGTACATAAAAGTTTTGTCTGGCGAGAAGTGGTGGCACACACCTGTAGTTACGGCATTCTGGAAGCCTGAGGAATGGTGATTCCTGCTCAAGGCCAGCATGAGATACATTGCAAAACCTTGGGAAGAGAGGGGGGGGGGAGAGAGAGAGAGAGAGAGAGAGAGAGAGAGAGAGAGAGAGAGAGAAGAAAGGAAGGAAGGAAGGAAGGAAGGAAGGAAGGAAGGAAGGAAGGAAGGAAGGAAGTTGGGAGAGAGAGAGGAGAGACTGGTTTGGTTGGGCTGGGGTTATAATTCAGTGATAGAACATTTGTTTGGCATGCTTGAGGCCCAGGGTTCTGTTTCTTTCTCTCTCTCTTACACACACACACACACACACACACACACACACACACACACACACACTCAATTCTGTGTACATATCAGATATGGTTGAAGACCACAAAAGGAATAGAAATGGTCTCAGTATGAGAAACATGGACTCTTAGGTGAAAAAATGTAGCATCAGCTTAAACTAGAGTTGTATTCAGTGGGAGGGTTTGGTTTTGTTTTTTGATAGCATAAAAGGGATATTGAAAGTAAAGAGAAGCAGAGAGCTGGGCATGATAGCAAGTGTCTGTAATCTCTGTAATCTGGAGAGACAGAAGCCAGAGGCCCTCAAATTTAAATAGCAAGACCTTGTCCAAAATAAATAAATACTATTTTTAAAAGGTAGAATAGAGAACTCATAACTCATGCAGTAATTTGCATTATTTAATTAGTCAGTTTGGTTTAGTCTTTATCCAGATAAGACACTGCAACAAACATATATAACATTCTAACCATACAACAGATTAATTAATTCAGTCAATGTTTATTGAACGTGTAATATGTACCAACAGCATTCCAGATGCTTAGAAAACAAAGACTCCTGGCCCTTGAGGATCAATTTTCAGTGCAGGAGACTGACTTACCCAAAGTGTAATAAGTAAGCCGTCTAATGATGCTATGGGGAAGCAAACACAGCAGAGAGGACCGGGGATCCCGGGATGTGGCAGGGGTATGTGTGGTCTCAGATGAGACTCACTGAGAAAGCAACATTTGAGCAAAGGCTTTAATGAAGACAAGACCATTAGCTAAGGCGGTTCCTTGGGCAAGGACATTCCAAGTGGAAGAGAGCAAAGGTCTGTGAGCTGACTATACCTAGTGTTAAGAAGAAGGAGTTTGGGGTTAGGTGGAAGAAGTGAGACCATGTAAGGCTTTGTGGGTTGTTATAAGGATTCTGGCATTTTTCTGAGCAAAACGGGAAGCCATTGAGGAATTTAAGGTGAGAGTGGCATGAAGTGACAGATTTTAGGAGGTGCCTTTGGCTGCTGCATTGGGAAAATACTGCTGGTGCACCATTAATGCCAGCACTTGAGAAGCGGAGGTGGGCAGGTCTATGACTTTGGGGCTACACAGTGAGTTCCAGGGAGGCCAGGGCTGCATAGTGAGTCCTATCTCAAAACAACACACAAATAGAGGGAAAATACTGCTGAGACCAAGTCTAGGAGGGAGTTAAAGAGGTTATTTAAATTATTCTGTCCAGAGACTACTTACTGTGGCTTTGCCCAGGGTAGTACTACAGGGTGGAAAGAAGAGGTCAGATTCTAGATGTGCTTGTAGGTAAGAAAAAGCAGAACCAACGGGAACTTCAAGGTGCTGGGCTTTCGCATAATCAAGGAGATCAAGGAAGCGGTTGCCCATGGTTACTGGAAAAACCCTCACTCCAGAAGCAGCGTGAACACTGAGGCTCTCTGAGGATCATGGAGCTTTTCTTGGCTCTTGATGGGCTTAACTCTGGGAGCCAGGGTGCCAGACAGGCACAATCACCAAAGTACCCTGAACCTGTGGCTTCCAGGTGCCTTGTCTCGTGCCCAGGAAGAATCAGGCAAGGCAGACAAGGAGTGAGCAGAACTGAGGGAGACCATTAAAGAAAGGCAAGAAAGAAGCCAGGCTCTGAGAGAGACCAGCATCAGCCGCCCGGGCTCAGTTGTCTTTTATGGGTTTGATGTGGGAACAAAGCGGAGACTGAGGTCCTCTATGTTAGGATTGTTCGTGTTTCGGGGAGAATTGAAGGCCCAGCCAGTAAGGAGTCCATAAGCCTCAGGCGTGTTCTGTCAGCACTGCTAGAGAGTTACTCATCATTCAAGGGAGAGGTCACATGTGCTATACACTAGCTCATGATCCACCTTGGTCCCCGCCCTGACTGCCTAAGGGAAGCCGGCCCCTGTCTCAACACCACAGAGAAGGAAGAGTTTACAAGAGATTACGTAATGGAACAGAAAATCCCCTCAAACCTCACTGCCTGCCCTGAATACGTGTGTGTATATTTATTTCGTTTTGTTTTGATCCTTTTTTTTTTTTTTTTTTTTTTTTTAAAGACAGGGTCTCAGGTAGCCCAGCCTGGCCTTCAACTTACTGTGTAGCCAAGGATGACTTTGAACTTCTGATTCTCTTGGTTCCACTTCCCAAGTACGGGGATAAGAGGCCTACGTCACCAGGCCAGGTTTACGCAGTGCTGAGGATGGGACCCTTTCTTGCTGTGTACATGCAAGGCAATAGAGGGTATCTGACCAACCGCAGCGCCAGCCCCGGGCTTTCCTTTTTCGCCATCAATCAAGTACATAGTTTTGTTTTCCTTTCTTTTTGTTCCGGGACCATGCTGCAGATGCAGAGGTCAGAGGACACTTTGCAAGAGTCAGTTCTGCCAGCACGTGGGTTTGGGGCCTTGAACTCAGTTGTCGGGATTGGCAGCAAAGACCTGGATGTCCCTGTTTGGATTTTTGAAACAGGATCTCCTGTGGGCTAGCCTGGCCTTTAACTTACTACTTACGAGCAGATGACCTTGAACTCCTGAGCCTCCTGATTTCCTGTCCTAAATGCTGAGATTACCTTAAGAAGAAGAAGAAGAAGAAGAAGAAGAAGAAGAAGAAGAAGAAGAAGAAGAAGAAGAAGAAGGGAAGGAAGGGAGGGAGGGAGGAAGGAAGGAAGGAAGGAAGAAACAAAGAAAGAAAGAAATTTAGCTAGGTATGGTGGTATACGCCTATAAACCCAGAATTTGGGATGCTGAGGCAGGATGATTACTGGGAGTTTGAGGTTAGCTTGGGCTACAAGTCAGTTTGGGTTACACAATAAGACCTTGTCTCAAAAAATAAAAAAGTTGGGGGAGGGGAGAGTGAAATGTTCAGTGGGTAAAAGTGCTTGTCACCCATTGGTGGAGCCTAAGGACCCGAGTTCTATCTTCAGAACTCCCATAAAGGTGGAGGAAGTGAGCCAACTCCACCAAGTTGTCCTCTGACTTCCTCAGGGACACTCTGACACACATACATAAACACACAGCAACAATGAAGAATTAACGGAAGTAAGAAGAAGATGGAGGAGGAGGAGAAACTTACACAGTGGTTTTCAGGAGTTAAGACTGCCCAGCTACCTCAAGGCAGGGCATAGCCCATCACCAACCGGAGCTCACTGTAATGGAAGCACTCATAAAACCAAGCCGAAGCCCAGGGGTGTGACTGCCTGGATGCCTGGACCCAAAGTGCTTTCTACTTTCCCCCTCTCAGTGCCGGGGATGGGAACCAAGGTGTCTGGCACCCTAAGAAGTGCCCTAACCCAACCGCAGGTTCTGAAGATTGATATTAGTTATGCTCCCTGTGTTACCGTTTCCAAACTGTGTTCGCGGAAGAACACACATGGAGATACACGCCCGGGCTTTCCCTCTCTACACATTGCTCCCGTCTCCATCCCATCGCCGCAAGCCTGCGTTATCTTTCTAGAGCTGGGTTCGGTGCAAGAACACAAAGACTCATCCAAAGAAAATGAAACAAAACAACAACTTCCCCGCAGAGTGGAAATCACTGTGCCCCTCAGGCCTGCTTACGTTCTGGGATCTTCAGGCGTTCACAAAGGCGCTCTGCTTGGCCGGCTGTAGGCATGCTTATAAACTTTCTCCCAGTCTCCTTACTGTAAACACAACTTTTAGCAAATAACCCACAAAGTCAGCTTAGCCAGAACCCTTTGTCCTTGACATCTGATTATCTTTAGCACCTCCTTGGCTTTCTCATCTGCCATAGTCCCCTAGGCTGCTGTCTGACACCCTGTCTATCTTCAGCAAGAATGCTGTGGGGTCAGTATAGCCTGAGCCCTCCCCTTACCCCTGAGGTTTTCTCTTAGGAATTTTCCATCCTCTGCCCTCTGCCCTCCTATCTAGTCCCACTTGCCCAGGCTATCTGTTTGGAATTGAGCCCATCCTTTGTCCCCTACTGCAAAGTGCCATTGCCGGGGTCCTTATCACCTACTGTGACTGACACCCCAAATAAAGTCTGCCTCACTATGCTGCAGTAAAAAGTATTGTTTGGGGCTGGCAAAATGGCTCTGCTGGTAAAAGCACTTGGCACCGAGACTTACAACCAGAGTTCAATCCTCTCTGGAATCCACATAGTAGAAGAAAAGAATTGATTCCTGCAAGTTGATCTCCACATGTGCCTTGTGGCATGCATAACCCCCTCCCCAGAAGAAAGAAATATATATACATACATATATATATGCATATATATTATATATATATGCGTATATATTATATATGTGCTTATATATTATATATATGCATATATATTGGTTTTTCAAGACAGGGTTTCTTTGTGTAGTCCTGACTGTCCTGGAACTTATTCTGTAGACCAAGCTGGCCTTGAACTCAGAGATCCTTCTGCCTCTGCCTGCGCAGTGCTGGGATTAAAGGAGCCATCACTGCCTGGCTATACTTTTAAAGTATTGATTTTTTTTTTTTCTGTGACAGAATTACCCATGAAGAAAAAAAAAAAGAATTACCTATGAGGTTTTATTGTTTTGTTTTTTTTCCTCTGTGTAGCTTTGCGTGTTTCCTGGAACTCCTTTGTAGACCAGGCTAGCCTTGAACTCACAGAGATTTGCCTGGCTCTGCCTCCCGAGTGCTGGGATTAAAGGCGTGTGCCACCACCGCCCAGCTGGTTTTTGTTTTTACTGGAGATTCTTATTCAGCAGTCTGGAGCAGGACCTAAGGTTATACATTTCCAGTAAACTTGGTACCAAAGCAGCTGAATGTTCTCAGTCAACTTTGAATAGCAAGAAACAGAAGGTTCTTTTACCTGGGCTAGATGTGGACCCAAAGTTTCACTCCGTAGCTCATAGTGACCATGGTGATCCCTCCCCCTCAGCCTCCCATTATGAGGAGGATTATGAACGTGAGCCACCACATCCAACCATAGAGTTTTTTTTTAATTGTGTGTATGCATGTTTGTGTATATGTATGTACATATATGTGTGCTCATGGAGGCTAGAGGCATTGGATACCCCGGAGCTGGAGTTGCAGCCAGTTGTGAGCTACCTGGCATGGATTCTGAGAATGGAATTTGAGTTCTCTGCAAGAGCAGCAAATGCTCTTAACCACTGAGCCATCCCTCCAGGCCCCTGAACAGGCATATTAATGAAATATTTTCCCCACAATGGTTTTGTGTCAACCAAAATGATGAATTCTAGACTTCATTGTACCGCCCCCCCACCCCCACCCCTGGAAGTCTCAGGCTTTCTTCACATCTGTTTGTCTCATTCTCTTTTTCTAGCTGTCTCTCTAAGAAGTGTTTAAACTTTGGGGTATTTAAGAATGCTTCATGGATGGCAAAACTGTGCCTTGGCCAATTCAACTACAGACGGTTTGCAAAATTTGCCGTGAGTGAATTATTTGGAGGTGCTCAGGGCAACAGGCTCCCCTAAGTTCAGCATCTTAATGAACATCTGCAGATTACACCCCACCACCCCTTGTGTGAACTCTCAGCTCACACTTGAGACTATTTTCTTTCCCATGTTAGAACTTTGAAACAGCTCCTTTCTCAGAGCTGAGATTGCCTGGCTGACGTCCCCCTGAGTTTTTAAACATGTTCATTCATATCTCTACATTCAACTACCTTAATGACGGCAGGGTTCGGCTAACTTGTACTCAAAGGTCTAGGCAGCCATTTTGGTTTGTAGTATCTTTGTTTCAATTATCCAGCTGTGAAAGTAGCCTTAGACAACATGTAAATACATAGGCACGGTGACAATCCCATTCTAGTAGTGCTTCTCAACCTCCCTAACCCTGCGACCCTTGAACACAGCTCCTCATATTGCGGTGACCCTCATGGAATGATTTCATCGCTACTTTATGACCGTGATTTTGTGACCACTATGAATCATAATGGAAATATTTGATACGCAGGATAACTGATAGGTGACCCCCGTGAAGGGGTCATTCAACTCCCAAAGGGGTTGCAACCCAAAGGTTGAGAACTCTCGCACTGAAGTTTCATCTGTAGGCCAGGGAAATGGCTCCATGCATAAAGGCACTTGCTGCCAAGCCCGATGGCCAGAGTTTGATCCCGGGGCCTCACGTCATAGAAGAAGAGAGCTGACCTTTGCACTTACAACTTGTTCCCTCACTTCTATACTTGTGCTGTGGCCCATGCCTCCCCACCCCTACCCCAAAGAAAATTTTTTTAAAAAATGTAAAAACGTTTGTAATTTAATTTACAGGAAACAGGCCAGGTGTATCTATTAGGGCACCTGTAAGTACTTAGATGCTACAGACGACTGATTACAACTCCTGGTGGACCGTGAGACTCAGTCGGGTAATGACTGGTGGTTCCTCAGCAGACTAGCTAGGCGAACTGGGTAGCAATGGAATGCTGACCCAGTTATTTGGGTCATATAAAAGGCGGCAGGGAGCAGATAAGTGAGCAAAGAAACCCGTCTCTGCAAGAGTGAAGCAAGCTCACGCAGAAATGTCAAGACAACCTGATGAGGAGAGAGAAGAGAGAGAGGCAAGTTCCTGCAACTCTAGCTGCCTCTCACATAATCCCTGCCTATTTTTGTATCAGATATCTTTTATGGAGCCAATTGGCTTGCATTTCTGTTTCTTGCCACCCGATAACTTGAGCAACCTTTTCTACCCAATTTTGTAAATGACTGGCAGTTCTCTGCTGTAAATAGCATTGGGTTTTGCTAGATGGGATTCCTTTCTCGCTTCTATTTCAAAGATCCCACCCCACCCTGCCCATTTGTTTCCAAAGGTTCTTTCTTTCTTTTTGTTTCTTTTTCTTTCTTTTTTTTTTTTTAAGATTTATTTATTTATTATGTATACAGTGTTCTGTTTGCATGTATCTCTGCAGGCCAGAAGAGAGAGCCAGATCTCATTACAGATGGTTGTGAGCCACCATGTGGGTGCTGGGAATTGAACTCAGGACCTCTGGAAGAGCAGTCAGTGTTCTTAACCTCTGAGCCATCTCTCTCCAGCCCCTTTTTTTGTTTCTTTAAGAAGCATGTTTGGAGATTTCATTAAGAAATATGTTTTGTGTATGCTTAAGCATGAAGGTTAGGAGAACAAGATGGTTGGAAGAAAGCAAGACAGGGCTGGAGAGATGGCTCAGTGGTTAAGAGCACCGGCTGCTCTCCCAGAGGGCCTGAGTTTGATTTCCAGCGCCTCCAAGGTGGCTCACAGCTGTCTGTAACTCCAGTTCCAGGGTTCCAATGCCCATTTCTATTCCCTGTAGCTAGAGTTTTCCTGCCTGGCCCACAGTCAGGACAAATCTCTCTCACCTGCCAGTCCCACAGCCTCTCAGACCCAACCAAGTAAACACAGAGACTTATATTGGTTACAAACTGTATGGCCGTGGCAGGCTTCTTGCTAACTGTTCTTACAGCTTAAATTAATCCATTTCCATTAATCTATACCTTGCCACATGGCTCGTGGCTTACTGGCATCTTCACATGCTGTTTTTCATCCTGGCGGCTGGCAGTGTCTCTCTGACTCAGCCTTCCACTTCCCAGCTTTATTCTCCTCCTTGTCCCGCCTACACTTCCTGCCTAGCCAATGGCCAATCAGTGTTTTATTTATTGACTAATTAGCAACACATTTGCCATACAGAACTTCCCACAGCAATTCCCTGTGGACCCCAGGTACTCACACAGCGCACAGACATATACAAAGGCAAAATGCCCACATGCGTAACATTAAAAAATTAAAAAGTGAAGAAAGCGATACAGATCCAAGTGATGGCATAGCCTCATAAGGGGGCAGTGACCTCCAGTACTTGTCTCTATCTCTGAACGTGCTTCACCTTACCTTACTGCAGCCAGTACAGATTTGCTGTCCTGCCCTTTTTTCTTTTTTTTTTTTTTTTCTGGATTTTTTTATTTTAAACACAAGACTTGCTGTGTTGTAGACCAGGCTGGCCTCGAACTCACAGAGATCCAACTGGCTCTGCCTCTCGAGTGCTGGGATTAAAGGTGTGCACCACCACTGCCTGGCCCCTGTCTAATATTTTTGTTGCAATGTTTTAGTTTCTACTTCTCAACAGGTGGGTTGCTCCAAATTACTATTAATATTGGGGTTTGGAAAATTTTATTTGATATAAATGATCAATTTTAAGATGTACAACAAAAACCTGCGGTGGTGGTGCATGCCTTTAATCCCAGCACTTGGGAGGCAGAGGCAGGCGGATCTCTGTGAGTTTGAGGCCAGCCTGGTCTACAGAGTGAGATCCAGAACAGTCAGCAATACACAGAGAAACCCTGTCTTAAACAAACAAAATAATAATAATAAAGTGGTAGTAGTACATGGAAGCTGGGCATGGTGGTCCACACCTGTAATCCTAGTACTTTGGAGGTGGAGGCAGGAGGATCAAGAGTTCAAGGTCATCCTTGGCTACATAGAGAGTTTAGCTACACAAGACCATGACAAACAAATAAGACAAGAAATGATAAAAAATAGTACATTAAAATTTTTTCATTGGCAGTTCTAACATTTTAGCCTGAATGACATGCCAGTGCTTTGAAATACTGTAGGCAGAAGTTTCTGGCCCACCAGCCACTTCCAGGTAATCACACAGAGGCTTCATATTAATTATAAATGCTCAGCCAATAGCTCAGGCTTGTTACTAGCTAACTCGTACATTTTAAATTAACCCACATTTGTTATCCACGCTTTGCCATGGGGCTTGGTACAGTACAGTATGCCCATCTTACTTCTCTCTACTTCTGTTGGTGACTCCAGACTCTGTCCTTCTTCCTCCTAGCATTCTCAGTTTGGCTTTCCCACCTAACTATTCTGTTCAGCTATTGGCCATTCAGCTTCTTTATTAAACCAATCACAGCAACATATATTCACACAGTGTAAAGGAATATTCCACATTTCCCCCTTTTTGTCTAACTGAAAAGGAAGGTTTTAACTTTAACATAGTAAAATTATATACAACAAAAAAAGTTATCAAGTAAGAATTATAATTACAATCTTCAGTCCATTTGTATTTGGCAAAATTAGACAAAAAATTCTATTATCTATTTTATCTTTGTGACTCTAACATTTTATACCTAACTTACCTTTAATCATAACTAAGGAAAACATTAACTATGACTGTCTATCTTCAACTCCATCAAAGAACCCAGAAGGGTGAAATGTTATCTAACGACAGGGACATCTGGCTGCCTGGACAGTCACCCTAGGTTTTTCTATAATGTTGGGGCATCCATCTTTGGCCTACAGGCCTAGAATATCTAACAGACATTTCTGAGAAGCAGGGAATTTTGAAGGACTGTCCTACCTTGTCTTGACAAAGTTTGGCAGTTACCTATTTTATACCCTTCTGGTCCAGTCTGGACAGTATACTGTCAGCAATTGAAGCAATGGCAATTTCTTTACCCAAATGGCTAGCTTTTGCATAAAGAAAGCAAACTCCATACAGAGGTCCTTAGATGCCCATCATCTTCTTTTGAAGTAAATTGGTGCTGTCAGGAGCAGGTGTCTCACTGTCAAGAAAAGCCTTATGTTATTAAAACATTTTAAATGCCATATTTGTAGGTCTTTGAAGTATTTTAAGACCATCTATCTACCTAAATATATCTGTTTAACCTTGAAAACATACCTAATATGACTACAAGTTTGAATATTATAGATGACCTGTTTTTTTTATTATATATTACATTTTAAATGAGTTACATAAGCACAATATCCCAAACATGAGTAGAAACATATAGTATAGCAAAAATAACTTTAAATTTGTATTAGTAAACCAAAATCTATACCAATATAAAATATTTTGAGATTAGTGGTTGTTTTTTGGATTAAAGTAGATTCAATAATCTACCCTTTCCTCCTATCATTTCTTCGATATTATATCCTCCATTTTTCTTTCAGAAAGAAATCTTTGAATTTAACTCTTTTGTTTAGCCTTTTTTTTTTTTTTTACTATGACCAATAACAACTTGTAACCAACCCCCCTTAAATGATAACAAACATCTATAACCAATATTTTGGGAATGTGGGTGTTGTTTTCTCTACACTGCTTTCTGTTGTCTGGGGGTGCTGACATCTTTGGGAAAACCTTGAGAAAAAATCAGATAATTGTTAAGTCTTGGCTGGAGTATTCTGTGAGGCTGGATCATTTCAGCCAGCAAGTAGCCCTGAAGCTGTTCTAGATACTGAATCACCTGGGCCATCTGTTTTTATTGGTGTCTGGTCTCCTTGTTCTGAAAATACATAAACTTTGGTTTCTTTTTTTTTTTCAGAGCTGAGGACCAATCCCAGGGCCTTGTGCTTACTAGGCAAACACTCTACCACTGAGCTAAATCCCCAAACCCCAAAATACATAAACTTTGAAAGGTAACATACATATCTGTATTAATACAAATATAGACTGTGCATTGTACACAAGTCATCCAAAGATGATTTTTTTTTGTTTTATGTTCGAAGAAGTAAAATATACATCACAAGTCTTATAGGTTTTTAGGTTTCTTTCTTTATGTTTGTAGCCAGAATTTTCAGGAGGTCTTCCTTGATCAAACCTGATCATATTTAACTTTGAATGAATCCACAGTCTTTTATTTTCTGTGGAAATAAAAGCAGAACCTCTTTCCCAATGTAACATATCTTTTGACATCCATTTTGAAGTTAAGACATTTTAAAAATATATAGGTTGGTTTAGCCCAGCAGCATTTACAATCAAATGTGTCTTAGCAGCTATTGTTCCTTCCTCAGAGGCCAAAAAATTCAAAGACAATACAATAACACATGGTATTCAGACTCTCTGTGTATTTTACATCTTTATGTGGCTTTTTAAAAATTACTTTACTCCCTCTTTAAGGATTATTATTTTAAAATTATATTTTTTAATCTATGACTGTATATACTTTCTATTCTCTCTCCTGAGCCTATATATATTTTTAAACACACTGTAACCCATTCAGAGGTTGTTTTTTTTTTTTTTCCTACCTGGATCTGTTTTTACTAAGCATTAGTATTGTTTTTTGATTGGATGAGGCAAATCTTAAACAATTATGTTAGCTACCGGAACTGCTCAGCTTAGCGCATGGTGGTAGCGCATGGTGGTTGGTGGCTGGCAGCTGCCAGGACACACTTTTCTGTACTGTGGCCAGCATGACAGACTTCAGGAACCCACCACGTGGCTTAGCTCATGGTGCCCTGGCAGCATTCTTTTATGTTGGACTTGTTTAATTCTGTGAAGCTGTGTTACTGTGCCTGTCTAAAACACCTGATTGGTCTAATAAGATGAATGGCCAATAGCTAGGCAGGAGAAAGGGTAGGTGGGGCTGCCAGGCAGAGAATAAATAGAAGGAGAAATCTGGGATCAAGGAGGGGTAAGAACAAGGAGAGGAGGACACTAGTAGCCGCCAACCAGCTACACAGCCAGACATAGAATAAGAAGGAAAGAAAAGATACACAGAAATAAAGGTAAAAGACCAGAGGCAAAAGATAGATGGGGATAATTTAAGTTAAGAAAAGCTGGCTAGCAGGGGGCTTTTTACCTTTCTTCCTGTATGTCCTACTCTGTGTCTGCTGGCTGGTGGCTGCCTGGCTGGCCCCAGGGGTCTCCCTCTCTTTCTCCCTCCTTCTCTCCCCTCTTCTTCCTCTGGTTTTCCTCAAGCCTAGATTTCTCCTATTTTTCTCTCCTCCTGCCATCCCTGCTTATCTCTCTTCTGCCTAGCTATTGGCCATTCAGCTTTTTATTAGACCAATCAGGTGCCTTAGGCAGGCAATGTGAAACAGTAACACATCTTTTCATAATTAAACAAAGGCGGCAGAAACAAATGTAATGCACCTTTACACAGTTAAAGTAATATTCCATTGCAAAAACAAATGTAACACATCTTCACATAATTAAATATTCCACTACACACTCCCTCATCTGAGGTGGGTAGCGCCAGTGGCCCAGATTTACCAGCTCAAATACCACCCAGGTCCACAGCTCCATGGGTTGGCCCACCCTAACATCTACACCATCTAGGACCTGCTGGAGCTCATGAAGGGACTGGTCCTGTGGAATGATACCCACAGGATCTCCATTACTCAGGCAGCTGTGGGATATCCCAGAGGAATTCCAGTGAGGATCCAGTGATTATGGTGTAACAGAAACCAGAGGCCTTGAACCAGACCAGTGACTCATTGCAATGAACATTTGCTAGAAAAACTGATTGGACAAAAGGGTATACTACATGACACACCACTCCCAATGCCACCAGGATGAAGAAGTGTTAGAGATGCAGGAAAGGAGGAGAAGTGAAGAGGTTTTTTGGTTTGGTTTTAGTTTGTTCTTGTTTTTGTTTGTTTTGTTTTGTTTTGAATTTTTAAAATTTTCTTTTGGGGGAGGTGTTGCAGGAGGGTAGGGATGATATGGGGGGGGCCAGGAGGTGAGTGGAATTAGGGTGCATGACGTGAAATTCCCAAAGAATTAATAAAGAAATTTGTACTCAGTTGTTTTTGCTCTTTGTTTTTTTGGCTCTTTGGGGGGCCTGCCACCCAGCTCCCAAATAAGTTACACACAGAGGCTTATGCATAATTATAAATGCCCAGCCTTAGCTTGGCTTGTTTCTTGCCAGGTTTTCTTAACTTAATTTATCCCATCTACCTTTTGCCTCTGTGCGTTTTCCTCTTCTTACTTTTATAGATCTTTCACTCTTACTCCATGGCTGGCTGTATAGCTGGGTGCCTGGCCCCTGGAGGCCTCCTCCTTCTCTGGCCACTTCTATCCTTCCAGATTTCTCCTTCTATATCTTCTCTCTGCCTGCTAGCCTTGCGTATCCTTTCTCCCGCCTTGCTATTGGCTGTTCAGCTCTTTATTAGACCATCAGATGTTTTAGACAGACACAGTAACACAGCTTCACAGAGTTAAACAAATGCAACATAGAAGAATGCAACACATCTTTGCATCATTAAACAAATGTTCCACAGCATGATCAAATGTAACATACCTTAAAATAATATTCTACAACAGAAATTATGTTTTAAAAAAATGCACAGAAAAAAAAAGAAGCAGCCGCATTCTGGAAAAAGAAGAAAGCTCCGCAAGAAATCTTGACGCCCAGGGCTCCTTTTTGTAAAGAGTTAAGGTTCTGTTCTTCCAGACTGCTTGTTCTGGTAAACTCAAGGGAAAAGCTACTCCCTCTGGATCATCATTATCTTTAATCAAAGCTTTTCCTTGGTGGATGTTCAAAGTCCTCTAAATAAGCCTCTCTGTATACAACACTCCCCGGACTTTGAGCTGAATGTAACAGATTGTAACAGCCTTGAGCTTTCCAGGCTGGGGTTGTATAGACGTGCCAGCCTTCCCAGGGTGGGACCAGTCATTGCAGAGGACCAGCGGAGAGGGTTTTATGGGTGAAGATGCAGAAGATTCATTACTTGACCTCAGACAAGGTGTATACTTTTGGGAGGGGGGTTACTTATTTTATGGTAGGCTGGCTCCTGAGGTGGTTTAACTCTGAACTATCTTCCAGCTTTCAAATTTTATGATACAGGAAGAGTGCTTAACTACTTGAGTTTAAAATAGATGTAACAATGAATGAAAAAGAAAACTCAAATTCACCCACAGAACCAGGGAGGCTACATAGCAGGGCCGATCCTAGGATGACTGTGGCTTATAAGTTTCAGTTTTACTCAGTCACTGGGGAAGCCTCAATGAAACATTTCACTATTAGGATAAGAATTTGTACTGTATCAAGCTGATAATAGAAAAAATAAATAAATGAAAATGAGAAAAGAAACTAAAATTCATTCTCTATATCAAATACCATATTAGTCTATATCTGTCAGGAGCAGATAAACACAACTGAGGCACTAAAGTTGGGGCTTTTTGGTTTTGTTTTTGTTTGTTGAGACAGGGTTTCTCTGCGTAACCCTAGCTGTCCTAGAACTCACTTTGTAGCCCAAGCTGGCCTCGAACTCACAGAGATCCGCTTGCCTCTGCCTCCCAAGTGCTGGGATTAAAGACGTGCCACAGCTGCCCAGCTGGAGTTGTGGCTTTTTAAAAGCCAGCCTTTTTCAACCTTCCCTTCCTTCCTCCCTGTGCTTTCTCTCTTCTACATCTTCTTCCAGGAACTTCCTTCAGTTTGTCCACAGGAGGGGGCAACAGTGATGGCTGGGAAAGGAGATTTGCAGTGAACTGATGCTCCAGCTGAAGCACAGCTTACTTTCGCCTTGCGGCTTCTTACTCTGAAAAAAGATGGGGCTCTCCCGGACATTGTAAGGGAGTGGGGGAAAGGAACTGGTAGATGACTCTAATCATCTGGTGTTTTCATCTGTGGATGAGGGGACCAAATACTCTGGTTTTCGTTCTTCTATATCAGGATGCCTATAATTCTATAGCTCTGACATCCCCACAGCTAGGTAGCATGCTTCATATTCAGGTCACTTTATATGCAAATCCTGAGACATACTGAATATCTAGTCAACATTCATTCATCAGGAATCAAATGAAATTCTACTGAGCAGGCAATGTCTCCATTTCTGACACCTTTTCTCTTTATCCACTTAATATCTGTGTAAATGGGTATCAGTAGTGTAGTTTTTGAAGAAGTGGATATAGAAACTGAAAGATTTAATTTCCAGGTTCATAATAACAACAGTAAACTGAAGTCATAGTTTTGCTTTTTCTTATGAAGGCATACATTCAATGGAATTTTGTTTTCTTTTTACAAAAAACTTAGTTCTGTAAGTAGATGACCTTAAACACTTGACTCTCCTATGTCCACCTTCCAAATTCTGGGATTACGGAAGTCAGGCACTGTATTTAGCTTGCTCTTTGAGGTAGAAGCTACATATGAAGCCCAAGCTGACCTCGAAACCATGGCAATCCTCCCTACCCAGTACTGGGATATAAAACTGCGCCATCATGGGCGGTTTGATAGGCTACTTTTCTAGGCTTTAGTGTCCTTTTCTGTAAGTGGAAGTCCTTAAAAGTACAGAGTTGGCAGATTCACCAAAAACCACGAAACACGCAGTAAGTGTACCCCAAAGGGAATGTCCTTAATATAAAAAAATTATTCAACCTTTGTCCGAAATTCAGATTTAACTGGGCACTCCCGTTTTATCCAGCAGCACTGTACCCGGAAAAGCAATACACGTACAATACGCGTAAAGTCCTCATGACTATCCAAAGCCATCAGCGAGGACTCTGTACATTTTTTTTTGTTTTGCTTTTTGTTACTTTTTTTTTTTAATCTGCGAGACAGTCCCATTATAAGTGTTACTTTAGTAAAAAAAAATCTGTGTCTGATTCCAAAGTCCACGTTTTCCCCTAAAACCAAAGCCGGCACTACAAAGAGTTTCCACGGCGGCGTTTCAGCCAGCGGAGGGGTAGCGCGATCTCCAAGAAAGCTGGACGGTCTCTCCACCACTTTCAAAGCCTGGCCGATGGTGGAGAGCCTTAGGGGACTGGAAGGAACCCAGGGCTGGGCTGGCCGTCGCGGCAGCCCGGGCACACGCGTGGCGGGAGGACACCCTCGCTCGTCCCGCGCCGGCTCATCCACTCAGCAGCCGCGCCGCGCCTCCGCCGCCCTCCCATAGGTCCTTCCGGGGGGGACAGGCGAGGGCTTTGCATTTTCCCGCCCGCTCCGCTGGGCTCGGGCCCTGGGCGTCCCCACCCGGCCTCCCGAGCCCGCCCCGCCCTTCCGGACGCCACCTTCCCCCACCCGCCTCCAGGGCAGCCCGGAGGGGGCGGCCGCCGCCCTGGTAGCAGGCGGGCGGGGAGGCCCGGGCGGGCCGCGGGAGGCGGGACGGAAGGAGGGGCGGGGCCAAGCGCCTTGGCGCCGCGTTGCCATGGCAGCGGGGCGGGGAGGAGGGGGAGGAAGCGAGCGAGCCAGCGAGCGGGAGCGGGAGGGGGATGTGGTGCTGCGGCGGCCGCCACCGCAGCTGCCGCTGCCTGCTCGCGGCTGGGTGTCCCGGAGGCGGCTGCTGGGAGCCGCGGGAGCAGCTGCGGTGCTCTGCCATATTGTGTCTGGCCCGGCCCGGCCCGGCCCTCGCCTCCGGTTCGCGGCGGCTGAGCTGACGGTGAGTCCCGGGGCCCGAGCGGCGCGGGCGGAAGGCAGCGCGTGCGGCCGGCGGCGCAAGGGCGTGGGGCGCGGAGGCGGCTGTCCCGTGACGCGCCGGGACATTTTTGTCCCGTGGAGAAGAATTGGCGCCCGGCGCGGGGGTGTCCCCGGCGCGCGGGCTCGGGCGGAGCGTGGGTTCCCCACCACCGCCGCCGCCGCCACCACCACCCCACACCCCTCGGGGGTGTGGAACTGCGGCGAGCACGGCCCCGCGGGGAGTTAGGAGTTTCTCCCCGAGGTAATGACCGTCCGGAGGGGGCGTCGCGCGGCCCAAGCCCCAGTGGGCAAGCCCCAGAGGACGGCCGGCGCGCGCTCGGCTCGGCTGAAACCCGCGGCCGGGGAGTTGCTCGGAGCAAACCGGGGAGCCCCGCGCCACGTCGCCGCCCCGCTCCGGGCTCTCCGATCCGAGCGGGACGGCGCGCGGCGTGGAGTCCCCGTCCGGCCCGGGCGGGAATGGCTGGGCCCGGCGAAGTGGTGCCCAGGAGGAGCCGCGCGCGCGCCCCGCGTGGACTTGGGGCGCGGGGCCCGGATGTGGGGTGGCCGACCCCGGCTCGCGCTCGCCGGGCTGGCGCCCCCCGAGGGTTAGCCGGCCGGGTGGGTTGGGACTTGGGACTGTTTCAAGCGTTGCAATATGGACACTTCCTGTTCGCCATCTCCTCCGGGGCCGACGAGGTTCCTTGTGCCCTTGGGTCCTCGGCTCCGCCGGGAGAGGTCCGCGGTGGTCGACGGCCTTGAGCTTGGGAGCTGGCCGGCGGCCTGGCACCCCTGGAGCACCCGGCGGGAGTAGGGGGAGGTAGTCCATGTGCGAGGTGCTCCGTCTCCACTCCAAACTCCGCCCCCGGCTACCCTCTTGCAAAAAAAAAAAAAAAGCCTCTGTCCCCACCGCACCTCACGCGACTTGGGGTGCTATTTCGTTGGGAAGCCTCGCTCTCGAGGTCTTCTTGCACTTCGTTTCTGCTTTAAAACCTTCCTTTTCACCTTATGGGTGCTGCGGGGTGGGGTGGAGGGAGTCCTAAGTGCAGAGAAATGATAAGACTTTTTTTTTTTCCTACTCGCAACTCCGATGTGCGCGGTTAATTATTTCCAGGTTAGTTGGTGCTCTTTCTCCTGTCTTCTGATTGTGACAGCCACGTGGCCGGCTGAGTGCAATAGAGTGCTCTGGCGGCCAGAGGGCTTGAGGCTTCTCCGGTAGCAGGGGCTTTGTAATGGTTTAGTCTTGGGTTCTGCTCCAGACTTCTCTTGGTGCGCTCTGATACGGGGGTAGTGGAAAGCGCCGAACCGATCGTGTCTAAGTGTTTTCACCTTAATCGTCTGGTGGCTTTGCTTTGCACTTCTGGTAAGGTGTGCATATTAACATTTCTGCCGTCCTTTGCAGCTTTGATGATTCATCTTAAAATTTCAGCAGTGTTAGGTATCACTTTATAGACTTGCCTGACTCTCAAGTCGTTTGAATTTCAAAACCATTAACGAGAGATTCTAATAAATGTAAAATGATCACATTCTGGTGTTTGGAGTTTATGAAGAAACTCATTTTTTTTTTCTTTTTACATAGATTAGCGATGAAAATGCCTCTTTAGGGATAACTACTAGTCTGATTTGTATACAGTCAGATTTGGGGTATTAGTTAATATGAAAAGAATTCATCTTAAGTGGGAAATTACTTTTTAGAATACATAAAGGTGAAAGGGAAATAAAGTTAAAAAAATAAACTTTGGAGAGTAAATTTTTAGGATGTCTGTACATTCCTAGATACCAATGTGTCATTTTTTTTTATTGCTTTGGCAATTTGATTTGTTTCTGTAATATGTTTCTATTATACTTAGTTTTACTTGATCACTGAGCCATGGGAAGGAAACACCTTAGATTTGTAAAGAATTGGGGAGAGAAATCATTCCAAGTCCATATACTGGATTTTTTATTATTCTGTGATGATTGTGAAGGTATTGAAGAGGTGCTGGAGGGCTGGCCAATGTAGAAAAAATGGAATTGAGAAATGAGTGTGTGCTGAGTACTGAGAGCAGTGCTTAGTCGAGAAAGAAAATAAATGAACTGAAGAGGTGGCTATGTGAAGCCGGAAGACCGAAAACATGCTGGAAGATGGAACTTACACGCCGTTTGCGATGAGGTCTAAAAGCAAAATGAAACTTAAAAGTATTACTCAAACTGGAAGTGCTGCCGCCGCTGCCCCCCCCCCACGTGTGTGTGTGTGTGTGTGTGTGTGTGTGTGTGTGTGTGTGTGTGTGTTTTGAAAAGACTCTCACTATATGGTCCTGGCTGCCTTTGAAATTGGAGTGACCCTCCTGCCTCTGCATCTTTTGTGGTTTTGAGACAAGGTCTCAGTATGTAGCTCTGGCTGGCCTGAACTTGCTATGTAGATCAGGCTGGCCTGCCACTCCAGAGATCCATCTGCGTCTGCATCTTGAATGCACCACCATGGATGGCTGCATGTGGTTTTGTTTTGATTGTTTGGGACAGGATCTTATAATAAGCCCAGGCTAGCCCCAAGCTTGGTGTGTAGATAAGGACAACTTTAAACTTCCGATTCACCTGCTTGTGTCCCAAGAGCCAGTATTACAGGTGCACACCACCACACTTGGCTTGTATGTGTTTAAAACTCCCGATGCACCTGCTTGTGTCCCAAGAGCTGGCATTATAGGTGCACACCACCACACTTGGCTTGTATGTGTTTAAAACTCCCGATGCACCTGCTTGTGTCCCAAGAGCTGGTATTACAGGTGCACAGCACCACACTTGGCTTGTATGTGTTTAAACTCCCGATGCATCTGCTTGTGTCCCAAGAGCTGGCATTACAGGTGCACACCACCACACTTGGCTTGTATGTGTTTAAAACTCCCGATGCATCTGCTTGTGTCCCAAGAGCTGGCATTACAGGTGCACACCACCACACTTGGCTTGTATGTGTTTAAACTCCTGATGCACCTGCTTGTGTCCCAAGAGCTGGCATTATAGGTGCACACCACCACACTTGGCTTGTATTTGTTTCCTTGCTGTTTGTTTCAGCAATTCAAAAGAATGGTTATTTTTCAAATAAAATTTTTATTCTTTAGGAATTTCATACAATGAAACTCCCCAGATCCAACCCCACATCTCTACCTACCCAAATTCATATACTTTTTTTTTTTTTTTTTTTTTTTTAAACCCAAGAATAGTTTCTGGGTTTTTTGTTTGTTTTGGTTTTTTGAGTCAGGGTTTCTCTGTGTCTAACTCGTAGAGTTCTGCCTGCCTCTGTCTTCAGAGTACTGGGGTAAAGGCGTGTGCCACCGTGTATGGCAAGAATGGTATTTTTTTAAATGTCCATTTTGTTGCTGCTGCTGCTTTTAGATTGTGTGTGTAATTTAATAACTGGGTTTTATGTAAATACAGTCTTCCATGAGAGCTCAGGGCTTTACCGATTTGGAGAAGAAAAAGATACCTAGATCTGATCTTTTTCTTGGGTTGAAGAAGTTAAACACGGGCGAGGAAACTTTTCAACTGAGAGGAGTTAAACTGTGTGTAAAGTAGGTGGCGTGAGCGATAAATGGAGAGGGGAACTGTAGAAGGCTTGGGTAGGTAGGAGAGGCTTCTTGGAGGAGGAAGGCTATCGCTTTCTAAAGGGAACGTAGTGCTACCTCCAGAGTAGATGATGTCACCCAACCATGAATGTGAGTTTTTTCTTAACTTTCACACTTTGGCTCCAGTCTTCTCCCACTGTTCTGTAGAAACTGTTAATGACGTACACCCCAGCGTGGTATACAATTTACTTTGCATCTCTGTTGACGATACATGTTTATTAGTTGGAACTACACTTGGACATTCCAGCGTTAGGCCTGGCTGAAATGTTGATTGCTGTGAGCCTTGGCTGTAGCTGTTTCTCCGTCTGGTCCCACTTGACCTCTAGTCCTGTGTTTCTCTGGCTCACCCAGCCCCACCGTCCACAGCCACTTATAAAATAATGAATTACACAGAGGCTTATATTAATTACCAATTCTATGGCCTATTGGCTCAGGCTTCTTGCTAACTAGCTCTTACTACTTAACTCAACGCATAACTATTGTCTGTGTATCGCCACTTGTTCTGTGACTTTACCTGCATCTCATTCCATGTTGCTCCTTGGATGGCGGTTTGGAGTCTCTCTCAACTCTCTTTTCTCCTCTCACTGTCTCTTTAGGATTTTCCCTCCTGGCTCCATCCTGCCCTGCCATAGGCCAGTGCAGCTTTATTTATTAGCCAATGGGAGCAATACATATTCACGGCGTCCAGAAAGATATCCCACAGCACTTGGCCTCATAGACTTTTAGACCTACCTTTACTTTTAACTATAATTTGTTTTCCTTCTGTGAGAGCATATGATTCTTTAGGCTATAGCATTCTCTACTGCCTCTTTTCTAAAATTAATAAATACTGAGTACTTAACAGTGTGCCAGCCTGTATTACAGGAGCAGTGAATAGTACTGAACAAAAGGAATTCCTTCCTACATGGTTTATTGTCTTTTAGATTCTATAACCCTAATTAGATTATATGCTTTGACCACTTATTAGGGTCTTGTTTTAAATATGTATACTCTACCTGGTCTGAATAAAGAAGTGTGTGAGGTGTGAAGATGAATAGATCTGTCTTTATAAGTAAAGGTGGAAAAGGAACCACTTCTGAATTTAAATATGGTCTCATTTCCTCCAGAATGAGTTGGAGGATGATGAAATCCTTTTCTGAGGAAGGCTCATTTGACTGCAGTGTGTGCAGCGCTCAGAGGAAATGGGAGGAACTGAAAGAGCGTGTTTGAAGGAAAAAGTAATAACAGTGACGTTGGGAAGGATGTTTAATGACAGAAAGCTGGTGGATTAGTCTGCTGAGTGTAGAGGAATAGGAGATGTCAGAGTGAACGTGACCTGGAGGAACGGCCCATAGAGGTTCAGGGTAATTAATACGGGGTGGCAGCTAGTGGTATGAATTGTCATGAGAGGTAGTAGTTGAGTGTTGAGGGCTAAGAATGTTGCTTGGGAAACTAGAATGTAATGGGCTTTGCTTTGGTGACATGGAGGTCTGTAATGAATACTGTATCAAGACTTGTATCATGCCTATGGTATTACTTTAGGGATACTTTTAGTTCCACTACAGTAGAATACTGTCACTGTCTTGTCACCAAACAAAGACCAAAAGAACATTTATCCTCATTTAGTTTTTATTTAAACAGACTTTGTGTTAGAATAGTTTTGTATGTGCAAAAAACCTTACCCAGTATCCCTGATAGGGCCTTTTGTGGTACATTGTCACAATTAAGGAAACAGGATTCCTATATTACTATTAAACATGCCATTCAGATTTCTCTAATTTTTCTCTAACGTACCTTTTTATCCCATACCTACAGTTTTCTGGACTTTAATGACATGAGAACTTCAAGACCTAATCAGAAATTTTATAGACTGTTCCTCAGTTGAGACTTACCTAGTGTTGAGACTTACTTTCTCATCATGAGCTCTGGCTTGTGGGTTTAGGGAGGAAGATCAAAGGTAAAGTGCCTTTAGAGTATCTTAAGGGTACATGCTGACATACCGTAGAACAGATAACCTTCATCATTGATTATGATCTTTGCTTGCCGATTTTATAATATATGTATCTTATCCACCTCTCCATACCAGATCTGCTTTGGAAGCAAAGTATTCAGTACAGCCCATGCTCACAGGCCTTGACCCAATTCTGATCAATTTTTTTTTTATTTCCTTCAACCTAATTTTCTTTTACATTAAAAAAAAAATTTAAACCTGCACTGATGTTTTTGAGCATCTACTGAATTAGGTTCAAGAAAGACATTGTTATACCCCAGGTGTATGCCTGATTTAATCATAAAGTAGGATTTACTGCCTTACTATGTGTTCCGATTTCATTAGCATTTATAAATAAAAAGTTACCAAAGCCCTAAAAGTCTAAATAAAGCTCTTAAAGTGGCTCTTGGTAAGCTACTGTTCTATAGTTTAGTATGTGTGCCATAAAAATAGCTGTCCTTTTGTTATCAACACAGGTTTTCATTCTTCCCAAGTAAACACTGCTGATAAGTTACCAGCAGAGTTTAACTGTTGTCACCTGTCTTCAAAGCTCTGCGTGTGTGTGTGTGTGTGTGTGTGTGTGTGTGTGTGTGTGTATGTATGTGTGTTTTGAAAAGGCTCTCACTATGCAGTCCTGGCTGCCTTTGAAATTGGAGTGACCTCTTGCATCTTTTGTGGTGGTTTTGAGACAAGGTCTCACTACATAGCTCTAGCTGGCCTTGGAACTTGCTATGTAGATCAGGCTGGCCTGCAACACCTAGAGATCCTTTTGTGTAGCTAAGGCTGGCCTGGAGCTCCTGATCCTCCTTCCTCTATATGCTGAGTGCTGGGATTACAGGTGTGTGCTACCATGCCAGATTAGAGTTTTCAGGTGTTAAAGAAGTTAAGAATTTTCTTGCCTTTTCAAAATTTTTAGTGTGTATGTGTACAAGTGCCTGAGGAAACCGGAAGAGGTTGTCAGATCACCTGGACCTGGAGTTACAAGTAGTCGTGAGCTGCCCAATGTAGTTGCTGAGAATTGAACCCTGCTCCTCTGCAAGAGTAGCAGACACTTTTAAGCACTGAACCATCTCTCCAGCACTTCTTGGCTTCCTGAAAGTTACTACCTGATACTATGCATTTGGTTCTTTTGGCCCCCAGAAGCCTGTTTGGTTTGTTTGAGAAGTGCTCCTAAATCGATGTGTGAAAATACGTGTCTAGGAAACCACATTGGGAAAAGAACAGGGACACATGCGCAGATAGAGATCGGAGGAGGACTTGTGAGAGTTGGTTTTCAAGAATCAAATGCAGGTTACCAGGATGTGGCAGGTGCTTTCACTTGGTGAGCCATCTTGCTGGCCCTCTTTTTTTAAGACACGATCTAGCTGTATATCCAAACTGGCCTCAGATTTACTGTTTAGCCCTGGTCTCAAACTTAATTCTCCTGCTTCAGTTTTCTGAATGTTAGGATCACAGATAAATAGGTAGCATCACACCCAGCTTTGAAATTCTTTCTAAATTGTATAAATATACTTCAAGTTATGGATTCAATGAGTAGATTTAATATTAGATTTTGCAGTGATATGGTGCTAATAGAGATCACCCACCCATCCCACCCCCATCCCTGAGATAAGGTTTCTCTGTGTAGCCCTGGCTGTCCAGATTTTTGTTGTTTTGTTTTTGAGACAGGGTCTCACTGTGTAGCTCTGGCTGCCCCGGAACTCACAGAGATCCGTCTGCTTCTGTCTCCTAAGTACTAGGATTAAAGGCGTGTGTTACCATGGGTGGCTAATATAGTTATTTTGAATTTTATACATAACCTTAGAGGTAAGGAATTTAGGAAAGTGATAAAAAACATACCCTTGTGGTTTATCTTTTTGTTTGTTCGTTTTGTTTTTGTTTTTGTTTTTGAGACAGGGTTTCTCTATGTAACTTTGGAGCCTGTGCTAGGACTCACTCTGTAGATCCACCTGCCTCTGCCTCCTGAGTGCTGGGATTAAAGGCGTGCGCCACCACCGCCCAGCTCCTTGTGGTTTATCGTAAAAGAAGAAATACAAATAAAAATGGGAAGAAGTTTCTTTTAAATTTAAGATTTTACTGCACTGTGGCTTTGTTTCATCCTTAAAAGTTCACTTCAGTGATACCCCCACCCCTGACATGCACACACATTAAAATCAGAGTGTGGGATCTGGATTAACAGGTGGCTGTGGGCCACCTGACATGGGAATTGAACTCATGTCATCTAGAAGAGTATGAGCTCATAACTGCTGACCCATCTCTTTCCAGTCTAAATGCGCCTTTCTTTTATGCTGATTGAACATTTATTAATAATCACAGCAATAATTTCTACTGCTTATTAATTGTGTACTGTGTCCTGGCATGGTATTATGCTACTAGGCCCATGAGTATATAATTCTCAGCAACACCCCTGCAGATAGTATTGTATTTTTGCATATATAATAAACAAGGAGAAATTGTGTAAATGTAGTGCTGGGTATTTGAACACAAATCTATCATAGTAAAAATCCATGTTTTCTTTGTGTTACAATCTGAAGTCTTTTAAGAAAATGGGTTATTTGTCAGAATGAAATGCTTACATATTGCTCTGTTCCAAGCAGGAGCAGTAAAGAATGCTTGATAGAGAAACTGTTATTTACATGCCTACACTGGCAGGAATCCCGCTACTTTTCTTGTTCCTGTGAGTTAAGTAATGGGTGCTGCTCCCTGGGATTCAGGGGAGGCTCAGCGATCTGTCAGGGCTATGTAGGTGAGTTGGTGGCTGGTGGGTTTGCTTGATTGCAAATCTCACTGTTCAGTTGCCTGGCATGACATTTTGCTATAATTATTTTTTTAAATGTTTGCTCACTAATATTACGGTTTTTGCTGGAGCATAAAAATGAATACATTGTATCCTGCCAACAGTGATTTATAGCCTAATGTCTGTCTGCGTATCCACAGTTCTCCCTCCCCAATTCTGTATTTTTTTTTTTTTTAAGGCAGGGTGCTCTGTAGCCCAGGCTGGCCTTGAACTAGTTATGCAGGGAAGGGCTGACCTTAAACTTCTGTTTTTCAGGTGTTGGTATTACTGGTATTCATGGTGTCCCCTATCTCCACATTTTTAGTATTTCTTAAATACATGCTAGAGTCAGTGTAGAGAGTTGTATCCAGCATCTGTGTGATAGTGTTGGTTTCAGTGTAATAACTGACAGGAAGCTGCTGCCCTGGTTTAGACAGGCAGGCCCCATCACTGTGTCTTACACACCAGCCCATGGGAGTCATTTCAGTTACCTTCTTCGTGCTGTACTTTGTGAAGTGTTTTCAAAGTGGGCTTTGGGTCTTTTGAAGATGGTTTCTCCCGGTACTGGGGAGGATGGATTGGAGGAATCAGAGAGGAGCCTGTTAGAATGCCAGTGCAATAGAGCAGGTGAGCTGACGTTTCCTTCTGAGGCTTTCTCAAAGCACTTATTAAACATGTTCTGTTACAGTGAGCTGTGTGGCCCTTCCACTAAATTGAAATACTTCGTTGTGATATTCACTGGATAAATACTTGTTGAATTACTATATTGGTTTTTGAGACTCTCCTGTTTATGTCTGAAAAATAAATGTTCTTGGCAGTTCTAGAATGTCTCTTAACTAAAAAGATAGGTTTTACATATTTTTAAATTTTGCACTTTGGCCTACACAAATAAAGGTCAGATACTTTTAAAATGTGTTATATTTGAGGAACAACAGGTAGGTTCTATAGACTTATTACACTGCCAAATATTATAGTGAAATGTTATGCGACAGTCAGTCTCTTGGTTTGCCTTCTCATTTTATTAAACTGTGTTAGAGATTATTCCAAAAATGTTTCGTTATTTGTGTTGTAAAGTGAAATGTAGTTGCAGAAAACCATCTAGAGCAAATACATAACTTAATGAGTTACTGTAAATCCAGCACCCACACAACCTCCTCCCAAGCAGGGACTAGAAGGTGCCAGCAGGAAGAAGCCCTTCCAGACTTGTAATTACAGAGTCCTTCCTTTATCAAGTGGCTGGGGTGTAGTTCACTAGTGGGCGAGGAGGCCCTAGGTCCCATCTCTAGCACACACTAGCTTTGGGGTTTTGCTTGAGATAGCACCTTGCCATGTTACATAGTCTGGTTTAGAATTGGACCCTCCTGCTTTGGCCTCCCTAGTTTCTGGATTACATGTCTGGCTTTTAAAAAAAAAAAAAAAAATCAGACTTGGATTTAGCTATGCAGGTATGTATCCCTAGCCAGCAGTTAGGCCTGTTTGTTTGGGGGTGTCTTCTGATATTCCCCTTTTATCTTCCTCATTTCTCACCCCACCTTGATTATCAACTTTTTCATCTTATGTGTCTCCTAAGGTTGGATATATAATACGTTCACTTCTTTTCCTGTAATTTGCTGACATGAGCTATGTGATTGGGATTCTCTTCTTCCTTTTATTTAGTATTCTTGAACTCTGTCACTTCATGTTCAAGCTATTCCAATGTCTCTTGATTCCTTTCTGCTTCTGCTATTTTTCTTTTACGGCTTGTATGGCTTTTTATTTTTAAACTCGCTTTGAAATCTTTCATTTATTTCTGTGTATTGCCTGAGGAAGCCAGAAGAGGGCATTGGATCCCCTGGGACTAGAGTTACAGAGGGTAGTGGGAATTGAATTCAGTGAAGCCCCCTCTCCAGGCCTTTGTTTTTTGAGTCAGGGTTTCATTCTTGCCCTCCCTGGCCCAGAACTTAAGCCGACCTTCTACTCCCCTTCCTAGTGCTGGACTTAAGGGGGTGCTGAAGTAAGCCAGCTTGCTGAGCAGTTTTCTCAAGCATGCTTTATTATCTAAAAGGGTGTAATTTTACTTATTTTTAATTGTAACTTTATAAATAGGGTTATATTCATATTTTAGCCAATTTTAAAAATATGAACTCTCTAAATTTTCAGGCAGTGACTCTGATAGGTCAGAATTCATGGAGTTCTCTTCTGCTGCATTTATCTATCATTAAAGTTTTATGTGGACAGGCTTCTAAGATTTCCAGGCACTTTAAACATTTTATTTGGAGGCAGGGTCTCACTGTGTAGCCCTGGCTTCCCTGAAACTCCCTGTATAGACCAGGACTCATACTCACAGAGTCTGCCTCTGCCTCCCACGTGCTGATAATCCAGCTTTTTTTTTGGGGGGGCGTTAAATACAGTGTCTGGCTTTGTAGCTCAGGATGACCTTGAACTCACAATTTTCCTGCCTCAGGCTTCGTGCTGGGGTTATAGGTATGTGCCACCATGTGTAGTTTATTCCCATGTGGACTGTTTCTTTGCTCGGCCCTTTGCTCCTTTTATTTCCATTCCCGATACTGTATACTAAGTGTGGGCTCTGTCCTGGAAGAGAGCTCCAGGGTCCCAGCTCTAAGAGTTCAGATAGACTACGACAACCCAGCTCTACAGACCTTGGGGGGGGGGGCACTTCTGCCATTGGAGCCTGTTAGTCTCCATTGACCAGTCGACCAGTCGTTCCCTGGGGCGTCCCAGCTCCACCAGTCACTCCGTTGTTTCTCTCTCATTTAGACATGGACAGGAAACAAGGCTGTGGCCAGGATGTCAGCCCTTTGTTTCTTGGGTTTGTTGTGTTCTGCGGGTTAATGAGTTTGGGATCTGCTCTCCAGTTGCTTTCTGTTGGTGGTGCTGGGGCTGAAACTGGGGCCTTGCACATGGTGGGCAAGTATTCTAACCCTGAGCCACGCTCCAACCTTAGTGCCTTTATGTGATGATTGTGAAGAATCAGAAATTTGCTGCACTAGAGCAGATTTTAACTCCTGGAATGATCACATCATTTTGTCTTAAAATTTTGGTGAGTCCTTCTTCCCTAAAATTACTACCATTTAATTTTTCTGACAGTAATTTATATAGCAAAAAGCCTCAAATTAATTTTTTTTCTGTTTCTTCGTAGTTAAGATGGCATTTGAGAATCTAGTAAAGGTTCTTTGGAGAGGCAATCCTAAGATTATTCTTGATTCAGATAGTTCCTTGACTGCTCTAGTTGTTTGTTTTTTGAGACAGGGTTTCTCTGTGCAGCTTTGGAATCTGTCCTGGAACTCACTCTGTAGACCAGGCTGGCATTGAACTAAGCAGAGATACACCTGCCTCAGCCTCCCAAGTGTTGGGATTAAAGAGGTGCGCCACCACCACCTGGCACCCGAGTTCTTAGTAGTAGTTAGTAGCTAACTCATGGCACAGAGCTAGACACATTCTAAACTTATAGAGAAATAATGAGATTTAAGTAGTTCAATATTGATGGATTAGTGTTTGGGGAACTTGCTGGATTTTATTTATTTAGAGATGGTTTGAGACATGCTTGCTCATACTCCTAGATATTTGAGATGCTGAGGCAGGAAGATCACTTAAGTCCAACAGTTGGAAGCTAGCCAGAGCAGCTATTGAGACCCTATCTTAAAATAACTAGGAGCTCAGAGATGCCTTGGTGATTAAGAGCAGTTACGGCTCTTGCAAAGGACTAAAGTTTGATTTCCAGGTGGCCCACAACTGCCTGTAACTCCAGCATGCAGGGATCTGATGCTTCTGGCCTCCATGGATACCAGTACACATGCACATAACTCATACACAGACACATAATTTAAAATGAGATAAATCTTTAAGGATAAATATAGTTTGAAAATCTGACTTAAATGTTCAGAAAGCTAATGGAGAATTTTTTGTTAATTTGATTTTTTCAAGACAGAGTTTTTTGGTGTGGCAGGGGCTGTCTTGGAACTCTCTGTGTAGACCAGTCTAGCTTTGAACTTAGAGACTCTCCTACCTCTGCTTCCTGAATGCTGGGATTAAAGGTGTGAACCACCACTGCTAGGCTTGAGAATTCTAATTTAAAGAAAAAAATCTTTCCGGGCAGTGGTGATACACATCTTTAATCCTAGAACTCAGAGGCAGAGGCGGGTGGTGAGAGGTTGAGAACAGCCGGGTATACAAAATGAGTTCCAGGATAGTCAGGTCTACGCAAAGAAACCCTGCCTCGAAAAAACAACAACAAAAATTCTTTTATATGTATGTTTGTGTGTGCACATGTCTGTGGGTACCTGCAGAGGCCAGAAGAGGGGGCAGATCTGGAGCTGGAGTCTCCAGGACTTGTGACTTACTTGGCATGGGTGCTGGGAACCTCTCCTCAGAGCAGCATGTGCTCTTAACCACTGAGTTGTCCTTTTAGCCCAGTGGAGAGTTCTTTTTATGTTCAGAAGAACAAAGAGGCTAAATTGTGTACAGATGACCTCATATGTCAGATGCTTGCTATATATTAGGAATCAGCTGTATGTAAACAGTTGTAGCATAAATCAGTCTTCTGTACTCATCCCCAGTGCCACAGCTGAAAAAGGGGAGCGTAGATTCTTCTAGACATTGTCAGCTTAGATTCATGGTTACAGAGGGAATACAGGGAGTAGGGATTGACTTTCCTCCAGAGGTAAAGGAATCTACTAACTCAAATGATCTGGCTTGGTGGAAAAGTGCATTAACCCCCCTGAGCCATCTTGTGAGAGCCCGGTTTTATTTGAAAATAATATGTTCCAATGGTCTGCCTGTCTGCCTGCCTGTCCTCCCTCCCTCCTTCCTGATACAGTTTTCCAAGTGTTACTTAGTATTGCAGTGCAGTTGTGTGATGGAGCACTTGCCTCTACAAGAAACCTTGACCAGAATAACTCTTAAAGGAAAAGAAAAGTTTGGCAAGTACCACCACAAAGCAGAACGGGAAACAGTGCCAGACATGATGTTCTGTACTTGGACGGCAAATTGCTCAGTAAATGGAAAGACTGTGTTCCAGCCTTGACTTTTGTTTCACAGTTAGATTAGTATGTCTCCTTTGTTTAGTTGAAATCAAATGTAAGGTGACATAATTTGGGTATGCTTTTCCCTTTGTGCTTCTCATCTAGTTTGACAGCAAGTTATAGGCAGGTTATACTTGAGGAATTCTACTTAAGGATGTGAGTCTATTGTTTTCAATTTTCTTCCCTGGTTAGCAATTGGTCTGACTTTTTCTGAATTAAGTACCTCATGGGTATTGAACTTTAGTGTTTATAAGATAATCCAATGTCTGTTGTTTCTTTTGAACTACTTACACTAATAAAGAGTAGAGGAATATAGTAGGAGAGATTGAAAGTCTTTGTTGTTGTTTTTGGTTTTGGTTTTTCGAGACAGGGTTTCTCTGTGTAGCTTTGTGCCTTTCCTGGAACTCACTTGGTAGCCCAGGCTGGCCTCGAACTCACAGAGATCCTCCTGGCTCTGCCTCCCGAGTGCTGGGATTAAAGGCGTGTGCCACCACCGCCCGGCTAAAGAACTTTTTTCTTTTTTAAGATTTATTTTTATTTATTAAGTATACAGTGTTCTGTCTGCATGTGTTCTTGCAGGCCAGAAGAGGGCACCAAATCTCATTACAGGTGGTTGTTAGTCACCATGTGGTTGCTGGGTATTGAACTCAGGACCTCTGGAAGAGCAGTCAGAGCTCTTAACCACTGAGCCATCTCTCCAGCCCCCGAAAGTCTTTAACAGAAGTTTAGATACGATTTATAAGGCGGAGTTGTCATTGTTAGGCTTCTCTGATGTATGTGCACATGTGTGTGCTGGTCTCTGCATTCCAGAGGCCAAAGGTGGGTGTTGGGTATCTCCTCCTTTCACACTCTGCCTTATTATTTTGAATCATCCTGGGACTAGGCTGGTAGCCAGAAAACCCTATTGATTCTCCTGTCCACACCGGTGTGAGGTTACAGGCATATGTGGCCATACCAGTCTTTTTTTTACAGGAGAGCTAGGGATTTGATCTCAGGTCATCATGCTTGCACAGTAATCACTCTTCACCAGTTGAGCCATCTCCCCAGCACTGTGTCTCATGTTGCTCAGACTGACCTTGACCCACTAATCATCCTGCCTCTTGAGTGCTGGATTACAGGTATGTGCCACAAGGTCCAACTATAGGCTGGACCTTTGAAAGCTTACAGAGAAGTGACCAGTAAACACTTGATCAGGATTAGTGTAGTTTGAATTGACTTCAGGAAGAGAGAGGACAGTATCTGTCCTAAGGCTATAGATCTGGGTTGGGTATATTGATGGCAGCATGTACTTTCCCAGGCTTCTGCACTGACAGAGCCGTGAAGGCAGGATGGTGCCCAGGCAGAAGTGAGCGTGGGTTCTGCAGCGCACTTCAGTGAGTTGCTTCCACATATAAAATAGTAGTCACTATCGGTAGGGTTGTTACAGAGCTCGTGAGGTAGTTTTAGTAAAGATTTTAAAACGATACCTACTATTAATGAGCATCAATAAATCTTCTTTTAGTCTCTTGTAATACATGCACACATGTCCATTTCTCTACAGGAAAGCCAGTTAATATTTGAATTTGAGTGTGTATGTTTAAAGAGAACATCTTGCTTTGTTGTGTAGACCTACCCTAAACTCTTCTGCTTCCGTCTCCTAAGTGCTATGTTAAAAGGTAGCCTGCACCACCTGAATTTCAGTTTCTGTTATTATGTAGATTATTCTAGAAAAATTGAATCATACCATTTCTCAGCTACCAAACTAACATAATAGCAAAACTGTTGGAAAGATGTATATTAAACCACTTTAGGTGTGGGAATTTTATTTAATCGTGGGAGAGTAGAAGGGTCTCTCCCAAATCTGGGTGTTGGAACATTCTTAAAGTTTCTGGGTTGAAATGTTAAGGATAACTAACAGTTGGCTAGAGTTAGGTGTGCTGTGAACAGTTTGAAGCACAGAAATGCAAGGAAACATAATCTAGGGACATACTATCACAGTTCCTGTATATTGGAGTGTCCATCTGAATGTACTACAATTTTGGTGGTCTAGGGCTAGGTAATAAACACTTAGAGTATTTTCAAATTGTGTTTTCAACTTAAAAAAAAAAAAAAAGAAACATTCACTTTCTTTCGTTGGTTAGGTGGGGGCACTTTGCAATTGAGATATTTGTGGTATTTATTCTAAATTTTTGTTTGTTCTTTTTTAAAGGATGTGTATATGTGGGGGAAGGAGGTTGTGCACAAAGCAGAAAAGGGTATAGAATCCCCTGAAGCTGCCCAGTGTGGGTTCTGGGAACCAGTCTCAGTCATCTGGAGGAGCAGTGTAACTGCTGAGCTATCTCTCTGGCCCTGTGATACCGTTGGTTTTTTATGACAGGGTCTCACTATGTAGCCTGACTGGCCTGGAACTCACAGAGATCTACCCACCTCTCCCTACTGAGTACTGGATTTAAAGGGATTAAAGACATATACCACCGTATTGGGCCTCTGTGGTATTGTATTTTGAAGTCATTATTTATGGATCAATCAGGGATTTCTTGTAACAAAATGTTATGGGTTCCCCCTCTCATTTAAATAGATCTTAGTAATATTTATGGCTCCTAATGTTTATATTTTTAGAACATTTTAATTAAAATTTTTGCCTTATGTTTATGGGTGTTTTGCCTATATGTATGTCTGTGTATCACATGTGTACCTGGTACCTACTGTAGTCAGAAGAGGGCATCAGATGCCTGTAACTGGAGTTACAGGTGGTTATGAGCTGCAATCATGTGAGTCCTCTGGAAGAACAGCAAGTGCTCTTAACCGTAAAGCCATCTCTCTAGCCCCTATATTTTAAGAATATTTATTACCGTACTGATGCCTAACAGTTTCTTATTCTGTTTATGGATTTGAAACTAGCTTTGAAGTCATTAAATACATAAAACTTCACTGATAAAATTTGCCCTTGGATTTAAAGAATGAGTCAGCCCATAGACAAATACATGTATTTTTCCCCCCCCCAATAGTCCTGAATTTTAAACTAGGAGCTTTAGTGTGAGAGCTGAGTTCTTCAACAGAACTTACCAGTTAGTTAAAGAGATGTCCAAGACATAAACAAGAGAAATGCATGTGGCACTATGGTGTACCGGCATAATTTAGCAATTTGATAGATGTCATTTAAAAGAATGACCAACTGTGTAGACTTCAAGGTCAAAGGGAAAAGCATTGCCATATTCATACTCGGTCATCGCACATTCTTAGGTCCTGAAGTATCCAAGCTGCTGTCCCCAGTTTTAGCAAGGATACTTCAACTACCATAACAAAAGCTCAAGTAGGTAGGTGCTCACTGACATCAAGAAGAAGTGATTCCAAAGTCCAGGCAGGCTCCCTCCCTCCCTTCCTTGCTTTAAAAAATATCTTTTATTGTTCATGTTTTTTATACAGAAAATAATAGGTTGGCTTGCTGTTTATTTGTTAGAGATGTTTCATTTTTTACCTTATCAAATAATGCATCTTTTTAACTTCCCCCAAAAACTAACTATCACATAGTTTTGGAGATATGCTGAAACAATGTATAGAATACCATACTGTGTGCAAATTACTTACATAGATGTGAAATATAAACTCAAGGTTACAAAATGTATCTGGATGAGTTGGGGAGAGAGAAAGTGGACTTAGAAAGAAGTAGCCCTACAAACTTTTCTTTTTCAGTTTTAGTGGTTTCTGCTTTTAGCGTTGTTGAAAGGTATGTTTTTTTTTTTCCCCACTCAGTTTTATTTCTTTTACCCTCATTTCAGAAGCAGTTTCTCCATGAGAACTGTGTCTCCTTCTCTTCACCAGAAAATGCAGCTGCACACATTTTTGTTGTTGTTCAGAGACAATGGATCACATGCTGTGTCACCTAAATCTGTCTAAGAGGCAGTTTAATCCCTCAGTTGTCTGGGTACATGACATTGTGTAGTATTATGATCAGATGTACATTTTTGTGCAGTACATTTGGGATTTAAAAATCTATTTTATTTATTCTATGTGATGTGTGTACCTGAGTGTATCTTTTGTGCCACATGCATTCAGGAGCCCGAGAAGATCACAAGAGGACACTGGATCCCCTGGAACTGGAGTTACAAGTGGTTGTGAGATGCCATGTGGGTATAGTGATCCAAACCCAGTCTCCTGCAAGAGCTGTAAATTCTCTTAACAACTGTGCTCTCTCTCCAGCACTGCATTGGGATTTTAAATCTGTCTAATCCCAGAATTGGGTGTTTTGGAATGGGAACTATTGGTAATGGAGAACCTTACAGAATGTGATGTAAATCTGTAGGAAAAGTTGGGACATCTTTTGGTCCCTTTCTTAGTCAGTGTTCTATTGCTGTAAAGAGACACCATGACCAAGGCAACTCTTATAAGAGAAATCATTTAATTGGGGGCTTGCTTACAGTTTCAGAGGTTTTTTATCATCATGGTAGGGAGCCTGGCTGCATGCAGGCAGGGTACTGGAGAAGTAGTTGAGAGCTACGTCATGATCCTCAAAGAGGAAGCAGCTGGCTCGAACTCACAGAGATCCTCCTGCCTCTGCCTCCCAACTGCTGGGATTAAAGACAAAGTGTGTGCCACCATACCCAGCCATAATTATCTTGATAATAGATGGATTTTTTTTACTTGATACAAATTCTGAAAGAGGACAGTAAATTCTGAGTTGAATATGAATGAATATAACTACATCTTTATATAGCTGTTTTCATTTTATATTGTATTTGTTGCATTATCTTAAGTTACTGAAATGGTGTTAATAAGTAAAAACTCAACCTTTTTTTCTAAATGTCCTAGGTTGTCTTTTTTTTTTTTTTTTAAGACTTGTATGTATAAACATTTGCCATCATGGTGTGTGTGTGTGTGTGTGTGTGTGTGTGTGTGTGTGTGTGTGTCTCGCGCGCGCGCGCGCGCGCGCAAACCTGCAGCTAAAGCTACAGGTGGTTGTGAGCCACCATGTGGGTTCTAGGAACTGAACCTGATCTGTAAAAGCAGCAAGTGCTCTTAACCACTGAGCTGTCTCTCCAGCCTCTTGTTAAAAAATTCTTTTCTGTCTGAGAATGTTGGCACCGGGCAGAGCTGTTAAGACATTAATAACAAAATGCTGAGAGTCCTGAGATTTAAATTGTTTGAAATTGCTTGAATCCCAGAGATCAGAAGGATTCTGTTAAGTGATGTGATCGGCAGAGCCCAGAATGCAGGGGATGAAACAAACAATAAGGAAGTGAGCGTTGCGCATGAGGAAGCCGGGGACGGCTATTGCGGCGTTCTTCTGAGAAGTCCTGTGGTCATGCTGACGTCGGGAGATGGGGAGAGGCCTGCTTAGTAGGGTCTTTTATAATTTCTAAACAGAAAAATCATCTATTAATTGATGAACTAGAATAGGCTAGTCTAATCGTGTAAGAGGTGGCTTTTGTTTAAGTCCATAAATTGACCCGTGTGTGTGTGTGTGTGTGTGTGTGTGTGTTTGTTTGTGTTGTGTGCGTGCGTGCACGCTCATGTGAAAAAGATGTATAACTACTAAAACTAAAACTAATCTAGCATAGCATTTTCCTCAAGAACTTTGAGCTTGTTTAAACTATAAAAATAAATAAATACATTAAAGAAAATCCAGAAAGACTAACAAAGGCCATTACCAAGTCTGTAGTATAAACAGCTTTTAAAATATCCTTCCCTCCAGTTTTTACAAGTTCTTTTTTTTTATTTCAGTTATTGTTTTATACAGTCAATTTTAGTGGCTACTGAATACTAGACTGAATAGGTAACTTGGCAATTTCTCTATTGCACGATATGCAAGTTAGCAGTTTTCCAACCTTTAATGATTCTTTGGATATTTGTGGGGGTGGAGGAGGTTGTAGAGGGGTTATAATTGTATATAATATAATTTTGTATATTTTTGGACAGAAATAAATGTTTTTTTTAATTACTAATATCTTTGTTTGCTACATACCATGGACTGTGCCACATAATATTTAACATCAGATTTTGTTTTCATTTCCTTGGTTGCTAATGAAGTCTGATATTGTCTCACATTTTTGCTGTTGACACTTATTTATCTGCTGTGGCAGACTTAGTGCTTGGCTAGGAGTGGTTGGGACTGCTCTAAAATGAGAGTTTACAACAGCTCTGCCTGCATTTCTCCTTGAGAACACGGCGACGGCTGCCAGGCTTGCTAAGAAAATGCTGCCCTGCAGTGTCCCCCCTGCGTTCTCAGCTCTGCTTGCTGTACTTCCTGGAGTGCTAGAGCACCTGGCTGCTGTTTATACTCCACTCCAAGATCATGTCCACGTGGTAATATGCCAGCACTGTAACAGGTTGGAGGGACACACAGGCCACAATAGAATGTGAATACCAGACATCATGTTTAAGAACCAAAAAGGACCTAATAAAGGAATTTTTATAAATGTACTTTAAAAGAAAACCATATTTGCCCCATCTAAATTAGTTTCTGAGAATATTTAGTCAAGAGATTGTGATTTTTGAGTGCCTGTCACATTAATGCACCTGTAGCAAAGAGGCTCAGCGCAGCCCGGGGAGTTCCTTATCTGCTGACGACCTCCACTCAGGTGAAGGCCGATGAGGACTGCGCTGCAGGAGAGGTTTTCCGGGAGAGCCAGAGTGAAACAAAGCGAGTGTGTTCTCAGATGTAGGAAGTCACAGCTTGTACCCCCTAAGTTTGGTGACAAGTCATTAAATATTAAGACAGAGATATGGGGTGAGGAGGAGGCAGTAGACAACCCCAGAACATGATAGGCTTCTTAAGAGAGTCACTTTCAGGTGTCTTTACAATGCCTGTTCATGTGATAGTGTGGTTCAAATGCTGTAATTTACCACAAGGTTTAAAGATTAATCAAAGCTTAGACTTGAAGTTTAAATAGTAAGGAGAAATGTATGGGCCAGTTTACAATTTTTCTTTCAGAATTTTCTTTGTAAATTAAATTGTAAGTTGATTTTTATCTTGTTATGGTTTTAAGAATGAGAGAGGATTGCTGATATGAAAGTTGAGGCTACAAACACGTGGGGATGTGGCTTACCTGATGGAGTGCTTGCCTCGCTTGCCCGAAGCTCTGGGCTCCTTCCCCAGCACCTCAGAAACCAGGCTTTAGAGGAGCAGTGGGCCTGGAGTTGCAGCACTCAGAAGGTTGACGCCACATAGGTTCTGGCCTTGAGTAAGCAGAGTTCACTTAGTATTTTAGCACTCTTGTTTGAGATGTTTTTAGGAAAACTTCCTATTATCTCTATACAAGTTTGGCTTGTATCAGCTGTATTGAAGGTTCTTGACTCTGAGTCAGCCGGAAAGACAAACTAGAAACCAGGGTGAGGGGGTTGGTACCCATAGGTGATGTTTATATACTGTTACCATGGTATATAGTGGTTGGAGTTTTGGTTCTGTGTTTGCCTGCATGGGTGTTCACTCTGTTTTTGCATATTAGCCAGAATGCTTAGCCTGAGTCCTTTTCCTCGTCTATAAAATAAGGTTCGCAATTGTCTCAACTTAATTGATAGGTAGCTGACGTACAGCATGCAGGGTGTTAAGTAGAATTAATGTCTGGCCCTGAACAAATTGGCTGAGGTTATCACTGAGGAATTTAGTAGTGACTCCCAGGATCCAAATAGACAAGTTGTGTGTTCTCGAAGTAGCCTGTGACCCCATTTCAGTTAGCTGACCCTGAACCACGCGAATAGGTGTAGGCTTTTAAGTATATATAAAAAACAAAACAAAAATCATTTGAGAAACTAGAAGTGCAGGAGGATAGTTGAGAAGCAGCTTCATGATTAATATAGTGGCAGTTCCGACTTCCTGAGAATGTCAGTGATGGGGCATGCTGAGGGTGAGAGGATTCAGAATGCAGTTAAAATACTAGATTTTTGGGTTTTTAAAGAAACAGCAAATGTTTACTGAACTTAACTTCACCAATAGTAAAATTTAGGGAATAAGAAATGTTACTTTGTTGAACTTGCGGAAGAAAAAAAGTGGTGGTTCCCAGGTACTGTAGCAGGAGAAGGGACAGGAATATTAGTCAGAGGGTGCAGAGTTGTAGTTACACAGGAGTAAGCTCTTGTTCTCTCGTGTAGCACTGGGACTCTAGTTAATAAAAATATAAACGGCTAAAACTGCTAAATAAAATAAAAACTGCTAAAACAGTAGAAAGTTAAATATGTTCTTACCATGGAGAAATAAATATGTGAGGTGATTTGTTTTCTTTATGTTCACACACACACACACACACACACACACACACACACACGCATGCACACACACACGCACACACACACACACACACGTATTTTGTATCAGGGTTTTATTACATAGTCCTGGCTGTCTTAGTTTGGGTTTTTATTGCTGTGAAGAGACACAGTGACCACGGCAATTCGTATAAAAGAAAACATTTCATTGTGGTGGCGGGCTTACAGTTCAGAGGTTCAGTTCATTCATCATCATGGTGGGACATGGCGGTGGAGAGGTAACTGAGAGGTCCACATTTTGTTCAGGCAACAGGAAGTGGTCTGAAATACTGGGCGTGGCTTAAGTATATATGAGACCTCAAAGCCTACCTCTACAGTGACATACTTCCTTCAACAAGGCCATACCTACTCCAAGAAAGCCACGCCTCCTAATAGGGCCACTCCCTATGACCTTATGGGAGCCGATTTCATTCCAACTACCACAGTGGCTAACCTATAACTTGCTATGTAGACCAAGCTGGCCTTGAACCTGGAGTTATTGTCCTGCCCCTGCCCCTGCCCCTGCCCCTGCCTCCTGAATGGTGAGATTACAGGAATGCACCACACTCAGCTAATTAGCCTGTTTTCATCATTCACAATGTATACATGTGCAGTTTGTATAATTATTCTGTGTCAATTAAAAATAATTTGAAAGGAAATGTTTTTTTCTTAGTATGATATATAAAAACAAAACTAGTTTACTTTTAAAAAATATTATGTGTATAACACGTTCCTAGTATCCACAGAAGTTAGAAGAGGGCATTGGACCCTCTATAACTGGAGTTGTGGATGATTGTGAGCTGATATGTGAGTGCTGGGAATTGAACCCAGGGCCCTCTGAGAGAGCAACAAGTGTTGTTTTTTTGTTTGGTTTTTTTTTTTTTTTTTTTTTTTTTTTTTTTTTTTTTTTTTTTCCGAGACAGGGTTTCTCTGTGTAGCTTTGCGCCTTTCCTGGAACTCACTTGGTAGCCCAGGCTGGCCTCAAACTCACAGAGATCCGCCTGGCTCTGCCTCCCGAGTGCTGGGATTAAAGGCGTGCGCCACCACCGCCCGGCTAACAAGTGCTCTTATACTGAGCCATCTCTCTAGTCCTAGAAATGATTTGTTTTTTATGGTAAATATTTAAGATTTGGAGATTTACTTGGAATTGTTTAAACATTGTTTCAAATTTCAGTATTTTAAAGATTGAGTACTATGTATGATTATTACAGTAAACTATAGATGCTTAGGATAAATTATGAAGTCATGACATAGTCTGTTCATAGTTTAGTTATGGATGAAAACAGTTGTATAATACTTGCCCCTGTGTGCCTGTGGAGGTCCAAAGGCACCTTACAGGCATTGGTTCTCTTCTTCTACCTGCTGGGTTCTCAGAGTTGACTTAGGTTGTCAGGCTTGGAGTAAGTACTCTATCTAGCAGGCCATCTCACCAGCCCCATTACATTTAGTAAGAACTACTACTGGTTATTGTGGACCAGAAACTTTGCTATTGAAGCTATATAGTTTTTTTATTATCACTAATACATGTGATGCTGTCAAGTTATGTTTTATTTACTGTTTATTTATTGTTTCACATAATATGAAGCAACTACTTTGTATGCATTATAACTGTCAAAACTGTATTGTATTTAAATATACAATATTATATGGGGAGCTGGGTATGGTGGTGCACACCTTAATCCCCGTACACAGGAGGCAGAGGCAGGGGGATCTCTGAGTTTGAGGACAGCCTGGTTTACAGAGTGAGTTCCAGGACAGTCAGGACTACAAAGAGAGACCCTGTCTCAGAAAAAAAATAAAAGAAAATCCTAAATATATATATTTATTGTTTGTATGGCATAGTCAATTGCAAATTTTTCTTAATTTGGATGTGTATATGTAAATGTTCATTTGCTTTTTCCAGAGTTTAAGATTTATATTAATGGAGAACTTCTTTTTTTGCAGAACTACACGAGTAAATGGGTCCAGTAATTGGAATGACTCCGGATAAGAGAGCTGAGACCCCAGGAGCCGAGAAGGTTGCAGGACTAAGTCAGATTTACAAAATGGGAAGCTTGCCTGAGGTCGGGGATGCTGCGAGGCCAAAGGCCACCCTGGTGGGCAGTGACTCGGCGGATGACGAACTGACAAACTTGAACTGGCTTCACGAAAGTAGTAATCTTCTGACCAACTTCAGGCTTGGAAGTGAAGGTCTCCCAATGGTTAGCCCATTGTATGACATAGAGGGGGATGATCTGCCGGCCTTTGGACCGTCCTGCTACCAGAACCCAGAAAGAAAGTCAGCAACTTCAAAGCCCCCATACTCCTTTAGTCTTCTCATTTATATGGCTATTGAACACTCTCCAAATAAATGTTTGCCTGTCAAAGAGATTTATAGCTGGATTCTGGACCGCTTCCCGTACTTTGCCACTGCACCCACAGGCTGGAAGAATTCTGTTCGGCATAACCTGTCCCTGAATAAGTGTTTTCAGAAAGTGGAAAGGAGCCATGGCAAGGTCAGTATTTATCAACATTGCTCTGTGTGGTGGGGGAAGTAATACAGGCCCTTACGATATGGGGAAACCAAGGAAGCGAAGCCAAGTCAGATCAGTTTGAGACTAATTGTATTTATCACTTGCTTTCATTTCTGATGCTTTAAAATTTTTTAGTGTTGAGAAATTTTTACTAGAATTACCTTCAGTCTGCCTTTCACCTGGGTGATTCTTACCAGTGCTCCTTCCCACCTCATTATCCGCCATCCGCCCTGACCAGGAGTTGAAACTGTGCTGTGTTCGGCAAGCACTCCACTGTGCTGTATATCTAGACCACAAGTTGTTTGTTTCTCCTTTTGAGAGTGTGTGTGTCTCATTGTAAAAAGATTTTATTTAATTGTGTGTGTGTGTGTGTGTGTGTGTGTGTCATGGGTTTGTGCCTGAGTACAGTGTCTTCAGAAGTCACAATAGGACGTTGGGGTCTCCAGAGCTAGAATTAAAGGCATTTGTGAACTGCCTAATGGGGGTGCTAGGAACTGAACTTGGGTTCTCTGGAAGGGGCCATGCATGTTAAAACCTTGCTTCCATCTCTCTAGTCCCATGGAGTGGATTCCCCCTAATTTATACAACTATATCAGTATATATCCTATTTATTCAGTATAAAGATCTACCTTATAATGAAACTGTAGCTCATTTACATTAAAGAATATGACAGGAATTATTTTTAGTTTGCTTTTTCTCTGTTCTATTTTTTTAAATTTGCTTTTTAAATGTGCTTTAAAAAATAAGTTTTCTCCCAGCACTTGAGAGGCAGAGGAAGGTAGATCTCTGAGTTCTAGGCCATCCTGGTCTACAAAGTGAGTTTCAGGACAGACTCCAAAGCTACACAGAGAAACCCTGTCTAAAAATAATAATAATAATAAAAATAAGTTTCTGTAGCTATAAAAGTTATATAAAGGCAGTAGTCTGAGTGAGAAATGTAGACAGGCAGAGTGGAAAGGTACAATAAATGTGAAGGCTAGTGAATGTCATAATCAGTTACTTAGGCTTCAGTTCTGAGGTTTTCCTTTATTTCATTTGTGATATGTATGTTGTTTTCCTAAACATGTCTCCATTCCCTGTCAAAGGAGGATCACACTTAGTACTGCACATGGACATAGTTTCAATAAAGATGCAGGTTTGAACAGTCTTAACACCTGCCTCATGACTGCTGACCTGGTTAGACATTGTGTTGTAAGGTAAGACTAGCTTGAGAAATTCATTTTCCTTGATTTACAGAATACGTAATACCATGTTCAGACTTGCCTGGATTCGTTTTCTTTACCATTAGCTTTTTAAACCTGTTTTAAAAACTGTTTTCACTCTCGTCTTTTTAGTTTCGTGTTTTCTTGGGTAATCTCATCCATTCCCAGGGCTTCACTTAGCATCTGGTTGCTCATGACTCAAGTTTGTCTCCTAAAGCCAGACTTAATTTGCAGCTAATTGTTTAATCTAAAGTTACGTTGACGTTTATATAAGTTGAACTTTATGCCTCCCTCTTCTAGGATCCAAGATTCTAAGCTTGATGTTTTTCTTTATGATGCCTAGTTACTTGGATATAAAATTTGGAAGAAGTTTATACATTATCCTGCTGAAGTCTCTTACTTCATAACCAGGAAAATGAGACCCAGCTAGGTAAAGTCATTTGACCATTGCCTGCAAAAATCAAGTTAGAATCTAGGAAATAAACTACCTATAAATTCTCAAGGATCCTAGTTTAGATCTTCATTTCTCATCAATTGAAAGGCACATGTGTGTGTGTGTGTGTGTGTGTGTGTGTGTGTGTGTGTGTGGTAATAATAGCTTTAGAAATTTATTTTTCCTTGATTTGCATAATACATAATACCATGTTCATACTTGCCTGGATTCTTTTTCTTTACCATTACCTTTGGGGGGAGGGGCAGGCAGTGTTTTGAGACAGGCTTTCTCTGTGTAACAGCCCTGGCTGTCCTAGATCTCACTCTGTAGACCAGGCTGGCCTTGAACTCAGAGATCCACCTGCCTCTGCCTCCTGAGTGCTGGGATTAAAGGCGGGCGCCACCGTCTGGCTACCATTAACTTTTTAAACCTTTTTTTTTTTTTTTTTTAACTTTTTTTCATTGTTGTCTTATTAGTTTAGTGTTTTGGGTCATCTCTTATATTTATGTATGTGTATATAATACATACACACACACACATAGAGAGGAGTCGGCGTGGGTAATGTGAATCAGGTGTTCCAAGAGCCAGATACTAACTTCATGAAGTTAGCTCACAGTAGCCTCGTGTCACTTCAGGTGGTTGTGAGTTCTAAATTGTAAAACAGTGAGTTACGGACATTAAAGAACTCCCAGGGCTGGAGAGATTGCTGAGCCATTGAGAACATGTGTGCTCTTCTAGAGGAGCAGAGTTTGGTTCCCAGCACGCAGGTCAGGCAGCTCACAACCACCAGTAACTCCAGCTCCAGGAGATCTGATGCGCTCTTCTAGCCTGTGCAAGCACACACAGGTGGCATAGCCACCACACATACACAAATAAATAAATAGTCCATCTTTGAATAAAAAACATTCCTTAGAATAGTTTTTAGGGTTCTCTCAATCTGATCTCTGTTTTTGATGCTGTGTAAAAAATGACTCCATGAACTACCGCTCCCCACCCACCCCACCCCCACCCCACACTAGCTTCCAGTGTGTGGTCTTTATCCTATCCCATCCAGAGTGCATTTTCCTAGACTCTGTGGAGAAACCACTTCCTCGGAGCTCAGTTTGGAAGCTCCCCCATAGGCACTTGCTGCTTGGTATATCTATTCTGGGCTCCTGTAACCTTTCCTTTATTGTTTCTATAGTTAGATATTGAAGGGACTGGTAATCGGCCCAAGACCAAGTTCTCAGAAGCACAAAGGGGGCTTTATTTGCCCCAGAGGGACAAAGGGCAGGGGATAAGAGATAGAGGATAAGGGAGAGGGGCAGGGGTATTTGTCCTGGAGGGACAAAGGACAGCCTTTGGATAGAGAGGAGACAGACATGGCACATAGGCAAATGGCAGTTTATAAAGGTACAAGGGGAACCTCCGTGTTAGGATGAGCTGTTTAATTTTGATTGGACATTTTAATTAGGGCAGCCAAAAGGGGCCTTTGATTGTTGGACTTCAGTACTCTGATAGATGGACCTTGGTAGTCAGTCTCAGGAGGAGGAGGCGGTGGCCAGCTTTAGGGATGTCATCTAATGGTTTTAGCAGGCAGAGGGAATGGGGGAAGGGCAAGGCCTGCTAGAGCCATGTGTGCCATGCTCGGGCGGGCTAGAGTGCCTTCGCATATTATAGCTATGTACAAGTTTTTATATCCCACCAGAGTGGGTATAGACTCTCTTACGGAGTTATCTCCTACTTATCCCTTGCCTCATAGTGATTGGTAACAGGGGCCATGATTCAACCAACCTTTCAGCCGTAGGTGAATGGTTCAAAAGGTAGGCAAAGATCTTCAGGCTCTTGTTCCCTGAAGTTAGAGAGGGGAGAAGAGATTAAGGTGTGTGTGGAGGGGTGGAGGGATTATTCTGTAACCTTTTAAAAAGTTCAGTAGTTCCCATTTTAATGCATAATTTATTTTACCTTATTTAATGGTACTTATACATCTGAGTTTAGTTTTTTCCAAAAACACTAATACAGTGAAAGTTCTTTTATGTACATTTTTTACTTGTTTGATTTTTATACAGTGAGCTCACTCACCCTCCCCTCTCTTCCTCCTCCTTCTCTCCCTTCCTTCCTGGAGATAGGGTTTCATGTAGCCCAGCTGGGCTCAGACTCACTGTGTTTATTGAGGGGATTCCAGTTTCAGAGGTTGAATCCATAACTATCGTGGTAGGGGATGACAGTGGACAGGCAGGTATGGTGCTGAAGTAGTAGCTGAGTACCTTAAGACACAAGCATGAGGCAGAGAGAGGGAACTGAGAATGGTGTGGACTTTTGAAACCTCAGAACCCACCCCAGAGACACACTTCCTCCAACAAGGCCACACCTCCTAATCCTTCCCAAACAGTTTCAGTACTGGGGACCATGTATTTAAAGATACCAGCTTGTGGGGGCTATTCTCATTCAAATCACCACAATGGCCTGGAAGTCATTAAAGATTTCCTTTTCTTCTTTTTTTAAAACAGTGTTTCAAAATTTAAATCATGGCAGACCTCAGATTCACTATGTAGACCACGATGGCCTAGAACTCACAGAGAGAGACCTTTCCCTCCCGAGTGTGCCACCGCCGCCCAGCCTATTTTGTTTTATGCGAATGTCAATGAATGTATATGTGTGCTCTGTGTACATGTAGGAGTCTGCAGAGGCCAGAAGGCACTGGAGTTAAAGTGGCTGTGAGCCACCATGCAGGTGCTGGAAAGTGAACCTAGGTCTTCTGCAAGAGCAGCCAGTGCTCTTAACCTGAGCCAGCTCTCCAGTTCCAGGCCTGATCCTTTGATCTTGATCTGCCTGCCTGTTTCCTTAAATGCTAGTATTTCACACTTGCCTATCTGAGCAATTGCAGTGTTCAGAGAAAGGAAGTAAGGAGGCGAGAGCTAGGGAATGGGAAAGGATGTTTCAGTTTCATTTGAGAAAGAAAGAATTCTATGAAGAATGAGATAGAAATTGTACCACTGGAGCAAAAATTAGCAAGCTGTCACAGGTAGGGGTAGGAGAGAAGAAGCTATGAGTACACACCACCAACGTCCAACTTGGTGAAGCAGTGATTTTTTATTTGAGTTACTTAATAAGAATGTGTGAGGGCTGGGCTGGAGAGATAGCTCAGCGGTTAAGAGCACTGACTGCTTTTCCAGAGGTCCTGAGTTCAATTCCCAGCAACCACATGGTGGCTCACAACCACCTGTAATGAGATCTGGTGCCCTCTTCTGGCCTGCAGGGACACATGCAGGCAGAACACTGTATACATAATAAATAAATAAATCTTTAAAAAAAAAAAAAAAAAAGAATGTGTGAGGGGTCACTTACAGGAGCAGAAAGGAGTCAGAGACAGCTGCATCAGCGAAGCCCATCCCAGCCCAGGTGACAGCTCACAACGGTGGGAGCCTGGAGCCCACTGCACAGCCTGCAGGCGGCTCGGCAGATCCCAGTGCCCTTTCCAGGTGGCTCAGTGGTCCCCACCTCCTCAGGCAGCTCAGTGGTCTCTGCAAGGTCTTTGTAGCTTGTCATGTCTGGGGAGAGTGACTCTCGGAATTATGTTTACTCTGGGAAGGAGGAGCCCAGTGAATCTGTCTTTCAAGGACTTCCTGAAGCTGTTTTGAGGTGTTTACTTTCTTTCTGTCTTGAGCTCCCCTGCAGGATGGAATGTTTTAACCCCAGAGGAAACTGCTTGATGTTGATGAAAACTAGAACACTCTGCTTGATAGTTTGAGATTTAGGAGAGTTCTTACTTTCAGGGGCAGAGGAAAAGCGCTTATGGATTTATTGATTGATTTGCTTGGGGGCAGGTCTTAATGTAGCTCAGGCCGGCTTCCAGTGGAACTTGATAGGCAGCTAAAGATGACCTTGAACTCCTGGTGTCCTGCCACCATCTCAAGTGTTAGAATTGCAGTTTTTCACTCCCACAGCTTGGTGGCTTTGTTTTGTTTAAATGTATGAACCTTTTGAGTCAGTGTCTCAGAGTGTATTTTCTTTTGCGCCTGTTGGATTTGGTCCCTGAATGAATGGTATTTAGAGTTGAGGTTTCTCCCCATAGGAGGAAGGCAAGGTCTACCTTCTGTCTCCTTTGTGTTATCCACACCACTTCAGAAAAGCAGATTTAAAGGCTTAAGGCCTTTTTTTCCAGGTCTGGGGATCAGACTTATGGCCATTGCATATGCATGGCAGGTGTCCACCACTGAGTTACGTTCCCAGCCAACATCCAGTATTGTTTTTCTGAATTTTTGTGGAACGTAAGTGAACATTGTGACTGATTTTTAGTCTATAAATAAAGAATTAAATTTTTGCTAGTCTAGTTACAGTTTTAATGTTTTATAATTTGGTGATTCTACATATATATGAAGGGATTAGACAAGACAACTTTTAAAATGTATAAGGCAAGAACATAACATTTCAGACATAATATTGTATCTTCTCTGAATTTGTTATTTAAACTTTTATTAAGATGAATCTTTGCAATTTAGCCCCTAATATATTCCTTTCTACAAAACCTTCAGTGGTTTTTCTACCAATCTTAAGTTTTAAAATTCATGATAATAAATGAGAGAATGCCTATTTTCTGTTTCCCAGTTTATTTCTTATCAGCATTTCATTTTAGAATAGTATTTCTAACACTTTTATCATTTGTGGTTATCACTAACCAGAGTTTAAGTGAGAGTTAGTTAAAAATTCTTTTTGCAGACTCTGGAATATAGATGAGCAAATACATAGTTTATCTCTTGAACAGACCAGTGGCAGGAAATGCTGCCATGGCAACATAAGCCAGACTGTTATTTGAAACTGTACTGAAACTGCAAGTTCTCAGTTTTTACAGTGTGCTGTTTCAAAGAAATAGCTTTTTCTACTGTGATCAAAAAAAAAAAAAAAAAAAACTTTCAGACTTTCTACTATAGAATTTTAAACAAGGTTTAAACCAGTTTGTAGGAGATATCTCCGGAATACCAAAGTAGAACATGGGTAGTGATTGATAGACATGTCTTGGTCAAAGTATGAAAAATTACTTGTGTATATGAAACCTAATTGGAACAAAAGATGTGTGTTGACAGTTTTATTTCCCAATTGTCAAAACATATCATTTTGTCTAAATGACTGAACAAAGATCTAAATTAGTTTTTATCACTTAATCTAAAAATACATTTGCAAATTTTAACATTTCTTGTAAAAACTTGTCAGTTGCTTGGGTTTTTTGTTATTTTTGTTTGTTAGTTTTTGAGACAGGGTGTGCACAATTTGTGTGTGTGTGTGTGTGTGTGTGTGTGTGTGTGTGTGTGTAAGTAAATTATATAGTGCTTGCTGGGACAAAACTCACTATGTAGACCAGGCTAGCCTCGAACTTGAGACAGTCCTCTTGCCTCTGTCTAGCCCTAATGCTTTCTGTGGTGCCTTGCTACTGAATGCAAGAGAGATGTCTCAGCCCATTCCTCCCTATGCGACTGTGTTAAGACTTGCTCACTTTTCCTTCATCTGCATGTCTCATTTGCCAGGGTGTTTAAAACTGTTTTGTTCTCAGTGGATGGGCTTTTCCACAGGTAAGAAGCTTCCCCCCAAGTTAGTTTATCCCTTACTGCTTATCACCTAAACTTTTTAGAAAAAATTTACTTTTGTTCTTACTGGTTTGTTGTTGTTTTGGGTTTTTTGAAACAAGTCTCTCAGTGTAACCTTGACTGTCCTGGAACTCACTCTGTAGACCAGACAGGCCTTGAACTCACAGAGATCCGCCTGGCTCTGCCTCCCGAGTGCTGGGATTAAAGGCGTGCGCCACCACTGCCCGGCTCTATTGTTGGTATCATTAACCAACAATTGTTGGTATCTTCAACTAGCATTCAATAAACACCCCGTGTCAATTTCAAAATAACTAATTAATGTTTATTTATTTTGAACTGTGTCACTTGGATATAAATTACTTTATTTGAATCTCATTGCAACTCACTTGGATCTTTTATTTTATGGGTAAATTGTGAAATGTCCGACTCCACATTGAATGATTTGTCCAGTTTCACGTGATCAGGCAGTAAGTAGTAATGAAAAACTTGGGTTTTAAGATTTTTTTTTTTTTAATTACATATTATGTGTCTAAGTCTGTGTGAGTATGTATACCTGTGTGTGAGTATCAACAGAGGTCAAAGAGGGCAGCAGATCCCCCAGAACTGCAGTTATATGTGGTGTGAGCCCTCTGATGGGTGCTGGGAACCAAACTTGGGTCTTCTGAAAGTGCAGTACAGCATACTATTAGCTGCTGCACCATCTCTCCAGCCTCAGATCTTAGTTTTTAAAATTGTGGAACAATATTTTTTCATCATGCCATTTTATAAAAATGAAATGGATTCAAAGATAAAAGATCTTAGTAGTAGACTAATATTGCTGTGACAAAGAATTTAGGAAATGGAAGCAATGTGGAGATAATTGCATTAAGCCTTACATCATGCGAGATTTTATACAAGGAAGGAGTATTGGGAAAAGAAATAAGTAAATTTAATTGTTTTTCAAAGAATTATTAATGTAGTTGTAAAGTATAATTTAAATTTTAAGATTTTTTTTGGCAATATAAAAAGCATAGGATCAGTGAGATGGCTTAGAAGGTAAAGGTACTTGCTACAGAGTCTGAGGGACCTGACTCTGAGTTCTTAGATCCACTCAGTAAAAGGAGAGGACTGATTCCTGCAAGTTTTCCTCCATCCCATACTCATGGCTTGTCTCTCTTTCATAAATAAATAAGTTTAAGCATTATATAAGCCTAGGTATAAATAAGTTTGAACCTCTCTCATCGTGTGGTTAGAACAAGTTTTGTGTATTTCGTGGTGACTGCAATCAGTCATGTATAGCAGGCTCACTTCCACTTTGGGGGGCGGGGCGTTGGGTAAGCAGGTGTGGGTTTTACAGCAGATCAGCATCTAGCAGCAGGCACAGGGGTAGCTGCTGCATCTTCAGCCTTGGCATGTACTCAAAGGTGGGAGGGCTTTCCCCATATACTTACTCAGAGCAATCTGATAAATTGTGATACATAGCAATTCCAGGCTATTGATTCTTGCACACTTTTTTCTAGGTTAATGGAAAAGGTTCCTTATGGTGTGTTGATCCAGAATATAAGCCCAACCTTATGCAGGCCTTGAAGAAGCAACCTTTTTCCTCTCCACAAAGGTAAGGGCCCTCTGTGTGATTTAGATTTATTTTGTGAGATGGAAAAAACAAAATTGTAGGGCCTTGTTTTATTTGTGTGTTGATTTAATTGTATAGAGAAGTATTTACAGCTAACATTAACCTAGGGGATTTTCCTCTTGGTTACTTTCCTTCTTTGTAGAAAATAAAATGTTGTGAGATATTTAATTACACTGTGATTGATTTAAATAAGAACTAAGTGGCCAGTAACTAGGCAAGAGGTAGGACTTCCAGAGAGAGAGTGCTCTGAGAAGAAGAAAGGGAGAGTCTCCAGCCTGGTACTGCAGAGGAAGCAAAACATGCAGAAGGAGAGGTAAAAGCCATGAAGCCACATGGCAGCGCGTAGATAGAAATGGGTTAACTTAAGTTATAAGATCTAGTTAGAAACAAGCCTCAGCTAATAAGAAGTCTCCGTGTCATTAATTGGGAGCTGGCTAGTGGGCCGAGAAAGACTCGGTACACATTGTGCCCAATGTGGGGCAACAGGTGTAACAAATATCTAAATGGTTCCGTTAAAAATAAAAACTTGGGAATCAGAAGTTGAGACAAAGACCTGATAAATCCAAGGACAGCGGAGAGTTGATTGGATGACCTCACCAGCTCCAGACACCCATACCCACCCCGGAAATCTCTTCCTGTCCTCTCTAGCAGACCTCCTCAGTCCTCCAAGAACTTTATGGCTAATACTGGTCAGTCAGTTGCTGACTCCATCCTTTGATTCAAGGTGGCTTTGTTAGCACAGTGGAATGGCTCTAGGAACAATTCTGCAACAATAAAATGCTGGAGAGTTGAATATAAATTCTCAGAAATAAAGTCAGTGCAATATATTATAAGTAAGCTAATAAGTTATATGACTTCAGTTGCAAAAAGACTAACTCATTTTAATTGTTTACATGACTTACATAGCAAATTAAATGCATATTTAAATTTTTAAAATAAGATGATTCACAGTTTGTAATTATAACATTTTTGATACACCATTTAAGATTGTTTCATTGCTATAAAGAGACATCATGACCAAGGCAGCTCTTTTTTTTTTTTTTTTTGAAGGAGGGAGGAGGTCTTAAATACAGGCTTACAGCACAATGGGAGAACCCCGGAGGGCAGAAGTTTGCTACCGATGTTTTGCGATCTTGCATCTAAGCTGTTAACGTCCATTATGCAGGATACACAGACAAGGAACTTCCCTTAAGCATTCAGGAGGGTGGAACCCAGCAGGGAATTAGCATAGAGAGGATATGAAGGTCAAGGTCAGCAAGCAAGGCAGCAGTTACCCAAAATGGGAGCCAGGGCCCTACAGGTCCCCCTTTTTACTAAAAAAATGAGCTTCTGACTTAGGATGCGAGGGACGTCAGCAGGTCACCTTACCCATCATGGAGATGCCTGCCCAGGCCACACAGGCGCTCTGTCTTAGGTTGGTGAGCGCCCCCCATATTACCCGTCTCTGAATACTCATTATCATACAGGCTCAATCACGTGTGAGCTGCAGAGTTAACTGCTGCCAAAGATCTCAAAGTGGCTCTGGGCTTGCAATCTGTGTGTTCGACACAGAAAAGACCAACAGAAGTCCTAACCCACCCATACCCAGAAGGCTAAAGACAACTGAGCCATTCCCTTCCCAAGGCAGCTCTTACAAAGAAAACATTTAATTGAGGACTTGCTTTTAGTTTCCGAGGGTTAGTCCATTATCATCATGGCACTGGAGCAGTAGCTGAGGTCTTTATATCCTTACCCACAGGCAGCAGGCAGAGAGAGAAAGACTGGGCCTGGGGTGGGCTTTTGAAACTCAAAGCCCACTCCTAGTGACACCCCTCCTTCCAACAAGCATACTCCTGCTCCAAGAAGGACAGATCTAGTCCTCCCCAAACAGTTCCAGACATTCTCAACTGGGGACAAAACATGCAAAAATATGAGCCTATGGGGGTCAAAAACCACTGCACAGCCCAGGCTAGCCTAAAGCTCGCTGTGACCCAGGCCAGCCTTGAACTCATTGCAATCTTGTTTAGCCTTTCCAAATTCAGAAATCACTTGTTAATAAACTTTCAAATACATATGTAGGGAGAAAATGAAATTAAAATCTCACTGCAACAAATTCAGAATTTCCCATTGTAGTTCATTTGAATTTGTAAACTGTTATTAATGAAAGGTTATAGTTGAAGGTGGAAAGTTGAAATGATTGGACAATGTATCAGTCATTGTAAGAGGAACCAGTAGGTAATGTATCCTTATGAAACAAAATTTTAAAAGAAATGATTCATTGGAGCTAGGTGTAAACACCTTTAATCCCAGAACTCAGGAAGCAGAGGGAGGCAGATTTCTGTGGGTTCAAGGCCAGTCTAATCTATATGTGGTGAGACCCTATCTCAAAAAAAAAAAAAAAAAAGGGAAAGGAAGTTGATTTCTTCTTAGTTAATATTGGTGCTTATGAGATATTCTATTTAAATAATAGTTTAGAGCTAAAGGAAATATCTTTAAAGTTTACTTACGTGACTTACTTAGCTGTGCTCTTAATTAAGGATAAAGTGGGAGGGTGGCACTGTCCTTTGGACACTCCCACAAATCACATTCCACTATATCTTTATGCTTTGTATCTATGTTTGTATCTTTAGGCTTATCATAACTTTAGGTATTAAAAGTGATTTTGTTGGCTTTTTTTTTTTTAAGAGTGAATAACAGCATGGGAATTATCAATTGTTGACTTTAAAACCTTAATAAAATAAAAACATTTTGTTCCATTTTGTTGATTCCTTTTGACATGTTTTTTTGTGTAACTCTGGGGAGAAAGAATGAGGTATATGTAAAAATTGAATAGGAAATAACACTTTTAATTTCATTTTAAAAGATTTTTCTCTACTATCACAAGTAGATCCCCCTCCCCAAAAAACAAACAAAAAAAACCCTGGAAATTTAACTCTGTGGCATTATTATATAGAATTTTTCTTAAATACTTTGATAAATTCTTTTTTTAAGGAAGAAATCTTTTTTAATATTTTATTTATTATGTATATAGTGTCTGTCTGCATGTATGCCTACACTCCAGAAGAGAGTACCAGCTTTCATTACAGACAGCTGTGAGCAACCATATGGTTGTGGGAATTGAACTCAGGACCTCTGGAAGAACAGCCAGTGCTCTTAACCTCTGAGCCATCTCTCCAGCCCCTTTGTTTTGATAAATTCTTAGTGTTAAACTAATAACTGTTAATATTATATCAAATTTAAATATATAATGTAAAATAAATTCTTACATATTTATTGTTCAAGGCATTTAAAATACATTATTATGTAATGGTGCAAAAATACTATATGAGAAATGTAATTATTTCTGCTTTACAAATGAAGAAATTAAGAGATAAATTATTTTTTAACAATAACTAAATAATTATTTTTAATTTTGACCCTTGCTCACTTATTTCTTTAGTAGCTCTTTCTAAACTGAGTGCTATTAGCAAAGAAAGATGTATTTATGGCTGGGCTCTGTAAGACTTGTAAGCACGTCTGTCTTTCCTCCCTGTCTTCTAGTGGTCCTTTATCGCCTCACTACTTGAGCTCTGTTCTCAAGCAAAGTCAAGTGCAAACTCTTAAAGGTATGTATGAACACTGTCCTACAGAATCCTGATTCTTCTGATTGTAGAAGGCTTAAGCGATAAATTTCTATAGAGAGAAAAAAAGTCATCACTTATCAATATTTGGTATAGTGTATATGTGCGCATGTTTTTCTTCAGTGACTCGTAATGTATGGGTATTTATGTTCCTCTACATTGCTCTTATGTTAATTCCTCTTTACGTATATTTTTCCTTGAAAGTCACATTTAATTTCTTTCTTTTTTTTTTTTTTTTTTTTTTTTTTTTTTGGTTTTTTGAGACAGGGTTTCTCTGTGTAGCTTTGGAGCCTTTCCTGGGACCTCACTCTGTAGCCCAGGCTGGCCTCAAACTCAGAGAGATCCTCCTGCCTCTGTCTCCCCAGTGCTGAGATTAAAGGCGTGCACCACCACCATCCAGCCAAATTTAATTGCTAAGTAATATCATCATTGGAGTTACTTTTGCCGATTATTATGTGGCCCATGGTAACTTTACATCTATGAAATGGCTGAAGAAAAAAATAGAACTAACACTAGTATTTTGAGGTGCGGCGTCTGCCACGTCGCAGTGGGATTAGCTGCAGCAGAGACCTCCATGTTACGCCTTTGGTTTTGCATCTTGGTTCGCAAATCATAAAATACTTGTCTCGTGACCCTTTGCTATTGGCATGTAGTTCAGAATGTTTTTATAGGTTATGCCTGAAGGCTTTTCATTTAGACTAATAGGTTGACCTTTTTAAAAGGGTTTTTTAATGTTTGTCCCCCTCCCCCTCATTTTCATAGTATTTTCATTCTTCAGTGGGGTTTGGTTGATCTTCCCTCACCCCTTCTGCCCGCCTTTGCCCCCATCCCCACCCAAACTCCATCCCCAGTAGCCCCCCTTTGTTTGTTTGTTTGTTGTTTATTTTTTTTTTGAGAAAGACTCTCTTTGTGGCCCTGGCTGGCCTGGAATTCTAGACCAGGCTGCCTCAAACTCACAGAGACCCACCAGCTTCTGCCCCCCAAGTGCTGGGATTTAAGGCTGTGCCACCATGCCCTGCTCATCCACCTTTTATGTCTATGTCACGTGTGTTCATTACCGTCTTTATCATTCTCTTGTAAAGCCACGTTTCACCTTCTCATGGGTCCTTACCAGTGTCCAGGCATCTACACTGTCTCATTCTCACGTAGACACGCATATACGAAAATTAGGAGCTCGGCTCCTTAGGGCAGCAAACCTGCTCTCTTTCATCTTTCTCAGCCTGGGTCACCTCACTTCAAACAGTGTTTTCCACTTCCATCCATTTTCCTCAAGTCGCATAACTTTATTTTCCGTCACTTCTGAGTTGTGTATATGTACCACATTTTCATTATCCACTCATCCACTGGTGGGCGTCCAGCTGATTCTGTTTCTTTGCTATTGCAAATACAGCAGCAATGAACATAGATGTACAAGTATCTCAGTAGTAAAACGTGGAGTCCTCTGGGTATGTACCCAGGAGTGTAATAGCTGGTCATAGGATTTCTGTCTTTAGTCTTGGGGAATTTCCACACCAATTTCCCTTGTACTGCAGGAGTTTGTGCTCTTGACCAGCGGTGAAGAACGGTTGCACTTTCTCCATGCCCACCACCATCTGTTGTCACTGGCTTGTGCAGCCACTTTGCCATTGGCCAGATGGAAACTCAGTCTTAAAAAGTAATACTGATAGGGTTTCATGGAGCCTAGCTGGCCTTTTAACTTGCTGTGTAGTTAAGGATGACCTTGAACTACTGATCCTTCTACTTCCACCTCCAAAGTAGGATGACAGGCATGCACCATGCCAAGTTACGGTGTGCTGAGGATAAAATCCAGGGCTTCATTCATGCTAGGTAAATAATGTACCAACTGAACTAGATTCCCAGCCTTCCTTGGCTCATTTTTTGATTTGGTTGTTTGTTACTTAATTTGTCATGTATTACTGGGAAAGATCCTCTTCATCTTGTAGGCTGTCTTCTTCACTGAGAATCAATTGCTTTATCTGCTGTGTGGACAGAGTTGATAATTTCGAGAGTTCCCATTTGTCGATTGTTGGTCTTGTTTCCTTTGTGACTGGAGTCCTCTTCAGAAAGTCCTTAACTGTGCGTGCATCATAGTTACAAGAACAAATCCAAAAGTTTGTTGTTTCTCTCCTGAACGTACTGATGTTAAAGCATGTTGGCAAACTCCGTACCTCTGAGTAACACCCCAGCCCTCAACTCGTATGTCATGAATTTTCTCCCTGCTCATAATTAATAGGTAGATTAGTACACTGAGGTTTGTAGTGTTGTTGTTTCAATTCTTAACATTTCCATGTCCTTCACAAATGAAAACCTCACAGGAAAGCCTTTGGGTTGTAAGTTATTTTGGCTCTTGGGAGCTTATAAAGCTGAGCTTTGGAGGCATTGTGCTTCCTATGAAAATAGAGAGGGAGAAACCTTTGCAAAGAAATTTAGTGGGTGGGATCAGTTTCTGGTGACCCTCTGCCTCCACTGAAGCCAGTGTCTGTGAGGGTAGATGGGATCTCTCTACCCTTAGGCATTGCTGAGGCACTTCTATGTTTTTGTATCCCAACTAACTTCTGAATCTTACCCTGAAGCTCACGTCATCTGGATTCCGAGACATGCTCTTTGTGAATTCTGAGATTTCTTAGAATCTTTTCTTGCTCTTGTTTCATTCCATCCCAGTTGGATTCCTTCCTGTGGAGACATTCCTTAGTTCCAGCCTGTTTTTCTGTCCTGGCCTGTGATGGCTTGCATGTCATGTCTCTTCTCTGTTGCTCCCAGCAACTTCTTTTATCTCTTGCTTAGGAATATGAGACCTGTTCTCCTAGCACACAGTGAGTTAGGTGAGGAGGGTTGATATTCTAGATTCAAACAGTTCTAGACCTGTTCTGGACTAGAACACACAATTCTCCTGAATTTTAAGAGGCAAAACTGAAGAACCTTTAAAAGTTTAAGGAAGTTTATGTTTAAATTTGGTTGGTATGGGCATGTTTATAAACTGAAAAGTTTGCTCCCCCTCTTTTCCCTTAAATTGTTTCTGGAGAGGTTTGAAAAATAACCAAGTAGATCAAACATTCATCACGAGTTATTATTGAGTTCCCACATCATGCTGGGTACTGTCCAAGGTGCCTTGAGATTTGCAAAGGTCGGATTCGGGCCAACCTGCTCCCAGAAACTTCACCAGGATGTTTAGTGGTAGAATATTTGTTTCACATGCAAAGAGCCCTGGGTTTGATTCCCAGCAACACCCCCCTAAAAAAAAAAGAGGAAGAGAAAAGAGAAATAGTTTAACTGAAGAAGATTGACTTTCAGGATTATGCAGAGGGAGGAGGTAGTGAGTATGAAATTAATCTGGGCAGAAAGGTTTTTTTTAAATCCCTGGCAGAGGCAGGCAGATCTCAGTGAGTTCAGCCAGGTCTAATATAGAGAGACCGTGTCTCAAATAAACAAGAAAAAAGAGAGAAAAGAGTGAGCCTGTGCAGAATGGTGCCCAAGTTCATGCAGTATTCCATCTTCAGAAAGGAACTGATGCTTGAGTTGCTGAGCCTCACAGATTAAGCGAGTTGCTTAATCTCTGAATGAGGGTTCGATGCAGGACATGCAGAGTTAGTTACGGGACAGAGTGCTAGCATTCAGAAAGTTGTCTGGTCATTGCTAGGCCTCTGGCAAGCATACTATGAGTGTGACTGCAGCCTGGGTGTAGGAGAGGACCGTGCAGGTGTGCTTGTTTGTGTCCTGTGGACAAGGCACAGGGAAGCCGAAGCAGCGTGGGAACAGCTGCTTCCAGTGCTCACCACCGTGCCTGCAGCATGATCTCACTCGATCCTTTTGAGATGTTTCTATACCTTAAAAAGTAAACAAACAAGGAGAGTGAAATTTAAAAAGATTTAAGTAGCTTTCTCAAGATCGCACAGCTGGTAAGTGGCATAGCTTGTAGCCTGTGCTCCTTCCTACAAGATGGGATGCTCTGAAGAAGCTGCCAAAGATCTTCAATAGAGGGTAAAATACTAGTTTTGTTTCACACACATCACTTATGCCTCCTTATGTCATCTCTCCCACCATAGAATCACTTTCCTGATCGTGCTCTTTAGCTGCCACTCGACACGTAAGAGCAGAGGTTAGTTATGGGAACTTGAGAAGCTATCATCAGCAAAACTGGGCCAGCACAGTGAAAAGTGCTGCTGAGCACACCAGGACAGAGAAGGAAACAGAAGTGAACTCATCCGGTTACCACCCTTCACTGTCTGTTTTCCTAAAACACTCGGGGCACTACACATAGATATGTAATTTAACAGTTGATGGTCATGTTAAAGGTTAACTACACATCTAGTTACAAGTTTATAGGTGCAGGTTAGCATATTTTTAAATTAAAATGAAGATAAACCAGTAAACTAGATGGATTAAAATATTGGTAATTCTAATGAATTGCTCTTGCTTAAACAATTCTAAGAGGCAGCTTCTCCTTTTGGATAATTTGTAAATGTATGTGTTCATTTTGATAGAGGAGGTAAATTCTTTTATAATTATTACTAAGCTCAGAGCCATTTAAATATGACTGGTTGTTCTTATATTATTTAAGCATGTTAACTGAGAATCAGTCACTAGGAACATGTTTGTTTTGGCTTTTTCAGGGGCTTAAAATTGGTATTCTAGGTTTTGGTTTTGGTTTTTGTTTTTGGTTTTTTTTTGTTTGTTTGTTTTTTTTTTTTTTTTTTTCGAGACAGGGTTTCTCTGTGTAGCTTTGTGCCTCTCCTGGAACTCACTTGGTAGCCCAGGCTGGCCTCGAACTCACAGAGATCCGCCTGGCTCTGCCTCCCGAGTGCTGGGATTAAAGGCGTGCACCACCACCGCCCGGCTTAGGTTTTTTTTTAATTTCTAATAATTTTCCAAGATCAGGAGTAAGGACACATAAATCAAGAGGTAGAAGTTAGCAGTGTGGCCAAAGTGGCTTATGTTTGGAATCTCCTTAGTTGGAAGGCCAGAGCAGGAGGATTGCTGAACAGTTGAAGTTAGCTAGGGCTGTAGAGTAGTACTGTTTCAAAAAACATAAAGAAGGAAGGGGAATAGAGGAAGGAAATGAACTGTTTGGATGGATCGCTATTCGACCCAGTTATGAAATCAGTAGTGTGATTTTTCTTACAGAGTGCTTGCTGCCCTTGCGAGGATCCAAGCTTTCCATCACCCAAGCTCACAGTTGCCAGAAACTCCAGCTCTAAGGATCCAACACCTCTGCTAGCCTCAGCAGGCACCTTGAATACATGTGCATACATAAATCAAAAATCTTTTTAAAAAGGAATACAAATATACACTAACTTTAAATGAGAAGCGTTTTTGGGTGTTTTAGTCATAGGTGATAAAAATCTCTAATTTTCCTTGTTAGATTCTCTCTCACTATCACACCCCCCCCCCTTAAATAAAATTGGGAACAAGATTAAATCCTCTTTTATGGAGAGAAGAGTTATTTATGGAATAGTAGTCTTGTGAAGTTGTGAGTTGTGTCAGGACACTTGGCTGGGCACGAGTGGGGTTCAAGATCCAGCCCACCCACCACTCTCTTAGCTGTTGTCCACAGTTGGGGACATTCACTTGGAGAACTGCTTGCCCTTGTCCAGGTCACAGTATGACAGCATGTAGGAGCTGCGGTTTTTTGGTTTTTTGGTGTTTTTTTTTTTTTTTTTTTTTTTTCAAAAGCGTGATGGACTCTTTCAAATTGTCTCAAGTCTCAAGAGGTAGGAATTGGAGACCTCTGTATGTCCAGCCTCTCTGTTGTGATCATGACTTATCAGTTCACATTCTGAGCTTTTTCCTTTGGACATTCCCCGACCTCCCTGAGCCCTTCATCCAACCGTTACCTTTTCTGCTTTTTCTCCTTCATACTTATCACTGCCTTAATGTTCTAATTGTTTCTTTATATTCTGAGAGATGACAGTTTCTTTTTTATGCTATGTTTTCAGTCTGGAATAATGTTAGGCTCACAGTAGGGCATTCAACTTACTGGATGAATAACAGAATGGAGACTACATTGTATTCTGATTATTTTCTACAATTTCCACTGTAATCCTAGATGCTTACTAAATATTAAGGAGGAGTGCTAGACCTTGAACACTTGCATTCCAGAGGCTCATTGCTGAAATACAAATCCCACCTGATTTTTTTTTGTATTTATTTATTTATTATGTATACAGTATTCTGCCTGCATGTATGCCTGCATGACAGAAGAGGGAACCAGATCTCATTAGAGATGGTTGTGAGCCACCATGTGGTTGCTGGGAATTGAACTCAGAACCTCTGGAAGAGCAGCCAGTGCTCTTAACCTCTGAGCCATCTCTCCAGTCGCCATCCCACCTGATTTTTAGGGAGCCCTTCTGTTTATTTTATTTTTTTTTTTAAATAAGGTCTTTGTGTGAGATAAGCCAGGCTGACCTAGAACTCATTTTTTTCTGCCTTTGGAATGCTGGAATTAGAGGCAAATGCTGTAGTGTCTGACGTGTGAGATATGCATGAACTTGTTATTAAAACCCAAGGTGGTGATATAGGCCAGGTCTCATGGTTCATGTCTTTAATCCTCAGTGCTCAGGAAGTTGAGGCTGGAGGAACGCTAGTTCACGGCCAGCCTGGGATGTATAGACTTGTCTCCCCAAACAAGTAACAGCAAACCCCAGTAACATTGCCTACCCTGAGAGCATTTGCAGTCGTGTTGGGAGTACATAAGTCAGCATCTTCAAGGTTCATTGTCTGTAGTAATGGAAAGTAAGTTAAAGCACGTAAATTGGAAAACTTTGAAGTATAAATGTTTCCAATTTTAAGATACAGTGAATGGAAACTTCATATCTAGATCTTCTTTTATCTTTTAAGCTTAAGTTTATATTCATTGCTTGCACCATTTTATTTGTTTCTTCAAATAGTTATTTGGACTACTATCAACAAGAGGAAGAAAACGTACGTGTGTAGATGTGACAGCCTGGTGGCTTTATCTGAAGTAGAGTCTTGTAGTCACCACATGTGTTTGTATGTGGTGTATATTCATAGGCACGGAGAACAGCTTGTACAAGTTGCTTCTCTGCTTACCACGTGGGGTCCTGTGATGTGACTCAGATTGTCAGTCTTGGCAGCAAGCACCTTTACCTTCTAAGCTGTCTCCAGGTCCTATTTATGCATTTTTGAGACAAGGTTTCTCATTGTATCCCTGTTCTTGTGCCCCTGTTAGAATACCCAGCTTGAGGTCATTCTCTAAACCCTGTGTAGAGGCATGCATGCATACATCCTAATTCTAAACTCCAGAGGCAGAGGATCAGGATTCTTAGGCTAGCCTATGTGATATAGTGAGGTCCTGTCTCCAAACAGACAGACAATGTATAATGCTGGGGCTGGGAGAAAGAGAGAGCTCAGTCTGCAAGGTACTTTCTTAAAAGGACAGGAGCCTGAGCCCCAGAACCCATGGGAAAAAGCCAGGCGCTTGTAATTCAGGTTCTAGGGAGGTGGAAGTGGGGTGACTGGGGTTGCCTTACCAATTGGGCTAGCCTACTTAGCAAGTTCCAGACCAATGAGATAGTTTGGGGGTGGGGGGATATTTTTTGAGACACTTGTGAACAGCCTCTGCAGGCATCAGACACACAAGTGTTGGACAGACATACGTGTAGGCAAAACACTAATACACATTAAATGAAATACTTGTTCAAAAATTATTGACAAGAACTGTTTTGTTTTTTGCTTGTGAGCCTAGCCTTTAACTGCTGATCCATCTCTCCAGCCCCAGGTTGGTTTTGGACTCACAGGGATCTGCCTCTGCTTCCTGAATGCTGGGATTGAAGGTTTATGTCATGACTTCAGGCCACTTTAGTCCTACTGCTGACATCTTTGACATTAATGCTGCCCCTCTTCTCTCTTTTCAGAATCTGATATTGATGCTGCCACTGCAATGATACTTTTAAATACTTCAATAGAACAAGAGATTTTAGAATGTAAGCAACCATCCTTTTCTTTTAAAATCAATTTTACAAGTGTCTTTTCAAACTAATGCTTTTAAAATACAAGATGACTAAATGTCATAGCAGAATTACTTCTTTTCTACTAAATTGTGTTTTAATCTGAATGATTCAGTTTCTGTTGTATTATTGTATTAACATTTATATAATCATTTGAAAACAATGAAGTTAATGCTGTGGGAGATTTTTGTGTTGATCAAGAAATGGAGGGGGGAAATGCTTTTCAGAAGTAAGCTTGAGAGGCTAAAAATAAAGATGAAAGCTACAAAGACTCCATGGGAAAGATATTTACCATTTGGGCTGGGCGATGGCTCTGGGTAAACATGATTGCCACCAAATCTGATCTTAGTTCAGTTCCTGGGACCTGTGTGGTAGAAGGGGAGAACTAATCCTCAGGGCTTGTCCTCTGGCTTCACACACAGGCCCGAGTGAACATACACAGACAAAGACACAAAATAATTTTTTTAATAAATTTTTTTTATTAAGAGATTTTTTTTATTCATTTTACATACTAGCCAAAGATTCCCCTGGCCTCCCTCCTCCCGCCCCCCAGCCTTCCCCCTAACCCACCCCCCCATTCCCACCTCCTCCAAGGCAAGGTCTCCCATGGGGAGTCAGCAGAGCCTGGTACATTCAGCTGAGGCAGGTCCAAGCCCCTCCTCCCTACACCAAGGCTGAGCAAAGTGTCTCACCATGGGCACTAGGTTTCAGAAATCCAGCTCATGCACTAGGGACAGGTTCTGATCCCACTGCCTGGGGGCCCCTATACAGTTCAAGACAAACCACTGTCTCGCCTGTCCAGAGGGCCCAGTCCAGTTCCACAGTTCATGTGTCTCCACTAGTTTGGATAGTGACGCAAAATACTTTTTGAAGGATATTTAGAGTTTGGAATAGGAAAAGTGCTAAGATGTAAATTGCAAAGGAAACTTGTGTGAGGAAAAGATGGACAGAATTCATTAAAATTGTTTGACTGATGAGTGTAATCCCAGCACTGGGAAGTAGAGCAAGAAGACCAGGAGTTCAGGATCACCCTTGACTAGATAGCAAATTGATATCAGCCTGGGATACATACGACCTTGTCTCCAAACAATGAAATAAAAAAGAGGCTAGGAGGCTGGGGACTTCAGCATGTGTTAGAAGGCTTGTCTAACATGCAAGGCCCTGGGCAAGTTTGACTTCAAGCAACCAAAATAAATAAATAAATAAATAAGAGTAGTAGTGCAGAATAGTGGAAGAATTTTTTAACTGTGTATAATAGATAAAAGATTAATATCATGTCTGTAAAAGGCCCAACAAGTAAGAAATGAACAGACAGGACCCAGCACCACACTGGTCTGCCTGCCATTTAGGTCCGGGTCTGTGTGGAAGAGGAAGCAGAGGGATTGAGCCAGAGGTAGTGGAAAGGTGTGTTTTCTGGACAGCAGTACAGATGTGGACATGAACTTACAGAGACTGGCAGTGTGCAACTTAATTTTTTCTTATGGGATTTGTTTGGTTTAGTTAGTCTGTTTTGATTTTCAGTTTTTTGTGTTTTGTTTTTATTCTTTGAGAGAAAGAATATAAGGCCGTGTGGGTAGGTGGGTGGAAAGGAGTTAAGAGAGAGGAAAGAATGTGAGAGAAGTATATTGTTAGTTACTAAAAATATTTAAGTAACATTTTAAAGTAAAGCAGAACAGTCAGCAAAATATATGAAAGTTACTCTCAAAAGGAGAAATATGGGGAGATGTAAAGTAAGTTTCAGATACTGCCCTTAGTTTAGGAAACAAAAAATGTAAATGATGACTAGTGTAGTATGAAAGTGGGTTTTTTCATACACTGTTGGTTAATTGTTACAGCCCCCAGGGGTGATTTGAGTATACTTGAATTTAAAATACACTTACCTTTTTATTCAGCCCTTATATTTCTTACCATCCCTCCTAGAAAGTGTGAGTGTGAGTGTGAGAATGTGTGAAGGGTATCCACCAGATTTCATTGCTGCAGCGTTACTGGACACAAGTACAAACTTGGGAACAATGTAAATACCCACCAGGAAATTGTCAAGCAGTGGTGCAGTCATCTTGAGACATTCTTTGCAAATAGTACAAAGTAACATTTATGTTCCATGAAAGTCAGGCTATCTTCCAAATGGTTTTTAAATGTTTCAGATTAATGCCTGTAGATAGAATAATATATGGGGAAAATCCTACAAAACTACTAACTGCGAGCTCTTATTACTCAAAAGTGGGAGTTTTGGGGGGTCTGTTTTTGCAGTCAAATCCTCTGACTTGCTGATACAAGTTCTGTTTCCGCAGGCGAGAAGCCTCTGCCTCTGAAAAGCTCGCTGCAGAAGAAGAGGGCCTACAGCAGCGCCTTCAGTGGCCCCAGTGCTGGGGGACTGCAGGAGAGCCACTCGGCAGCCGCCGGCATCGACCCCAAAGCAGACCACAACTACAGTGCCAGCGGCATGGCCGCTCAGCGCTGCGCATCCAGGGCCAGCGTGTCTTCCCTGTCCTCTGTGGAGGAGGTGTTGGAGTTCATCCCAAAGAGTAGCCATGGGGGAAGTGATGGCAGCGAGGGTTTCCACAGTGAGGAAGACACCGATGCCGACGACGAGGACGATCCTCTGGGAGACAGTGGCTATGCACCACAGGCTCCTGAGGACGGTGCTCCGAAAGGACAGCCGGGCACAAAGATACGAAAACAGTCCTGTCAAGAAATTGATGAGGAGCTCAAAGAAGCAGCAGGGTCGCTGCTCCACCTGGCTGGAATCCGTACCTGCCTTGGTTCCCTCATAAGTACTGCGAAGGCACAAAGTCAAAAACACCGGAAGAAGTAGAAATACTTAGTAGTGTGAAGTTACTTTAGAGTGTGGCAATACTCTTCTACTTAGCTCTTTACAAGGGATGTCAGAGCCATAGCGGACCTCTTTAGCTTGAGGGTTGGGGAGGAGTGCCACTTGTTGCTTTCTAAATATTTTTTGGTTGCTTTTCTTTTTTGTTTTGTAAAATTAAACAAAAAATTGCTCTTAGGATCATGCCTAATTGTAAATCTGATATAAAGGCCCCAAAACATAATTTCTGTGAATAAGCGTCTCCCAGATTTGGAAAATTTTTGTATAAGAAAATTCTCAGCCTCTGTCTTAAAACTTGTAGGGGGAAAAAAAATCAATCTCTTTTGTTAATTGGTCAAAAATATAAGAATTGGTAACTCAGTATTTCATTTTTCTTCCCATTCTGTAATTAAATGTAGTTACTTATGTAGCTAAGCATATGCTGGCATCTTTCTTATGTGCTTCTCTCTTGACACAATCCAGAGATGAAATGTGTATCTTTTGTCTTATGCTTGTTTTAAGTTATTCTTTTTGCAGCATGAGCATGGCCAAATATAAATGGGAAAGACCCTAGATGCCTAGAAGTTTCTCTGGTTTGTAGAGAATCCAGTCCTAAGATTTAGGAAAGGCCATTTGGGGGTGTGGCTCATCTCAAGACTCCAATTCCTATTGCAATAGTATCTTTGAAATGTTTTTACCTCACAGTTAATGCATAGCATCCCTGGGGCCTTTACCCTTTTCTGGAGTACTTTGCAAGTGTGTTTAAGTTTTAGCTGCTAGCTGTCTTTGTTAAGTAAAAATCGTCCAGCAAGAGGATACAGCCAGAGAGTGTCGTGGGATAACATCCATCTTTACACACTTTCACAGAGAGAGAATCTTGTGTTTGCTTTCTAAACATAGTGTAATGAAATACTGTGAAGCTAGGTCATTGAGGGCAAAACTTTCCAAGCTTTGTATAAATTAAAATTATATGTATAATGAATTAGATTTAAAAAACTTGATAGGAAACTGTAGAGATAAATATCTTCAGGGATTTCAAAATATGTATAAAAATTAGGTCTTACACAAAACTTTTTGAGAGGCAATGTAATACCTATATGTGCCATTAATCTATGCTAAAAGATTTTATATTACTATTCCAAAAGTGCATTGGCTAAGGTATTTTAAGTATTTGAACAAAACTGCTTCTATGAGACAGTTTTCATATCACGTACAGTTTGACTATAGTATTCAGAACAGGGATACTAATACTGTAACTCACAAATATATTTTTTTATAGTGGTGGGAGAAACTTTGGGAAAGTTGAGTCTTATTTCATGATACATCCTGTATCCCAGACAGTGACTTCTTTGCAATTTTCTCATTTATATGCATATATACACTTGCTGTATGCACACATACACAGGCTCAGGTTAGTTTCTTGCTTTCAAGTGTTTTTATGACTATAAAGCATTTTCTTAGATTTTTTTTAAGAGACAAATGTTTTAATTTTTACTTATAAATTTTATTTTGGCAACACTGTCAAAGGAGAAGAAAAACTATGGCATGTTTCTTAATTGACCATACTTCAAGCTATAACAGCATTGGTACACTCCTGTGTCCATGTTAGCTGTGATTAAATCTGGATAGCCGCATTAAATGGAATTAATGGAATGGGTGCTACTAAAATACAGACTTTTTCTCTTTCATTCATAATGCAGGATGAAGAATTTGAAGTTTTTCTAACTCATAAACGTTCTCTCTCCAACAAAGAGCTAAGTGAAGTTAGTCTTTTACTGTGGTGAATAAAACACCAAATAAAAGTGGTTTTAACATGGTGTAAATCATAGAGAGGTTACAAAGGTTGGTTGAATAGCACAATATTTTGAAGCTAATCACCACGGCCCTCTGGATTGGCCTTGCAGCGTCCAGGATCCAGTTCATTGCATTCTGTTCTGAAATTGGCTACCACAAGTGTTTCTCTAAGTTGCTGTCCGTTAGCTGTTGTGTAAGTAGAGGAAATGATCTGAAGTAGGAGGAAAGAGTTCCTCTAAGCTCTAAGAGACCTCTTCAGAATGCCTGTCAGGCAGTAACTTGAGTTCCTTGATTTCCTTTCCCTCTTCAGTGGACCCTTACTTAAAGCTATAGCCATTAGCAAGGGTAACACCTGCCTGTGCACCAACAGCAGAGTTCCCTAACAGTTTGCACTTAGTTCTGGTGTGGAATTCACTGTCTCCCTTTCCACGTGCTGTTGTGTCCAGGCATCCATCTCAAGGGGAGAGCCTTCTTCATTCTGGCCCCTTGTGATGTTCTCGGGGATCACACTCCTGCTTGGAGTGCTCAGATGGAGCTAGAAGCTTCCAGTTAAGGAAGTCATTCTGAACCTCGCGGACTGGAAATTCCCAATAATGAACACACTGTGTAATAAACACGACCTAGAATCCAGGGACAACAACGTGTTTCAACATACTAAACTTGTTTTAGCTAAGGTATACTTTGTCTTCAATCAAAAGAAGAATTTTGTTGCCACCAGTTCCAGTTTTAAAGGATCCCTAGGAAAAGCTGTGTCTTGGCACTGTTATCTTTATTTTCTACATCGCCAAGAGAATCAGTGTTTCTTGAATAATCTTTGAGATTTGTTTGTGCAATATCTTACTAAATTAGTTGATCTTTTGCTTTTTCATTGAGAGTGAAAACATTGCCTAGATGGGTAGAAAAGCAAGGGGTGTGTCATCCCCTTCCTGCCTGGGACCCTTGCCTGTTCTCAGACCAGCATGACCTCTCCTAACGTAGATTCCTTTGTGTATTGTGAAGTTCAGCATATGTGTGAGGTTTTTTTTTCTTCACTGTTTTCTGAGGCATTTGTGAAGGGTTCATACTAGATGGTCAGTTAAATGCACATTAGCACAGTTCAAAGCTAGAGCCAGTGTTAAGGGAATGTCTGTGTCTTTGTAGACTGGGAGTCCTTTCGTATCAGCTCGGGCTGCAGGTGGGAGTGTTCCACAAAGCCGCAAGACTGTTACCCAAAATACAAGTCTACTTAACACCCTGCGAAAACTAGCATTTTCTAAAGCGACTTCTGATGCTTTCCGGTTTACATATGTGTCATAGGGTTTGGTTTTTTTTTTTTTTTTCTTCTTAAAGTTTACTCCAGTGTGTTAATGATGTAGTCAAATATTTATTGAAAGGCAAAATAGAGTATTTTAATGTTATACCTGCCATTTTTCAAGAACATTCTTTGCATCTAACTGCCAGTGCCATTGTCAAACTTGTTTTCAAAATTGTACCTTTTTATTAAACAAAGTGCTACATTTTTAAAGTATTATGTTGCCATCATATAGTGTATAAAATGTATAATTGCCAATTCATTGTAACTTATTTATTTTTAAACAAAAGTATAAGAATACTTTTTGATTAAAGAAATGTGTTATTAAATTGTTTCATCTTTTCTGGTAAAGCATAAAAACTTGTGAGTTTAACTGCCAGTAGATGACCAGCCATAAGTGAACCACTTCTCACTTGCCACTCTTTGCTCATAGTAAGACAACTTACAAATGTTTAGTTTTTGTATCTAATCTCTGACTATTAAAATGTTTATAAAGTTTATTTTTACCAAAGAGATGCAATTCATTATGATAAAGTTGCAGAGTAAATGTCGTTTTGTAACATTTTTTGTGCTTTTGCTGTTCTTTTATTTGAAGGGTGGTGTAAGTGAAACTTTGCATTCAAACGTTTTTAAAATATTTTAATTTTTAAAGGAACTTTTTCTCTGTGTGTGTGTGTGTGTGTGTGTGTGTGTGTGTGTGTGTGAAATTACTGATGCTCGTGTGAGGGTGTAGGGAAACTGGAGTCTTGTGTAATTAATTCAGAATGGATGTAGCCACTTTGAAAAGCAATATGGCCATTTCTCAAGAAATTTAAAATTTAATAAAATCAGTTTTGTACTTCTAAGTAAATAATCAAAAATAATTGAAAGGCGTTTCTTAAGATATTTGTACAGCCATGATGGAGATGAAGGATGTCCATCACTAGCCTGACCAATTCCATTTTGCCCTTCTCTGGTTCTTTACTTACTGCCCCCTCCCCAGTTACTCTTAGTTCAGCTTGACAGATGTCTTCATGGCCAGGGACTCACCAAGCCTAACAGGACAGATCACCCCCGATGGGAACAATCACCCCGCCTGCTGCCCTCAGAGCAAGACTGTCCAATGAAAATGGCTCCATTCAGTGATGACAGTGATACCAGCTTTCCAGAACCCTTTGCAGAACCAGACCCGAGGTGATGAGTTGGACCACTATTCCACCGGGATGCTGGCTCCACCCTCCTTTGTCTCTCCTACAAAAATGAGCATCCGTTAGCACCTTGAAGACGTTTGGGCTGTCACGAAGCCCTTGCCCTGGTTTTCCTACATTGTGCCTGTCACTGCTACTCCTTGCTGCTGAGTCCTGGAAATGTGACTCATTACAACTGGGGGAAAACTTAAGGAAGTCATGCTAAGTTGAATATACGAGCTACAACATAAAATACTGAATAACTCCGCCTTGATGTACCTGTAGGAATAAAACCAATAGAGACAAAGTAGGAGCTTGGAGAGGGTAGGGGGTGGAATTGTTTAATATACATAGAGTTTGAGTTTTGCAAAGTGAGGATAGTTTTGGAGGTTGGTTACCCAACACTGAATGTTCCTAACACTACTGAATAATACTATTTAAAATGGCCAAATTACATTTGTAATTTGTACATTTCACATAAATTTTACATACATTTTTACCATAATTCAAGTTTTGTTTTGTTTTTATGCAATAGTAAGCCTTGAAAAGACATGGAGGGAAAATAAATGCATCTTACTAAGTAAAAGAAACCAATGTGGAGCCGAGCAGTGGTGGCGCACGCCTTTAATCCCAGCACTCGGGAGACAGAGCCAGGCGGATCTCTGTGAGTTCGAGGCCAGCCTGGACTACCAAGTGAGTTCCAGGAAAGGCGCAAAGCTAAACAGAGAAACCCTGTCTCAGGGAAAAAAAACAAAAAAAAACAAAAAAAAAAACAATGTGGGCCATACAGTGGTGGCACATGCCTTTCATCCCAGCACTTAGGAGGCAGAGGCAGGTGAATCTCTGTGAGTCCAAGGCCAGCCTGGTCTACAGAGTAAGTTCCAGGACAGCCAGGGCTACACAAAAAAAACCCTGTCTTGAAAAAACCAATCTGGAAAGGTGAATGCTGTGATTCCAACAACCTGACATTCTGGGAAAAGCAAAACCATGGAGATGGTGGTAAGATCAGTGGTTGAAGGACAGGAGTATAAGTAAGTATCCAGTGAGTCCATCTGATAGAAACAGCCAGTAAACTCATCAGTGAGGGTAAGGGACAATCTATTCCAAGACTTCCAAATGAACTATGACTACTCCACCCCAGGGGAACGGAAGCAGAGCTTCAAGTTTCCTAAGTGGGCTATACTCAAATCACATTTTCCCCAAGCCTTTACTGGGCAAGTGATGGGGACTGGGGGGAGCAGGGACATTCACAGTATAGAACTCTGCTTCAGACAGGCCGTATAGACCCACCTCAACAGCCACAACCGCATTCACAGCACTGACAGTTGATAGGATGTGATATTTTATTTCTGCACCCCAATAAAGCTTATCTGGGGATCAGAAGAAAAAGCCAGCCAATATATTAAATATAGAAGTCAGGCAGTGGTAGCACACACCTTTAATCCTAGCATTCAAGAGGCAGAGATTCATCTGGATCTCTCTGAGTTCAAGGCCACACTGGGAACAGGCCTAGGCATGGTGACACACGCCATTAATCCCAGCACTAGTTAACCATAGAGGCCTGGAGGTCTGTACAGACAGACAGGACATGATAGAGCTGGGTGAAAAGAAGTGATGTAGCTGGGCAGAGAGAGGAAGCAAGATGGCAGGGCACAGAAAGGTATATAGGTGTGAGTATACAGGAAGTAGCTCTCTCTGGAGGCTGAGGAGTTGGTAAGGTGAGGTTGGCTGTGGCTTGTCCTATTCCTCCAATCTCTCAGTTTTCACCCCAAGATCTGGCTCTGGGTTTTTTTTTTTTTTATTAATAAGACTGGTTAGCAATTCGTGTTACATTTGGCGCTCAACGTTTGTGGCACAAATTCATGAAAAAGCCACTTGCCTCTGGCATTGCAGTCCCCAGCTCAGGCCCGCCCAAGCTGCACGAGGCCAGTTGTGGTGGTGCACACCTGCAGGATTTGCTGAAGGAGGCAGAGACAGGAGGATCCCAAATTCAAGGCCAGCCTTGGAGGCTTGCTGAGGAGAAGCTGCAGCTGGGACCAGGCCACAAACAGTGGTGGCGGGACCATGGCATTGGCAGCTGCTGCTCTGAATTACCAGCTGCTTCTCATCGTGTTGGTGACTGCGGTGATGCTGCTACAGGGGATGAAGGGTTTACTGCTGCTTGTTCAGAGAACAATTGCCAGGACCATCGTGTTACAAGAAAGCATTGGCAAAGGTAAGGTTGGTTTGGAGAAGTTTAGTGAGGCAAGTGGCAGAGGGAAGAAGTGGCTGTGAAGACATTCTCTTCTAGGGAAGAACGTTCGTGGTTCCGAGAGGCAGAGATTTGTCAGACTGCGATGTTGTGCCATGAAAACATCCTAGGATTTATAGCAGCAGACAACAAAGACAATGGCATATGGACTCAGCTGTGGCTGCTGTCTGATTATCATGAACGTGGATCCCTTTTTGGTTACTGTTACACTGTTACAGCGGAAGGGATGATCAAACTCGCTCTGTCCATGGCAAGCGGTCTTGCCCATCTTCACATGGAGATTGTTGGTACCTGAGGAAAGCCAGCGACTGCTCACAGAGATTGGAAATCAAAAAATATTTTGATGAAGAATGGAACCTGTTGTATTGCAAACTTGGGACTGGCTGTGAGACACGATTCGGCCACAGATACAATTGATATTGCCCCAAACCACAGAGTGGGCACCAAAAAAAAAAAATCTGCAGGGAACCGTGACCCTCCTAACGGTGACTTTGAAATCTCCAAAAAGATGATGGGATCCTACAATGATGATTCCATATGGACTATGGTAAAGCCATTAAACTGATTAACAGCACCCAAAGATGAGCTTTGGACTACAAACTGCTCAAGGCAATTTCAAGATGGCTAACTGAGATGTCCACAAGGATGATTCCATCAGGATAACGATAATACCAATAAGCTGACATGAAACACCACCCAAAGATCAGCTTTGGACTACAAACTGCTCAGGACAATATCGAGATGATCCAGCCTCACATACTACTCGATCAAGGACTTGAGATAAGCCCTGCACTTTCGCATTATGCAGAGACTGGACAATAAATGATACAGATAACTCTCCCAGGACTTGACAATTAACCTAAAAATTTTCTGTTCAGGATTCCGTAAAGATGCCTTTGCCCCCAGACAGCAGAAAGTAATTTTAAGAAAATGACCCCCACATTCCCAAGAGGTGGGATAGGTGGTTTTTGGTCATTCAGTGGGTCATGGATAATTGTCATTGTTTAGGATAGTTGGTTACAAGTTGTTAACTGATAATGGTCAGGGGAAAAAGCTAAACAAGGAGATTAGATTCAGGGTTTTTATTTGAAAAACAAAGAAGAAAAAAGAAAAAGAAAAAAGAGGATATAGATAAGAGGTAGATTATTGAATCTACTCTGAAAATAAAAAGAGATATAGAAACAATAGGATAAAAGGTAGATTATTAAATCTACTCTGAAAAGAAAAAAGAGAGAATATGGATATGATAAGATAAAAAGGTAGATTATTAAATCTACTTTTAGAAAGCAACTACTAGTTTTAAATATTTTCATTGGATTGGGTTTTTGTATATTGTATACAAATTTTGTATTGGATTCACCAAAATAGGGTAAATAATGAATTTTTTGTCTGAATTTGTCAAATGTTAATGGACTGAACATTGTTAATATAATTCTTGACTATATAGATATAATATATATTATATATATATACTTATTATATATAGTTTTTCTTATATTATAACTTTTTTATTTTAGACAAAAATGGGGAAATGTGTTATTTTAATTGTGCTCTAATAAATAAAACTTATCTGGAGATCAGAGGACAGAGCCAGCAACTAGATTAGACATAGAGGCCAGACAGTGATGGCACACACCCTTAATCCTATCACTGGGAGGCAGAGATCCATCTAGATCTCTGTGAGTTCAAAGCCACACTGGAAACAGGGCCAGGTGTGGTGGCACACACCTTTAATCACAGCACTTGAGATCTCATGTCTTTGCTTGGGAAGGACTCATGCCTCTTATCCCAGGAAGTGATGGCAGGAAGCAAAAAGGTATGTATATAGGGCATGAGGACCAGGAACTAGAAGCTTTTAGCAGCAGTTCAGCTGAGATCCATTCAGGTGAGGACTCAGAGGCTTTCAGTCTGAGGAAACAAGATCAGCTGAGGAGCTGGTGAGGTGAGGTTGGCTGTGGCCTGTTCTGTCTCTCTGATCTTTCAGAATTCACCCCAATATCTGGCTCCGGGTTTTGGTTTTTTTTTTTTTATTAAAAGACCATCTAAGTTTCAATATGATGTGAAAACGGACTCATATCTGTTCTCTTTTTCCCAAACCCATAATCTAATCACGAAAAGTAACCAGCCAGGCTGTGAAAACGACCTCTAAGACCAGCTTGGGAGGCCAGTGCAGGAGGATGACAAGTTCAAGTCCCACCCAGGCTACAGTTCAAAGCAGCCTGGGAAACTTAGTGAGACCATCTCAAAAATACAAAAATAAATAAATAAATAAATAAATAGATAGATAGATAGATAGATAGATAGATAGATAGATAGATAGATAATACAAAGACTGGGGTAGAGCTCAGGGATGGAGTAATTGCCCAGCCTGGGCCCCTGGTTCAAGTCCCATTAGGAATGAGGAGCAAAAAGGACAGGAAGGAAAGGGGAACAGTGCAGGGTAGAGAGAGGAAAAAGAAAAGCTAAACTCCTGGTAATTGTAAGAGTAGGCATGAAACCATTCTTTAAAAAACAAAACAAAACAAAAAAAAAACAGATGTGTTCCCATTTGCATGGCGTCTTGGTTACTTTTCTGTTGCTATGTTAAGACACCATGACTTAGGCATCTTATAGAAGAAAGCGTTTATTTGGGACTTAGAGTTTCAGAGGGCTAGAGTCCAGGATGGTGGCGCAAAGGCATGGTGGCTGGTCAGCTGAGAGCTCACATCTCGATCTAAAAGTAGGAGGCAGAGCAAGAGCACACTGGGAATGGCTAGGGGGTTTAAACCTCCCCACCCCACAGCTCCAACAACTGGGAACCAAGTATTCAAGTATATGGGATCATTCTCACTGAAACCCCCATGCAAGTTTTTTTTTTGTTTGTTTGTTTTTTTTTTTTTTTTTTGGTTTTTCGAGACAGGGTTTCTCTGTGTAGCTTTGCGCCTTTCCTGGGACTCACTTGGTAGTCCAGGCTGGCCTCGAACTCACAGAGATCCGCCTGGCTCTGCCTCCCAAGTGCTGGGATTAAAGGCGTGCGCCACCACTGCCCGGCTCCCCATGCAAGATTTTTAAAGAAACAAATCTAGTCCTTTGTAATGTAACAGAAACCAGATGGACAATTGTCTAGGGCCAGGGCTTGAGGGGTGCGGGAGGGGGGAACACACATACACAGAAGGAAGAAAGCTCATGGGATTCTGCTTTGTCTACTTATTTTCAATTTTCTACGATTTATTGTTTTTTATTTTATGTGTTTGGGTGTTTTGCCTGCATGTATGTCTGTGCACTACATGCATGCAGTACCCCAAGAGGCCAGAAGAGGGTGTCAGGCCCCCTGGGACTGAAGTTACAGGTGATTATGAGGAACAGGACTTGCATCCTGTGAAAGAGCAGTACACATACTCGTAACTGCTGAGCCATCTCTTCAGCCCTTCTCTCTCTTTTTATGTTTGTACTATGTGTATGAGTGTTTCATCTGCATGTATGAATGCACACCACATGTGGGCCTGGTGCCCATGGAGATCAGAAGAGAGTGCCAGACCCCCTGAGATTGGAGTTAAGGGTGGTTGTAAGCCACCTTTTGTGTGCTGGGAACTGAACCCCGGTCCTCTGAAAGACAGCAAGTGTTCCTAACTTCTGTGCCCTCTCTCCAGCATCCCGCCCTCTAAAAAAATATTATTTATTTGTATGTGTATATGCTTATATTTGCAAAAGTGTGGGTGAGTGCTCACTGCAGGTCAGAAGAGGGCGCTGCATCCCTTGGCATGGGTAACAGGTGTTTTGTGAGCTGGGAACTAGGTGAGTGCTAGGAACTGAACCAGGCTCCTCTGAGAGAGCAGGAAGTGCCCTTAACCACTGAGGCGTCTCTCCAGCTCCCAATCTGAATTCTTCAAAGGAAATTATATGATTTTTTTTTTCTGAAAGTGCTTGATAATACAAAGTATAGGTGTATCCCCGTGGCTTGGTTCTACGTAAGTACTCCTCTCTTTAGATGAATGCCCCCAAGAAACGCATGACCAGCTTTAATTCACTTTAAGAACAAGCTAGTTATTCAAGGAAGAAATAACAATGTGCGGCCAGCTTCGGTGAGAGGCACCTGTCCCCCCAGGTTTCAGCTGCTACATACTTATCGTTATCAGTGGATGTCAGAATCAGGACCATATAGAATATAGTCATATTCTCTCTCTCTCCCCCTGCTCCCTCCTCTCCTCCCCCCTCCCCCTTGCTTTCCAGCAGGATCACAGAAAAGAATTCGCTCTCTTCAGTTTCCTGTGGGGGTCTGCCTTTGTTGCAGCTCAACTAAGCTTCCTCTGGAGTTGTAGCTTTTGAAATAGGGCATTAATTGGAAGCAATTATCCAATTATACCAGCAGTGACGATGCTGTATACTAAATATTTACCAAGAAAAGAGAGCATTTAACGGAGGATTTAATTCAGCAGCCAAGCACAATGAGGCTGCAAGCAACCCGGCAATCGCACAGAGGGTGTCTTCAACGGCTGAAATAGTCAAGAGTGTACGCGGTGTAAAGTCGCCGAATAAAACAAGCACCGTGAGGCTCGGTTCTCAAAGCAGGGCCAACACGCGCGATGTCAATTGCAAAAGTAATCAAAGAGCTGTGTTTGTTATCTAAACCGTGTGAGATTTCTCCAAGTGCTTGATTTTGAAAGTAGGTAGGCTTTTAGCTTTTTCCCTCCTTTGACGCCTTCTGTGCGTGCCCTGCCTCGTATTCTGAAGCCATCCTGGAGAGGGATGCTTCGGATGCTTCGGGAGGAGAGTTGCCTTGCCCGGGATTCAGCGGCAGCCGCGCCCCGGGTGTGACAAGGAGCTGCAGGCAGTCATGTGCTGCCTGTGATCTGCAGCTTCCCCCGAGTGCTGGCCAAGTCCTTGTCAGGGAAGGTTTTGGCTGGGCTGCTAGCATTGATTAAATGGTGTGAAGAGAACCCACACGGTGTCAAGGAATATTTATATGGGCAAAAATCCATCAGCGACACCTGCAGTCCTGGCGCTCCAAGAAATGGAGGAGAATGCCCGTTAAATTTGTTAGCCCGGTGTGAAAGACACTAAAACGGAGAAAAATGCCACCAACTCTTGGGTCATCTTCTTGGTGGCTGTCTTGACAAAGCCATGTAATTCCTTCTCCTGCTATGATGTCACCTTTGTCCAATCATAACCTTCCTTCTGAGAGCAGAGGATAGCTCTGGAGACAAGGTGAGTGACAGCAGAAAGCCACGCAGCAGTCACTAGGCAACAAGAGCCAGCCTTCAGTGGATGAGAATTGTAAAGAGTTTAACCCTTGCACGGGCTGGCTTCTTGACGCTGAACTGGTGGGAATCTCGGGACAAAAGCCGGAGGGGGAAAATACTGTTTGTTTCTCCAACTGTGCTCCTCTGTGCACATGGGAAATTGCCGTCTCAGGCTGAAATGGTTGGGGAAAGTAGAAATTTCTCAAAACCCTTCTTCCTTCCTTCCTTCCTTCCTTCCTTCCTTCCTTCCTTCCTTCTCTCCTTCCTTCCTTCCTTCCTTCCTTCCTTCCTTCCTTTCTTCCTTCTCTCTCTCTCTCTCTCTCTCTCTCTCTCTCTCTCTCTCTCTCTCTCTCCAAAAGTAGCAGTATAAACCCGCTAGAACCTCCTAGATGTTTTATGGTGGCTCTTCAGTTGGTCTGCTTAAGTAGGCTGCACCAGGGCTGCACTAGGCCGTGTCACAAAAGGGAGTGTCACTGAAATCGGCCTGCGCTCTCTCACCAAGATACACTGTGGTTAGGGTGGTGTGGACAGGGGTGTCTGTCCAGCGCACTGCCTTGCTGGGCACCTTGAGGAGTTTGTCTGCCCAGAGCTGGTACTTTTTCATCATGTGCACAAAATTGCTACATGGGCTTGGGAGTCATGACATCACAAGAAAGCTTTCTTTCTTTCTTTCTTTCTTTCTTTCTTTCTTTCTTTCTTTCTTTCTTTCTTTCTTCTTTCTTTCTCTCTTTCTCTCTCTCTTTCTTTCTTTTATTCCAAGTAAACAAAAGTTCTGCAAAACTGCCCCTCCATCCCCTTCTGCCGTTGGATTTAGCAGAGGGCTAGACGGCCCAGAGTAGACTAATGGTCTCGTTTCCAAACTGGGTTCCAGAACCGCCTTATCCAGATGCTTTTGGTTAGGATTAGAAATTCCAGAGGCCGCCAGGCAGTGGTGGCACATGCCTTTAATCCCAGCACCTAGGAGGCAGAGCCAGGCGGATGTCTGTGAGTTCAAGGCCAGCCTGGTCTACAGAGCGAGATCCAGGAAAGGCTCCAAAACTACACGGAGAAACCCTGTCTCGGAAAACCAAAAAAAAACAAAAACAAAAACAAAAACAAAAACAAAAACAGTCAGCTGACTAACTCATTCACGATGTTCCATCCAGGGAGATCTAATGAGACAGGTAGGTAACACCTTCAAATCGTCAGCAGCCTAGCTAGGAGTGTGGTTCATGCCCACAATTCCAGTGCTAAGGAAAGAGGAGTCAGGAGCATTGTCATGTGTCAGAAGCCAGCCTGGGCTGGAGAGTGAGGTCCCGTCTCAAAATTCAACACCGAAAACCTTGTCAGAAAACTTACAGGTTGTCTAGTACACCACCCATTTTGCAGCTAGGAAGCTGAGACCCAAATAAGTCCCCAATTCATGAAGAGGAGTAGGCAAGTTTCTCTGTAATCACCCGGTGTGGAGGCTGATTTAGAGGACAATCCTGTGGAGTTCAGACACCAGTTCCTTTAACCTTGCTCCCGACCTCATCTAGGGTCATTAAATCTGTCCTAATGTTTTGAAAACTGAAATTCATAACCAGGTCAGAAATACACAGGCTCTATGATTAGCTCAGCAGAGCCATTTAGAATCTGGGAACCAGAAACGTCAAAAAGAGACATGTAAGTAGGTAGGTAGGTAGGTAAGTAGGTTGGTAGGTAGGTAGGTAAGTAGGTTGGTAGGTAGGTAGGCAGGTAGGTAGGTAGGCAGGCAGGTAGGTAGGTAGGTAGGTAGGTAGGTAGGTAGGTAGGTAGATAAGTAGGTTGATAGGTAGGTAGGCAGGTATGTAGGTAAGTAGGTAGGTAAGTAAATAGGTAGGCAGGCAGGCAGGCAAATGGATGGGTAGCCATAGAACTAAATGGAAACCTATATAGGTGACTAACGCTGCCTAGGTTTCCTTCTTGCTATTTACTACTACTATCATCAAGCCAGGGTACTGGCCTTCTCTCTCCCCTTTCTGGGCTCTTTCTTAGGAACACAGGAAGGAACAGGAAGAGTTCATTTGATGTTGCATTTCTAAGTCACGGCCCTCAGAATTCTCTATGGATTTCTTTCTTCCCCAGTGACTTTTGTTTAATCTAATTAAAATAGATCCCATTTCTTATAACAAAACCTTGGGAAATCCAGGGAGTTATTAATATCCACAACAAAGATAATAGGTTACAAACTTGGCTTATTTGCAGATATTTTTAAGATAATATTATGTCAGTCAGTAAAAGAACATTGATTATGTTACTTTATTTGGAATTTTCTAAAACTAAAAGTTGTGTTAAAAAATTGGAAAGATCGGCTGGGCGGTGGTGGCGCACGCCTTTAATCCCAGCACTCGGGAGGCAGAGCCAGGCGGATCTCTGCGAGTTTGAGGCCAGCCTGGTCTACATAGCAACCTTCAGGGAAGACACCAAAACTCCACTGAGAAACTCTGTCTCAAAAAACCAAAAATAAATAAAAAAATAAAAATAATTGGAAAGATCTGTTTACTTGCTCAGATTATCAGTCAGGAGATACCAATAGGCGGTATATGCATTGAACTGATGGAGATACTAACTCAAATCCACATGCTTTCTGTTGAGGAATTCCTCAGTTGGTTTTTCTTAGAGACAGTTGAAAGGGCTGGGCTGGTGATTCAGAGATGTGTTGAGTATGTCAAGGAACAGCTGTGCCAAGCCAAGTAATGACCCTCCAGGTGGCTGTATTCTTTCTTGTTCCTGGAACTTGTGAATATATTACTATCGATGGCAAAGGAAGCGAAGGTACCACATGGAATTAAGTTTTCTAGTCAGCCTACCTTACAGAGATTGTAGATGATCTGGATGTCAATATTCTGATCCACCCCAAGGTGCACACCCTCGACCTCTGTCTTTCTCTCTCTCCTTCTCTCTCTCTCTCTCTTTCTTATCTTTCTTCATCTCTATTATAATAAACTCTCCACATGGCTGCAGTGTCTGGGTTGTGAATTACTGGCCACTGCCACCGCCCCCAATGCCTGCATGGCGTGCATCTATCTGCCCAGCCCACCGCAGCATGCTAACATGGTTCCCTGTGAGGGGGATACTCACATGGGGCAGGGGCACATAATCATTCATAACACTGGGGTTAGGCAGAATGTAATCACCGTGTTCTTAAGTGTGGGCAAGGGAGGCAGGAAAGAGAATATTGGAGTAACAATATAAAAGATTCAATCCATCAGTGCTGACTTAAAGATACAAAGGTCATGAGCCAAGGAATATGGCAGCCTCTAGAAGCTAAGAGGTCCAGGAACTGGATTCTCCCCCTTGAGCCTCCAGAAAAAAAACACAGCAGACTTGGTTTAAGTCTGGCTCGGCCCTTTCTTGACTTCTGACTGTAGCTGAAGGGTTATGGCTCCCTTGCCAACTATACAGAGAAGACTGAGATTTGGAAACAGGTTTTGCAGGTATTAGACCTTCACCTGTCCAGGTTACAGTGAGGGCTGAAGAGCTAGAGAGCACATAGAGAATCTGGTTGGTGGCCTGGGTCTCATCCTCCTGCAGAGGAAACAGGTGGGCAAGAAACACCCTTATCCCAGTTAGGGCGGTCGGGGGATTCCCAAGATGGCCCCCAGTGTTAATCCCACTGATCGAGAATAAGACTGCTACCCCAGATTAAAGCCAAATTTAAAACAAGCTTTAATTAAATACTGGCCAGGCAGATGAGCTCTGGCCTGGTCCACACCCAGGATCCGGGGGAAATGGTTCAGAATCACAGTTTGTAATGACTTAAGAAGGGACCCCCGCCGGGCGGTGGTGGCGCACGCCTTTAATCCCAGCACTCGGGAGGCAGAGCCAGGCGGATCTCTGTGAGTTCGAGGCCAGCCTGGGCTACCAAGTGAGCTCCAGGAAAGGCACAAAGCTACACAGAGAAACCCTGTCTCGAAAAACCAAAAAGAAGGGACCCCCATAATTTATTGCATTTCCCATCAGGTCCAATCAGGGGCAAGCAAAAACTTTGGCTTACGTCCAGCCTGTGAACCTCTTGCCCACATGTGATCAAGCATGGCTGGTGCAGATGGGTCAAACTTGTTCAAGGGAATGAAAAACATGTGGCTTCTTATCTCCCATAAACCACAGCCTCCAGCATTTCAGGAACTGTCTGTCCTTGGGCAAGGGGCTTGCAGATCAGAGGCATTTTTGTTTCATGGATCTCTAAGGCATAGTAATGAAAACTTAAAATGTAACTTTGGCTCTCACAATGGCACCCAGAGACCTGGAGTTTAGGGAGTGGACTCTGCATTTTACCAAAAGAAGCCTGCAGGTGAAGACTGGATAGGACTATGTTACACCACAGCAAGAAGAGAAAGGAGAAAGAGGAGGAGGAGGAGGAAGGGGAGGAGGAGGAGGCCGAGGAGGCGGCGGCAGACAAAGATGTGTGTTTTCCTAGGGCCAGGAGGACTCAGAGAGGCAGCCAGCTTGGGCTGTTTTATAGGACTTCTAGTGGGAGGGTAGAGGGCCTCAAGACGACAGGGAAGGGAAGGGAAGGGAGGGGGAGGGAGAAGAGGGGAGGGGAGGGAGGAGAGGGGAAGGGGAGGGGACTGCTGGAAAGCCTGGGCTCAGGGCTAACTGGGAACTTCCTGCCAGACAGAAGGCATCTGTGATGGTCAGTCTTGGTGGGATTTAGAATGACCAGGGAAGCAAACCTCTGGTGTTAGTGCAGGTCAGAAAGCCTTAACCGATGGGGGGTAGATCCAGCCTGAATGTGGGTGACGCCATTTCATGGGCTAGGGTTCCAGCCTGCAGAAAATGGAGAAAGTGGGCTGAGCACCAGCATGCATCTCTCTCTGCTTCCTGACTACAGATGCCACATGACCAGCTGCCTCGCATTCCTTCGTCCATCCGTCCATGCCTTTCCAGGGATGGTGGACCCTACCCTCAAACA